>NC_085843.1:106712203-107399703 GCF_035594765.1 Anolis carolinensis
CTTCTTGAATATATACATCACCTAAGCAGCACATATGAATCAATTTATTGTACATTCATTACACTTCATGGTTTTTCATACTGAATGTCTTATAACACTTTTCTTTAAACTAGGCAATCACATACAATCTTTATACAGTTGTCTCTTACACTCCATATACGCAGGGAACATCTCATGACTTTTAAACAATTATACATAAACACAAATCTCTACTTCAGACACATTCTTTCAAGATCTTGCTGTTACACTTGATCAATAACAATCAACTATTTTATATCCACCACTACCAACATAGTCTTTTCCAACAGGTGACATGTGGAACTTCTTTGGATCAGACTTATAAGGTACTAGCGCACATCTTTCTGTTTCTTTCTTTCCTACACTCACGTGTCCTGACTGTACATTTTCTGTTGCCTCTTGTTTTATTTGCTTAGTTGTTACTTTACCTTTTGGTGTTCCAATATTAGCCTTCGTTTGTGTACTCATCTCAAGTTCACTATCTGATGTAACTTTCTTAGGTGTTTCAGACTCAGATTTAACTAAATGCTGTTTCTCATTTGTAACAATGTCTCTAGCTTTCTGGAAATCATGCAGTTGTTCTTTATTAGAGTGAATTTCCTTCCAATCACTAGGCCTTTCAAAATAAGCCATTCTGGATATCTTGACTGTCTGTAGTGTATCTAAAAACTTGTAAGACCTTTTGTAGTATCCAATGAAAACCATTTCCCTATGTCTTTGCTTCTTTTGGGTCCTTTCTTTTGCCGAAATTAATACATTTGCTTTCTGACCAAAAATTCTGAGAAATTTGTAATTAGGTACATAATTATACACTTTATGAAATGGAATATCTTGTACACACTCATTCCACAACCTATTTGTTATGTAATTACAAGTATGAAGCACCTCAGGCCAATAACTGTTAGAAATATGGCTATCCTTAAACATACATGTTTTCATTTCATTCAGGACTTGCACTCTTTTATCTGCAATCCCTTCTTCAGGTGTAAACTGCCCAATTTCTAAACAGTCAATTTTTTTTGACCTCAATAGCTTCTTGAACTCATCACTACAAACTTCTGCCCCTTTGTCAATTATGAGTGTATCCAATTTCTTACCACATACATTCTCAATTAAACTCAGCCAATTAGACAATTTTTAGTTGCTTCAGATAACTCTTTGAAGAAATATATATAGCCAAATCTGCTTAATCTTTCTACGAATAACATCATGTAATTTGATCCACCAGTACTTTCCTCAAAAGGCCCTTTAATCTGAACATGTGCCTTTTCAAACAAATTGGTTACCTTATCTTTGACCTTTTGTAAAACTTCACAGGTACATTTTTCACCTGTTTACATATGGCACAATCTAGTTCATAATGGCAAGACTCCATTTTATACTCTGGGCTCAAATCAAGTGTCTTCTTCAGAATATCCATGTTTGCAAGACCCATGACTCTATGGAACAAATGTACACAACAATCATGTTGTATCTGACCTTCAACACACATGATTTCTACGTTTTCATGATCAACGCTATTTACATTGTCAAACATCTCATACATCTTGTTCTGTTTCACTCCTTTTCCTACTAGCTTTCCTTCTCTGTCGTGGACATAACAATAGATTCCACTAAAACTCACTTTATACTGGTGATCTGTTAAGGTGGCAACACTCAGCAGATTGGATTTCATTTCAGGTACATACAAAACTCTCTCCAAATATACTCTCAAACAAGGAATATAACAAGTGCCAAATTGAGAAAACAATTTGAATGACCCATCAGCTAAAGTAACAGTTGCTCCTTCTGTTGACTGCACATATTTCAGAAAAGAAATATTGTTCGTAATATGGTGAGTTAGACCTGAGTCCAGCACCCACTTGTTAGTCTGTCTATTGTCCATATCTTTGTTTGCAGCCATCATCACTGTAGGCCCAGAGAAGTTGTTAGATGCACCTCTGCTTCTGTTGAAACCCCTGGAACGATGTCCTCGTCCTCTGGCCTGTTGACTCTTGCTTCGGCAATCTCTGGCTAGATGCCCTGGCTTGTTGCAAATGAAACACTTCCTTACAGCCGACACACACACATCTGCAGACACGGGCTCCTTCTCCTTCTGCTCCATTTGTGACGACTCCCCCTCACTCCTGCAGCCTCTAGCCGACTCCTGCTCAAAGAAACGCCGGTCCTGTTCCTCAAGCACTCTCGCACACACCAGATCCAAACTCAAATCTTGTGACGGCACAGCTTGCAACGAATAATAAGACCAGACCCAAGACATGGGATGGAATAAGGACAGTTTTATTACTTGTCATCTGTTTAAACTTTTTCAGTAAAAAGCAAAAACTAAAAGAGAGGACCAACCAGGGCAGAAAGTCTCACCTAGACCACAAACTAATTTTCCCTGAAAGAAAACACCATAGTCTCTAAGAGAAACCCAGCATAAAACAGGGTTGCTTTCAACCCAGCTTCTAAGCTGGAACTCTGATCTGAGAGTGTCAACCCTCAAGCTGCATAGCTCCTGAAAAGGGTGAAAACACCAAGACCAATCCCAAGGACAGTAACTTTTCCCACCTGCTGTTCACATGGTACTCGCAGGCAGTTCCAGGTTTCCATACTTCATCAAGAATGTTCAAAAGACATTCATCAACCCACCATGTATAGCTGTCAGGAATAAGGGACAAGTGTCTTAGCCTCTATCCTCCATTAGGCCAACCAAAATAGTCCTTATCTCTTTTTTTACAAATCACTAAAAAAAAAAACAACTGGTTAGTCAACTCTGACATTTGAAAGTCTCAGAAAGGTGAAACTTGAAGCAAATTGAAGTAAAAGCAGACCTTGTCCCATAAAACATGCAATATTAGGGGGTTTATAGTGACATGTCCAATTGAGGCATTACGGTTTTATGAGCTATCAGTGCAAAAGGCACGTCACAACCAGGAGGATAGGGTCTTGCTCAACAGCAAGTCATGGCCATTCCCATTAAGGCAAATGATAAGTCGCTGTCAGAACCCTGGCTGCTGGGCACCAATAACCTTACACGGAGGCCAGTCTCTATCTAATATCTTTATTAAAGAAATATATAAAAGCAATAAAAACAAGTGAAGAATATAGTTCAGAAGCAGACCTTTCAAATGAGGTCAAATATAGTCCAAAAATGTATTGTCCATTAAATGATATTAGAGTTCAAAGTTTTAATCCACTTGACCGAAACACACACTTTTGCCATAGTGTGGGGAAATGACAGAGTCTTAGAGTCCAATGAAGCTTGACAACAAGGCTGGAAATAAACTTGGTTCTTGGCTAGGTCCGTGACTGGAAACAAGGCAAAACATGAAGCGTGGAGCAGGGTCCGTGGTTAAACAGCAAGGCAAGGCAAGGGCTTGAAGCTTGATCCGGGAAGCAAGGAACTGGGGTTACGAAGTCCACACACAATCTCTCTCCTGAAGCTGATCAATTGACTCCGCAAAGAATCTCTCGTGCCAAACACCTATATTGGGTCTCGTTTTCCCGCCAACAAATCTCTTTCCCTAGAGAACAAGAAGCGAAACCCAACTCTGTCCAGATGCAAGACTCCTTAGAATTTCCCAAGGGAAGCAGGCCTAATCAGTCTGTTGTTTGGCTGCAATCCGTAAACTCCTCCGTTGGGCCTCTCTAACTCCCCTGTCTCTAGAATAAGATTCTTTCCTGGGAAACGGAGGGGAGTCCTGCCCAAGGCCTGTTTTGCTGAATTCTTGAGGGCAAACGTCAACATCCGGCAGGTGAAGAGACTCCGGCTCTTGTTGCACCGGCGAAAACCCCATGTTTTCATCTTCATCTGCCACAATAGGAACAGGACTACAGGGCCCATGAGGCATCACAGTCGCAGAGAGAGATGGAGCTAGCCATGATGTTAAAGGTTTCAGGTGAAGAATAACTGTGCTCCTCATTCAGTGCAATGCATGCAATGGAGTCTGACGGTGCTTCTCAGGGTGGGAAGCATGCAGATGTTATTTGACCATGTCCCACAAATGGCTGTGCCACTTAGGGTTGCTGGGAGGGCTAAATGAATCTATTCCCTGAATGTAAGTTATGGGGGAGCAGAATTATAGTTATCACATGTGACCTCCTAAAGTAGCTTCCAGTATATGTACAATTGTACATAGGAAGCTGAACTGCATAAGTATGTATGCTTGCAACAATCAGGAGCACTGTACAATGAAAGTGGAGCACATACACTCCTACTCCTCCTTCCACACATTTCATACAATATCTATAAAAGCTTATGATGTGGAGTAGATGGGACTTTTTGCAACTGCTAGGGTCATGTTACACAACATATTATAAATAGCAGGGGAAGAAGTATAAAGCAGGAGGTAGAATCATAGAATCATAGAATCGTAGAGTTGGAAGAGACCTCATGGGCCATCCAGTCCAACCCCCTGCCAAAAAGCAGGTAATCGCATTCAAAGCACCCCCGACATATGGCCATCCAGCCTCTGTTTAAAAGCCTCCAAAGAAGGAGCCTCCACCACAGTCTGGGGGAGAGAGTTCCACTGCCGAACAGCCCTCACTGTGAGGAAGTTCTTCCTAATGTTCAGGTGGAATCTCCTTTCCTGTAGTTTGAAGCCATTGTTCCGTGTCCTAGTCTGCAGGGCAGCAGAAAACAAGCTTGCTCCCTCATCCCTATGACTTCCCCTTACATATTTGTACATGGCTATCATGTCTCCTCTCAGCCTTCTCTTCTGCAGGCTAAACATGCCCAGTTCTTTAAGCCTCTCCTCATAGGGCTTGTTCTCCAGACCTTTGATCATTTTAGTTGCCCTCCTCTGGACGCTTTCCAGCTTGTCAACATCTCCCTTCAACTGCGGTGCCCAGAATTGGACACAGTATTCAAGGTGTGGCCTGACCAAGGCAGAATAGAGGTGAAGCATGACTTCCCTGGATCTAGATGCTATACCCCTATTGATGTAGGCCAGAATCCCGTTGGCTTTCTTAGCAGCCGCATCACATTGCTGGTTCATATTTAACTTGTTGTCCACAAGGACTCCAAGATCTTTTTCACATGTACTGCTGTCTAGCCAGGTGTCCCCCATTCTGTACCTTTGCATTCCATTTTTTCTGCCGAAGTGAAGTATCTTGCATTTGTCCCTGTTGAACTTCATTTTGTTAGTTTCAGCCCATCTCTCTAGTCTGTCAAGATCGTTTTGAATTCTGCTCCTTTCTTCTGGAGTGTTGGCTATCCCTCCCAGTTTGGTGTCATCTGCAAACTTGATGATCGTGCCTTCTAACCCTTCGTCTAAGTCGTTAATAAAGATGTTGAACAGAACCGGGCCCAGGACGGAGCCCTGCGGCACTCCACTTGTCACTTCTTTCCATGATGAAGATGACGCATTGGTGAGCACCCTTTGGGTTCGTTCGCTTAGCCAATTACAGATCCACCTAACCGTAGTTTTCTCTAGCCCACATTTTACTAGTTTATTTGCCAGAAGGTTGTGAGGGACTTTGTCGAAGGCCTTACTGAAATCCAGGTACGGTACATCCATGGCATTCCCTGTATCGACCCAACTCGTAACTCTATCGAAAAAAAGAGATCAGATTAGTCTGGCATGACTTGTTTTTGGTAAATCCGTGTTGGCTATTAGCAATGACTGCATCTGTTTCTAAGTGTTTGCAGATCACTTCCTTAATGATCTTTTCCAGAATTTTGCCTGGTATCGATGTGAGGCTGACCGGACGGTAATTGTTTGGGTCGTTCTTTTTTCCCTTCTTGAAGATAGGGATCACATTTGCCCTCCTCCAATCTTCTGGGACTTCTCCCGTTCTCCAAGAACTCTCAAATATGATTGCTAGTGGTTCTGAAATAACTTCCGCTAGTTCCTTCAGTACTCTTGGATGTAGTTGATCTGGCCCTGGCGACTTGAATTCATTTAGAGTGGCCAGGTGTTCCTGGACAACTTGTTTCCCTATTTGGGGTTGGATTTCCCCAAATCCTTCGTCCATTTCATGTTGCTGAGGTTGAAGATGGCTTTCTTTTTGTGAGAAGACCAAGGCAAAGAAGGCATTGAGCAGTTCTGCCTTTTCCCTGTCCCCTGTCACCATCACCCCACCTTCTCCTTGCAGAGGTAGCCCCATATGGGTTCCTGTGGGGAGTGTATTGTAAAATATGGTCATCTGGAATGAGTCTTCTGACTACTGTTGTTCAACTTTCTTAAACTTAGATATGTGTTATTCCTTTTGGCGTTTGTTCTACTATTTGTCTGCACAAAGGAACAGTAGAAAAAAGAAACAAAACCCTAACCAGCTGCTGCTTCTTCATTACCAATAGCTGCCCATGGCACACGGGTTTAAGTCTCATTTGCACATCAGCTTAATCATAAAATTTTCTTTCCTGTGACAGGTTGAAAGCATAAAGCCAGTGGGGGAAACTGTAAAACTGACAACATTGTGTGACCTTCTGTTTGCAACGTATCTCTAGCAAGCTCAAAAGTGATTTTTAATCTGTCTATTGAGAAGCATGTTTATTCCAAACTGAAAAATATAACCAAATATAACATGATTTACATTGTATTGTAGGTATCTTATAAGACTTCACAGGCACATTTTATGCTATGGTTCAAGTTATGTTAGGAAAGAAGAACTCCTCTTTTCCCAAGTTTACCAAACTTGCTTCCCAAAATTGTTATTATATTTTAGTTGCTGTAAACTGATTTCAAGACTCTGCCAAGGTAGGCAGGTGTCATCATGGCTCGGAGCCCATAGCACAGCAGGATCGACAGATGGCATGCTGTTATGATCTCCCATAGCCCCACAAGGGGTATTTAGAAAGAATGGTGCTCATATGGGGAACTCCACCACCACATCATTAATCCTAAGATCACTTATGAGAAAGTCTCTCCTGTTGAACTAACTGGAACTTGCTTGTGACTATGTTTAAACATTTTTTTTAAACTGTATAGGCTTGTATTCCCTTTTCTTCCTTCTTCCTGCAATCAGATGGATATAGATACCTACCATTATTTATCTTACTATTTATTTATGACTATCAAAACAGATGTAAATCTATGGATTCAGGATGGTGCAATGGAGCAAATTCACTCTCATAACATCCCTGGAGTGTGGAAGGATGGATGTGTTTTTTGTGGTGTGTGCTAGGGAAGGCATTTAATGTTACTGTGAAATAGCACTGTGGCAATAAAGCTATATTCTATTCAATCCTGAACACATCTGATCATAAGTGTTTTGAAAGCTAAGCTGTTTTAGCCTGATTAGCAAACAGTTGGGAAACCACTAGGCAACATCAAGATTTTCATGGTAGGGCAAGAAAAGAAACCTGCTTGAAACCTGGAAATTCTTTGTTGCCAGACAGAGTCAACAATTTTGGGCTGATTAAATAGTGGCTGACTCAGAATGAGACACTTGCATGTGTTCCTGAAATCTATCTTGTAGAGATCATTCTGACTGCCCCCCCCCCACCCCCTGGATTTTGAAATACATTTTAAGGTATACTAAAATATATTATTTTAATGTTTTCAAAATATAAGTCACATTCCTGTCTTGTAGTTTGACCTGTGGGACTGATGTGTTAAACAAAACATTCCTAATTTGTTCAATTAATTTTAATTGTGACACATAGCAATGAAGATGGTTAAATCCCGAGACTTAATTCCAGTGACATTTTACTTACATTTTACTTCCAAATAAAGTAATGCTACTTCTGGATATAGATAATACCCTTTTGATGACAGTATTTGATCTTCCTTAAATTGAAAGTTTTAAAAAAGAAGTAAAGGAACTAGGTTGTACTTTAGAATAGTATGTCTGAATTTCTCACAGGGAGTTATATTAACCGAACATAATAGTAATGTAGACCTATGAAAGTCAGTGTAATTGATCCACAAAGTCTTTGTTGTTAGGAAAGAGAACAATCATGAACGTATGTAAATTTTAGAAAACACAGACATTCAATTTTACTGACATATTGATCAATTTGGAGGCAATTTAAATGTTTACAGCTAATCAGTGGTAAGTTACAATAACATGACTTGGATATTTTCAATTGAAAAGCAGCAATAACACCAGAAAACCACCAAATATGCAACTACAATACAGTCTTTGTCTTGCAATAAAACAACCATAGGGAGCTGACCAACCTGGCCTGCCTAAGGGAGTTCTATAGTCTGGGTCTCACCACTGATAGATCTCTTGAATCTTGATGAAACCAAGAGGTCTGCCTCTCACAAGCATTATCAAAGATGTATGGAAAGTACAAATAACATAGGAAGGACTCAAGTCTTATTTTTACAAGTTAAACTTTGTAACAAATCTAATCAGTGCATCATAGCTGTTTTAATTACCCTGGTTTTAGGAAGATTTAGACATTGAAAGAAATAACTTGGCAGGTTCATATATATCCCCTCAAGCATGCCCATGGGTTGGAGACTAGATACATATTCATTTATGGTTATTCCCACTCATCTTTCTTATCCTTTTGCCAGTACTTGAAAAAAATGATAATCATGAAGCATCATTTCAAAGAAATGGTAAAACACATAAATTAAGTCATATTGACATTGGCACTAGTGATACAGTCCTTTATTACTTTTCCTGGGAGTAACATTTGGGATTCGGAAATAAGTATACAGAATACACAGCCCTCCCCATGTTGTTAGACTACATGATTCCCTTCCCTGCTCTAAGGACAGATAGAAAATTTGTGATAGGTGGTGTTGGTGTTGAATTCTAGACTTTAGCACCCTCCAAATGGGAATCTAGCTTCTGAGAACAGATGAGCTATTCCGAGTTCTATTATGTTATGTATATACAAAATTAACATTGAAGTTCCTTCTGGTATAGCTATATTAAAGAAACATAGTCAGTGTTGGCCATGCAGCAAAATATAACAAAAAAAACACAAAACAGTAATATCAGCCAAAATGCACATACAGGAGATGAAGTAGATTAACAAACCTACTGTTGGAATCACAGATGCCTTAAAGGCTTCTGGGCGTCGGAGGGTGGAAAAGGGAGAGAGGCACCCCGGGGACACAGTTAAAGGGGCAAGACACAAAGAGGGCAGGGGAGGAAGGGAGGGAGGGGGGCAGGCAGGTGCTGTGCCCTTCCAGGATCCGCTGGCTCTTGCGCCTTCCGCAACCATGTAGTTGGCATATGCCTTGACCTGCCCTTGCTCCAGCAACTGTATGGTAGCAGTGGCAGTAGTTCATTGAATTTGTGCTTGTTCCATGTAATCTAGTGGGTTGGGTCACAAACTTGCCAATAGCTTTATGCACTCCCAGAGGTCACTCTGTGTGTATTATCAGGAACAGTGTGAGCCAGCCTTGTATAGATTTTATCTATGCCGAGAAAGGTATCACACACAAATCAACCTCAAGGTTGTCATTATAGTGACTGGGATGGGGAGTTCTTTTTGGTTTGCTTCTCTATAATAAGCAAACTTTTCATTTCTTCCTACCTTGTGTCTGCCGCATTTCTTGCCTGGCAAAAGCTCCACTTGACTTACTTGGAAGTTATAAAGATGCTGTCCAGCTGAGAACACACACTGGGTAGTTTAATGAGGATGGAACTCAGCAAGGGCACTTGGAAATCTCAGAAATGTTCTGTAGCGACAATATTTTTACTTCAGACAGTCACTTTCCAAGTGCATAATGAACTTTATAGGCATTAGAATGCCAATGCCCTATAACTTGCTAATGGAAAAAAGGAAGCTTGATGTTTGAGATATAAAAATAGCATCACAAATGGGAACAGTATTGCAAAGAAATTTCTGGAGGAACAGGACTTTGAACTCAAATTGTTCCTCTTCATTCCCTCCCTCCTCTTTAGAGTGTCATTCTTAACCTTATTTTACCTCCACACAAACGAAACTGTCCAGAGAAGTTGAGAAGGGTTTTATTCACATTGTATAAGGAATAAAACTGATTCCCCCCATATAAAGCTACTCATTTTATAATATTCTGGAATATACAACTGTCTATAAAACTGAAATGAACACAAAGGACAAAAATATCTTCCTATAATATTTTCAGCCTGACAGAAAATACATTTTCTTAGTTGTTGTTTTTAGTTGTCATTAATCAACCCAGTTGATTGATTAAGAACAGCTTTCCTCATGCAGTGGAGGAAGCTTTTGCATCTAGCTCATTAGGAGTTATATATCCAATGTATACTGCATCCTACATACTTTATACAAGCCACATGCAAATGAATTATACTTCATATACAGATGTTTCATTCTACAAGCACCAAACCTATTAATTCTGGGTTTTTTAAATATTTATTTATTCATTAATTTACTGTACTTATATCCTGCCCTTCTCACCTCAAAAGGGGACTCAGGGCGGCTTAAAAACTATGGCAACAATTCAATACCAGATTCAGACAATAGCAATATCAATAAAACACAATATTATAAAACTGTAAAAACACATATGCATATCAATTAAATTAGTCTTTCAAACAATTAAAAGATATCAAACTTACCAAAAGTATCAAAAGTCTAGCACCAACTGAGCTTTGTAAACCAATGGTTTTGCCGTTCTCCCAGCAATATATGCCCCTCCATCATGCTACAACTAGACACATTGATGGCAAATCTTGTTGGAACTGGTGAACTTGCACATTCTGCTTGCCACTATATAAACAGGTGGACAAGTTATGGCCTTCCATATGTTGCTGAATGGCAATCCTGAGAAGCTGGTGTTAACATAGCTAGCTGTGAGGGATCACAGGGATTTCAATCTTCATAAAACATTCATTGCACAGACAACTTTAGGCCCATAAGTGTTATTCTTTGTATAGGGAACAATATTTGAATGAAATTACCATATTTACTTCATCTAGTGCACCATCGAATGTAATGTGCACCTCAGTTTTCAAAACCCTGAAACCAAAAAACATATTTTCAGGCAAATGTAATGCGCAGCTGCAAAAAGTGCACTCTTTGTAATTTGGCCAGAAAAGATGTGCATTACAGTTGCTGCCTGCTTAGAGTTACTTCTTTAAAAACCAAAGTGTTAGGACACCAAATCGTCTGGCAATTGAAAATAAAACCAGAGAAACAGATAGCTTTCCCTCAAGGAGCCTCTACTGTTATCCTGTCTCAGCTTCTTTAGGTCCATCTATGCTGTGTAGAATGAATGGAGTCTGACACCACTTTAATTGCCCTGGCTCAGTGCTATGTAGTTGTTCTACAAGCTCTTTTGCCTTTTCTGCCAAAGAGGGCTGGTGCCTCCCCATACTACAAATCACAGGATTCCATACACTGAGTAATGATATTCTCAGTGTTATCAAACAGTATACATGCTTACAGTATAGGTGCATTTTAGGTGATTCTGAAGTCCTTGGAATTAATACAGTCTGGCACCACTTTAACTGCTATGATTCAATGCTATGGATTCATGAGGGCAGTAGTTTGCAAGGTCTTCAGCCTTCCTTCACCAAACTACAACTCCCAGGACTGCATAGTATGCAGTCATGGCAATTAAAAGTGGTATCAAACTTCATTATTTCTGCAGTGTAGATGCATCCTAGGAGAGCTATGCTTGGGTCCTAGTCTTTAGTCCCCAAATCTTCTTAGAGCTGCAAAAGGGAACCATAAGCAAATCACATGGAAAACTCCCCTGGAAATAATTATAGGGACTAAATACTCCAAAGGTAGTCACCCAAAAAATAGGATTTAGAATCTGTGCCTGCAAGATTCTGGGGCTTGTGGTTTAGGGAGGGGATTTCTCATTCTCATCAAGAGAAGTCCTGGGCTCACTGAACTACAAGCCCCAGAACTCTGTGGGTTTTAAAGTGGGACTGTAAAGTCCTATATGATCTTGAAAACTAAGCAAGGTCAGTACTAGTTAATATTTGAAAGGAAGATCCTCAATGGTACAGGCCCGTAGCCAGGATTTTGATTCGTGGGGGGGGGGGGGGGGACTGAGTATGAGTGAGAGATGATCTACCTTAGGAAACCTTTTGTATTGTTATCCCAATACCCTCATGCATGGTGATCAGATCATGATATGAATAAACATAACAGTTTAAATATTACCAGTAAGGCCTTCTCGCAGACTACCCTGGGAATTTTTTTTGGGGGGGGGGGAGGCTGAAGCCCCTCAAGCCCCTCCCCCCGGCTACATGCCTGCAATGGTTATATATATTATAGCAGGGGTCCCCAAACTACGGCCCATGGGCCACATGTGGCCCCTCGGGGCCATCTATCTGGCCCCTGCAGCTTTATCGCCTTTCCTGTCTTGTCTGCTCCCTGCACAAGCCTTGGAGCCTTTCCTGCCACTTTTCTGCTGCACAAAACTTTGAGCCTCTCCTAACTCTCCCTCTCCCTGCACAAGCCTTGGAGCCTTGCCCTTCCCACCACTTTTCTGCTGCACGAGACTTTGAGCCTCTCCCGGCTCCTCCCACTCCCTGCACAAGTCTTGGAGGGACCTTGCCTTTCTGCCTTTCCCACCACTTTGCTACATGAACTCTTGAGTCTCTCCTGGCTTCTTCCTCTCCCTGTACAAGTCTTGGAGGAGCCTTGCCTTACTGTCTTTATGCCACTCAAATGGTATTTTAATTATTATTTAATTAATTTTTAATTATTAAGCGGTTTAGCAATACACTGTTCAACAATAAGCTCCGGATTTCTCCCAGGTCTCCAGGCCTTAGCGGAGGGAAAGAGTTTCTTCCCTCCGTTAAGGCCAGGAGTCCTGGGAGAAATCCGGAGCATATTGCTACTGTTGATTAGCAATATGCTCTGGATTTCTCCCAGGACTCCAAGTCTTAGCGGAGGTAAAGAGTTTCTTCCTTCTGCGAAGGCCAGGAGTCCTGGGAGAAATCGGAAGCGTATTGCTACTGCTGATTAGCAATACACTCCGGATTTATCCTAGGACTCGAAGCCTTAGTGGAGGGAGTTTCTTCCCTCCGCCAAGGCCTTGAGTCCTGGAAGAAATCCTGAGCATATTGCCAATGGCCTGGCATAGAAACCGGGAGCATATTTCTAATCAGCCCTTCATGGAGGGCAGCCGGAGGAAGAGGGAGAGAAAAGTTCTCCTCCCATTCTTGAGCTCTCTCTGGCTCAGCAGTGCTCCCTTCCTCGGCCTACCTCAGGAGGAGATGCAGAGGAGGGGGAGGCAGAGGCAGCTATGAGCGGGTGACGGAGAGATACAGATAACTGGAACTCTATTGTTGTTGATTTGTTGTTTTGTTATTGTTATTATTATTATGGCAGTAGAGGGTTGGACTAAATGGCCCAAAGGGGTTTCTTCCAACCCTCTTCATTATTTTATTATTTTTATTATTATTAATATTGAGGCAGGGTGGCCATCTGTCAGGGGTGCTTTGCTTATGCTTTTGGTGCACAAAGGCAGAAGGGGATTGGACAAAATGGGCCAAGGGGTCTCTTCCAACCATCATCATCATCATCATTAACATTGAGGCTGTATTTGTTCCTTTTTAAAACTTCAAAATAAGATATGTGCTGTGTGCATAGGCATTTGTCCATAGTTTTTTTAAAAAACTATAGTCCGGCCCTCCAACGGTCTGAGGGACTGTGAACTGGCCCCCCATTTAAAAAGTTTGGGGACCCCTGTATTATAGGTTATATTTCAGGGGAAGGAGTTAGAAAAAAAATCACTTTGTGAGGCCCCCTTGGGCAACAGCTTCTGCCTCTCTTACCCCCCACTCCCCTTCCCTCCAGCTGGGGAAGAAGGCTGGGCTTTAGAAGTTTCCCAAAGTCTTCCATTTGGCTTCAGCTTGACTGGACTGTCCTCTCTCTCTCTCTCTCTCTCTCTCTCTCTCTCTCCCTCCCTCACCCTCCCTCCCTCCCTCCCAGCTTGGGAAGAAGGCTGGGCTTCGGAAAGTTTGGCATAATAATAATAATAATAATAATAATAATAATCCCCCCCGCAGGTGCCACCTTGACGTGGTGGGGGGGCTTAGCTGCTCCAATGATGACTGAGGGCTGTGCTGGCGGTAGTGTAACTACCGGCAGGTCCAACCAAGCCAGAGAGGCCTCAGCTGAGGAGCAGAACTAAGAGCACCTAACCCATTAGCATTATGGAGAATCAAACCCAAACGAAGTCTATACTGGCTCGGTCGTCGCCCAGGATAAAAAGGACTGCGGTGGATGCTGCTGATTCTGGACATCCATCGACAAGTGGGCTACGGAATCATCAAAACCCAAATGAACAGTCACAGAAGCGGCAAAAATATACAATGCCAGAAAACCGCACAATTATGAAATGCTACTACAAATCTGAACCTCAAAGGCATGGCTACCAAAAAAGGATGCATCAGCTATGGAAACAAGAGTACCCTGACTCACAGATAACAGAACCCCGACTGGCTGACCAACGAAGATTCATAATCAGAAACAAAGTGTTCAGTGAAGTTGAACTCGAAGAAATCTGCAAAGCAAATTACCATCAGACCACAGCACAGACAGCAGCAGAGACTCCAGCAACACTTGGAATGGTGGAACAGATTGAACCAGAAGAAAGTGTGGAGCTTTTGCAAGAATTTGAGGAACCAGCACTTGAAACACCTGTTGAACCACCAGGAACCTTGACAGCAAGACAACAAGAGCTCAAGGATAAGATCATGGCTCATGCTGCAGCAAATGCAATAAGACAGCGGCTCCCAACTCTAAAAACAGTGCCCAAGAGACACCTGGCGCCTCTCATGAAAGATGTGAATGCAGCACTCTCCACTGTCCAAATAACATCAATTGAACAAACAAACCAGTTTGCCTACAGTGCAGCAGTGATAGTAACAGAAGAACTTGGGCTCCTACAACCAAGGCAGCCCCAAAGAAAATCGACTGGAAAACCAAAGTGGAAGGTCAGGCTAGAGTTGAAAATCAAGAAACTTAGATCAGATGCAAGTAACCTGAAAAATATGAAAGAGAGGAAACTGAAGAATGACAAAATCAAGCAATACCTGATCCGAAAGTACTGGCTGAACACCAGAAAAATTGAAGAAGCTTTGGAAATCGTGAAAGAACAAATTACAGCAACAGCCAGAAAAATTGAAAGGTATGAAGCCAGAATCATCCAGTACAGACAAAATCAACTGTTTCAATCAGACCAAAGACGGTTCTACCAGAGTCTGAACCAAACAACAGACACAGTAACTATAAAGCCAGAGAAAACTGCAACAACAAAGTTCTGGAAAGAACTTTGGGAAAATAATAAAAACTACAACAAAAACGCTGGGTGGATAAAGGAGTTTGAAGGAAAATTCTCACAGAACAAAATGGAACTGATGGAAATAACAACTGAAATGATCAGCAAACGAGTGCAAAAAGTCAAGAACTGGACATCGCCTGGTAGTGATCAACTCCATGGATTTTGGCTCAAACATCTGATTAGTTTACATGGAAAAATGGCCCAACAATTCAATGAGATGCTGCAGAAAGGAAGTATCAGTGAATGGCTAACAACTGGAAGAACATACCTGATACAAAAGGATCCAGCAAAAGGAGCAGCACCAGGAAACTACAGGCCAATAACGTGTCTGCCCACTATGTTTAAACTACTGACTGGCATCATAGCTGACAGAATTCAAGACTATCTTGAAGAAAAAAACATCTTGCCAGATGAACAGAAAGGCAACAAACGGAAAAGCAGGGGCACAAAAGACCAGTTATTGATTGACAAAATGATTCTGGAGAACTGTAAGAGCCGAAAAGCTAATCTTCACATGACGTGGATTGACTACAAAAAGGCCTTTGACTCACTCCCACACAGCTGGATCATCAAGTGCCTGGACGCCATCGGGATTTGTAAAACAGTTGGCACCTTCATTGAAAACATGATGGAGCACTGGAAAACTGAACTGTTTGTTGGAAATGAAAGCTATGGACTTGTCAACATCAGGAGAGGAATTTTCCAGGGAGACTCATTGTCCCCTCTGCTTTTCATTATTGCCATGATCCCTCTGTCAACAATCTTACAAAAAACAAATCTCGGCTATCAAATATCTAAGAATTCTCACAAAATTTCACATTTGATGTACATGGATGACCTGAAGCTATATGGGAAAACGGAAACTGAAATCCAGTCTCTGACCAACACTGTCCGAATTTTTAGCACTGATATCAACATGGAGTTTGGTTTGGACAAATGTTCAACAGTGGCATTGAAGAAGGGAAGAATCATTGAAAGTGAGGGCATAAATATGCCCAATGGCCAAACAATAAAGTCTCATCAGCCAGAGGCCTATAAATATCTGGGCATACTACAGCTGGACAACATCAAGCATGAACATGTGAAAACTGTGGTCAGCAAAGAATACACACAAAGGGTCAGAAAAATTCTCAAAAGCAAGCTCAATGGAGGCAACACCATCAAGGCCATAAACACCTGGGCCATACCTGTCATAAGATATACTGCTGGCATTATAAATTGGACACAGGTGGAACTGGACAATTTGGACAGAAAAACAAGAAAACTCATGACCATTCATCATTCACTGCACCCTCGCAGTGATGTTGACCGGCTATATCTGCCTAGAAGATCAGGGGGCAGAGGACTCTTACAAGTAAAGCAAGCAGTCAAAGAAGAAGAACATGCCCTGGCAGAATATGTCAAGCAAAGTGAAGAACCTGCTTTGATTGAAGTCAAAAATCAGAAACTCCTCAAAACACAGCAGACAAAAAACCAGTACAAGAAAACCGCACTACAAACTAGAGCTGACAGCTGGCACAACAAAACACTGCATGGAAAGTTCCTTGACAAAATTGAAGGAAAAGCTGATAAGGAGAAGACCTGGCTCTGGCTCACGAATGGGACCCTGAAGAAGGAGACAGAAGGCCTGATCCTTGCAGCCCAGGAGCAAGCCATCAGAACAAATGCAATTAAGGCCAAGATTGAAAAATCAGCTGATGACCCAAAATGCAGACTGTGCAAGGAAACCAACGAAACCATTGATCATATCCTCAGCTGCTGTAAGAAAATCGCACAGACAGACTACAAACAGAGGCACAACTATGTGGCCCAAATGATTCATTGGAACTTATGCCTCAAGTACCACCTGCCAGCAGCAAAGAACTGGTGGGATCACAAACCTGCAAAAGTATTGGAAAATGAACATGCAAAGATACTGTGGGACTTCTGAATCCAGACTGACAAAGTTCTGGAACACAACACACCAGACATCACAGTTGTGGAAAAGAACAAGGTTTGGATCATTGATGTTGCCATCCCAGGTGACAGTCGCATTGATGAAAAACAACAGGAAAAACTCAGCCGCTATCAGGACCTCAAGATTGAACTTCAAAGACTCTGGCAGAAACCAGTACAGGTGGTCCCGGTGGTGATGGGCACACTGGGTGCTGTGCCAAAAGATCTCAGCCGGCATTTGGAAACAATAGACATTGACAAAATCACCATCTGCCAACTGCAAAAGGCCACCCTACTGGGATCTGCACACATCATCAGAAAATACATCACACAGTCCTAGACACTTGGGAAGTGTTTGACTTGTGGTTTTGCGAAACGAAATCCAGCATATCTATCTTGTTTGCTGTGCCATACAACGTTGTTGTGTTGATAATAATAATAATAATAATAATAATAATAATAATTTATTTATATACAGCTCTGTCTCCCCAAAGGGACTCATATTTTGACCCTCCCCTCTCTTTCCCAGGGAGGGAAAGCAGCTCTGTTTCTCCTGTTTCCCAAGTTGTCAAGTGTCAAAGGAGTTGCTTCTTGAACTTTATTAATTACAGCAGTTTTATCAGGTGGCATGTTACAAAGAAGGGAATAGAGAAAACATACAAAAATATGCATATGGAGAAAACTATAGAGGAGTATATAATCGTAAACTTTAAAGCTTTCATCAAATAGGAGAACCTGGCATTAATTCAAAGGTTTGTGGGGAAGGAAGGTAGACAGTGGAAAAAGGTCTTTGACTTTTATAAGATGCAACATAGCGTTTTACTGAGGATGAAAACAAATACTATAAAAGGAGTGAAAATCTTTGGAAAAACTGCTGCCATATCATCTTGATAATCCTAAAGTCGAGTGTTAAATTGACTATAAATGCTACCAAAAATGTTATTCCTTTCTCAGGGCCGAATTCCGAGATCCCTTGAATACTTCTGCCAAAAAGAAATGCCTCCATGTTGTATGAATATTTTGTATTTGTATTAAGCAGAATGCAACAGGACTAGTACAATATGAGAATCTGGTATAGAGTAATTACTCTGGATGCTTACTCAAGTTTTATTTAAAAAAAGAAACATATATTCATTATATCAAGAAATCCCCTCTAGGGTAGCTAAGAGGATAGACAAAAGTTGACCTATAGCTGGTTACAAAAGTCAAGCTGTCCCTCATGCGTGGGTATTATCTAGCATATATACTGAAGTTGAAACCCCGTTAATGATCTCTTCACAGAAAAATAAACTAATTTTTTGAACAAGGGTGAAATGACTTCAACAGGTAAGAAGAAAGCCGAATATGTAAAGGAAGATACAGAAAGGTGAAACAAAAATAGTTGTTATCTAGATTCCCCTCTCTTTTAATTACTTCATAAAGTAATTAATATAAATGGTTATGTTGCTTTGCTAGACATAAAAATCACTGTTTATGTCCATCCTCATAACTCAAATAAATAGTAGAGAATGACCCAAGAAAGTGGAAGAACATTATATGGAGGATTGTTATTCTCATTCTCACTGAATTTCTCCATTTTTTACTCACATTCTCATGTGGTCTTTTCTGTACAGTCATGCAAGAAAGAAGATCCTATACAGAATAAGTAGAGGGGGGATGTAGATTTCTACATTGCAGAATGTATTTCTAAAAAGGTATGCACTTTCAGTTTTTCAATATAAACATTTTATGGAAGTATTTCTCTGAAAATCACATCAGAAGCCAGGAAAATATATGGATTTCCAAGACAAAATATATATACCATTTCATTTAAACTCTCAGAGGGTACAAAAGTGAAGAAAAGCAAACCCAGTAAGTTTATTTCCTATCACTAAGCCCAAAGCAGTAAAACAAAACCATTCTGCAGCTCAAACACATACAGCATATTCCTATAGTTGGCTATAAATATGAATTGAGCAGCCAGAAATATCAGATGGTTACACAAGGGGAGCTAAAAATGCAAAGCTACCAGAAATTTCATCTGTTGTATGTGAATTTCCAAAAGATCTTGCCTTTAATAGCTTTAAAGTGTTTTATTTGCAAATATTCGAAACTGTGTTAATCCAGTTGAATTAAAAAATTAAAAGAAAAGAAAAAATTGCAGGATTAGCAACATATGAAGTGCTATTAGCAACCAAGCCAATTTTTATGAAGAAACAAAATGGAGAGCACCAAAGAATGAAAGAAAGGTGCCAGGGTACAGGACGGTGGAATTTCAAAATCGCATAAATATAATTGTTAGATAAAAGCAGATTTTTTTTTCATTTATAATTTATGAGTTTTGTGGTTTGAGGATTGTAATATATGTTTCAGCTTTGTACTAGAGATCCCAACATGATGCTTAGGGATGCTTAGGGCCAACTTATAAATGCTAAGGCCATGTGACTTCAAGATGTTCAAACAAAAGAAAAATGTTGTGACTGCGCCTTTGGGGATTATGGTTGATGGTGATGGGATTAGAAGAGGAAGAAAAAACCCTCGTGATGAGGGTTCACTGGAGGAGTTGCGCAGGAAGCGACTTAGAGAGCTATATGGGGGATCTTCTGAGGAAGATTCAGATGGGGAGTTTGGGGAAATGGATGCTGAGGAACAGGTGGTGGCTGGGGAAGCAGGCACTGAATGGGCACAGCCACCGGAGATGTCTGGGGATTTGGGGCCTATGGATACTACTGAACCTGGGGTTTCTGCAGGAGCTGATCCAACTTGGGATGCTTGGAGAAGGGAGGATGGTTCTTTAAGTGTTCATGGGGCTAAGTGTGGGCAGGATGATTGGGACTCCGACGAATTGCTAGGTACTCCGGATCCACGAGCTCTAGCTGTGTGGAGTTCGGACTCTGAGTAGATTTGGGACACCTGGTGTTTGGGTGTGAGTGTTTGTCACCCAGGAGGAAGGGGAATAAAATGGGAATGTTTGGCCACTGCACTTTGCGTGTGGCAAGGTGTTGCTGAGGCGCCATTGGGATCTCTGTGTTTCTGTGAAGACTGGACTTGGACTGTGATTCGGATGTAAGTTATCTGGGACTGCTCTGCAGCAGAGGGATGGAACTGTGTGGGTTTCCCTGGACTGCATTCTGATTACTATTTCTAGCTGCTGATACCATCTGGCTTGGCTCTCGCTGTGTCTTATCGTGGACCTGGTTTGGATGACTGCATCCTCTTCGGATTTTGGATTGAATTTGACCTGGCTTCTGTCTACGGCCTCTGACTGATGACTACTCCTGGCTTCTGACTACTGGTTTGCCTTTCGGAATTTGCTGCCGCCTCCTGACCTGACCTTGGATTCTTCTGACGACGGCTATTCATCATCCCTTTGAAGCTCTCGGCTTTATCTGCACCGTGGAAGCAGTTTTACTGCTCTTCTAGTTTGTTTGTTTTCAAGCCAGTTTGCTGTTTTTCTTTTGGGAACTGTCTCTTTAAATCTGCAGAGCCGGCTGTCTGTTTTCAGAAACGGTTTGAAGCCAAGAGAGGCTTTTGCACTTTCAGTTATACTCTGCAGCTTCTGGAAGGTTTCTAGCCTTTGTTTATTTTGCATATTTTCTAGCAGTGAACTCTATTTGTTCTCCAAAGCTGAATTGAAGCGTCTTTTAGTTTTTTATTGAATGCCAGCATGGGAAAATAGCGTGGCTTGTTTTTGAGTTATTTTTGTCCAAACTACTCTTGAAACACTGATAAGTGAAGTGTTTCAAGGATACTTTCTGTGTTTATGTTATTTTTGGCTTATCTTTGGAATAAACTCTGTTTTGTTTGTTAACTGCATCTGACTCTTGACAAAAAAGGAGTCAAAGTTCTGATAACTGTGATAGATTCTTTCATGAACATATGTATGTTATGCATTACATATAGCAAATGTAGCATGCCTATAGCTTCTAGTTGCTTATCTAATAATTAGACATAGCATGTATTTGTGTAATTTCCAGTTAGTTTTAACCACACCCACCATCTTCCCACTTTGATTGTTTGGAGTTTTTCTCTGTTCCATGTTTATAAGGCACAAATGGCAAAATCTCTTGCTAAACATGTTATGAAACCTTTAGTAAGTTACTCATTTTTTCCCTGACCCAAGCCTTTTTTATTTTAACTACTAAACCTGGGGGTGAGTGGGAGGTGGAGACATGAGACTGTTAGTTGCTCATCTTCTGCTTATGAATACTTAATACTCTGTTTTTTGAGTTACACAACCATCTCTCTCATTCCCCAATACAACAAGATATGGGGAAAGTGGATTTTTTTCATCATCACCACAGACTGATAACATATTATTTCAAGTTTGTGATCATCGATAACACTTCTTCATTAACTTTATGAAATGAACAGTAAGTAAGTAAGTAACTTTATTTTTCTATCCCACCACCATCTCCCGGCAGGGACTCGGGGCAGCTAACACGGGACAAAGCCCGAAAACAATAACCAAAATACAACAATTAAAACACTACAAAGAGTAAAAACACAATAAAAATGACATTATACAGAACAATACATCAATCCATAAAAACTCATTTAAGGCATAAAATGAGTAACAATACAATAAAATAAGATGGACCACCAATTTGGTGGAAGGGGATAGCATGGAGGGGCTATTTAAACTAAAGTGCAATGGTATGGTTGTAAAGTGCTTCGGGGCAAGAGCACAAAGTGCAAGCATATCTCGACCATTGGGGAGGGGGACAAACGTCCAAATTAATTGTAGGAGAAGAAAACAGTGTGAAGGAAAACGTATTAACTTAAATTACGATCATGGGGACTAAATTATTCAAATGTGCAACAAAAAAAACAAGTTTTTAACTCCTTTTTAAAGGATGCAAGGTTGGTGCCTGCCTGATCTCCCTCGGGAGGGAGTATACTCCAATACTTTATAAAATAAAAGAATTAAAATAAGAAGAAAATCAATAATAACTAAAACAAAAATAACCATTAATATGTTCTAGAACAGGGGTCCTCAAACCTTTTAAGCCGGGGGCCGGTCCACAATCCTTCAGACTGTTGAGGGGCCGAATTATCATTTGGGAAAAAAAACCGAACCAATTCCTATGCACACTGCACATCTTATATGTAGTGCAAAACAACAACAATAACAATGAAAGAACAATACAATATTTAAAAATGAAAATAATTTTAACTAACATAAACCTATCAGGATTTCAATAGGAAGTGTGGGCCTGCTTCTGGCCAATGAGATAGTCAGGTTAATTAGGATTGTTGTTGTTGTTGTGTGTCTTCAAGTCATTTCAGACTTTGGGCGAGCCTAAGTCCAAAATTATTTATTTATTAATTTACTACATTTATTTACTACATTTATATCCCACCCTTCTCACCCCGAAGGGAACTCAGAGCAGCTGTATGTACATACAATATATTATATTATTAGCATAGCACAATATTGGCGTTATACTATATTGAACTATACCACTATACTGTAATATTATATGTAATATATAACATATAATTAATATTATTATATGATATTATTGTTAGTATTGTATTGTATAACATGATAATATTATCAATATTATATGTATATACAATATATTATATTATTAAAACAGATATAAAAATATTATATTATAAATGAGGGCGAGGGCCAGGTAAATTACCTTGGAGGGCCGCATCCGGCCCCCGGGCCTTAGTTTGGGGACCCCTGTTCTAGAAGATAACATGGATGGAAAACTGCTTAATTTGGTTGCTTTGCTCATTTGAGGTATTTCTAATGCTCATGATATTTATGTGTTGACACATGCACATATGGTAGTTCTTTGAAGTTTATTAAGACAGCTGCATCACACACTTTTTATTACCTCTAGCTGGAGGCCTAAAGATCACAAATCATTTATTTTTAATATCATTTTAACTGAGTACCAAGATGTCACCTGAACCTTTGAAAATGGATATAGGGTTTCAAAATTCTTTTTTTCTATTTCTTTCTTTCTTTTTTGCAAATAGTGGTGTTTAGATCACATTAGAGATGTGGAAACTTGTGAAATGTTCACATTCCCAAGGTCCCTCTCTGCCACCCTCATTTCCAGATGTGACAGATGTATCCAGAGACTAATAGCAAGCTGGAAGTGAAAAGTCAAAACTAACATGATGGCCATCTGCTATTTGCCAATGCAGCAATACAAATTAAGTTTCTGAAGATTCAAAGGAGAAAAGAAAATACAGGCATAAGCTTCAAGATGACCCCCTACCTTTCCAGGAAAATAGAAAAATAGGAAAGAATTATATCCCCATAAGTTATTTCTTCAAACAGCCTATTCTTAATAGAGTACAGTATGCTTGTTATTTTCTTACAATCTGTGTCATACAATAATATATTATTTATATTTATTTATTAGTTTTATATCCCACTTTACATCCCACTCACAATAAACCCAAGTAAAAAACAAGTACAGCACAAAATATACCAAAATTAAATTGGAATTAAGCATGAACAGTATTAAACACAAACAATTAAAACTCTTAAAACCAATATTAAATATCTGAGAGAATTAAATAGGGTTATGTCAGAAAATTCCCCATGATAGGGGAGTGGGTGCAAAGAATTAAGCATCATACTTCATATGAGCTTATCTTGCCTCAAGGTTGCTGGCTGGTTTCTGGAATGAGAAACTTGATATAATATGTCAGATAATGAGTTAATTGGTTGATTTTTCAATAATTGTTGTAATTTGTTGAGGGTGCTAATGAGAAGCATGTGCAAAAAAATCTAAAAGTGCCACATTTTTAGAGCAGCAAAATTGGAGATGCCTACAATACTGAGAAATGGAATGGTTTCCAGCTGGCAACAGCAAAGTTGCATTTTATCACCCTGTCAGTTTATTTTATATGCTCAAGATAACACATATAAAGTAGGATTGGACTTGGAAGAAGGAAGCATAAAAATTGGAGGAGAGAATATCAACAATTTAAGATATGTAGATAACACCATATTACTAGTAGAAAACACCAAACAGTTGAAATTATTACTGAAGTCAATGAAGAAAGTTCAAAAGCAAATTAACATTTGAATGGCGAGAAAACAAAAATAAGGACCATATATGAGCTGCATAATTTTAAAGTAAACAGTGAAGACATTGAAATAGTTTAAGATTTCTTATGCCTTGGCCCAGGCTTTAATGGAGATTGCAGTCAAAATATCAGGGGGGAAACTAGGACTTGGAAGTACAGCTATTAAAGAATGAGACAAAATCCTAAAGTATAAATATATATAACTGAATACTAAAATTAGGATTGTCCATGCCATTATATATCCCATTTCTCTATATGATTGTGAAAGTTGGAAAGTGAAAACAGCTGTTAGGAAGAAATCAACTAATTTAAATTGTATTGGTGAAGAAGAGTTCTGTGAATACTGTGGACTACTAAAATAACAAATCAATGGGTCTTAAAGCAAATCAGACCTAAACCCTCCCTAGAAGCCAAGATGGACATATCATAAGACGGTATGACTCACTAGAAAAAGTAATTATGCTATGTAAGGTGGCATTAAGGCATTAAGAAATGAGGAAGACTGCATAGAGTGACTTGGAAATCTCTCATTCAGAGGGTCATCAATAAGTCTAAGGGCCCTTCCACACAGCCATATAACCCAGAATATCATGGCAGAAAATCCCAAGATATCTGCTTTGAACTGGGTTATCTGAGTCCACACTGCCATATATTCCAGTCCTCCTCGATGGATTGTCACCTTGTCATGGTGAAGGGGCTTGCGTGTTCCAATGAACCTGCGGGCACAACCAATGGAGCCATGCACTCCCAGGAGGGGCCACAGGGGAGGATCCAGACCAAGAACAATCTAAAGACCCTAAGACCTCAACATCAGAGCAGGCAAAGGATAATATGGTACACGTTACAACAGCTTTGAAGGCAGAAGAAGGCTGCAACAGACTGAGAAGCCACCATCATTGTATTAATCATGCCACTCTGGGACCTCACTCTGTGAAGACTGTGTGTTGATCGGCCATGCACCAACCTCCACATATTACAAAAAATCATGCACAGGAGTCCTCCAAGAAAAATAAAAACAAACCAACAAAAATTCCATGGCGATCAGCGAGTCACGATGGGGGCAGGACTGTGAAATCTGGAAGCCCCTAGTTACAGACTGGCACATGGGTGGTGGATATGAAATGGTGTAACATTAGAAAATGTTGACCGTTTCTGCTACCTTAGCAGCCACCTCTACACAAAAGTCAACATTCAAAGCAAATTACAATACAATGCATCACATAAGTAATAAAACAGATAAAACATATAAATAACAATATTTTTGTGAGGATCATAATAAAAAATAATGTTCAGTAGAACTGTTTAGCAAGTGCACCCTGGGTCTCCACTTACAAGGTGTGCATGGGTGGATGTGGGTAGTTCTTTTTACAAAGCAGTTACACTTTTGTGTGTAGTCAGTGTCTTATAGTCAGTGGCTTGCAGTAATCTGTTCCAGGTGGTTGGTAAGGATAGGGTATTGGGGTGATTGTGAAAAGCAATCTTTTCCCTTTAGGTTTGTCAATGAGTTAAGCAAACTGTTCCTTTCTTGTGATTTTAACTGTAAATATGTTTTGATGCAGCAGTTCTGAACCTGTGGGTCCCCAGATGTTTTGGCCATCAACTCCCAGAAATGCTAACAGCTGGTAAACTGGCTGGGATTTCTGGGAGTTAAAGGCCAAAACACTTGGTGACCCACAGGTTCAGAACCACTGTTTTAATGGATTTTAATTGTGAATTTTAATAATAATAATAATAATATTTATAGACTGCCCTCTCTCCCAGAGAGGAGACTATGTAATAAGAAAAGAAGGTGGCGCGACTATGTAATAATGACATGGATCTTGCTTCCACATGGAATATTATATTTCATAGTAATTTCTGTAAGTTAGTTTAATTTAGTTTAGTTTTATTTAAACTGAAAAAAAGATTTTACTGGTTTTTAAAAATCCAAATAGATTCCTCTGTCCATGCCGAAATAGACATTAGAGTTAACACCTACAATTGAACAAATAAATCAAACTTCACACTTATTTATTTGAAAGGAAGCATGGAATTTGAGTAAATATATTAAGGCAACTTTTTTCATCACTTAAAGGTCCATTAGGAAAGTCCAAAAAACCAAAAAGAACAAACTATTTTTCCCATTAGATGGGGCAGGGCGGGGCGGGGGAACCGTCATAGAATAATACAATAAAACAGCTGTTGCTATGTGCTATCAAGTCATTTCCAACTGATAGCAACCCTATCACAGGGTTTTCTTGGCAACACCTGTTGCCTCATAGAATCATAGACTTGAAACAGTATGGCTTTCAGTATATCTTCTCGGCATTCAAAGGCTTTCAAAAATATGTTTGTTCTAAGCTTTATAAAAATCTATCAGTAATGCACATCTGGCCTTTTATCTCCTTATTATGTATGGGGAAATGGAACAAGAGATGTCAGATTGCTTATGACTTGGTAATGGGCTCATAGCGAAGTGGTATTTGAATCACCAAAGAAAGTTGAAATTGAAAGAATGAACTCAGTCAGAAGTGGTACTGAAGGAGAAGTTTACAGATAACATGAGATTGCCAAAAATACAAATAATTGGGTTCTGCAGAAAACCAAACCTAAATTCTCACTTAAAAGCTGAAATGTCAAAATGTCAAAAGTTATTGTAGTTTAGACATATTATGAGATGACATGACTCACTAGAAAAGACAAAGATGTTTAGTAAAGTTGATTACACTGCCATATAATCCAGTTCAAAGCAGATAATCTCCATTCAGAAACTGGATTATATGGTAGTGTAGTTGGGGCCTCAATTAAAAAAGCTACACAAGTGTGTTTGGTGGGAACGAGGGACAGGGCCTTCTTGGTGGTGGCTCCCCAGCTGTGAAACACCCTCCCCAGAGATATTCGACAAGCTCAAACACTTTTGGGCTTCAGAAGAGCCCTAAAAACATGGTTATGTGCTCAGGCTTTTAATGAATAATGGCAAAGATGACACGGACTGTCCTATGGCTAAAGCACGAGGTTTTTGTGGACAAATGGATCTAACTATTTGTTTTAAAATTGTTTTAAATTTTTATATTATACTTAATAGTTTTAATTGATTTTATGTACTGTGTAATTTTGATCTTGTGTAGGCATCGAATTACTACCATTGTTGTAAGCCGCCCTAATTCCCTTCGGGTGAGAAGGGCGGAATATAAATGTTGGAAATAAATAAAATAAATACAGCCCTGGATTTATGAGACCTGAGTAGTTTGTAGTGTCACTATAAATTGAAGCAGGCATATAAACCCACCCCGCCTGCTCGTCAAAAGAATGGGACATTGGCATAATATTGAGCACAGATTAAAGCATCACCCATAGAGTAATGGTGGAGAGACTGGGAGAAGATACCAAGGATTCTTTAAAAAGGAGGTGAAAGACCCTCCCTTCATCCCAATTGTCATTACTGTGATCTCAGAGGGAAAAATAAAGCAGCGGTATCTAATGGACTTAATCCAGATTAAAAATAACACCTTATCCTCCGCTCAAATTGTGGATAAAATTAAGGTGTTATTAATTGTTAAAGTAACAACACCAGCCCGTTACTTTTTTTCATGAATGTTTCCGAGTTCGAGGGAGAAAAGTACTGTTTTGTCATATGTTAATGATGGATGTGTCACCTGCACGCCCAAGAGCAGAAATTCTTGAATAGTTTTAGGAAAGATTTGAAATGCTGTTGCTGCTGTTTCTTTTTAAAAAAAATAATAAAAAAATATTTTTCAAGTATATTTATGGCACCTTCCTCTCTGCCCAGAAAGTCTCATTTCAACACGTTATCTCTAATACTTGCTGACACCTGCACACACACACACACACACACACACACACTGCAGCAGGTCTGATGAATCTGTTTACAAAGCTCAGCAGCATTCCTTTAATAACCAATTCGAGCTGGCTGACTTTTGGAGGCTAGAAATATACTGACTGTTTTTGTAAAAAGCTACTTCATATTGGAGATGAAAAGCCACTGCCTTCAGGTCTCCCCCCCCCCCCCCCATCCCTGCATCTCTCTTTCTTTCAAGCTTGAAACAACTTTGCTTTCAGGAAATGCAAATGCCTTGTGATATAGCAATGTTCTCATTTTAGAAAATCGACAGCATTCAGTATGTACTTCGATTGTGGTCTTGCCATCCAATTCCTTTGTCAGAAAAGGGATAGCTCCTTCACTTAATAGAATGGATACTGAGTTTCTGTGACCCTGCACTTAAATTGTTAGGCAAAGATGATTCAAGAGAAGGATACACAGGAAACTGAATTCTCTCAGGATGAAACCATTCTACTCAGAACCTTTCTGGGTAATATGTGAAATAGGAAGCCACTTGACAAAAAAGGCTTTTTTCCCATTTATGAGGAGTGGTTATTACAAAACTCTCAATTTACTCAATTTCCACAAGATACAGCAGGTGTTTTTTTGTAGATATAATGTTCAGCTTTCATGGTTGCTGTTTGTTCAGCTGTACAAAAGGTCAAACAAAAACATTGAGAGAGCTGGGAGAAGGACGCCTAGGATGCTAAGAAGGCAGCAAAACTGAGAGTTCTGAGGCAACTTTGTCATGTATCATTCCGTATATTAGGCACAAGAGAGGAATCTGCATTTATGCAAAAAACCTCATGTTGACTTTGAATTCTTTTAAAGGAAAAACATTTTGTGTGTTCTGTCCAAGAGCAGCAATCCAAAAACTATGCTTACTGTGTCTGTACCCCCCACAGGCATTTACAAGATTGCCAAATTATTTAAGCTTGGTATACTTTTTTCAAAAGCTAGGAACAATCTTCTGCTATCAAGAGACAAATGCTTCTCATTAACTTTCACTGATTTATTTATTTCGTGTCAAAAGCATTGCATAACAAATACATTTTAAAATGATGAAAAAAAAGGAAATCACAAGCAACTAAATAGTTTTAGACCAAAAACGGGAAACAGCAACCGCATTGTCCGTAGCTTTAAACAACTCCTCCTCTGTGCATGAGGCAGGACATTGTGGGCAAGCATACATATGCGGAGTTGTTTGTTCTGCTCCACAGTCACACAAGGTGGAGGATTCCTCCAGGTAGTGCCATCTTGCCAGATTGTCTTTTGATCAGCCCACTCCACTTTTGAGTCTGTTCAGGGACTTCCAAGTTGCCCATTCTTGGTTTGCCCCTGGAGGAAGACCCTCATGGGGGGCCATCCAGTTAAAATTGCCAGGTTTAGCTGCCCAGAGGGACACCCTTGCTGCTGCTGGAGGAACATCAAGAGGAGTGGTGGTTCTCATGAAGCCCTTCCTTGATTTGAGTCTGGTGGGAGGAGGCTGATAGTCATGCAGTGGGTGGCTTTCACAGTGTTCAACCTTATTTCTCTCACCGTTAGCAGCAACTTCCCGTCGCACGTCAGGAGGAGCAATGCCAGCTAACTTGTAGAGTTTATCAACAGGTGTAGGTTTAAGGCATCCTGTGATTATTCTGCATGTTTCATTTAATGCTATGTCCACCTGCTTCGCATGGGCAGACTTTTGCCAGACAGGACAGGCGTACTCAGCAGTTGAGAAAGACAAGGCCAGGGCTGATGTTCTTATTACTTGTGGGTCTGCACCCCATGAGCTGCCAGTCAGTTTCCGCAGGATGTTGTTGCATGCAGCTACTTTGTGCTTGGTGTTCATGCAGTGTTTCCTATATGTTAATGTTCGATCTAAGGTGACACCAAGATATTTAGGATGGAAACAGTGTTCGAACTCTTGGCCTTCCCAAGTAACTTTCAGTTTCCTGTTGGCTTCACGGTTACGTAGGTGGAAAGCACACACTTGTGTCTTGGCAGGGTTAGGCTTCAGGTGGTTCTCTTTGTAGTAGCTGGAGAGATCTTTCAAGGCATTAGTGAGTTGCTTTTCAACTGTTTCAAAATCTTTCGCTTGTGTTGTGAGGCCAAGGTCATCAGCATGTATAAAACTCTTTGTGAGTGGTGGTTGTGGCTGATTGTTGTGAAGATGTTAAATAAGGTCGGTGCAAGAACGCTGCTTTGAGGTAAACCATTCTTTTGCCTCCTCCATCTGCTTTTCTGGCCCTGAAACGCCACATAGAAGCTGCGGTTTTCTAGGAGGGTCTGGACAGTTTTTGTAAAATCAAAGTCCCGGGTAATATGGTAGACTTTATGCAGCATTTTTCTATGTTGCACCGTGTCATAGGCTGCCGTAAGGTCCACAAAAACTGTTCCTGTAATGCAGCCTTTCTCATAGCCTTCCTCGATATGCTCAGTCAGATGAAGAATTTGACCTGTACAGTTTTTCCCTGGTCTAAAACCTGCTTGTTGTGGAATAAGCTTGGGTTCGATAACAGGTCCTAGTCGATTTAATAGCACCCTCTCATAGACTTTATATAGATGACATAAGAGGGAGATTGGTCGATAGTTCCTGGCATTGGAGGCATCTTTACCAGGTTTTAAAATGGCAATGATCTTAGTTTTCCTTCATGCTCTGGGAATCTGTTTGTGTGCCAAGCATTGATTGTAGAATTTCAAAAGCCAGTTTTCAGCTTTGGGCCCCAAGTGTTTGATTTGCTCCATCATCAGGTCATCTAGGCCAGGTGCTTTACCAGTCTTACATCGCTTGATGGCTTCTCTGAGTTCTTTCAGGTTTAGAGGAGAAGACAACTGGTGGGTTTCAAGTTCTGGCACCCTGTTGATTTTCATCTTTATTCTACTGTGGTTGGTTTTCCCATTCTGAATTAGCTGGTGAGCTATCTGGTCTGGTGTCACGTTTGTGTGTCCATGGTTGACCACAGGATCACTATCCAGGCGTCTCAGCAGTTGCCAGGCTTTTCAGCTACTCTTGGACATGTCAAGGTTCTCAAGCAGCTCTATCCAATGGTCTTTCTTAGCATTAGCTAAGGCTGTAGATAGTTTTTGACCTGCTGCTATAGTCCCGTCACTGTATGGATTCTCTTGAAATAGTCTGAGATATTCCTGTAGCTGATTTAGCGATTCTTTGTTTAGCCCTGGTATGTAGCTTGTGCGACAGCCTCTAGGGATTGAGAGCCTTGAGGATCTTTTCACAGCTTCTACAAACAGGTCATAATTTTCTATAGAAGGTTCTATATCAGAAATAGCAGCTTCCATGGTCTCTGTAAACTTTGTCCAGTTAGCTTTATTGAATTTATATCTTCTGCGGAATGGGACACTTTTTGGTCTTATAACTGCATATGCTACACAGCATATTGGTCTGTGTTGTGTGTTAGGTATCGGGTTTGACGCATTGGTGGCTTATGCTTTCATTTACAAAAATCAGATCAGGGTTATAACCACGCTTCCATCGGCCGCTATTGAAAGATGGTGGTAATTTACTGTCATGGAGGAGGCTCATTCTACTATTGTCGGCCCACGTTAGAACTGCTTCGCCATTTCTATCATCTTCATCATAGCCCCAGACACAGCTATGGCTGTTGAAATCTCCCACAACAAAATGGGCTTCATGACTGTGGCAATTGGTTGGGGGCGTAAAATAGAAATCAGCCCAAGGTGGTTTATAGAGTGATGATACCATGCAACTATCAAGTTCCACAGATAAGATTTCAATGTTATTCGCTTCTGTGAGGGAAGTTGCAGAGATTGCTACACCAGATCGTACAAAAATGGCACTGCCATATTGCCTGTGAGGTCGTTCCACTGCCAGTTGCATTCCAAGAATTTTTGGTCTTCTCATTGTGATGTCTCTGTGTGTTTCCTGTATACATAGGATATCACACAAAATGTCCTCAGACATTTTGGCTAATAGTTCTTCCTTAGCAAGTGACAAACCTTCTATAGTAATAGACATAATCGTTAGCAATGGTCTTGATAAAGACCTTTGGTATTCATCCATTCATCCAATGCTTTTGGGTGTGGAAAGATTGGCCGCTTACAAGAAACGTTGCCCAGGGGACGCCCGACTGAATCTTACTCAATCTTCGGGGAGGCTACCACAAGGCCACCCATCAAAGGCCACTTAGGAATATTTCACCAGAAGCTGTAACACTTCTTATAAGTACAAGCTAGTCCTGTGTGATTTACTCTACACTACCATGTTATTACTCCAGAAAGACTTGCATCCTAACTGAAATATCCAAAATGATTGCTGTAGCCTTTAAAAGCAAATTTTGTATCTTCAGTAACACTGTGTCTAAGAGTTCAGATCCCAGTGGACTTCTGCCTTAGGGATGAGTGTAGACGCACTAGATATTTGAAATCAGTGTTGGATTGCTACAGGTTTTGAAGGCTGCATATAAAACAGTTTTAACTGAAACATGAACACTGCAGAGGCAACATTTCTCAGAACATTGCCTGTGCTGCTTCCCATGCACAAATGTCTGAATATAGAAAGCTTTGTGTGCTTACTGAATAATTTCAAATTGTGTGTGTGTGTGTGTGTGTGTGTGTGTGTATTGATACCTAGATATATATGGAAATTGTTATGGTCCTACTGTCAAAAATGTAGCGCAAATTATGAATGTGTATTGTCCAGTATATAGAATCACTATCCAGTTCTGTTTGGTTAATTCATAAAGTCTCTGCTTTCATTTTCGCATGCCTTCCAAAAATTGGTGCCTTTCTGAATTGGTGTTTTCATTCCGCATCCGAAAATACAAAAAAAATCATCCCATTGCCACCAATAGCCAGTCTTCTTCAGGTTCCCCTTTCCCTCAGTTTTAGGGATAGTGGGGTGAAAATCACCACACATGGAGGGCACATCTTTCACACTTAGCCCACCAAGTTTTATAATGTTTGGGTCATCCCCCAATTTTTTGGATTTTTTCTTTCTTTCTAGAAATGCAATCTCCTTAAAAACATTCTCCATCCCTATCCCATTGCTGGCTGTGCCCTGTAACTTCTCCAGAAGCAGCAGCAGGAGGGAGGAAGTCAGGGCAGGGAGCACCATTTATTCCTGCCAAATGTCAAAAATGCACCACCATACCACACAGCCCACCAATGCCCAGCCCCACTTTTTCACTTTCTTCTTTACTAATAAAAAAGCAACAGCAAGTCAATCAATACCTTCCAAATCTTTTGCAGCAGCCAGCAAGCAAGCATTACTACTTTATTAAAAAAAATTGATCCACTGGGGAAATGAAATAACCTTTTTCAAAATGTATTGTGGCAAATCTAGTCAATGTCATTACTGTGGGAAAAACCATGCTTTTGGAACATATTATTTCATGTCTTAGTGGTTCAGAGCAGGTCGGTCATTGACATCAGCCTTACTACTTCAGAAAGGCAAGGCAGTGGAGGTGGCAGCCCTCAAAAAGGTCAATAGAGGGGCTCAGGGACAAGGGGAGAAGGATGACTTCAGCTCAGGGCCAAAGTTGTTGACTGATTGAGCCAATCAGTCCCCACAGAAAAATCAGGGAGGAATGGGGAAGGAGGCAACCCCCAGGCAGGGGTTGTTCAACCGCGAGGCAAATTAAGCACTTGCCTAAGGCACCATAGAATCATAGAATCATAGAATCATAGAATAGTAGAGTTGGAAGAGACCACATGGGCCATCCAGTCCAACCCCCTGCCAAGAAGCAGGAAATCGCATTCAAAGCACCCCCGACAGCACCCCCATCCTCAAGGGCACAGTTGAGGCGCTCCCGTGTGTGCCACCCCAGAATGGTGCCTGACTAGATGGCCTTTGGGTTGCCCTGTGGGACTTCCGAATCCAGGCTGACAAAGTTCTGGAACACAGCACACCAGACATCACAGTTGTGGAAAAGAAAAAGGTTTGGATCATTGATGTCGCCATCCCAGGTGACAGTCGCATTGATGAAAAACAACAGGAAAAACTCAGCCGCTATCAGGACCTCAAGATTGAACTTCAAAGACTCTGGCAGAAACCAGTGCAGGTGGTCCCGGTGGTGATTGGCACATTGGGTGCCGTGCCAAACGATCTCAGCCGGCATTTGGAAACAATAGACATTGACAAAATCATGATCTGCCAGCTGCAAAAGGCCACCTTACTGGGATCTGCACACATCATCCGAAAATACATCACACAGTCCTAGACACTTGGGAAGTGTTCGACTTGTGATTTTGTGATACGAAATCCAGCATATCTATCTTGTTTGCTGTGTCATAATAAAATAATAATAATAATAATAGCCCTCCAGGATGGGCCCAGTCTAACTCGCGATTAGAGCCAGAGTCTGCAAAGGCAATAAGTCCCCCACAAAATGAATGGGAAGGAATGGTGAAGAGGAGACCCCCAAGACAGCCAGGGTATAATCTGCGGCATAGCAAACAACTGCCAATTTCCACACTTCAAAGTATTTGGATTACTTCTTCCCAGAGATGTCTGGAAATTTAAAGCAGGATAAACAATTATACAAATAATAATCTGAAGAAGAAGAAGAAGAAGAAAGAAGAAGAAGAAGAAGAAGAAGAAGAAGAAGAAGAAGAAGAAGAAGAAGAAGAAGAAGAAGAGACCTTCCAGGATGGCCAGGGGTTAGAGGCACAATGGGGCTCAGGCCACCCCGTCTCACCAAGAGATGGCCATTCAGCCCCCCAAAGGAGCACAGCTGTGCAACTTCCATTTAATGAAAGATTTAGCTCACTTGTCCCCAGTGATACAGATATCAACGTCTGGCCACTCCACCCTGCTAGCAGTCAATCAGTCCCCCACTGAAGGAACAGGAAGAATATGGAAGATGAGATCCACAGGAAGGCCAGGGAAAGGAACCAGTGGCCTTTGGAGATGATATGCCTTTTCCTTAATAACCCTGAAAGCTTGCCAATGTAGCGTGAACCAGATTTCATATGCGCACACAACTTCCCCTTTCCATGCAGCAAAGTATTTGGATCACTTGATACCAGAGATGTCTGGAGGTTTAAAGCAGGATAAAAATTATACAAATAATAATAATCAGAAGAAGAAGAGACCTCCAGGATGGCCAGGGAGTCAAGGGCAGAGTGGGGCCCAGGCCGCCACGCCCCTCAACTAGCCTGACAAGACAATCAGTCCTCCATAGAAGGAACAAAAAATTTAAATTCCCCCAAAATCAGAGGATGTGCTAATCATTCTGAAACTTGGGAAGAATCATGCCCTGTTTGTGTTGTGTAAGAGAAATGCAAGTGCCATGGCTCTTGTAGTTTATTTTTTAAAAAAGGTTTTTTTGGGGGGAAAAAATCCCCCAAAATCAATAGATAAGGGAAACATTCTAAAAGTTGGGGGAGGGTTACAGTGCTAAAGGTGTTCTACCTTCATAGCAAGTTTCATCCCAATAGCTGTAAAAATGAAGAATAAATGAATAAATGAGCCTTGGAAGCCCCCCACCCCACCCCCCGGTGTTCAATTACTTTAACGAAATAGTAACAATATTTCATTACTCTCATTATAATAACAAAGTTTTTACTAACAATACTTTATAAACACATTAGAAATGAAATGCTGGCACCTCCTAATTTTGTAATTACTTTTGAAACTTTTTATTGATTGCACATACGTAAGATATATTTGTATGGACATTCTGCACATTAATGCAGAAATGAATGGGGAAAGACTCATGAATGAAGTTATCAACAGCTCTGCTCAGGTCTTGGAGACTCAGAACTGTCACTTCCTTGACTGAATCTATCCAATTGGAATATGATCCTCCTTTTTCCTCCTGCCTCTATCTTGCCAAGCATTATTGTCTTTTTTGTAAGTCATATTTTCACAGAATATGGCCAAATTACAATAGTCTCAGATCACATCTGTACTGATCACTTAGGTCAATGGGAGTGCTACACAAAATCCAGCAGCTGCACTTTGACTCACTTTTGCTGACAACTGACCTGACTTGCAATGCCCTGCTCTTGTGTCTGTGTATTTTGACTTCAGTTCTGTCCCTCTTTTCTCTCGCACTACACCCACCCTACACCCTCTGAGGGCATGATATCATTTTCACAAAAAAATTGCTTCCTGTTGGACATTTTAGACAAAGGAAAGGCTTTTTTACACATGAAGAAGCTAGACTTTTAAAAGAGCCTACAACTGTGCTTTAAATGGACCAGGAGACCAAATCAAATCTGGCAAAATTGCCCTATGCTCCTTAAAGGGCATTCTGCATCAAAATGTGTATGTGTGTGTGTGGGGGGGGGGGGAATAGCCCCAAAGCAGGGGTCCCCAAACTAAGGCCCGGGGGCCACATGCGGCCCATCGAAGCCATTTATCCGGCCTCCACGGTGGCGGCTCCCCCCCTCCTCCACATGCCTTTCTCACCTCCTCCCTCGCCTGGTGCAAGCCTTCAAAAGCTTTGCTTGTTTATAATGGTATTTTATTTATTATTTAATTAATTAATAATTATTAAGGGGTGCTTTGCTAGTGCTTTTGGTGCACAAAGATAGAAGGGGGGTTGGACTAAATGGCCCAAGGGGTCTCTTCCAACCTTCTTTATTATTATTATTATTATTATTATTATTATTGACAGAAGGACACAGTATAACACAGCAAACGATATATATATATATATATATATATATATATAAATAAGCTGGATTTCCTCTCACAAATTCACAAGTTGAACACTTCCCAAGTATTCAGGACTGTGTGATTTTTTATTATTATTATTATTATTATTATTATTATTATTATTATTATTATTATAACATTGAGGCTGGGTGGCCATCTTTCAGGGGTGCTTTGCTTGTGCTTTTGGTTCACAAAGGCAGAAGGGAGTTGGGCTAAATGGCCCAAGAGGTCTCTTCCAACCATCTTTATTATTATTATTATTATTATTATTATTATTATTGACAGACGGACACAGTATAACACAGCAAACAGGATATATATGCTGGATTTCGTATCACAAAATCACAAGTCGAACACTTCCCAAGCATTTAGGACTGTGTGATTTATTATTATTATTATTATTATTATTATTATTATTATTATTATTATTATTAACATTGGGGCTGGGTGGCCATCTGCCGGGGTGCTTTGCTTGTGCTTTTGGTGCACAAAGGCAGAAGGGGGTTGGGCTAAATGGCCCAAGAGGTCTCTTCCAACCATTATTATTATTATTATTATTATTATTATTATTATTATTATTATTATTACATTGAGACTGTATTTCTTCCTGTTTTGTTTTGTTTTGTTTTTTTACTTTAAAATAAGATATGTGCAGTGTGCATGGGAATTTGTTCATAGTTTTTAAAAAACTATAGTCCGGCCCTCCAATGGTCTGAGGGAGCGTGAACTGGCCCCCTGTTTAAAAAGTTTGGGGACCCCTGCCCCAAAGGATCTTATGTTAACAGAGCATCTTTATATGCTGCCCTTAGTCCACCCTGGTATAGAATGTATTAATAATATAATAGGTTAGTGTTTTAGATAGTTCACCATTATAATCAGTTAAATCACCATAAGCAGCAAAAACACCTGTTCCTTCTAGGTGACAGCATTGGGGGATTTGTTATATGATGTCACTTGGCGTCTGGATTTACTGTAAATTTTCCACTGCAATTATATGCATTTTATCATAGAGGTAAAATTCTCTGAAATTCACACATCTTTCACAGGGATAATCATGAAAGTGAATGAAACTGTAAATATAAAACCCACACCAAATTAAAGTGTCTGCTTAATGTTTATCTGAGCAAGGAAATCCTAATGAAATATACATATGTCAGTTTTGTAATATATTTCCTGTGTTTGCTTAGTACTCTGTGTATACATTTCCAATTGAAATGTTGTATTACCTCATAACTATTACCATATTTAGGATGACTACAAGCAACAGCAGCAACATGTTATTATTATAAATAAACTTTTTGTATTGAGATAATTTTAACTCTAACTCTTTGGTTGAAAGAGCAGGAGATGTGTTCCAATCATGGCTCGGCTTAGTTTATTGACTGAATAAAAGGGGGAGGGGGATAAAAATAGCATGGCCTAACATATGACAACTAGTTGACTTTCTAAAACACAACACCTGTGAATGTATAAATAAATGCAATAATTCTTTAGGACATTACAAAGCAATTCATATAATTTATGGGCATGACATAAAACTATATTATTTCCTTTCCTTTCTTAGTATTCAAAAGAAAAAAGTGGACACTATCACATTGACTTCATAACCAAGGAAAGGGTTTTTTTTAATTTTCTGCTACTGTAAAAAAAAAGCAATTTCACCAAAAAAATCTTAAATTCCCATAACAATTTAATACAGCTTCTCATTCTCCTCTCTTTCTATTTTTTTCAGTGTAACAGGTAGTATAATTTTCCAACAGCAGTATTGTTTATTCAGTCATACATACTTGTCCTCAAATTAGAATAATTAAATGAATTCAGGAAAGTGTAAACTGAACAGCAGCCTTATCATCTTTACAGGTATCAATGCACTAGTAAATTGATTAAACCTAATACAAGTTATTGAAAAAAATCAATAATTCTTTGTGAAACATTATTCTGATAGTTAGACAAAGTATCAAAACTGAATGACTCATTAGTCTCCTTGAAATTGGGATGTTCAAATTGTATGAAGACAGATTAAATAGCATTCTTGTTACATAAAGGCTGTCGTTTCTCTCCCGAGAGAAAATACAAATAAATTGCATGGGATCTATCTCAGAATCAACATCTTCAAAATTATTTTAATTTTTGTGCTAATTCCCATTTCAATTAGACTGATCCTCCTTGTGCACATTGGTTTTCAAATATTAAATTGTCCAAAGGAACTTTCATTACACAGAAATGTACCCATTATAATATTTATTGGTATCCTGCTTTTTTCCCAGTTGGGACACAAAGTGGCTAATTTTAAAAAATTATACAGTTAAAAACATATAAGAGGTGACTGCCATAGTGCCATAGACATTATGTAAATCTGTAGTGTCCACACCATAGGGGGCCCCTGGTGGCACAGTGTGTTAAAGCACTGAGCTGCTGAACTTGTGGATCAAAAGGTCCCAGGTTCAAATCCTGGGAGCAGAATGAGCGCCCGCTGTTAGCCCCAGCTCCTGCCAACCTAGCAGTTCAAAAACATGCAAATGTGAGTAGATCAATAGGTACCACTCCAGCGGGAAGGTAACGGCACTCCATGCAGTCATGCCAGCCACATGACCTAGGAGGTGTCTATAGACAATGCTGGCTCTTCGGCTTAGAAAAGGAGATGAGCACCATCCCCCAGAGTCAGTCATGACTGGACTTAACGTCAGGAGAAAACCTTTACCTTTATTGTCCACACCAATAAAAATGAGTTTATACTTTACTTTGAAAGCCTTCCTTTTAGACATTTGTGACTTGTTTCTTTATCTTGTGGAAATAGAATTGCAACAAGGAATAGGTCTTAGAATAAAACTGATGTGTATTCTTGTCTCTAGCAAAATGTCTGTACGGAATCTTGGCTTGGTTTACTTATTGATTCAAAAAAGTCAAATGGCTGGTATCATATGTCCCAGAAGTAGTGATGTAAAGAATATTCACAAATGTTCTCACCCTTGATGAGATAGGGGACTTCCACATCATTTGTTGCTGCTGCTGCTCCTGCAGAAGATTAATGACTTCATCACACTCACCAAATTCAGCATCCTCGGATGCTTCCAGCCTGTTTTGGGGATGGAGCCACACCTTGGCCATCACACAACATCATGTGACTTCCTGCGGAGGCCTCGCCTCCAACTGGGGTGGAAGCGTCCTTGCACACTTTCCTCACAACACAGGAGGCTTCCTGTGCTGTGCTAGTTACAACAGAGAGAGCACGGATCCTCCACAGAAGGGTGACGCTTCCGCGACGTGTGAGCTAAGTGCCGCCGAGAGGGAGCTGCACACAGGGCAATGGATTCACACTGCTGCCCCTGAATGCTTTGCCTGGCCTTTGCAATAAGGTTGTTTAAGAAGCAGTCCTTTTTTCATCATCATCAATAATAACAAAAAAAATAGGGTTTGCACAAACAAACAAAAGTGGGTTCTTAATTTAAAAACATGGGCTTCATACAAAAGGTAATCTTCATTGACAGAAAAATACTTTTTTAAAAAAGCATTTGGTAAGTAACAGGCTTTGTAACAGAAGGCTTTTTAAACGAATGCAGTGCTGCAATTTTTATTTGTATTATTACCATTTTTAAAATGAACATCGCATTTAAATTAAACATCAAGAATTTATATTATTGAGATCTAACATGATAATGAATTTAATTTGATATTTTTTACCATCAGATTTTTAGTTGTAAGTCTCTTAACATTATTATCAGTGGCCTTAAGTCTCACATCAGGAGAAAGGCAGGATATACATTACATTATGAAATAAATGCTAAGTTGAATTTTGCACAAGTACATTTTATACAACATGTTTTTAATGGGAAAATCTTTTCACCAAAAAATTTACTGGAAAAGACCTTTTTATAGATTTACATCCTTACTTTAAAAAATTAAGAAATGTTATCAAATGTAAAAAAGAAATATCTGCTGTTTAGATGAAACTTTCAAAAAAGTTCTGATTTATTTCTTTAAAATAGTATAATAATTAAAAATAAACATTGGTAGGTTACACACTGTCACCTGGGTATGTCTAAGACATATCTCTAACTGTGGGCTTTGGAATCTGATAATAACATAACTCTCTATCCACATGAGCACAGTAAGGCTCTGACAGTCCAATTATATTCCTTGTTAATTTCTGTATATTTGCAGCCCTAGTATGTTAATCCTCTACATTGTTTTATTTACATGCATTACAGTCCTTATGTGTAGTTTATAAAAGTTACAAATTATTTGTTCAGAGACAGAAGTGAATGTTAGTCAAATTATTCTGCCAGCTTTCCCTTTCAAAAGTTAAGCTTATGGCCCATTAGCTGAATCTGGTCCACTAGTGAGCACAAAGAATAACAAACAGAAAGCAAGCTGGTTTTTAAATGTTATCTCCCATCTCTCTCTGCAAATACCACCTGCAAGTATAAATATGAGACCATTGCATTGATGCTGTTTCATATTATTCATTTCCCATCATGCCATGTCACTAATTTTTGTGTTAGTATTCTTAATTATCATAGCACATACAAGTCTTATCCTATTAGTGACCATCAAATCACATCAGAAAGCACTAACTAGTCAAACAGGGTGCAAATCTAATAGAACCTGAAAGAAAGTTGTTCTTACAGTAAGATCTTTGAATCACATTAATCCAAGGATGACACAGTTAGAAATTTTGTTCACACTCAGTACTTCCAGCAGGTGTGAGAAACTGGTGCAGTCGCACATGATATTGGTAGACATTCCTTTTTAGGTTCTGTTTTCTTGTTATTGGCATGCACTTCTCAGGTGGCTCCATCTGTTCTTAATAGCTAAAGAAAAATGGACAGTGTAAATTATGGCAATATATTCTTCATACAAATACATACTTTCTCCTACCCAGCATTCATTCTGTTTCGGTACATAAGGTTTATGGCTCACCAGCTGAAGCTGGTCCACTAGTGAGCACATCTGGCCTAAGGAGGACTAGGGCAAATTTATCTTCCTTACAAAGGCATCAATGGACCCAAACTTCCATCTTCTTTAGGAGATGAAGATAAGATAGAAGAAGAAGATAATTAGGACTAGACTCTTTGTGTCAGCAACTACATAGCAAACTGGGTTGTTGTATGTCTTTCGGGCTGTGTGGCCATGTTCCAGAAGTATTCTGTCCTGACGTTTCACCCACATCTGTGGCAGGCATCCTTAGAGGTTGTGAGGTATGGTAGCAAACTACTTGGTCTTGGTCTCTCTCCTTATATTTGGTAAAATATAATTTTGTCTGAGGTGAAGATTATTATTTATATATATATATATATATATATATATATATATATGATTATTATTATCTTTATTTATACCCTTCCTTTCTCCCCATGAGGATTTAAGGCAGCAAACAATCCCAGACTTTACTCAATGTTCTAAAAGTGCAATACAAAAATTAAAATATAAATAGTACAATGTGGTGAAAGCAGATTCAAATATAATAAAGACACTTAAAGTAACATCTAAAACTCAACCCCCCTCCCCCCCCCGGAATAATCCCACCAACACTACCCTAGCAGCATGCCCCCTTATCCTTCCTCAAATGCCTGTTGGCAGAGGAAGGTCTTGACCTGGTTTCAGAAGGCCAGCAGGGATTGGATCATCCTGGTCTCTCTTGGGAGAGAGTTCCATAGTCTGGGAACAGTAACTGAAAAGGCCTTCTCCCGTGTTCCCAACAAACATGCTTGAGCGGGTGGTGAGACAGAGAGAAGGCCCTTCTCAGTAAATCATAGATGTCAACTAGGTTCATAGAAAGAAATATGCTTTCAGATAACCTAGACCAGATCTGTATAGAACTTTGTAGATCAAAACCAGTACTTTGAATTGTGCTCAGAAACGTGTTGGCAACCAGTGGAGCTGTTGCCACAAAGGAGTTCTATACTTGTATGCTCCCTGTAGCCAGCCCAGTTAGCAGTTTGGCTGCTGCTCTGTGAACCAACTGAAGTTTCTGAGCACTTTTCAAAGGCAGCCCGACATAGAGCACATTACAGTAGTCCAACTAGGATGGAATCAAGTGTACCTCTGTGGCCAGATATGACTTTTCCAGGAACAGGTGCAGTTGGCACGCAAGCTTTAATTGTTCAAAAGTACTTCTGGTCACTGCTGATATCTGGACCTCCAAGTTCAGAACCACATCCAGGATACCCCCAGACTGTGGACCTGCATTTTCAGGGGGAGTGTGACCGCATCTAACACAAACTGACTCCCTATTCCCAGATCTGACTAGGAGCACCTCTGTCTTGTCTGCAATAAACTTCAATTTGTTTGCACACATCCAGGCAATTATAGCTGCCAGGCACCGGTTTAGAATGGGAACCACTTCCTTGAAATTAGGTGGAAAGGAGAGATAGACTTGGACGTCATCTGCACATACATGGCACCACACACCAAAATTCCAGATAACCTTTTCCAGAGGTTTCATGTATATGTTGAACAGCATGGAGGACAACACAGAGCCCTGAAGGATCCCACAGGCCAGTTGCCAAAGAGTCAAACCGGAGTTCCCCAGCACCACCTTCTGAGCTGTTCTTTTAGGAAGGAACTGAGCCACTGAAGACCAGCATTTCCAAGCCCCATTTCAGAAAGGTGATGCAGAAGGATACCATGGTTGATGGTAATGAAAGCTGCTGAAAGGTCTAGGAAAACAAACAGGGACACACTCCCCCATCCAGATATCTGCATAGGTCATCCATCAAGGTGACCCAAGCTGTCTTTGTCCCATAATTAGGCCTGAAACCAGACTGAAAGGGATCTATATAATCAGCTTCATTCAGGAACCCTTAAAGGTACAAAGCCACCAAATGCTCTAGGACAGTGGCTCCCAAACTTATTTGGCCTTCCGCCCCCTTTCCAGAAAAAAAATTACTCAGTGCCCCCTGGAAATTATTTTTTTAATTTTAATAGCAATTAAACAGAAATATATATGTATTAATGTTTCTACCTTTTTTGTAAAATATAGTAAAGAAAGGTGTAAATTAGAAACATTGAAGTATGAAATTATGAAACTATCTTTTGAGCTCAGAATAGAAAGGTAATACAAAAATGTTAAAACATTCAAAAGCACCTGTGGCCATCACCGTCCTCCTGGATCGCTGCAGCGCCCACCAGGGGGTGGTAGCGCCCACTTTGGGAATCACTGCTCTAGGACCTTGCCTGAAAATGGGAGATTGGAGACTGGTCTGTAGTTGTCCAGTACAGTGTGGTCTAGGGAAGGGTTTTTTTTAAGAAGTGGTCTTACCATAGCCTCCTTGAGGTCTGCAGGGATCCTGTCTTGATGTAAGGAGTCATCAATCACTTCCTGTCCCACTCCACCAGTCTCCTCTGGCCTGTTTGATTAGCCAGGAAAGGCAAGGATATAAAGCATATGTGGTGGCTCTCACCTCTCCAAGAATTCTGTCCACATTCTCAGGTCTTTGAAAAGGTAAAATCAAACAGACTAACTTGCCATTTTTTCCTCTTTGTTTGTTTAAATGGAATATATTTGACAGCACAGCATGGATGACATCAGATTAACCCAGTGAGCTTGCAATCCACACAAACAGTTGAGTTATTTTCCACCATATACTTTATTGGATTTCACATCAGAGTAATCAGAATGACAATCTATAACACACAATGTACGTCTGGTGCTACCAATACCGGCAAAGCTGCATCAATAGCTTGTTACATTTGCTTTCCATTCTCACTTGGTCAGCTAGTGTGGAATTGAAAGCTACAGGTGTGAATACTAATAGTTTCTGCCAAGTCATTCAGGACAAATGTTTGTTCAACTGTATTAGCCCCTCATTTATTTTTGCTATCACTGCCTATTCTATCTCATTCTTACCTTGGACAGTGAAAGCCTTGATTCGTCCATTAGAATTGACAACAAGACCAAAGTTTTCTCAATCACAGTAGAAAACTCTCATTTTCTGAGGTGTTCAGAAATTGCTCTTTCAAAAGCAAAGGAGAAACAGAATACATCTCAGGGTAATGAATCATCATCTAACGATAAGCTGTTCCTGCAATGCAAAGTTAGAATTAAATACCTCTTTTCATTATATATATCCTGCCAACCTAGCCGTTCAAAAACATGCAAATGTGAGTAGATCAATAGGTACCGCTCTGGCGGGAAGGTAATGGCACTCCATGCAGTCATGCCGGCCACATGACCTTGGAGGTGTCTACAGACAACGCCGGCTCTTCGGCTTAGAAATGGAGATGAGCACCAACCCCCAGAGTCAGACATGACTGGACTTAATGTCAGGGGAAACCTTTACCTTATTTTTTTTACCTTTCATTATATAATGTCTCTTAGTGGAGCCCCCAATAGGGCAGTAGGTTAAACCCTTGTGCTGACAGGAATACTGACCTGAAGGCTGGGTTGCTGACCTGAAGATTGCCAGGTTCAAATCCAACCTGGGGAGAGCAGAGATGAGCTCCCTCTGTCAGCTCCAGCTCCCCATGTGGGGACAAGGATGGTAAAAACATAAAAACATCTGGGCATCCCCTGGGCAATGTCCTTGCAGATGGCCAATTCTCTCACACCAGAAGCGACTTGTAGTTTCTCACATCGCTCCTGACATGAACAAAAAGTATCTTAATTGCACTGACTGTTAGGTGAAAAAACACTTATAATGCTGTTCTTTCCTCTTGCATATTTCTGGAAAACACATGGATTATGGTGCTTTCTAGCTGACAGCATCCAATTTGCCTGAGTACTTTTTAATAAACAATTTATTAACATTTGGCCTATCACCCTTAAATTTGTACAGAAATGCATCTAGCATATTAGTTACTGATATGTCCATGTCATACCTATATGTTATGTCTTTTGACATCTGAGAAGTACTTGGTTTTTGCACTTTAGGAGGCCCAAACATCACATCTCCCATAGAGCTTATTTTATATGTACTTTAAAATATGATCTATATTTTATTGTTTTATCGTGTTATGTTTTTATGTATATTTGTTTCTGTTTTTATTATTGTATATGGCATTGAATATTTGCCTTTTGTATGTGTAAATCACCCTGATTCCCTTCAGGCAGGGAGGGCGGGTTACAAATAAAATAATAATAATAATAATAATAATAATAATCATCATCATCATCATCATCATCATCATTATCATTATTGTATGACACAGCAAACAAGATAGATATGCTGGATTTTGTATCACAAATCACAAGTCCAACACTTCCCAAGCGTCTAGGACTGTGTGATGTATTTTCGGATGATGTGTGCAGATCCCAGTAAGGTGGCCATTTGCAGTTGGCAGATTGCAATTTTGTCAATGTCTATTGTTTCCAAATGCTGGCTGAGATCTTTTGGCACGGCACCCAATGTGCCCATCACCACCGGGACCACCTGCACTGGTTTCTGCCATCTAGCTAAAAGTTGGGAATTGTAGGAGCTGCAGTCCAGAGAACTCCCCTGATTTATCCAAGTATCCCAGATTTAGCCACAATCTGCTTCCTGTTTTGACACCCCGTGCTGTGTACATGATATAGAACTTTTCTAATTATTTTGCAGTCTGGATCTATGTGTATTCATGCAGAAGTAAATCCCAACTATTTCAGTAGAATGTCTTTCTAAACAGGTGTTATAGAATCATATCTTAAATGAAACAACCTTTTTGAAAGATATTATTCACTATTCAAAAGATAAACATTTCCTAGGGGACCATATATATTTTTAGGAGAAGAGTGTGTTGCATCTGGTGACGTGAGTGGAAAGCTTTTGCCAGATAAAACTTATTATGTAAGATGTCACATAATTTTTTTGTTGTTTAAAATGTATGGCAGTTGTTTTAGCTGCAGCCATTTACATTCCTTGCATAATAAACTGCTCCGAGCCAAACTGGAAATAGCTGTATACAAGTCTAATAAATAAATAAATAAATAAATAATAGACAGATGTTTGTCAATATGAATGCTGGTTGTGGCTAAGGTCTTTTTGTTGAAAGCATTTCTCATGATAGTCATTGTGATTGTGATTATCATCCTACCTGTGTGTGTCTACCAAGTGGTTTGAGCAGTAAATGAATTCTGTTATTTTATCCAAGCAATTCTGAGGATCTTTCTATATCAGAGAACCCATAGAAACAAAGGAAATAACAGCATCTTAATTATGTTACTAATGTTATTATTTTTCATGTAAAATTCATTGAATGCTTTCTGTTTTTTTGTGTCCATCCAAGATGGCTTAATTGTATTTTCCAATAAGGGATATCCTATTTTTATAGCTGTGTGACCTTCCAAAGTCCAACTTCCAGCATTGCTCATCATTCATTGCCTTTATAGGCCATGGCTTCTGGGAGTTTTAATCCAAGTACAATAAAAGGATCACATGATTCTCACTCCTAGTCGATAAATGCAATCTCCCTTCCCTTTGTTTTACAACCCACACCAGAATAAATGGATCTTGAGTTCCATTCTGATAGTGACCCGTCTTTCAACCAGAATTTTCTCTTCTACATCATGTCTTAGTTACTGGAGCCCCTGGTGGGACAATGTGTTAAATGCTTGTGCCAGCAGGACTGCTGACTGACAAGTTGGCGGTTTGAATCCAGAGAGAGTGAGTGAGCTCCCTCTGTCAGCTCCAGCTCCTCATGCAGGGACATGACAGAAGGCTCTCACAAGGATGGTAAAACATCAAAACATCTGGGCGTCCCTGGGCAACATCCTTGCAAACGACCAATTCTTTCACACCTGAAGCACCTTGCAGTTTCTCAAGTCACTCCTGACACGAAAAAAACTTAGTTATTTCCCCTTCTACCTCCTTCCCAGTCTTCAGAGCTGCACCAAAGATTGCACTGACCTGAATTTCCTGGTTGATTTAATAATCACTAATTGTTTTTCTCCAGAATATTCTCAATTCATCAGTAGGCAATGTATCTACCTTTTATTTCATTTGAATTAGATACATTGCTTGTACTTTTTTAGCCATTTCAAGCCATTGCTGAAAATTTCCTGGAAAAATGTATACGGAAGAAATTTTAAAAGCAATATACAGTACATGTATGTCGGAACTTACTTCCTCTATTTCTGGTGGCCATTCTAAAACAGGGGTGAGGTAGGACGTTTGTGCCTTGGGTGTAATGCAGCTATTACAGGAAAGGGTGGGATGAACTGTTTTGCATCTAAAGTCTATCTCAAACAACATTTCATTGAAACAGTCTATATATATATATATATATATATATATATATATATATATATATCGGCATTCAAAAGCACCTGGAAGTGAGTTTCTCTTGCTCAAAACATTTCTTCTAGTTGCCACTGAGAGCAAATCTGAAATCCACTGAGAGTCTGATGGTGTCAACATTGGCTCACCAGTTTTCAGCATATGCTCCCTCCCGTTAATTAGACTGTAATTAATATATTGTGGTTGTTACATCTAATGGGATGGGAAGATGGGAAATATAATCCATTAGCAGAAGTCTCCCAACTTTGTTATAATGTTTCAATATTTATGTATTTCAAATTTTCCTTACCTTCCAGATATGGGCTGGCCTGAGTGCAACTCAAACATTTGGAAATGGTTCCTCTTAGGCCCCTTCTACACTGCCATATAGTCCAGATCAAAACAAATAATGCACATTATTATGCTTTGAAGTGGATTTATTTATTTATTTATTTATTTGCCATATTTATATCCTGCCACTCTCACCCCAAAGGGGACTCAGAGCTGCACACATAAAGGCACAATTTGATGCCATACAACACATTTCCAGCAAATAAAACATATACATTAAAACAACCACTAAAGCATTTTAACATTAATATAATTAAAATCACATAATCCAGCATCATAATCCAATGCCGTTCCAGTTATAATTGCACCTTTCCACTTTCCCTTTTAATTATCCAAAAGCTTTATTTATGTCTACATTGCCATATAATCCAGTTCAGAGCAGATAATCTGGATTTTACGAGTGTTGTCCAGAAAGTAGATTACATTTAGGAATTAAAAATGAACAAAGTATAGGAGAAAACATTTACCATTTGCAGTTGAAAGCCACACCCAAATACCACATCTCATGTAGCCGCCATTCAAATCTGGGCACATATCATAGCGATAAATGAGCTTGGAAACTCCTTCCCCACTAAATTCTGCCACCTCCGTCCTCAACCCTTCCCCCTCTCCGCAGCTGCGCAGCATCGCCAAAACGCTGCGTTGCCATCCCCACCCCCATTGATGGAAACAAGTGGTTGAGGACAGAGTTTCCAAGCTCATTTATCACTATGACAAGTGCCTAGATTTGAATGGTGACTATGTTGAGAAGTGGTATTTGGGTGTGGCTTTCAACTGCAAATGGTAAATGTTTTCTCCTATACTTTGTTCATTTTTAATTCCAAAACGTAATCTACTTTCTGGATAGCCCTCATATATGGCAGTGTAGAAGGAGCCTTAGAGTCCAGATGTTTTTGCCTAGGGAAAGCTCAGGAGTAGGTCTGGAGCAACCACAGAAGGTTGCTCCCCCATTCAGCAGATCTCAAAGAGAATTTCTAAATAGGAACAGTATAAATAAAGGCAGTCATATTTTCAATAAATATCTATATATGGTCTCATTATTCCAGAGGTTGGTCAGCAATGCGTAATGATGGTTTGTCAGCAATGCATAATATATAACTTATGTATTTGTAACTGCTTTATACAAAAGTCTAAGAAGTAATGTTTTCATTGCATTTTTATTGATGCTGTTTTAATCATTGTGCTAAGTACTGTTTTAACTGCTTTGTTGAACATATAAAATGCTTTAGGGGCAACAAATAAATAAATAAATAAATAAATAAATAAATAAATAAATAAATAAATGGCAATCAGTCATATTCATCTCAGTTAAATTCCCTTCTCCTCTAAAATTGCAGTATAAGAGTGTTCAAGCATTATTCCACCTTGCACCCCTTAGTTATGGATTGAACATTCCTTCTGCATGAATACTTAAAGGTTCAGGTAGTTAGGAATATCAATCTTCATTCTACCCAAGTGCTTCAAATTCTAAATTTTTTGACCTTTTTGCAAAACACTGTCTCACATCACATGTTGTAAGCATTGAGCAAGGCTGTTGTTCTGTCAATAAAGAGGGATATGGAGGGAGGGAAATTAGATGTTAAAGTTGCTCAGGCATTAAGAACTTCTAAAGCTGTTATTCTCATCCATTTATCTGATAACACACAGGTTAATATAGTTCGACATGAATCTGCACACGCATTCTTTGCAAATTCTGGGCAAATTAACAAGCTTTGTTTACAATACCCAGCAGATACAAATTGATATTATTGACATTTTAAAAGCCTTTATCCAAACCACTGTTTGGATATACTTGAATCTACCCTCTGGAGATGAAATGTGCTTTACTATAATTATTCCATTGTTATTGCTCAATATTCCTCTTCACAGCAACCTTGTGGAACAGAACCAAATATTTCAACTCTATACACACTTATTTGAGAAGAATTACCCTTGATATCGATAGGTCTTGTCATTTCTAAATAGGCATGAATAGGATTGTGCCATTGATTCACCATTGTATAGCTGGGGGGAAAGCTCTGAAACAGATATTCTCGAAACTTTAATAGTTGATTCAGAATAACACTTGGTACAGTTTGTACCATTTAATATGCACTTGAGAGAGATCCCTTGTTTCCTTCACTTTATGTCAAAACCTTTCTATATTAATATCTTGGAGAATGTTGCACTTGGAGCCAGAAGTGGTTTTCTTCAATGTACACAGATATTTTGCTACAAGGATCTGAAGTAGTGAAGTTACATGACATACAGTCCTACCACTTGTTGTAATTAAATGGTTTGGCTTTTAGTTGCCCATGTTAAGTCTTTACTTAAGACTTTAAGTCTGAATTTTAAAAAAAGTCATGTGATCTGCCATAACATTCTTCTTTGTACAGAAGCCATATAAAAGTGGAACACACCTGGCTTTTATACCTGTGTGCTGGAGACTGCCAAGGCCCAGCACTCTCATATAAATACCAGTGCATCTTAAGAGGAGAGGTTCATGTCCTCTTCAAATTCCTTTGCTACCCTAGATAGCATCTTTGACAATAGGAATTTCTTTTTTTTCAGATGCATCACTATTTATGGATGTGGCAGGACTAAAGATTCCCCTAGACATGTTTGGGGAGTGCAACAGAAAGTTCATGAATATGGTTTGGAAGTATATTTGTATTTCATAAAGCATACTTCACTGAAGATCGCCAGTCACATTTACTCTGGGGGTTTTTTCCTACAATTTTCATGTTTTCCTCCTCCCCAATTCTACTAGGTCTCAGTTAGAACAATCATTTTATTATTATCATTAATTCTTTGCTTAAACTCACATTTACCATTAATAAGATACAGCATCAAAGGCTCGATCTACTCTGCTTTATAATGCAGTTTGAATTTACATTGTATGATCAATGTAGACCCATATAATGCAGTTAAAATGCATTATATATTATTTATTTATTTATCTATTTTTATTTCATATATTTATATCCTGTCCTTCTTACCCCCACCCCCACCCCCACCTCGGGGGGAAGACTCATGACGGCCACACAACCAGCAACCATTAGATGCCAAACACAAACAATTATAATAACAAATTACAGTTAAAACAAGTAATTAAAACGTCAAATATAAAAATATCCATTTAAAATAACATAAGTTCAAGTCATAATCCAAGGTCTGTCAATTGTCAGTCATATAATTCATTCTCATTATTATCCTTCTGGGATGCCTCACAGGTATAAGCCTTGGAGTTACTGTCCTGCAGTGGCTATGGTCCTTCCTGGACGGTCATTCCCAGAAGGTGTTGTTGGGAGACATCTGCTCGGCCTTGCAACCATTGTCTTGCAACCATTGACCTGCCCCCATACTGTTTAACATCTGCATGAAGCTATTGGGAAAGATCATCTAGAGTTTCGGAGTAAAATGTCATCTCTATGCAGACAATGTCCAACTCTGTCACTCCTCCCCACCTGTTACTAAGGAGGCAGTGCAGGTCCTGAATCAGTGCTTGGCAGCTGTGTTGGACTGGATGAGGGCAATCAAATTGAAATTGAATCCAGACAAGAAAGAGGTCCTCCTGGTCAGTCAAAAGGCCAAAAAGGGTATAGAGTTATCACCAGTGCTGGATGGGGTTACACTCCCCCTAAAGACACAGGTTTGCAGATTGGGGGTTCTCCTGGATTCATCATTGAGCCTGGAACCCCAGGTCTCGGTAATGGCTAGAGGAGCTTTTGCACAATTAAAACACGTGCACCAGTTACGCCCATACCTTGTGAAGTCTGACTTGGCCACAGTGGTCAACAGTATTGAAAGGTCCAGGAGAACCAACAGAAAGAAGGAAGGCAAAAGGAAACAGTGATAGGGGGAGATATGCCCAATTAAATGCACAATTCCAGAGGTTAGCCAGGAGAGACAAGGAACTATTTTTGAACAAGCAGTCCATGGAAGTGGAAGAAGACAATAGGATAGGAAGGACAAGAGCTCTCTTCCAGAAAATCAGAAACATCGGAGGCAAATTTCAGGCAAAAATGGGCATGATCAAAAACAAAGATGGCAGGGACCTAACAGAAGCTGAAGAGATCAAAAATAGGTGTCAAGAATATACAGAAGATCTGTATAGGAAGGATAATAATATAGAGGATAGCTTTGATGGTGTGGTGAGTGAATTAGAACCAGACATCCTGAGGAGTGAGGTTGAATGGGCCTTAAGAAGCATTGCTAACAACAAGGCAGCAGGAGACGACGGGATCCTAGCTGAGCTATTTAAAATCTTGGAAGGTGATGCTGTCAAGGTGATGCATGGCATATGCCAGCAAATATGGAAAACACAAGAATGGCTATCAAGATTGGAAAAAAATCAATTTATATCCCCATATCAAAAAAGAGAAACGCTAAAGAATGCTCAAACTTCCATACAGTGGCACTTATTTCCCATGCCAGTAAGGTAATGCTCAAGATCCTACAAGGCAGACTCCAGCAATACATGGAGTGAGAGTTGCCAGATATCCAAGCTGGGTTTAGAAAAGGCAGAGGAACGAGAGACCAAATTGCCAATATCCGCTGGATAATGGAGGAAGCCAGGGAGTTTCAGAAAACATCTACTTCTGCTTTATTGACTATTCTAAAGCCTTTGACTGTGTGGACCATAATAAACTATGGAATGTTCTTGGTGGTATGGGCATACTAAGTCACCTTGTCTGTCTCCTGAGAAATCTGTATAAAGACCAAGTAGCCACAGTAAGAACAGATCACAGAACAACAGACTGGTTCAAGATTGGGAAAGGAGTGCGGCAGGGCTGCATACTTTCACCCTACCTATTCAACTTGTACGCAGAACACATCATGCGACATGCGGGGCTTGAGGAATCCAAGGTCGGAGTTAAAATTGCTGGAAGAAACATTAACAACCTTAGGTATGCAGATGATACCATTCTGATGGCTGAAAGTGATGAAAAGCTGAGGAGCCTTATCACCAAGTTGAAAGATGAAAGTGCAAAAGCTGGGTTGCAGTTAAACGTCAAGAAAACCAAGATCATGGCAACTACACCTATTGATAACTAGCAAATAGAGGGAGAAAACGTGGAGGCAGTGACAGACTTTATATTTCTAGGTGCGAAGATCACTGCAAATGCAGACTGTAGCCAGGAAATCAGAAGACATTTACTTCTTGGGAGGAGAGCAATGGCCAACCTTGACAAAATAGTGAAGAGTAGAGACATCACACTAGCCACGAAGGTCCACATAGTCAAAGCAATGGTATTCCCCATAGTAACCTATGGATGCGAGAGCTGGACCATAAGGAAGGGTGAGCGAAGGAAGATAGACACTTTTGAACTCTGGTGCTGGAGGAAAATCCTGAGAATGCCTTGGACCGCAAGAAGATCTAACCAGTCCATCCTCTAGGAAATAATGCCCAGCTGTTCACTGGAGGGTAGGATATTAGAGGCAAAGATGAAGTATTTTGGCCACATCATGAGGAGACAGGAAAGCTTGGAAAAGATCACGATGCTGGGGAAAATGGAAGAAAAAGGAAGAGAGGTCAACCAAGGGCAAGATGGATGGACGGTATACTTGAAGTGACTGGCTTGACCTTGAAGGAACTGGGGGCAGTGATGGCCGACAGGGAGCTCTGGCATGGACTGGTCCATGAGGTCACGAAGAGTCAGAGACGACTAAACGACTGACCAGCAGCAGCATATATATACACATACGAGGGCTATCCAGAAAGTTCATTACATTTTAGAATTAAAAATAAACAAAGTATAGGAGAAAACATTTACCATATTCAGTTAAAAGCCAGACCCAAATACCAGTTCTCACCACAGTCCCAATTGAAATCTAGGCAGTTATCATAGCGATAAAAGTGTTTGGAAAGCCCCCCCCCCCAAACAACAAAATTCCCACCTGGCTTGCGTCCTGAACCAGGCTAGCTTCCCTTCCCTCAGATGTGCATGCGCTGTACTCAGCTTTCCCCACAATCTTCCTGGATCACTCTTTCGTTTTGCAAATGCTTGCAAGGAAGGCGCTTTTCTAAGGTTTTGCAAGAAGCACACCTTTCCTGTCCCAAAAAATGAGGGTGGGAGAGTCCTGTAAAGACCCCCTCTGCTGTTTTTGACCACTGCGCATGCGCGTCCACCATTAACGAATTAATTTTGAATATTCCGAATATTCTTAAGTTTTGAAACTTTTTTGGGCCAAATTTCGGAAGTAGTTTTAGAAACGAAGCGCCAGCGCCCCCTACTTTTGAAGCGAGTTTAGAAACATTTTTTTATGGATCACTCAAGCCTAGTAGTCAATATCGTTAAACTTAACTAAGTTCATATATTATTATGAGGATAACAATTGGACAGTCATACATATAGGCTATATATCCTTGGAAAGTACACACACACACACACACACACTTGTGGTGTGTTACTGATCCATTCATCTGCTGAACTAAATGGTTGGGTGTTCTAGGTGACTGGTACACAATCACTCTGGGCAGGTAGGTGGATATCCCTGCCAATGTTCAGTCAACTGATAGTGGAGGCAGCAGGTGAACCTGAAGAGTGACTGACAGCAGCTGAGTGAGAGCATGGACAGGAGAAGGCATACTTCACCACATCTTCTGATCAATTACTTTAACTATGAAGCTCAGCTTGGATCATAAAAGGGCAGTCCCTGCTTAAAGAACTGCCACCTTCCATGAAGTGAATGAGAATACTACTCCCACAGAAGACATATCTGGTTTGTGCAGTGCCATGGATGAGATGCAGTTTTATCATTAATAAGATTGTGACAGTTTATTAACAAGATTCCAGAAACTTTAACCTTACAGGAACAGAATTTACAACCCCTAAATATAAACATTTCAACTGAAACAATCTTAATGAATTGTAGAGAGGTAGACAGCTGAACAACCCACACTTATTTAATATTAAATTAAAAGTATCAATAAATGAATTTGAAAATTAATGTCCTAATTATAGTTTTCATAGATAGGATGGGAGGCACCTATATGACCCTTGTTCATTATTCAGAAGTAGTCTAAACTGGCATAGTGAAAAATGTAAATTAAACTAAGGTTATATCAGAAAATAAATATAGCACAGATTAAAAATAAATTTTAGATTAATAATGTTGTGCTCTTCTCCTTACTAAACTAAATGTCTTTAATTTTGATTAATATCAGTGAGCATTTTCATTTAATCACTTTTACGTACATAGCTAATACTGAATCTCATTTATTCTCTTTTTTTAAAAAAAGATTCATTTGCTGTCAGCAATCTACAATAATTCTCACATAATAATGTTTTACCACATTAAATATTTCATTTTTTTGAACTTAATACATGTGCAGATTGTATATATAAAGCATATTGACATTTCTTTAAAAGTAGTTTATTAAAATAAAGAAGAGGACTAAAAAAGTGCTTTTGGGGTGTAGCCTCACTAAATGGTAGAGGACAAATAGTATATAGTTCAAGCTGACTCATACGGCTTCTTATGTTTGTGAAAGGAAAGCATTTTGGGTCAAGATAATTTACTATATGATGAAAAATCAAGTTCTGCAAGATGAAACCCCAACTTATTATCCAATTACTTCTTTCATGACACATCTTTACAACCATTGACTTGGCCGAAGAGATGAAAAGTAAGCCACCCAGCATCTGACTATGCTCTTTTAGCTAGACTCACATCAGTGATGTCATCCTGTAGGACCTCTGAATGGTCATGGAGGATTGAATCATCATTCTGAATGGTTGGGGAGGAAACAGTTAACACGAGATCAGTGGGATCACTCTATGTGGGGAAGATAGTGAATGCCTCCTTCCACTAGGACCACAAAAAGACATATGCAAAAGGACACCAATCAAATGTTGATTTTAAATATCTAAAAAGTACTATGTACCTGATGTATTACATTTTAAGAGGCCTCCTTAATCAGTAACAACTCTGATATCAATAGTGAATCTCCTCTAACTTTAAAGGAAATCTCCAAGATGGAAAAACGCATCTCCAAAATAGTCTCAGCACCATGAATAGCTGCTTTAAAATACACTGTAAAATCTGGACTTGATTCCCTACCACCCTATTATAAACAGCAACTAGCAGCTGTCTTTAAGAATATAGGTCCAGAATCCATTGCATTACTAAAACACTGCCTTCAACTATCCATTTTTTCCTCAGATTAAATTATGAGGAAACCACAATGAGATATATAGCTATAGATATAATTAGTATATACAGAGATATACATACACACACACACACACACACACATATATATATAGCAACAATATCCAAGTTTTGCACAGAATTAACCTTGGTGTGATGCCCCAAATGCAAAGTTCATCAGAAGTTCAGGATTTCTTTTGTTTGGCTTTCCTGATCCTTGAACAACATGTTTTTCTAGTACTTTATTCAAATATTTTTGAATAATCTTTCCATACTTAATCAGCTATGATTGGTTGCTTCTATGTTGATGAAGTAGTGATTGTACTCCAGGTTTTAACCCAGACTGTAAAGCAAGGTGTGTCTATACTATAGAATGAATGCATTTAGACACGATTTTAACTGCCATGGCATTTTAAATGCCAAGGAATCATTGGAGAGGGAGTTTCCAAAATCTTGTCTTCTCTGCCAATGAGTGCTAGTGCCTCACCAAACTGCAAATCCCAGGACTCCATAGCATTGAGTCATGGAATTTAAAATGGTGTTGTACTGCATTTATTCTATAGTGCAGAACTAACTTGAGTTTTCCACGATGCCAAACATTTTGAGAATAGGAATCAATACCCAGGATATTTCCTTTAAAATTATAAGTGAAGCCCGGTGCAGATTCATGCCCACGCTGCGGTAGAAGCCACCACCTACCACTGAAATCCATATCTACATAGAAATAAGATTCATTGTGATTCATGAGACTTATTTCCAGGTTGGTATGTGCATTATTGAAGCCTAACCAAATGGGATATCCTTTATTTTATACTATCAATAACATTTGAATTTTATCTGACTATTCCTATTTATAACATTAATTTTGCAGTACTTTCTTCCTGCACATTCATGGAAAATCAATTATTTTAAACTGCTTCCTGTTAGTTCACCTACCAGTGACTCATTCTTCTTAATTCATCTGTTAGCTTTATGCAGCCTGATAACTGTATGTTGTAATTCTGATGTACATTTGAAATATTTCCTAAAATTATGAATGTAATCATTGGCATTACCTCTCTCCATCCATAACTACCATTAAGCCCCTGTCCTCGTGTTCCTATGTCCCCATGCAAGTTTACTGAGAAGCTATATCTGAATTTCTGTGTTATTATATGAATGCCATTAATTTTATAACTACCTTACCCTATACAATTCATTTGTCTATATTAACAATGTTATATAGAACCATAACCTCCAACGTCATGTTCTTTTTTTTCCTCTTCCACCATGACTATGAGCAAAGTCCTCATGTTCCTCTGAAAACCAGGTCCTTGAAGTGCTTTCAATATTAGAATTGCTTTCAATGAAGAATCGGAAATGTCACAGACATAGAAGTAAACTGGTCATACTTTTGTTTTGCTTTTTAAATACATCTAATTTTCAGTCATTGTCTCATGGTTGGACCTTTCATGTGTTAAATTATACTCTGTGGCACTTTTAGATTTTCAATTTTCAATTTTCTGTTGAGAAATTTACCTTATCAAAAAAAAGTCTTGTGACGCACTATTTAAAAAAGAAATATGTCTGTTTTGCTTTGGAATGAAGGCATCCCTAAAGTATTTATGGTAATATTCATATTCCTAAACTTATTGGCAGTAGTATAAAGAAAATTAGACTATATTAGGTATATCATGACTCTCAGTGGGTGACAGCTCAAGGACATTCAGGTTCCATTGTGAAACTGCTCTTAACTTTATGACTTTAAAAAAAATGTATCTATCTATCTATGATTCCGTGTTCAGCTTCTGATGGAAATTGACCATAGAGTCATACTAGAAGACCTAGAAATTCCTAAAGAGAGGTTCTCTCAGATAATTTCTTTATTTGAAATTGTACCCTTTTGTGGGGGTGCAGAGCCCCTAACCCCAGCAAGTGTAAAGGGCTGACTGCATCTTTAACTCTATTTTATGAATCCATAACTGCAATACTGAATGTCGCTGCATATTAAATTCTGAAGAATACCAGCCTGCATATTTAGACATTAGGCTTGTCCGATCGATGGAAAAAATGTTTCAATTCTCGTTTCTAAAGTAGGGGGTGCCGGCTCTTCAATGTAGAAATTATTTCTAAATGTTTCACCCAAAATTTTCGGATATTTCCGAAAATTCGTAATGTTTCTAAAATGTTTCTAAAATGGCGGATGCGCATGCGCAATCACCAAAAAACAGGAAACCGGGGGGGACTTTTCTGGGGGTCTCCCGCCCTCATTTCTTGAGCTATTCTCATCAACTTTGGTACAGTGGGAGAACACATTCCACACTCTTTGCTCAACAAATTACAGAATGTTTCCTGTCTCCTATGATTTTTGGCGAATTTTCATAACTTTTTTTCATAACTATTTTTCAATATTTGAAGAAACCTGTTCCTGGTTTGAAAGTCTTATTTCCTGTTCAATTGGGTTCTTATCACTGTAAAAGTCCCTTTTCTACTTGTGTAGACTTTGGATTAGAAATGCAGCACACGCCAAGCAATGCCTTGACAGGATTGGCAACGTCCTTTGGAAACTATAAATTGCCTTTGAACCTTTTGATCAATGGTGCCACTGGCTGACCTTGTGAATGCAAAAATGAAACTCTGGCTGAGGACTTTGGATTAGAAATGCAGCACACGCCAAACAATGCCTTGACAGGATTGGCAATGTCCTTTGGAAACTATAAATTGCTGTGGACCCTCTATTGAATCAAATCAATGTCTGACTTTGTGATTGCAGAAATAAAACTCAGCCCAAGGCTTGGGAATAGAAATGGAGCGTGAGGGAAGCAATGCCTTGGCGGGAAGTTCAGCGCTTACAGGGAAGCAGACGTGCTGCTTAGAAAACTATAATTTTCAAGCTCCCTCCTTTTAAGGCTTGGAAAGAAAGGCTTATGGGGTGATTGCTTTATTCCAAAAAAGGAAAAATAGAAAGGCAAAAGGTCTACCTCAGGAGAAGGAACCAATCCAAAGCTCAGCACTATCAGGGAGGGACGCAGACTCCTTTGGAAAAAAAAATTCCCAACATCCACAGCAAGGACTCTGCCCCAAGCCAATTTCCCCCCAACACAATATCTAAGCAGCAACAACCCTCTACCCCCAGTCACTTTGCCCTCTCAGCTTCACGGCGCGCGCGAACCACCCTCTCTCCTCGGTATCCCAACCCAGAATGGCTTGGCTCCGTGCGGAGGCGATTTAGCCCCCACCTTTTTTAGCCATCGTGGAAGACTCTGATTGGCAGGGAGCGGGAGCCATGTTAGGCTGCGCTAGGCTCCCGTTCATGTTAGGTTGCAGAAACAAAATAATAATAATAATAATAATAATAATAATAATAATAATAATATTTAAAAAATATTAAAAAAAATTTGGAGGAAAAAAATTAACAAAAATGTTAAGACACAATTACAGAATGGGCCAACGATGGATCGTATTACATTGCCAGTTGCGCCCAGGGAAAACGTTTCAATACTCGTGTCAAAAAACGGGAACAATACCAAATAATTACGGTAGGAGAATTTTTACGAACATATGGACAACCCTATTAGACATGTATAATCTGAATCGCACATTTATATTTTGTTTGCGTGTAACCATTGTTCACAAGTGATCATAAGTACATGGAGTTATCCCTTTAGCTGCAAACATGCTGGTTTGTAATCTACTTTGTGGCAAATAAAAGGAATAGATGGCTGTAAACAGAGAAGATGTGTATGTTTTAGCTGCTGGAGTGATTGATGCAAGCAATGGTCAGCATAATGGCATCCATACCTGTGGATATGGTATTGCACACAGCATGCAATTTAGATTAGAAAAAGTGCTCGACATATGGTTCAGTGAAGTGTACTGTACTTCCAATACCTTTTATTGCTTGGAATTCAATAGGATGAAACTACATCCTGTCAAAGTTCAAGGAAACTTTAATAAAATTTTGTCCTCTTTTGTTCTGAGCTGTACTCTCTTCAATCACTTGACTTAATATCTGTCTTGAATGCCCAAGGAGTTTTTCCCAGCTGACAATTGTTTTAGGACTAGGTCTTTTCTTATGAGACTGTTATATTGTGGTATGAATATACAGAGGAAAATAATGAGGGATCAATAACCAATAAAGACCTTGTCTGATTTAATTTTATTTGACTTATTTTTCTTAGAGCAAAAGAACCTGTATTATATCACCATCTCAGCCCGCATCTCCTCACTGACAATTAGAGCAGTTTGCCAGTGAAGAAGAGGTACTAATATTTGGAATACATAAACCAAAGGATCTCTTCTAGAGTCAAATTAAATATTAAGGGGAATGTGTATTCTCTTTGATTAATCTGATTATCTTCCCACATCAAATCCCTTCAGCAATCAGGCTTCAAAATTAAACTCGTGTTTATGTTTCAGTGACCAGTAAAAAAAAAACATGATAAACTCAACATATGAAGATGGAAAACTCACATGCAATGATGTACAGACAAACAAAGTTTTTTAAGAGTGGGAAAGAGATAAGACAGTATCTGTTGGGAATGTTTTTGCTTTGGATTTCCTATATCAATAAGAAGTTCAATTGATGGATTTCAGAGCCCTGCAATTCTATGATTTTATGAAACAGATATTTGTCACTCTCTGTATAGGAATGTTTACATGTTATGTTGTATGGCCAAAATCCTGTATAGCTCAGTGTAACATAGTAGTTCTGTCTGCAGAACTATTCCACAGTTAGTTGTTCACAATTTTCTGAACTTACCATAAAGTGCTACAGCTCTCTCCGTGGCCACTGGGAAGAATCAGAGAGAGACATCTGGTTATGTGCCTGTAATCATATGCTAAATGATTACATCAACTAGAGAAATCCATCAGGGACTTCCAAATGTCTCAGTGGATGAGGTTATCATTTTGCATTTGGTCACGGATGCAAAGAGAATGTCTATATAGTCCAAAAATTCCATTTTGGCCAAGAACTTCCAGTCACTAACATGTGGTAAATTGCTTAACTTGATTTTACCCAAGGTTAGCAGGTTCTTCCTTGAAAATTCAGATCAGACTTGAACTTTAGGGTTGGTCTCAACAATTCAAGCTGGTTTAGCTGTTCACATGGGACAGTGCTGCTGTTCCATTTCCCTGCATTCCAGGAAGTTTTAGTTATTTGGTTTCAAAGCTATTCGAGGATTTCCTTATAGCTCAGTGGTTCTCCACCTGTGGGTCCCCAGATGTTTTGACCTTCAACCCCCAAAAATCCTAACATCTGGTAAACTGGCTGAGACTAATGGAAGTTTTAGGCCAAAACACCTAGAGACGCAGAGGTTGAGAACTACTGTTATAGCTGAATATAGTGTGGGGACATTATTAAAACCAAACATGAGCAGGGCACTCCTGTACATTTAGGCCACAATCACTTTAAAATTGACAGGGGGAATGCATATCACTGCACATGTGTATTTCGCTTTGGAATGGGATTAACAAAGTTAGTATGCACATCTTTTACTTAACAAGCAGTGCATGCATGTTTCTATTAGTACCAAAATTTTGAGCTCAATTCACTACTACAGTACATGTTCTTCACTTGTCCTTGCCCTTTAAAATTATCTGCTGTGACAAATACCTGCTCTGGGAGTTTCCTGTCTCTCTGTAGCAAGTTTCTAACATTTATGATGACAGTTTGAGAAAGGAAGTATATTGCTCCTTCCCACTTCTAGTCATCTTGGGAAAGCACACTATTGAATTTAAACCAAGACACATTTCTAGCACATGAAAACAAAACAAAACAAGGACATTAGTTTCTAGTTTAGTTTAATCCAGTGGTTGTGCAGGAAACATATTGTAGAATGAAATCTGATCACATTAAAAGTAATGTTATGTGTGTCGAGGTTCTTACCCCCAGAAGGAAATAGCTGCATGCATCTTAGCTTGCTATGAATAGCTTTCCTCTTATTTCACAATTAATAGCAAATTCAGTAGTTTAAAGAACTTGGCACTTTAAAGGCTAAAGTCCACCGACAATAACAATTAAGCAAGTCAATCTGTATTTTGACTTCAAACAAAGCATTTGGCAGATTAATATGTCTGACATGCTTTTGATCACACAGTCACCAGTTTTTATTAGTTCTAGGGCTCTGCCATTGAGATGTTATCTGTTGTGAGAGGTTTATACATCTCAAAGAATATGCAACTTCACTTTCTTTATTGGAAGAAAGTGGAAGTCAGATACAAAGACTTAAAACTATTAAATCTCAGTGGCAATGGCAGAAACAAAGCACATTGTGTGAATACTAAAAGCCCAAATAAATAACATCATAGTAATTCTAGTTAAAAGCCTGAGGTTGTCAGGAATTGAAAATTATAATTAGTTGAGTTAATGTGAATAGTTACATAGAATAATAGTTGACCCCCCCCTCCCAAATTCTTAAAGCCCAATAATAGCATCCCATATTCTGAGATTTCTGGGGCAAACATAAGATTGGTTGGTTTCTTCTTGTGATGTTACAGGAATTGACTATTCTGCTGTCATAAAATATTGTGATATGGATAAAGTTGGAGGATATTGGACGAACAGATTTTAAGCATATGTTTTATGTTTTATATTTTATACTGTATTTAATTGGTTGTAATATATTTTTATATGTTGTTGTTTTTAATGATGTTTTGGCATCGAATTGTTGCCAATTGTACGCCGCCCTGAGTCCCTCCGGGTGAGAAGGGCGGGATAGAAATATTTGAAATAAATAAATAAATAAATAAATATTAAAGCTTGCAACGAACAGAAAGCAAGCTGGAACTGCTTCTGAGTCACTAATTGTGGAAACAGATATAAAGGCAATATAAAATAGGTCTAAAATGTGGGTAAAACCCAGCTGACAAGTATGTCAGCTGAGAATACTGATGGGAGCTGCCTTAAATGCTGCATAGGGCAAGGCCAGATATAAATCAAATAAGTAACAATACAAACAAACAAGAAAGTGTCTTCTGTTAAGACAGGGCATAATATCCAATAGCTACAGCAGTTTCCACTAAAGTTTGCATCCCATGTGTCCTTGCTGACAGAGCCGGCCCTAGGTATTTTTCAAGTGTAGGCAAACAGTATTTTGGCGCCCCCCCCCCCCCAAACCAATCACTAAAAAATAAAAGCGTTGGATAAGCGAAAATGTTTGATAATAAGGAGGGATTATGGAAAAGCCTTTTAATCATTAAATTACATTAAGATTTTACCAATTAAGCACTAAAACATCATGTTTTACAACAAATCAACAGAAAAAGCAGTTCAATATCTTGCGGAGGCAGACCGCAGGAGACAGGAGTTGCCTCGATGGCGCCCCCAACAAGATGGCACCACAGGCAACTGCCTAGTTGGCCTGGTGGTTGAACCGCCTCTGCTTGCTGAGCAAGCTCTGGAAAGCAGCCTGGAGGAGAGCAGCTCCAGTGGAGAAGCAGGCAGGATTGACCAGGTTTGCAATCGGCCAGGGTTTGCAAGCAACCAGGATTGGCTGGCAGGAAGGAAAGGGAAGCCTCAATGATTTGATTCTCTCTTCAGATCCCTTTGCTAAAGAAGCAAGAGCTGAGTTTTTCCTTGCTTCCTTTTGCATTTATTGTTCAGCCTGGCTGAGTTTCAGCGTTGCAATAACGCGGGTCGCAGAGGCGGGAAAGTGTTGAGGGTTTGAACTTTCCAAAGTCATTCCTCACTGTGATAAGTGCCTAAATCTGAATGAGGACTATGTTGAAATGTACTATTTCAGTGTGGCTTTCAACTGCATATCGTAAGTGGTTTATCCTATACTTTGTTCTTTCTTAATTCCAAAACGTAATGTACTTTCTGGATAGCCTTCGTATTGATTTTTAATATGCAGGATGTATATATCAACTATTTTATATGGCACTTTTATATTGTTGCACTTTAATATCATATTTATTTATTTTGCAAGCCTGTAGACTATAGTCTAAGCATTAACAAGTAGTAGTAGTAGTTATGAATGACTTCAGTGTGCCATCATTTTTCTTCATAGTAACATTGCAAGCTCTCATCTGAATGAGGATGTCTTTTCACTGCAACTCAGAATTTTGATAACAAAACAAAAGACTGGAGAATGCAGCTAGCTCTAAGTGGAACTACGAACTGATTGTTCTTTTGCTTCGGCTGGGTGTCAATCAGCATATCATCACAATAGTGACAAGTTAAAATCAGAGTAAAGAGGTTTACAATTCTAAATCAATCAAAAATGTATTTCAAAATCAGTACAAAAGATGTCATGTCTTTGAGAGCATAATGCTCTCCTTTAATAGTGAGTCACCTAAGGTAATGTTTCTCAGTTCAGATGCTTTCAGGAGCAGGCATTTCAAACAGGAAAAAAATGAGGCACTCCCAAAATCAATCTGAAAGAGGTTGCAATAAAGTATAGTTCAAATGCTAAACTTACACCGTACAGCCAGCTATGGCAGCTAAACAAAAAAGCCTCTTGTTGGCAAGGTGACCAAGAAACTGGGAAGAAATCCAGTAGGGTTGTCATTTTCATTACTGTTGATGTCAGCAAGAACAATCAGACATTCACCCAGGGAAATTTGTTTTCTATTAAATTTCCCTAATTATTGTGGTGGGAGAGGCTTGGGCAGTCTGATAATTAGCAAGTTTAATTTGGAGGCAGGCTTCATAGACTTCTTCATTTTATTAACCTCAACCCTGACCTCCTTTCTTGATATGGCTGGATAATTTACCCTCACACACTTGTTTAATTAGTGTCACTTACATAATAGCTGCTAACTACGGCGGTAAATGCAGCACAACCAATAGGCTGGTGATGTTAGGAGTTGCCAGTATTAAAAGTCATAAATATCACCTCCTCTCCTTTTCTGTGCACACAAAACGTGGGAACCAATTGTTTTCTGATGGAGCTAATTCTGAATATGAAAATGGGATATACCTGAATTGGAGATTTCTGGGTTCTCGGATCATGCCTATAGTACAACTAGGGGGAAAGGAGATGGCACCAATTCCATTTTGTTATTTTGTCATTGTATTTTCCCTCTATTCCACTCTGTTGGTTTTTCGATTTGACATGAAGAATTTCTGTCCTCACATGTTCATGAAATCCCATTCAGGGTTTATCAGCTTTTGAGGGGCAATCCTATGTGTGCCCAAAGGTAAGTTATATTGTACTAAATTAATCATATAGCTTGGTAAATATGTTCAAATGTTCAGACTATTTCCTTTGTAGGAAATGCCACCTAATATTTGAAAAGTTTCTTCTTTATGTTGAATGCAATACTTTGAAAATATTCTGATGGTAAGTTACAAGAGTAAAATCATATAAATATGAATGAAAAAAATATAAAAGAATAAATTAAAAGTCACGATTGACTAAAATTCCCTGCCTTCTGTACAGGGAAAGACATGTTATCTTGCTATGATTCTTTCTTTTTTATTCCTGTGCCATCTTTCCAGGGCTCCCTTGGATGCAAAATGCTGATTAGATAATAAAATATATAAAGTGAAGAAAAAGACTATATTTCAGCACTACACCGTATGTTTTCCATCCAAATAATCTGATTTTCTAGTGATGGTTGCTGCCTCCTGTCTCAGTGGGACAGTACATCTATTCTGAGTTTTACAGTAGCTCTCCAAGGTTCTGAACCCTATCTCTAGAATATTTTCAGAAACTTAGGCTGTATCAGCACTGCAATATTATAGCAGTTTGGCACCACATTAACTGCCCTAATTCAATTCTATGGGATCAGGAAATTTATAGTTTTGTGAGAAATTTACTCTTCTCCATCAAAGTTTTCTGGTGTCACAATAAATCTATCAAACCCAGGATTATAAAACATAAAAAGAAAACTTTATTTATACCCCACCACTATCTCCCAGAGGCACTCGAGGTGGCTTACAAAGCACTCAAAGGTGCAAACATGCAAAATACAAAATACATTCCATGGATTCCATGGGATGAAGTTGTGGCAGTTAAAATAGTATCAATTCTGCCACAATTCTACAATGTGGGTGGTCTCTTAGTAAGCTACTTTAAAGCTCAGACTAAAACCTGGAGCAGATTCACTGCTACATTGACACTGAAACTATCAGTTACTATAGCTGGGGCTGAATATGACTTCTGCCTAAATGTGGAAAAACTCTGCAATAAGTAACACAATACTACATTAGAGGGACCAATAAGTCTTTTATGAAAAACCCTGGTTGTTGAACATTCAACCCAGGATTTAATTTTCTAAGTAACATTTTGTTGTTCAATAGCAATTTTGTGAGCAAAAAATAGCTAATTTGCTGAATGGAAAAAGTGTTCTTTCCCTGTCTAAAACTACAATTTTCATGCAAAAAAGCTATTTCTGTATAGAACAGTTTACCAAACTGTGAGTTTGCTGTGAGTTTTCTGGGCTGCATGGCCATATTCCAGAAGCATTCTGGAACATGGCTATACAGCTTGGAAAACTCACAATAACTCAATGCTTCCGGCCATGAAAGCCTTCGACAACACAGTTTCCCAAACATTGTGAGATGTATGAATACTGTGCAAAATCTGTGCAAAATTCATGCTACTGTGTTAATGACAGGAAACCAATATCTTAAGTGGAAAAGAAATAATTTAAACACTATTTCTATCTCTACTTCAAGAGCAGAGCAGAGCCTACCACATTGAGTTCCTCTGAGTGCTTATTTTTTATTTGTTGTAGCAGGTATATGCAGCAGGAAGAAATTAGTTTGCCCAGCAAACTATGTTGGTCTGCCTACCAGTTTCATCCCTATTCCACCAATGTATCTGGGATTCATGTCTCAAAAGGAATCAGTGTCCAGACAGTGCTCATGAGAGGAGCAGCCAGATCGTTTCCTCATGAAGTGAGCTCAAAATTGGTTTTCAATATTACCTTGAATCAGAAACACAATACTACATTGGAAACACATTTGTTTCCATCTTCATTTTATTGTCTTTTTCCCATTCTGTTTTAGGAATTGAAGTGAGAGAAAGTGTTTTATATTGTATTGAGCCCATCAGCAATTCCACATTAGATTTTACAGAAGCAGACTGGATCCTGTCTTTCCTCATAAACCGATGGGATCACCTTTGAATCACTTCAGCAAATGATGAAGGGAAAACAGTGAATATTTCATCATTATGTATTGATTTATTGATAGATATTACATCACTGATTCTTAATGTCATGAGTTTCAAGTCTGTCATCATACATGTATTGAGAACATATGAAAGAAATAAAGATATTGAAAAGTAAACAGTAGGCCTAGCTTCAGGAGAAATCATGAAAGTAGCATAGAATTTGGATAAATGTGGGAATGGTTCAACAGTTGACTATCTTACATTCTAGAGAGGGAAAAGCCAGTGGTAATGTTTCATAGACAACTAATAAGGTTGCACTTTTTAGGCCATTAAAAATGTTCAGTGAGTAGTAGGACCTTTCGCACCATATAGTTATAGGATTATGATTCCACTTTAACTGTCAAGGCAACATTCTTTGGAATTTTGGGAGCTGTAATTTAGGAAGTTGAGTTCTTGCAGAAGTTGAGGAAGCAAGAAGACATCTTTGCTCCCTGGCTTCAGGTAAGCTTTGGCTAAGATTGCATTGGAAACTGATTGTGGGCTTGGCTCCTGTGGTCAAAGTCTAACTGCTGTGTGAGTGTTGTACTGAAAGAGAGGCCAGGTACTTAAGTTGATTGACAGCAGGCATTGTCCCCTATTAATTGAGTGATTGGTGAAGCTATATAGGCCAGTGGCGCACACAAAAATATACCTTTACTAACAAACCTTTACAGTACATACAGAAAACAAAATAACATAAACAAACACACAAAGGGGGGTTGGCAGTCTACACATAAAGTGCATGCAAATAACCTAACACTATAAAGATCCCTCACTCACCAAGAGATGCAACAAAAGCAAAACTTTCCCAACACATCCACAAGCTGTGGCATGTTCAGCTTCTTCACACAACAACTAGTCAACTACATCTGCACCAAGTGTAAACAGATGACTCTGATGCAGCAGAGGATCCAACAACTGGAGGACCGTATTAAGACCCTTAAGGACATTAAGGAACTCGAGCTCTACTTGGACACTGCACAACACGCTGTTCTAGATATGCAACCCACATCACACCACTTTACTTACTTAGGTGATCCCTCATAGGCCGAGGATGATGGTCCTCTATTTCCGGTGTCTTGGGGGTGTGTCCGTAGGTGGCTGAAGAAACCTATTCTTGATCCGCATGTTGTCCCACAGTGAGGACATCGGTTTCCAGGTGGAAGGCGGTCCCGGTCAGGGTTGGCTTGATGCGCCTTCGTCTTGGTATGTTTCTCCCTTAAGCCCTCCATTCGTGCCTCTTCAAACTCCGCAGCACTGCTGGTCACAGCTGACTTCCAGTTAGAGCGCTCAGGGGCCAGGGCTTCCCAGTTCTCAGTGTCCATGCCACAGTTTTTAAGGTTGGCTTTAAACCCATCTTTGAATCTCTTTTCCTGCCCACCAGCATTACGTTTTCTGTTCTTGTGTTGGGAGTAGGGTAACTGCTTTGGGAGACGGTGATCAGGCATTCGGACAACGTGGCCAGTCCAGCGGAGTTGATGGCGTGGGAGCATCACTTCAATGCTGGTGGTCTTTGCTTCTTTCAGCACGCTGGCATTTGTCTGCCTGTCTTCCCAAGAGATTTGCAGGATTTTTCTGAGGCAGCACTGATGGAAATGCTCCAGGAGTTGAGTGTGACGTCTGCAGACCTTCCACGTTTTGCAGGCGTATAGCAGGGTTGGGAGGACAATGGCTTTATAAAATGAGCACCTTGGTATCTTTACGGATGTCCCGATCATCAAACACTCTCTGCTTCATTCGGAAAAAGGCTGCACTTGCAGAGCTCAGGCGGTGTTGTACTTCAGTGTCAATGTTGACTTTTGTGGAGAGGTGGCTGCCAAAGTAGCAGAAATGGTCAACGTTTTCTAATGTGATACCATTAAGCTGTATTCCTGGCATTGAAGAGGGATTAGCTGGTGCCTGTTGGAAGAGCACCTTGGCTTTCTCGATGTTCAGTGAGAGGCCGAGCTTTTGGTATGCTTCTGCAAAGGTGTTTAGAGTGGCTTGTAGGTCTTCTTCTGAATGCGCACGGATTACGTTGTCATCGGCATATTGGAATTCTATAATAGATGTTGTGGTGTCCTTGGTTTTGGCTTTCAGTCTGCTGAGGTTAAATAGCTTGCCATCTGTCTGATAGATGATTTCCACTCCGGTGGGAAGCTTCCCATCAACAAGGTGAAGTATCATAGCGATGAAGATGGAAAATAAGGAAGGGGCAATGACACATCCCTGTTTGACACCTGATTCCACCTGAAACGGGTCACTTTGGGAGCCATTGCTGTCTAAGACTGTTGCCATCATGTCATCATGGATGAGCCACAGGGTGTTCACAAATTTGTCAGGGGACCCGATAATGAATGCCATGTACAGAGGTTGATTTTGTTCCCTGCATTTTTCTTGGAGCTTTCGTGCAGTGTTGTCCATATCCACTGTTTCTCTGGAGGGGCAGAAGCCATTCTTTGATTCTGGGAGGGTGTCTTCTGAGACAGGGAGAAGGCAGTTTGCAAGGATTCTTGTGTGGATTATCCCAGCGGAGGTTAGAAGGGAGTTACCACAATAGTTTCCGCAGTCTGTTCTATCCCCTTTCTTGAAGAGGGTGACGATGGTGGCATCCTTGAAGTCTACTGGGATTTTCTCGGTCACCCACACTTTTTCAATGAGCTGGTGGAGTTGTTGTATCAGCTCAGGTCCACCCGTTTTGAAGATTTCAGCAGGGATCCCATCAGGTCTGCTGGCTTTGTTATTTTTTTGTTGGCTGATGGCATTGCTGGCTGCAAGCTCATCCCTGGTTTGTTGTTGCGGGATTTGTGAGAGGGCCTCTTCGGCTACATTGGAGCTGCGATTCAGAAGGTTCTGGTGGTGCTCTTTCCAACATAGTGCAATTGATGTTTTGTCCTTCAGAAGTTTGGTTCAATCTGATGAGCTTAGAGGCTGTATGCCATGGTTTCCTGGTCCATAGATGATCTTTGTGGCTTTGAAAAATCCCTGAGCATCATGGGTATCTGCAAAGTGTTGGATTTCTTCAACCTTCTTTGTCCACCAGATGTTCTTAAGTTCTCTGATTCTTCTTTGCATCTCAGCTTTTGCAATAGCATAGATCTTTTTCTTGGCAGTACAGTTGATGTTTCTCTGCCATGTTTGGAAGGCTTTCCTTTTGTTATCAATTAACTGTTGGATCTCTTTGTCATTATCGTCAAACCAATCTTGATGTTTCTTAGTTTGAGATCCAATGGTTTCTTCGCAGGCCAACACCAACACCACCATGATAAGGAACTTTATGGGGAGATCAATTTGAATGTGAACAACCCTGAGGCTTGGAAGGAGGTCATCTGTAGACACAGAGACACAGGACCAGGCAGCCTCTGCAGAATACTTCTGCTAAGCTTGACTTACACAACAGATTCCAAATTCTTACAACACTAACATCTGATCAGGAAACACATCTTGTGGAGGACCAGTTACTTAGATACCACTCAGTGGGCCACCCTTGATCAATGCACAGTGGATAGCCCTGACAGGGGCAATGCATTACCACAATCACACTTACACAATAATGCAGATGCTCCATCCTCAATTGTACACCATGCACAACAGGAACACCCTTGGGAGAGTGATGGGTTCTTGGACCCATCTCAATGGATTGTCATTGATGAATGCACTGGGGATGTCGAGGAGGGCAACACTTTACACCTACACAATTAACTTCAACAGGAACACTTTTCAAGGAACCTACACACTATCTTGCACAAAAGGGACCCTGTCAATCCTCAAAGGAAACAGGTTTTGGTAGTAGGCAACTCCCTCCTCAGAGGAACAGATGCCATCATTTCCAGACTGGATGGGATGACTCGAGAAATATGCTGCCTCCCAGTGGCAAAAATACACCATATCACTCAGAGGCTCACCAGGCTCCTAAAGGCCCATCACCCTCCCCCCCCTTATGTTGATTCATGTAAGAACCAATGATACCACTAGGCATACTTTTCAAAAGATCACAAACGATTTTCAAGCTCTGAGAACAAAGCTAAAACTGTGTAATGTACAGGTGATCTTTTCATCCCTTCTTCCCATTGTAGGACACGGCACTACAAGGGCCAGAAAAATAGTACAGGTCAATAACTGGTTCAGAAAATGGTGTCAGGAGGAGCATTTTGGCTTCCTTGACCATGGTCTTCTCCTCCGGGAGGATGGCCTACTGGCAAGTGATGGGGTGCATCTCACACAAGTAGGAAAACACCTTTTTGCGCACAGACTCACAAACCTCATTGGGCACACTTTAAACTAGATCCACTGAGGGAGGGGAACAACAGCTTTGCAAACAGTATTTTACCCACGACCACAGGGAACCGCCAAATGGCTAAATGGAGGGCTGCACAAACACAGTAAGGACCATGTACCGAAAGCACAACAATCCCAAATAAACAGCTTGGGGAAAGGTCACAGGGGCTTACATGTCTTTACACTAATGCATAGAGCATGGGGAATAAGCAAGACCAACTCCAACTTTTAGCACAACACCACACTTACGATGTCATGGGCATCACTGAAACCTGGTGGGATGACTCCCATCACTGGAATGTAGCCATTGAGGGCTATAACCTCTTTCACAAAAATAGAACAAAGGGGAGAGGAGGGGGAGTAGCTTTATATGTCAAAAGCAGTTACGTTGCAGAAGAAATGCAAGACTGCAATCCGAGAAACCAGCTTGAAAGCAGCTGGGTAAGAATCAAGGGAACCTGGACTCAAAAAGATCATGTCATGGGTGTCTATTACAGACCTCTGAGCCAGGATGAAGGACTTGATGAAGCCTTCTGTCAACAGTTCACCAAACAGGCACAAAGAAGAGATATAGTAATCATGGGCGATTTCAACTATCCTGATATTTGCTGGAAAACAAACTCGGCCAAGAGTGCAAAGTCCAACAAATTCCTTGCTTGCCTTGCAGTATGGTCCAGAAGGTAGAAGAGGCAACAAGTGCTGCACTTGAATGAACGGGTAATGTATGCTGCAACATTCATCATGCCACTTTACAAGGGGATCGGCTACACTTGATCTCATCTTAACAAATGTGGAAGACCTGATCATTGCAGTCGAAGTGGTCGGATCCTTAGGGGCAAGTGACCATGTGTTCCTGCAATTCGCCATACAAAGGAAGGTTGAAACTAAGACAAATCAAACACGCATTCTGGACTTTAAGAGAGCTGACTTCCAAAAAATGAAGGAAATACTGAGAGACATTCCATGGACGCCAATACTAAAAAAAAGGGAGTTAAGGATGGATGGGAGTTTTTCAAAAGTGAAATACTTAAGGCGCAAATGCAAACAGTGCCAACAAAGAAAAAAATAAGTGCAAAGAAGCCAGAATGGCTGTCCCAAGAACTTCTAACCGGGCTAAGACTCAAAAGAGACATGCACAAGAAATGGAAAATTGCAGAAATCACCAAAGAAGAATTCAAACGAATAGCCAACTCCTGTAAGGAAAAGGTTTGCAAGGTTAAAGCGCAAAATGAGCTCAGGCTTGCCAGGGGCACTAAAGCAACAAAAATGCTTTTTTGCTTATGTTGGTAGAAAAAGGAAGAACAAGGAGGCGATAGGGCCCCTGCAAGGAGAAGATGGAGTGATGGTGACAAGGAACAGGGAAAAGGCAGAACTACTTAATGCCTTCTTTGCCTCAGTCTTCTCACAAAAAGAAAGCCGTCTTCAACCTCAGCAACATGGAGTGGACAAAGGATTAGGAGAAATCCAACCCCAAATAGGAAAACAAGTTTTCCAGGAACACCTGTCCACTCTAAATGAATTCAAGTCTCCAGGGCCGGAGCAGCTGCACCCAAGAGTATTGAAGGAACTAGCAGAAGTTATTTCGGAACCACTAGCAATCATTTTTGAGAGTTCTTGAAGAAAGGGAGGAGTCCCAGCAGATTGGAGGAGGGCGAATGTGGTCCCTATCTTCAAGAATGGAAAAAAGGACGACCCAAACAATTACTGTCCGGTCAGCCTCACGTCGATACCAGGCAAGATTCTGGAAAAGATAGTTAAGGAAGTGGTCTGCGAACACTTAGAAACAAATGAGATCATCACTAATAGTCAACATGGATTTACCAAAAACAAGTCATGCCAGACTAATCTGATCTCTTTTTTTGATAGAGTTACAAGCTGGGTAGATGCGGGGAACACTGTGGATGTAGCCTATCTGGATTTCAGTAAGGCCTTCGACAAAATCCCCCACGACCTTCTGGCAAACAAACTAGTAAAATGTGGACTAGACAAAACTACAGTTATGTGGATCTGTAATTGGCTAAGTGAATGAACCCAAAGGGTGCTCACCAATGCGTCGGCTTCATCTTGGAAAGAAGTGACAAGTGGAGTGCCACAGGGTTCCATCCTGGGCCTGGTTCTGTTCAACATCTTTATTAACAACTTAGATGAAGGGTTAGAAGGTACGATCAAGTTTGCAGACGACACCAAACTAGGAGAGATAGCTAACACTCAAGAAGACAGAAGCAGAATTCAAAACTATCTTAAAAGACTAGAGAGATGGGCCAAAACTAACAAAATGAAATTCAGCAGGGACAAATGCAAGATACTTCACTTCGGCAGAAAAAATGGAATGTACAGAATGGGGGATGCCTGGCTCGACAGCAGTATGTGTGAAAAAGACTTTGGAGTCCTCATGGACAACAAGTTAAACATGAGCTAAAAATGTGAGGCGGCAGCTAAAAAAGCCAATGGGATTTTGGCCTGCATCAATAGCAGTATAGTGTCTAGATCAAGGGAAGTCATGCTCCCCCTCTATTCTGCCTTGGTCAGGCCACACCTGGAATACTGTGTCCAATTCTGGGCACCGCAATTGAAAGGAGATGTTGACAAGCTGGAAAGTGCCCAGAGGAAGGCGACTAAAATGATCAAGGGTCTGAAGAACAAGCCCTAGGAGGAGCAGCTTAAAGAGCTAGGCATGTTTAGCCTGCAGAAGAGAGGGCTGAGAGGAGACATTATAGCCATGTACAAATATGTGAGGGGAAGTCATAGGAGGGAACAAGCTTGTGTGCTGCTGCCTTGGAGATTAGGATGCAGAACAATGGCTTCAAACTACAGGAAATGAGATTCCACCTGAACATCAGGAAGAACTTCCTCACTGTGAGAGCTGTTCGGCAGTGGAACTCTGCCTTGAAGTGTGTTGGAGGCTCCTTCTTTGGAGGCTTTTAAGCAGAGGCTGGATGGCCATCTGTCGGGGGTGCTTTGAATGCGATTTTCTGCTTCTTGGCATGGGGTTGGACTGGATGGCCCATGAGGTCAGTTTAAATGGAACCATAATACTAGAATTGTGAAATGGCCATAAGTATCAAGTCAAACTAACCAAAAACATTCACATTCAGTCCAAATCAAAATAAAGCTAAATTAGAAAGCAAAAAAAAAAAAAGAACAACTACAGTAGTAACCAAATCAAAATGAATGTTAAATAATGAACTTACCTGCCTTAAGGAGAGGCAGGTAAGAAATAAACTTATTATTATTATTATCTATTCATTTTATTAGGGACTAAATAAATAAATGTGGCATAGCATTAGAAATCAAAGTCTCTGCTTCAAACAACCATCAACACACTGGTTGGCTTCGGGGAATTGATTCTTTGTATTTGGATGACTAATAAAGAATGTAAGGAGAGAAAGAACCATGTGGGAGCAAACCAAAGGCCTTTCTCAATCCATGGTGGAGAACTAGTTTCCTATGGAGATCTCACAAGCAGAATCTGCCTGCTATTTATTGCCTTATGCACCTTCCTCATTTCCCAGTGACTGGTTTGTTACAGGAGGTATTATATAGAAATCATGAATTCTTCCCATGGACAGCCCTATATTTACCAGCCTCAACCACTAAGAAACAACAGTATACAACACAAAATATCTTTCTCAGACAATTATTTTATATAGAATTGTCTTATAGAAGGTGGGGTCCAATTCAACTCCAAAATAGAAGATAACTTCCAAGGGTTTATTCAATCTTATTGGGGGGAAATCCAAAAATTCCCAGTTCCAGTCCTTTATTTTGAAGATCCATACTGAAGCGTACTGTTGCATCCCAAAAGATTTTCTCTTAGCTCCCAGTATAATAAATGACTTTTTATATCAGCTCTGTTGTTCAGTTTATTTTAACTCAGTATTTCCCATGATGAAATAAACTGGCTGCTTGATTCTGTTGCCTCAGAGCTTTCAAGGAGCAGCTCTCCCATGAGATTTTCAGTAACATTGCAGAGGGAGTATGCATTTGCCAGGAGAAGGGAGAGCACAAATTCAAGGGATGGGGGGAATGATGGAGTATGGAGAAAGGAAAACATACTGTCAGTCAAGCCATTTTCAACTCTCTAAGAAGAGAGAGAAGTGAATTTTTAAAAAGAAAAAAACCCAGAAACATCTATGTGGATCTGGCATCCTGGGGGGAAATGCCACTTGAGAAAGAAAGCCTGTGATCAGGGATGTGCAAGTACAAAATGTCCTTGAAAAGACATGGAAACCATTTGTATATTTGGCCAATCCGAAGAGGCACTCAACTGAGTTTTACCAAAACCAATAAAAATAGCCCAAGACGAAGTCATGTTAACTTTTTAATAGCCTGTTGGGTGTACTGTAAATAAATGGAAGTTTGCTGTCAAACAAAAGAAAATGAAAAATTATTAGTCAAATTGTACAGGATTGAAAAATACATTACAAATCCTTGTCACAGATCATTGTTGTAGTATCATTGAATCTTTAGTGGATGGAGTAGGGCTAAGTTACTTTGTGTAATCCAGTTACACTGCCATGATTCATACAACACATCTTTTAAAAAACATCAGCCTTCTAGAGATGGAAGGAAATGCAAGAAAATACACTTTTACCTCTCTTTTAGATTGCTCAGCTTTAAAATATCAACATAAGACTATCTTCTGTTTCAATTATTATTGCCTATAAAACTGCCACTAGGACTTTAAAGGCTTATAAATGGAATCTCATCCCTCAACTAGTAAATCTAATCGCTTCTTGCAAGAATTCCTTTGGAAACAAAATTTAATCTTTAGGCCAATGAAAGTTATTGCTTTGGTATCTCCCTAAATCCAGTTTAGTTAGCAGAAAACCCAGAAACCATTGAAATGAATTTTTTTGGTCAGATTAGTCCAATTATTTCAGGAAACCTTTTAGTTTCTGAAGAGACAAAGTTGTTCTGGCAAAGAGCATGAAGCATATGATTTACTTTGATGCTATTCAAATATAGATTTAATTTTTTTGCAATTATAGCCATTGCAAGAAACCCACCTTTAAAAAAAGCAGATGCTGATTTACTGTTGATTTTCTGGATCAAGTCAGCTTATTTTTTATGTCAGTGATGAAAACAATGGCTGGAATTTTCTATGGCACTTATGAAAGAGCAACCTCAAGTTACACATTCATGACTGCGCTGTATTCATGATACAAAGTATTTAGTAGGCTTGATCGATCCATGAAAAATTTGATTCTAAACTCGTTTCAAAACTAGAGGGGGCAGTTTTTCGTTTTTGTTGCTAATAACGAATTTGGCCCCCAAAATTTTTCGAAATTAACGAAAATTCGTTATTTTCTAAATTAATTCGTTAATGGCGGACGCGCATGCGCGGTGGCCCAAAAACAGCCCGAAGGGGGGGGGACTTAGGGGGCTCTCCCGCCCTCATTTTTTGAGTGATCTTCTTCAAACTTGGTACAGTGGTAGAACACATTTAACACTGATAGCTCACCAAAATGTGGAACGTTTCCCTTATCCTCTGATTTTTGGCAAATTTTCATAGCTTTTATAATAAACCATTTTTTAATAATTGCAGAAATCTGTTCCTGGTTTGAAAGTCTTATTTCCTGTTAAATTGGGTTGTCTTTACTGTGAAAGTCATTGTTCTACTTCAGAAACTTTGTTTTTGTGGCTGAAACTTTGTTAAATTGGTGTGTGTGTGATATATATTGTGTATATATATATATATATAGTCCCTGCTTGTGTGTGTGTGTGTGTGTGTGTGTGTGTGTGTAGGTAAAGGTAAAGGTATCCCTTGACGTTAAGTTCAGTCATGTCTGACTCTGGGGGTTGGTGCTCATCTCCATTTCTAAGCCCAAGAGCCAGTGTTGTCCATAGACACCTCCAAGGTCATGTGGCCGGCATGACTACATGGAGTGCCATTACCTTCCCAGAAACACCCAGAAAATGGGAATTCCAGACAGGAAACAATCAGGGCCAGCTAATACCTCCCAACAAAGGATTCCCCCAGGTAGGAAGCAGCCAGGCTTTGAAGCTGCAAGGCTATTCAATGCTAATCAAGGTGACCAATTGCAACATTCACACTTGCCTCCCACAGACAAGAGTTCTTTCTCCCACCCTGGACCTTCCACAGATATATAAACCCCACTTGCCTAGCTTCGCACAGACGTCAAAACCTCTATGTCTGCCACAGATGTGGGTGAAACGTCAGGAGAGAATGCTTCTGGCACATGGCCATAGAGCCCGGAATACATACCACAACAGTGTGATCCCGGCCATGAAAGCTTTCGACAACACAACCACAGTATCCATTCAAGTTCATGTAGCGTGGTATGGACTGGAGACCTGTATTGGGGGGAGGGAGGGTGCGAATCTGGGCCCCTGGGAGCAGCCGAGGACGGGCCTGGCCCACACCCCCTCGCATCCCGGGCCTCTTCCTCCTCACCGCCGGGCCCCTCTCGGTCTCTCCAGGCCTGAGCTGAGGCGAGGCGGCGGCGGCGGCCATTTCCCCCCTCCGTCTTCCTCCTCCTCCTCGGCCTCCTTCCCCCTCGCCCCCTCCCATTGGCTGAGGGGCAAAAGGAAAGGAGTTTGGGTGATTTGCAAAAGCTTTTTTTTCTTAACGAAAAAAACGAAGAAATAAGAAAAAACGGCCTCTCGCGATTCGAAACCGCGACATCCAGACGTGTGGACAACCAAGGTTCTATATTGCTTCAAAACAAACGAAAATAACGAATTAATAACGGGTAACGGGAAAATCGAATTATTTGAGCAAGCCTAGTATTTAGGTATTGTGGTGAACAATCATAATGCACTGGATACAGAAGCATGCAAAGTTTGAAAAATTTCAAAGTTGTATAAGATGAGAGTTAACCCATACATATGTTCTCCCTGGCTTATAAAAGTATTTAAGAGGACTGGCTGAATGGCTAAGACAAATGACTAAAGTCTCATTGCAATAACTTTCCACTAACCATTCTTCTGCCCAGCAGTGGACAGGGTTATGTTTGCACATGAGTGTGCCAGCTATAGCTATTCCTGGAGATGTCATATCAGGTCAGAGTAACACTTGGCTTGATTATATCCTATTAATATACTCAAAAGGGGGTGCCTTGTGAAACTGTTTGGTCCAAAAAGCAGGTCCAAAAAGCTGTAATCAGGCAGCTGACTGGGCTGGTTATTGAGAATGTATAACTCACTGCAGAATTTCCAGGCAGAATTCAAAGTACTATATCTCACCTGTAAAGACCTGTGCAGCTCAGGTCAAGATTAGCTGAATAGACATACCACATTTTATTACCCTTCCCAAGGTTTTTAAATCTTCAGGGAAGGGCTTTCTCTCCGTCCCACTATCCTCACAGGTGAATTTGGTGAGGACACAGAAGGCAGTGGATGCTTTCAGATTATGGGAAACTATGACAAGATTGGCCCCTCTTACCAACCCACCTCTGTGGTCTCTCTCTCTCTCTTTCAGGCTATATATACAGTACAGGTCCCTTACCAACAGCTTCAATATCCATGGGTTTACCTTCCTACACTCCAAAAATATTCCCCTGTGAATGTCTGTGGGACTCTCTAGATCAGTGGTTCTCAACCTGTGGGTCTCCAGATATTTTTGCCCTCAACTCCCAGAAATCCTAACAGCTGGTAAACTGCCTGGGATTTCTGGGAGTTGTAGGCCAAAACACCTGGGGACCCACAGGTTGAGAACCACTGCTCTAGATCTTCCAGTGCTATTCTATGGTATTCTCCCAGCCAACATATAATAAAAATATCTCTGAAGCTTTAGGTATACTGAGGTGTGTGTGTGTCTTAGAATATATCACTCCCCCCACCCCTAGATACAGGGGTTTTACTGTGTATATAGAAAGGGCTTCCACTTGCAATCACTTGTAAAGAAATGTTATTCTTTTAATGAGAAGGACTGTATTTTCTTTTTTAAACACTTTCAAATGTTTAATAACATTGTCCAATTAATTGCATGTTTATATTAAAAAGTTTTTTTATACATTATCTTAATGGAATTTGGTTTTTGACCTATACTCTGCACTGCTTTGGATTTCCCATTGTAAGAAAACTAATTTAAATTAATAAATATATAAGCAAACAAATGAATTCCTTTTTCCCTTTTTTTATTTAAAACATATCTAGGTTTACCCCTCTCTGATATAATGCTTTGTCTTGCCTTCTAAAATCCATCATTCTCTTTGCTATCAAAGGTTATTCCAATTGCTGTTTTTAATACATAAATAATAAATATGTTTTTAATAATAAAACATTGCACAGATAATACAAGGATATCCTCACCTAACTAATGGAAGATGTAATATACTAACAAACAAGTGCATGCTGCATTTTTGTCTTAATAATCATTATACATTGGACATTTTAAAATGTTACTTATATGCTCAAGGATGTATGTTTATTCATTTGATGCATAATGACCTTTGCAGAACAATAAACTTTCAGAAGATAAAAAAGCAGCAACAAATGAAAATGTCTGTGAGCAGCATTCTTCTCAAGAGATAAGAAATGAATGGATGAAAAGGTCTTATCTTTAGCTTGTAAGCATAGTAAATGCATTTGATTTTACCCTTTAAAAGCTCCCCACAGATAAAAATTAGTTGTTACATTGTGGCATTCCCTCTTTCTCTCTAAATTAGTTATCTCTCTCACACACACAATGCTAATATGTTTCCTGAGCTTTATGACCTTCAACCTGACTAAGGACAAAATATTGTACGCCAAGACTAGTCAGAGAGGCAACAGATCTCAGTGACAGAGCGCAGATCATGCAGAAGTTAGAGCTTCAGTCCTTGGTGAACTCTGTTAAAAGGAACAGGCAAATAGTGATGCAAAAGTTATTGGCCAAGCAATAGGATGTTGCTGACAGAGTAGGGTGTATACTTATGTTTCTGATATTTCATCTAGTAAGTCTGCTCCAAATTCACCGGATACAGAGAAAATGTAGCAATATTTCTCCAACCTATTCCTAACAGAAATTGCTAAGAGTTCAGTCACCCATGGTGATACCTTCTGGGCTGGTATAATTGGGAACTGCATTCCGAAGTAGAAGGTTTGACATTAAAGCATAAGTTCCAAGTGTCAACCAATAGCAATTAAGGCATTTTTATTCTTATTATCCCATTCTGGAAATCAGATAATAAACAGTTCTACAACAGTTGATACTGGTACCAATTGAGTAAGAGACAAACATAGAGTGGGGATATGGAGTGGGGAAATTCTTTGCTTCCAAAGAATGGCCCTATAAGTGATGTGGTAACCTGTAGGAACGACACAGATGACTTAATGTGGTATGATGTCATAAGAGGTTATTTATATTATCTTGGTAAACAAACTGGCAGAGCTTAAGAGTATGTCACATTTCCTACCTTATCTTTCCGGTTCACTTGTGTGAGAAGTCAGTTAGTTAAATGTACTTCATTCTAATAATGTTTTGGTGTTTGCATCTGCAGAAGTCTATCATTCTCCACATTTATGTCTGTCCCATGTCCAGTTGCACTGGAGATTGTTGTTGTTTAAAAGGAAATCTGCCCTTTCAAAAATTGTCTTTCACATGTGTGTATGAGGGAGAGTAATTTTTACTTTCCTTCATACACACATATTATCTTACACACAACACACACAGACACATGTGTGTGTGTGTGTGTGTGTGTGTATTTTTGTGGAAGGATAAAATGTATGTGTGTACAATTTAAGGACGCAACACATGTAAAGCCACACTGGAGGCTCCTCAGTAACAAATGCAAAAATGTACCATTGCATAACATAAATCATAGACTCACTGCAAACTAAGCTTCAAGGCATGTTGAAACAGTTATTTATGAAAATGGTGAACCCTCATTTTGGGGCTTCTGAATGCAGATATATATAGTCTTCCAAAAATGATTTGGGGCCAGTGACATGTATTCTGGGTGCTTCTTCTCTCAGCTCCAAAGACAAAATTTAACCCTTTCTCCCTGATTACTTTATTGTAATTAAATTTAATCAATCAATTAATTAATTAAATTAGATTTAATTAATTAATTAATTAATTAAGGGAATTTGCAGCTCTGTGGTTACAGCAAGGTGTTCTTCATCCTAGAAAGAAGTGACTAGTGGAGTGCCACAGACCTGGTGCTGTTCAAAATCTTTATTAATGACTTAGATGAAGGTTTGGAGGGCATGCTTATCAAATTTGCAGGTGACACCAAATTGAGAGAAACAGCTAATATTCCAGAAGACAGGGTAAGAATTCAGAATGACCTTTGCAGACTAGAGGGCTGGGCCCAAACTAACAAAATGAATTTAAATAAGAAATACAGTATACTACACTTAGGCAGAAAAAAATGAAATGCAAAGATACATGATGGATGATGCTTGGCTTGACAACAGCCCAAGTGAATGAGATCTTGGAGTCTTAGTGGCCAGCAATGTGATGCAGCAGCTAAAAAATCCAATGAAGTTTTGGGCTGCATCAGAAGGAGTATAGTGTCTTGATCAAAGGAATTAATGGTGCCCCTCTATTCTGTTTTGATTAGATCTCACTTGGAATAATGTGTCTAATTCTGGGCACACAATTTAAGAGTGATATTGTCAAGGTGGAATATGTCTAGAGGAAGGAGACTGAAATTATCAAAAGTCTGGAGACCATAATGCTACGAGAAGCATCTTAAAGAGCTGGATATATTTAGCCTGCAGAAGAAAAGGGTAAGAGGAGATATGATAGTCACATTTAAATATTTGAAAGGACATCATGAGTAAGAGAGAGCAGGCTTATTTTCTAGTGCCCTGGAGACTAGGACTCAGAGCAATGGGTTCAAATTACAGGAAAGGAGATTCCACCTGAATATCAGGAAGAACTTCCTGACTGTAAGAGCTGTTCAACAGTAGAACTTTCTGCCTTGGAGTGTAGTGGAAACTCCTCTTTGGAGGCTTTTAAACAGAGCCTGGATGGTCATCTGTCAGAGTTGCTTTTATTGTGCTTTTCCTTTAGGGCAGGGACTTGGACTGGATGGTCCATGTGGTTTCTTTCAACTCTATGATTTTATGATTCTACATGCATTTCTCCTCTAAGGACCTCATCACATTAGAGCTTAGATCCATTTTGGATCCACTTTAAATCCACTTTAGGGAGGGAGCTTTAAACAGCTCAGCCAGACAGGTCCTGGGCCTCACCAAACTACAAACCCCAGAATTCTGCAGGAGGCAGAAACCAGATTTAAAGTGGATTCATGCTCTAGTGTGATGAGGCAGTTAATTGACAATTTCCTTTTCTTGGGAGGCAACATCATTTTGTAGAACTTCCAATTCATGCAAGGTTTTGCCTTGCAAATGAAGGCTTTCAAAGTCAGAACTAAACTTCTCCTGTGTAGAAAAAACACAATAAGAAAAACCTTTTATTGCAAAATGCTAATTTATTTTAAGTGTTTGTATGCATGGTGCTCCTGTACTTTGAAAACCTGAAAATGCAGAGGTGTACAGCTATGATTAGCTGAACTCTGAAACAAATAAAAAGGGGAACATATGTGAAGAGGGGGAATGCACAGATTGGCAGTAGTAATGTCGCTGCAGCTGTGGTATGCTAAATATGCTTTGAGCTTTCTCATGGTGCTTTTAATCAGGTTTAGTGTAACAAGAAAAAGGGCTAGACAGACATACTCCATCTCAAGTGGGATGAGTTTGTGATGGTTGAACTGATTTTAGGAGCTTCGTGTGAAAAACTCCAAATAGTACTCATTGCCGAAAAACATGGCCCATTATCATTGACTAAAGCATGTTTAAGCAATGTTTGCACATGATAGAAATACTTGCATTCTTTTATGTCCACATTTCAAGTGTGCATATTGTGCTTGCATGTGCATGTGCTCACACATGTAGTACATCTGTTTCTAGATACATATACCCTCCAATATAAGACTAGGCTTTTTAAGAATGGCAGTACAACAACATCTGGTAAACCTTAAGTTCTTCACACTTAGTCTAGAGCAGGCCTGCACAACCTGTGGCCCTTGAAATGTTTTGGACTACAGCTCCCAGAATTCCTGACCAAGCTGGCTAAGACTTCTAGAAGTTGGAGTACCAAACACCTGGAGAGCCACAGGTTGTTTATGCATGCTCTAGAAGTTCAATGAAGTCTAACAATAGACATTTTCTAGAAGGCTAGCTAAACACCTTGCTTGAACTGGCTTGCAGAGTGGGATATGCAAAATATGGCCATGTCATTTTCAATTAATTTTAAGAAATCTGAAATGGCACTATAATGTAGTCACTGTCAGCACTTCTCATTACTTTGTTAATAGATTTGTACAAAGTTCACAGCTCCACTTTAAGGGTTCCATAGAATCTGATGATTATGCAATAGACTGAATAGCTGTTCATGTCAGTTTAGTGTCTAGCATGTTGACATTAAATCTTTTATTTTGATCATGTCGTAGTTTAGCAATCAATTAGAAAAGAAATCCCAAGAGTGCAATATGTCCTCAGGAAAAAAAAAATCAATACTGCTACCATCTTCTGTTTTAAAACGTAAGATAAAAACTGAAAAATGTCAACACACATTACATTTACTAGCATTTAGTAGTAGAGGGAATCCAAAAGTATATAAAATGGGTATTAAGCTGAGATGAAAAGGATCATGAAACCTCCAAGTCCTATCCACACCATTTCATAATAAAGGATTCACTGCTGATAAAAGGCTGCACTTCTGTGTCTATCAATGGATATATCCCTAGCTAAACAGGGCCCTACAGCAATAGTCTACTTATACAAGTTAGAATTGCTAATACTAAAAGGAGAAAACAAGGCTTCTGTGAAGGTCAGAACTGATGAGAAATTTTGCCAAGCTGCAAGGCAATGTCTTGCTGTAATAAGAAAGCAATTAAGGCAAGGGAGAATCAAGACAAACAAAACAGTACAAGGAAGTCTGTATCATATGCATAATAGCCTAAAGTGTTTCGGTCATGCTCAGCAAAAGATGGATGGTAGTATGCAAATAGGAAAAGGGACTAGATGTCCTCATTCTTAGGACTTACCTCTAGTTCCCATGCCTGCTTCACAAAAAGCAAAATAGTTGCTACCGTGTTTCCCCAAAAATAAGACAGTGTCTTATATTATTTTTTACTCCCAAAGATGTGCTAGGTCTTATTTTCAGGGGATGTCTTATTTTTCCATGAAGAAGAATTCACATTTATTGTTGAACAAAAAAATGAACATTTATTCTATACTGTACAGTAGTTTTCATCACAAACCAACATAACCAAACCAGACAAACTGTGACTCCTATCAAAAATTTCTTGTTACTACCATTATTTCCATATACAACTGGTATGTACATTTACCAATCCTGCATGCTATGGTGTTTTGTTTGGCGGGCGCCGGGCATGCTCCCAAACAAAAACTTTGCTAGGTCTTACTTTCGGGGGAGGCCTTATATTTAGCAATTCAGCAAGACCTCTACCAGGTCTTATTTTCTGGGGATGTCTTATTTTTGGGAAAACAGGGTATATGATGGAAAGATAAGATCATGAAATACATCATAGGAAAATACCACTGCAGCTCTCAGAAAGGAAAGGAATAATACAGGCATGGTTCAAAACTGTTTCTTTGTGTGTGTATTGACATAGAGAAGAAGTTTAGCACTCTTTAGATAGCAAGTATATACTATGGATGTCTCCTTCTCTTCCTTGTCTCTTTCTTTTCATACACTAATAGTTCAAATACACACACACAGCTGTCAGTGAACAAGGATCATTGTCTCAGTGCTGCCACTCTGTTGCCTCAAACTATGATACCAGTTGGTATGGGCAACCCTGTCAGACTGTTTCTCATTTTTCCAAGCCATCGGGGTCTCTTTTTTATACTCATGCAAGACTGACAAATGAAATGTTTTGTCAGCAATGAACCACTTATTGTTAAATAGGCTTGGTAGACTTTGGGTGCTCAGTGACCTCTTTCATCCCAAGTTAATAATGATTTTATGTCCTTTATTCCCGTCTTTATCTTCACTGTAAAAATGCTAGTTTTATCCTGTTCTACTATCCATTTGTTAGTCCTCAAAATACAACAGTGTATATGTGTTCCAAATAATAGATATGTTATTTAGATCTAGTCATGTCATTATGGTCAGAGAAAACCCAGTGCTATGCCTTCAATATTAGACAATCTTCTTAGTTAGTTTCCATTCTTGAAACTCTAGCTGGTTAAAACAGGTAAAACAAAAAGTACACATTATACAGACATTAAAATATAATTAAATGAACAATTAAATCATCACTAGCATTAAATAGGAGTAAAAGCAAGCCCATTAAACTATAAAAACAACAAGCATAGACAATACCACACATTTTCCTCATGAGCATTGACTCTCCAAAGAACTGCTGAAAAAAGTCACCACCTAACACTTGGAAGGACACCATGAACAGGGAAGTTTAGGCTCTCTAGAAAGGGATGCTAGAAGATGGAAGTAAACACAAAAAAGGTACTCATCTTAGCTCCTATCAGATGTAGTGCAGATTCTAGGACAAAGAGAAGTGCCTCTCAAGAACACCTAAAATATGAAAAAGTTTGTAGGTGACAATAAGATCTATCGACCTGGAACTATCTTATCTATATAAGGTGGTGACTAACACTTTAATTTATGTCATGATACAAACCAGCAATTGATGGATTTATTGTAGCAAGGGAGTTGTCCTACCATAATTAACAAACTCACTGTGGCGCCTTGGACTGGCTCAGGTTTCTGAGCATTCTATTGTATGTGTGTATCTGCCTTTTAGTTGCCTGTTGACTTATGATGACCACATATATTTCATCGTGTATTCTTAGGCAAGCAATACTTAGAAGTGGTTTTGCCTGTTCCTTCCTCTGTAACACAGCCTATCACTCATATATGGCAGCATTCCATTAGTAACCAACTAAGTTTTGCATTACCACAGTCTAATATTTCCAACTTTCTAAATTTCATTCTAAGTTCAGTCTTAAGAATGTTTTAAAAATTATTTCAGTAATGGATGAGAAACCAGTTTCATTATGTATTTTTGTTACAGTTTTCCTGCACCTGTAATAACAACACATTAATTAAATTGCATTAATTAAATCACATCTCCTAAGGAATCTAGCTATACCAGGCATACGCACATTAATTAAAATGGGTTTCATTTTGCAATGCAGTTTAATGCACATTTGGTCTGATGCACATACCTGGCTCCTACATTAGAGTAACTCCTTGATTTAGTTTTCAAATTAAAGATAAATGTCATAGATTTATTGATTCTATTCTAGATGGAAAACCAGTATTCTGCAAGTAGAAAATAAAACATATAAATTGAAATGGGTTACTAGTTGCAAATGTGTAGATAAATGTCCATGTGAGGTTCTCCTCCGCCTCTCATTGTTCCATCCTTAAGCTTGTTTGGGTTGTGATTTTTAAAAAGACAATCTAATATAGACTTATCCTGCTTCTGAGTAAGTGTTTTCCCCAAGCAATTTGCTTAATATAATGCCCCCCCCCCAAAAAACCCCCACATCTTTTCACAAAAATTATATTCCCCTTTACCCCATGAGCATATGCATTATAGTGTTCAGAAAAAGATAAATACAAAAGTGTGTCTGTGTTTCAATTCATATATTAGTTTATGAAGTGTGAGTTGGATATGTTTGCATTAAATTTAAAATGCAAACTGAACAAATACAGTCTGGAAAAACTTATGAGTTGCTAATGCAATCGTGCCACTTTGGAAATACTATAACACAATATAGATTTCAAAAATGGAGAAAAAAATTAAATAGGAAAAGGTACTTTCCCCCTTAATGTCTTTAATGCTGACACTCTCAATGTTAGCACATATACCTCCCATTTGCAAATATATTCTGATAGTGTTGGATAATTGCTAAAAGTGTTTCAGAGGGATGACTCTTTCATTACAGCCTACATACATGTTTCCTAGTTCTTTCTCACACTTTAGGTACTTAAATCCAACACTCTCAGGATATCATGCTGTCTATGCCATAAGGTGTTCCTTATGGCATAGACAGCATGATTGCACATCTTGACAGTTCTTATTTTCATACTTTCTCTCACCAGTGTAAGAAAAATGAGTATCATTAATTCCACCTACATTCAAGTTATATTACCTTACTATTGGTAAAATTGTTAAAGTAAGAAGAGTTCTTAAGTTTTATTTTTCCTTTTATGTATTATTGTTGATGAACCAGTTTCTGTTTACACACACACACACACACACACACACACACACACACACACACACACGAATATGAATGTAGTATGGCCCAGAATGGTGGAGTGGTTTGTGCATTGGGCTACAACTGTAGACTATGGTTTGAACCACCATTCAGGACTTTATCACACTATTCTGTTGTCTCACCACAATTATGTTAGTTTAGGGAACAGAAGCAATTTGATATTAGATCGTTCATTTTTGCACTTCTCTACATTCGCACAACAGTGCTGCTTTGGTGATCTATGGTCCTGTCTTCTGTCCAGCTCCACAACCTGCCTTATGCCCTATCCAGTGTTCATATCAGTTGCTATTATTTTATTTATTTTTTATTTTTACAACCATTTTTGTAATTACAGCAATATAACAAAAAGAAAAAGGGAAGAAAAATAGGTAAAGAGCCAATTTGGGGATATAAAGAGGGAAGGAGAATCATAGTCACTGATGCAAACATGACTGCTGTAATAATGAAACTGCAGCAGATGAGATCTATTTCATAGAAGTCAATAACGGGAAGGCAGTAATATAGAGAGCCATTGATAGATTTTTATCCATAAATGAATCATTTGCTACACTAACAGATGGAATGCAAATAAGCAACAGGACAGACAACAACTTGTGATACTGCACCAATATCCTGCTGAAATCCCACTTTGTCAACTTCATGCAATAAACAATTGGGATTAGAGCATATTTATGCTAAAGAAATTACAAAACTTTTTTTGTAATTTCTTAGGTTATCCTGAATAAAATAAAATAATTTATCTCCTGCTTTTTTGATTCTAGGCAAAATTTCCTGATCTGTTTCTGCACTGGAATCCTTCTGATGGAAATACTCCTATGTTCCAGTCAAACTCATATCAACTTGTTCTCTTTTGAAGTGTGATTTCATTCTGGACACCAAAATATATTTTGATTTCTTCCTTTTTTGCCTCTGTAGTGAGAATGAAAACTTGGATTCTAGTTATGTTGACCACTTTTACATAATTAATATTATTTGTTCAGATTCTGAAACACGTTCTCAACTGTTTTTGCAACATCATGCCTTACTAATAATGACATTCAGTTTCTTCTTAAAGTGCCATATGCAGACAGTATGGAATTATTACAAAACACTGCATATTTATCTGATTAAAAATGTCCCATTCCTGTCCTTTATCATTATTCGCCCCAGGAATTGCTATGCTTTTACATTCTGGTTTTTTGTTTGTTTATTTTATGAAGTCTAGCTTCTTACATTCCTTGTTCCTATTATTTGCACTATGCAGCTTTGGATTTTCCTTTCATCTTAACATGCCAGCAATCTTTTCAGCTTGAATCCAGGTGCATCATTAGATATGATACTATTTTTACTTTTCTTTTGCTCTTTCCTAGTATCTAGCTGAGCGGTTTGTGATCAGTGGTGGTGATGATCTCATCTTCTAGCACTCTCTCTTCATTTTGGATCATCTCAGAATAGGATTTTCAATATAAAATATATTCAGAAGTGTTTTACTTAATGTTACTCACATTAAAATTTTATTTATGTGAGAAAAAATATATTGTACTTTATACTGGCACAGTTCTCAGTTTTCCAGGTCCAGTACCATTGTTTTGACATTCCATTAAGAAAGCTGTCGATAAGGATAGTCAACATAAAGAAGTTAGTGACACAAGAGATGCTTATATTAGGATTACATTGATCACATGAGAATACTTATATATTTTTTTTAAAAAAAATTGTGCTTATATTAGAGAAAACCAACTACCGCTATGAATGGAATGGCCAAGTTTCCAATGTCATAGCTACAAAGACTGAATGTTGCAAAAATAGAATATCTATATTTTTGTCATTTTCACTACAGATTAAACCAAAGGTTTTGAACAATTTTAGTGTTAAATTATTAATGCATTTGAAGCCATGAAACCTGTAGAACCGAATCAAGAATGGCAAACGTTTAGGGATGACAAAAATACAGATCATATGATACGTTTGTGTTTGTTTGACTGTTATTAGCAGTTATGGCACAAGTTCACTGGTTTTGCAAACAAAGAGATATACTACCTTACCTGGGTTTTGGTGTTTCCTTTCTGGTTTGTATATGGGGTAATCATCAAGAACAAGAAATATCTTATTTTGGGGGTGGGGTTAAATGAACAGAAAAGAAGATGAAGATGAATATAGATATTGTACTTACAGAAATAATTTGTTTGTTTGTTTTTTTAAAAAAATGAAATCACCTTGAGTTATTTTTTCCTTTGAACGTGTAGTAATATTTTATTTGATTATAGATTAACATTCACTTTATAGTATTATTGAAATGTTGCCATGGTCCTCACAGACAAAATCTATAAAATCGTAACAGCATAGATGAGCTAGATATAATAGATAAATAACTAGATAGATTATAGATAGTAGATAGATAAATATCACAAATATATAAATTGTCTACTATTTTATTTTACAAAGAGAAGATTTCTATAGTTCATGCTATACATATTTCTGCAGTATCTAAATCCTCAAATTTCTGGGTCTGTTGAAGATAAGTATAGTGGATATGTCTCCAGGGATAATTACTTAATTCTCAACAATAGTACACTACACTGCAATTACATGAAAAGATATAGAAAATAATCCAGTGACATTATGACAGAAAATGACATTAGTCATAAAACGCAGAGGACTGAATGCAATTTGAAATTGATATTTTATTTCAGTATGTCTCAAATAGATTTCCTTCATCTGTATCCTAGCTGAAATAAAAATGTAAGAACTGGACAAGGAGTATTGCTTGTTAATAGCACTCAGATAAAACAGGCATTGCTATGTGGAACTATAGACAGAGCAGGGTAGTTAGATGAAATAGTCCACATGGGATGGAGTGCAGCCAATCACATGATTGTAAGGAGCCCATTCTTCAAAAACAACATTTCATATAAACTTCACACACTTTGAGATCAAGATTCATTACAAAATCCAAAAAGAACTATAAACTTACATTACATATATTTGATAACATAACATGGCCTACAGATTTTAGTGACTTATACAGGTTTTTTTTGGGGGGGGGGGAGGGTGCTTAAGCAAAATAAAAAGTAAAAACTGGTACAAAAACCACAAACACATTTCTTTATGCCACTTAAGTATTTTTGTGTTCCAGTCAATTTCTGTGTTCTAGCCTATGTTCTAGATTGAGAAGGAAAATGTCCTTTGTCATTTTTTTATCAAACTGTAATCCAAAGTTAGTAGTGTTTGTGCTCAAATATGAAAGAACCACTCTCCTAGCCAAGCAAACTGAAAGACAGCTGTATCCTGTAACCACAACAGATCCATAAACAACCTACTGTTTGCAAGCGTGCCCTGGATGTAAATGAGAAGATATATGATATCACTTGATAATACAGTGAATGTGAAGTAGAATGAATTGAGAATTCCCTGGGAGAAATAACATCTCTACTGCTAAATATGCTTATGCTACTCCACAAACAGAAAGTGTGTGTTTATATTCTAGATGGCACTAGAACATATTACAGATTACTCGTTTCATATTGGGATGGATGAAAGTCAGTTCTCACTCATGAAAACATTACTGCAGGGAAAAAAAAGAAACTGAGTATGCTTGCCTGTAATTGTTTGTATTGGATATTCTATGGTCTGGAAATTTGATTAAATGAAAACTTCAGAGGATGCTCATGAATCTTTTAGAATGATTTTGATTATGGTCACTGCACATTTGATGATGAAGTCATGGTGCTACCCCCTCAATGGATGGCCACCTTGTTATAGTGAGGGAGATTGTGTGCTCCAATGATCCTGCGGGCATCACCCTTTGGAATCATGTACTCCCAGGAGGGGCCATAGGGGAGGATCCTGACCAAGAATAATGCAAAGACACAAAGACCTTAATGGCAGAGCAGGCAGAAGATAACATGATACATGTTACAACAGCTGTGAAGGCAGAAGAAGCCTGCAACAGATTGAGAAGCCACCATCATCATCTTAACCATGCCACTGGATGTACACCTCACTCTGTGAAGACTGTGTGTTGATCAGCTGTGCACCAACCTCCACACATCAAAAAACTCACACACAGGCATCTTCCAAGAAAAATAAAACCAAACCAAAAAGTCCCACAGTGATCAGAGAGTGGTGACAGGAGCAGGACCATGAAATCTGGAAGCCCCTAGTCATAGATTGGCACATGGACATTGGGTATGGATTCAGTCATTCTACCTGTCTGGGTCAGGCTGTGGCACAACTGGTTAGTAGCCAGCTGCAATAAATCACTAATGACTGAGAGGTCATGAGTTTGAAACCAACCTGGGTTGGATTGAGCGCCCAACCATTAAATAGCCTAGCTCATTGTTTGCCTAAGCAACCCGAAAGACAGTTGCATCTGTCAAGTAGGAAAAAATTAGTGACCACTTATACGGGGAGACTAATTAAACTAATTTACATCACTATAAAACCAGTCAGCAGCATGCGTGCAGAAGAATGAGGAAGTACTCCATCAAGGACTCAGTGTCACAGTGGATGATGAAGCAGCAGCTCTCCCTGTGAGAGAGCATACCCTCATGAAGCCAGAAGCTGGAAAATGTTAAATAGCCTCTGTGTCTCTGTCTATATGTCGTATGTCTAATGGCATTGAATGTTTGCCATGTATATGTACATTGTGATCCACCCTGAGTCCGCTTTGGGGTGAGAAGGGCGGAATATAAATACTGTAAATAAATACCTAAAGGTCCGAGGCAGTTGAGTAGTCTGGTAGCTGTATCCATGACTGAGCAGCCCTTTTTAGGATCCACTCTGCTCAGCCCATATGGGGAAGGGGCTAGAAAAAGTGCCTTTAAAATACTCTGCCTCTCTTATCCCTGACTGGACTGCTGCATCCAGAGGGGCCACAACTCTGCAGCCAAAAAAGAAAAATGAACTTTGGAACATGGAACATACAGACACTGTTGGACAACTCAGGCTATGAACGCCCCAAACACAGGACTGCTATTATTGCAAGGGAACTGGGATGCTCTAACATCGACATAGCAGCATTTCAGGAGACAAGGAGATCAGGAGAGGGACAGAAAAGAGAGAAGAAAAGAGAGGAAGAAAAGAGAGACTACACCTTCTTCTGGAAGGGACTGCCTGAAGAAGAATTAAGAATATACAGAGTTAGCTTTGCTATCAGAAATCACCTGGTGAAACACCTGTCAGAAGCACCTGTCAGAAGCACCCATCAGCATTAACAAACGACTCTCAACTCTCCAAATTAACCTTGCCAAAAACCAACAGGTGACCATCATAAGTGCCCATGAACCAACACTAAATGCTGATGAAGGCATCAAGGAATTTTTTTACTGTCAGCTGGACACCATCCTATCGGAGATACCTATACAAAATCATCCTCCTGGGGGATTTTAACAGAAGAGTTGGACAAAACTTTGACCTATGGCCAGAGACCATAGGGAAAGATGGGGTTGGAAACAGCCACTTGAATGGCATTCTGCTTCTCACCAAATATGTGGAACACAACCTTGTTATCAACAGCATGCTCTTACACCAGAAAAACAAGTTCACGACATCATGTAAGCACCCCCAGTCAAAGCATTGGCACCTCTTAGACCACAGGTGCCAGAGACTGCTGCAATGTGCTTCTCACAAGAGCCATTACAAGGGCTGATTACTGCTGGACAGACCACAGGTTAATCCAATCCACGATGGCCATCAAGATTGCTCCCACACACAGACTTCAAGGAAGAAAGACAAGGCAAAAATAACACCCAAGCCCTTCAAGAGCCCTCCAAACAAACCCTTCTCCAGACAACATTAAAGGATCATCTGCCCATAGATCACCCTGGAAATACTGAGGAACACTGGAACAAACTGAAGGCCTCCATCATTACAGCCTGCAAAGAAACCATTGGATACCAAAGTAAGAAACATCAAGACTGGTTTGGCAAAAATGACAAAGAGATCCAGCAATTAATTGATAATAAAAGGAAAGCCTTCCAAACATGGCAGAGAGACGACAAACGTGCTTCTAAAAAAAGATCTAGTGCAAAAGCTAATGTTCAAAGAAGGACCAGAGAACTCAAGAACATCTGGTGGACAAAAAGACTCAAGAAATCCAACACTTGGCAGATATTCATGATGCTCAGGGATTTTTTAAAGAAATCATGGTATACATCCTCTACGCTCATCAGATGGAACCAAATTTCTGAAGGACAAAAAAATTAATTGCACTGTGTTGGAAAGAGCACTACCACAACCTCCTGAATCAATAAACCAGGGATGAGCTTGCAGCACTGCCTAATCAGGAAAAAGTCAGCCATGCCATCAGCCAACAAAAAAAATAATAACAAGGCCAGAAGACCTGATGGAATCCCTGCTGAAATCTTTAAAGAGGGTGGACCTGAGCTGACACAACTCCACCAGCTCATTGAAAAAATGTGGGTGACCAAGAAAATCCCAGCAGACTTCAAGGATGCCACCATCATAATCACCCTTTTCAAAAAAAGGGAAAGAATAAACTCTGGAAACTATCGAGGTATCTCCCTTCTAACCTCTGCTTGGAAAATCCTCACAAGAATCCTTGCCAACTGCCTTCTTCCTGTCTCAAAATACACCCTCCCAGAATCCCAGAATGGCTTCCGTCCCTCCAGAGGAACAGTGGACATGATCTTCACTGCACGACAGCTCCAAGAAAAATGCAGGGAACAAAAACAACCTCTGTACATGGCATGCATTGACCTTGCAAAGGCATTCCACACAGTGAATCGCAGTGCTCTTTGAATCATCCTCCAAAAAATCAGATGCCGTGACAAATTTGTGAAGAGCCTGCAGCTCCTCCACAATGACATGATGGCAACAGTCTTGGACAGCAATGGCTCCCAAAGTGACCCACTTAAGGTGGAATCAGGTGTCAAACAGGGATGTGTTATTGCCCCAACCTTATTTTCCATCTTCATCACTATGATACATCATTTTGTTGATGGGAAGTTTCCCACCAGAATGGAAATAATCTATCAGACAGATGGCAAGCTATTTAACCTCAGCAGACTGAAAGCCAAAGCCAAGGTCACAACAACATCTGTTATAGAACTCCAACATGCTGATGATAACATTGTCTGTGCGTATTCAGAAGAAGATCTACAAGCCACTCTAAACGCCTTCGCAAAAGCATACGAGAAGCTCGACTTTCTGTGACACTGAGAAAACCAAAATGCTCTTCCAGCAGGCAACAGCCAATCCCTCTGCAATGCCAGAAATACAGCTTAATGGTGTAACATTAGAAAATGTTGACCATTTCTACTAACTTGCCAGCCACTTTTCCACAAAAGTCAACATTGACACTGAAATACAACACCGTCTGAGTTCTGCGAATGCAGCATTTTTCCAAATGAAGGAGAGAGTGTTTGAGGATCATGACAGCCATTGGGATACCAAAATGCTTGTTTATAAAGGTGTTGTCCTCCAAACCCTGTTATATGCCTGCGAAACGTGGATTCAACTCCTGGAATGATTCCATCAGTGTTGCCTACAAAAAATCCTGCAAATCTCTTGGGAAGACAGGTGGATAAATGTCAACATACTGGAAGAACAAAGACCATCAGCATTGAAGCGATGCTCCTTAGCCATCAACTGCACTGGACTGGCCACGTTTTTCGAATTCTTGATCACCATCTCCCAAAGCAATTACTATACTACCAATTCAAGAACAGAATACGGAATGTAGGTGGACCAGAAAAGAGATCTAAGTCCTGACTCTTGAGTGCTCTAGCTGGAGGTCATCAGTGACCAGCAGTGCTGTGGAATTTGAAGAGTAATGAATTGAGAGCAAAAGAGGAAGGCACATCAAGCCAACCCTGACTGGGACTGCCTTCCACCTGGAAACTGATGTCCTCACTGTGGAAGAACATGTGAGTAAGGAATAAGACTCCACAGTCACTGACGTACCCACCGCCAAGACACTATACTTAGAAGACCATCATACTCGGACAACGAGGAATCGCCTAAGTAAGTAAGCTAGCTATTGAAAGATTCTCAGAACATTATTACAATGTCCCTTTAAAACAATCATCAAGTGCAAGCAGAATTGAAGAGCGGCTTCACGTATACATGGCAGAGATGGATCCCGTAGCCATGGTGATTAAGAGACAAAAGACTGAATGCTGAGGATCTGTATGTGATGGAAGGCAATACATCAGAGGCTAAAAAGGACCAAGTTAAGATTTTGATGTTATGAGAGGGAGACATGGAAAAAAAACAGGTATAGATAGCACAAGCACCTCATTTTGGAAATAGCTATTTGTCAGAAATCCACAAAGCCATAGGAGGATATAAATACAAAACAGTGTTAGACATCTTTGGATTGTTCCTTACAACATCCTTTCATTAATTCAGTATGTGAAACAAATAGGTAGACACATTGAGTCCTTCCTTCACATCACTAAGCCGAAGGCATATTTTGCCACATTGCTATTGGTTGTGTCCTGGTCCAGGTTCAGAATACACCGTGACCATTTTTAGGGAAGAAACAATTTCTTCCAAGCTTGTGCAAATAATAACAGCTAAGGCAGGGCAAGTAAATCAAGCAAAGTATCTAGGAAGAAAACTTGCCCACAATAGTTCGCTTGCAAAAGTGAAGCCTGGTTCTGAATGCTTGGAGGCTCTCTCTTCTTATTGAATTGTTCCAGCTGTGTTGAATCAGTCTCAGGGCACTTCCAGAAAGGAATAAACCCTGCACCAAAGTGGGTTTTAAAAATGCGCTTTGGCATGAGTTTTAGTCCCTACAAGCCACCCAAAATCCAGGCTTTCTTGGGGAGGATGGCTACATGCCATCCTGATAACCAATTAGGCTGGCATGCAGCCACTCTGAAGCCCTCAAAATAACCCCTTAAAATAAAATAAAAAACTTACCTGGCTATCATTATGTTTCTCCTCATGCCCTCCTGGCATGAGGGCGTGAGGAAAGAAATAATGGTTGCCAGGTAAGTTTTATTTTATTTTAAGGGGTTATTTTGGAGTTTGGCGAAAGTGGATTGGTGCTCCCTCCTGGAGCCCAAAAAACTAAAATGGCTGTGTTGATTGGGTGTGTTGATCACATGATGTCGTCGCTGGGCCCAATCCACACAGGGCCCACACCTGGTAAGACATGGATCTTACCTAAGATCCGGATTTTACTAGGTGTTTAATTAATTTGGATCAAAGCAGGAAAACCCTGCCTTGTTTCCAAATTAATTCGATTTTACCAGAATACTGATAAAACTGAAACAGATCCTGGTTTTTGGGTCTGTCTGGAGGGCCCTCAGATAAGTGCTTGCTCAGTGTCTCCTAGGGCTGCCATTCTAAAGAGTGAGCTGAAGCATCATCAGGTTTGACAGCTATTATAGAAGCTTTGGTGGAACAATGACATTCAATCTCAAAGTGCTGCTACTTTAATACGACAAGTCAGAAATTATTTTCCAGAATGGTTGACATTCTATCTTCTACATATTGTAAATTCAGCCATTCTGAATGGCTGCAAAGCTCTTGGATGGAGTAGGCAACCTTTCCTGACATACCTTTGGTGTTTTCTTTTTTAGGGACACCTCTAGTGCCTGATGTAGCAAGCATAGTGATTTCTGGGGGGTCTTGAGATGGTCCTTGTAAATAACATTGTTGCAACATATTCAACTACAGGAAGATAATGGGACATGTCTCCACCAACCTCTACACAGTCAAACAGAAACTACCTTTTTCTATGGGCTATATTCTTGAGAGTTAGATGATAGATCAATCTTGCATATAAAAACAAACAAAATAGATGGTGGCTAGAAGAAATGAAAGAAAATATCAGGAAAGATGAGAAAAAAGTCTTCGAAACATAAGATGGGAAGTCAAATTGCACCGTCGTCTTTTTTTTCTTTTTCTTCTTTTTTCTACTTTTTTTTCTTTTTTTTCTCTTTTCTCTTTTGCCTTCCCTTCCCACTATTCTTTACAATTTATTTTGTTCTCCCACTTTCGATGTATTGACACTCTTAAGAAATAAATAAAAATTATATTGCAAAAAAAAAAAGAAAAGAAAGAAAGTTAGATTGGGGATATTTTATTCACTGGGTAGTTGGTAAAGAAGTCTGACCTCCATAACAATAATTTTAATTCATCAGCTTGATTTTTAATTTGAGTGATTTGACAACTATTGGAAATATTTTTTTTCCTCCACAGAAGGAATAAAAAAAAATTGGTCCCTTGGATATTTTGGTTAACATATATTGAAAGCACCAACTTGGTCATTCATAAAATATTGTAAAATGTTCAGTCCAAAACATCCTAGATGTAAAAAGGCTTGATCCCTTGCTTATAATTTCAGCACATAATGTGTCTAATTTTTGGCATTCACAAGATACTAGATTTAAAACCAATACCATGCAGTTTCCTCATGTCTAATATTGTAGCTAAATGGGTTTATTCGTGGTTTGCTGCAAATGGCCTTTCAAAAAAAAATCACAAATATGGAAGCAGGTTTCCACATTTCAATCATATTGATTGAGTCACCTTCGGGAGATAGGGCAGGATATAAATAAAGTTTTGTTATTATTACTATATTATATCTTCAGACTGTATACATCTTTCACATTTTTTCAACAGGAAATGAAATTTGTATTAATTGTTTCTTTTTTCTAAGGGCCCTTCCACACAGCCATATAACCCAGAATATCAAAGCAGAAAATCCCACAATATCTGCTTTGAACTGGGTTATCTGAGTCCACATTGCCATATATTCCAGTTCAAAGCAGATAATGTAGGATTTTATTCAGCTGTGTGGAAGGGACCTAAGAGGCTGTTTGTCACCTTTTCAAATAGTACCAATATTTATGTATTATGATTTCCACAAAAAAATGTAACTGTAAACAAACAAAGCATTACACAAATCCGGTATAATAAAGAAACAATTAAGGTATGTCTCTTTAGTAACCAATTTACTTTAATTTATCCCTGCGAGAGTCAGCCAAACATTCAGCACTGGCCACTTCTTCATATTTGACTATAGAATATTTGTTCCGCTTTATTCTGTTCATTGAAGCAACACAGCTAACTATGCTTAAGAAAGTGTTTGAATTTAACTGTTTACCTCTCATAGAGAAGGATATTTAAACAGGAAAAGACTATACAATACAAAATTATAGAGAGAGAATGTACTCACTCAGTATTTTACATGAAAACTAAGCATCTTTAAACATCTTTAGACCTGCTTTGAATACCAAAACAGATTGAGAAAATATAGTTATTTTCCCAACTCCCCTTGAATTAAAGAAATAACTTTGGATGGCATGCCTATTTATGGTATGAAAAAAGAAAAATAGATAGAAATTTTGGGGATCATTTTATTCGGTCATCCCTAATAAAGATCTGGGATAAGTATAAGAGAAGGATTTTCTCGAAAACACCTCTATGGGTCTCCCCCTTAGAGGCATGCCAAAGAAGAGAAACGGGAGGAATACTCTGGCCAAAATATAAGGACATATTAACCAAAGAAAAGGGAACTTTTGAACCCAAAACACAGGAGAGGCTAAGTCAGGACTTTAAGAACATAGGGTGGTTCCAATATGCCCAAATTAAAGAGTACTTTAATATAGATAAGAAGATAGGATTCGAAGACAAAGAAACATGTTGGGATAAAATAGTACAATTAGAATCCAAAATTATATCGAAAATTTATAAAAAAATATTAGAGTGGACTACAGAGCAAGTTAGCATCAAAGAATGTATGACCAAATGGGCGAGAAATATTGGGAACCCAATTAAATTAGAGGAGTGGGAGAAATGTTGGAATAAAAGACTAAAATACACATACTCGGTAGATCTTAAAGAAAACTGGATTAAAATTTTTTTTAGATGGCACCTAACCCCCCAAAAACTCTCCAAAATTTATAAAAAAAAACCTCCAATAAATGCTGGAAATGTGGAGATCAGGAAGGCTCCTACTATCATTGTTGGTGGACCTGTAAGAGAGCCAAAGAGTTCTGGAAAGAAATACACCAAAATATACAAAAAATCCTGTCAATCAAGATTAATCTAGACCCCAAGATACTGTTACTAGGAATGCTAGACTTGGAGGATAGAAACAAAGAAATTCTATTCTGCTATCTAACTACGGCTGCAAGATTAGTATATGCAAAAGAATGGAGAACGAAAATCAGACCAGAAATAAATGCCTGGTTTATTAAAATTCTGGAAATTATGAACATGGATAAATTGACATATTTACTTTCAAACACACAGGGTAAACCAAAAAAGGCGACAAATTGGGAGCTAATGAAAGATTACTTAAGAAATGAAAACTTTAAGGTGATAACATAGATGATATGTATACACTCTTTGGATGAGCAACATTGGGCGAGAATTAGGCCTCAGGTAAAAAGAAGGACTAAACTTAAGAGGAAATAGAACAGTATTGAATGCATCAAGGAAAAAAAAAAATATAACACTAGATAATAGATGGAAGTCAATTTTAATGTATATGTGTGTCTTTGGTTTTGGTTTTTGCTTTTTTGTTGTTTTTTTTTTTTTTTTTTTTTTGTCTGTCACGGTGGGAGGGGGATTATATGTTCACTATTTATGTTCAGTTTTGTTTTATACCGGTCATGACACTGTATTCCACGCAAGATATAAAAGCACAATAAAAATTTATTATAAAATAAAATAAGAAATAACTTTTGTAAGATGAAAAAGACTAAATTGGAGGTTACTTTTGAAATTGAGACATTGTCTAAAAGCATGAATGGATACTGGGTGTACTATTTGTTGTTGTGTGCCTTTCTGATTTATAGTAACCTTACATTGAAACATGGACTTTTCTGGGACTCATTCAAAATATTTGCAGGGGTCCAGTGTTGTTGGCATCTGTGCTGCAGATTCTATTAAAATGCAGATTGTTTTTCAAAGTACAGTAGAGTCTCACTTATCCAACATAAACAGGCCGGCAGAACGTTGGATAAGCGAAAACATTGGATAATAAGGAGAGATTAAGGAAAAGCCTATTAAACATCAAATTACAATATGATTTTACAAATTAAGCACCCAAACTATCATGTTTTACAACAGACTGACAGAAAATGTAGTTCAATACACGCTAACATTATGTAGTAATTACTGTATTTACAAATTTAGCACCAAGACATTGCAATGTATTGAAAACATTGACTACAGAAACACTGACTACTAATAAATTGACCACAAATAAAGATAGAATGCATAAAATGAACATACAGTAACAACATTGTCAGAAGTTAAATCCATAAAACGCCCAGTCCTTGCTGCCTAGAGAAACAGCTGTGGATCCGGGCAGGAGGCAGACTAAAACCATATCCTACTCATCACTCATGTGCCAGGCTGTAGCCAGGGGCTTCCAGATTTCACAGTACTGACCCCATCACCACTCGCTGATCACGATGGAACTTTTGTGGGTTTTGTTTTATTTTTCTTGGAAGAAGCCTGTGTGTAAATTTGTTTTATGTGTGGAGATTAGTGCCCAACCAATCAATGCACTGTATTCACAAAATAAGATTCCCATCCAGTGGCATGGTTACCCCAAAGACTGGTAGCCTCTAACCTGTTGCAGATTTCTTACACCTTTACAGCTGTTGTAACATGTACCATGTTATCACCCCACCTGCTCTGCTGTTGAGGACTTCAGATTGTGCTTGGTCTGGTTCCTCCCCTGTGGCCTTGCTGTCCAAGGACAACCCCTGCGCATGACTCTGATGGGTTCATAAGGTGACAATCCATTAAGGGGGTCATAACTACAACAATGCTGGAGACAGTGGCACATGTCACAACATGCGCCAACACTTTCAGCAAGGAATATACTTCCATTATGTTTTGGTGAGGAAGTACTCCTGTAACTATAAAGAAAACTCTAAAACTAGAGTTACATCACAGTAATTAAATTGTTACTCAAGAAGTGATAATTGTAATGTAACTTAATTATGCCCTTGTTATCAAAAAGAATATAAAGGAAAGAAAAAGAAAGATAAATGAATTACAAATGAGCAACTATTTGAAACTGGTGTTAACAATGTTCCTGATTTACACCACAGTGTTTCAAGATGGATATATAAGATGTCCAGGTGATCATCTGTAGTTACTCTTTTGAATTTGTATGCCAGCATTTCACAGGCTATGGTCATTTGTGACTTTCCTAAGTGTACACTGAAATCAGGACTTTTCTAAATCCAAACCATTAGCAATTACTACATTATTATCAGACAGCAGGAAAACAAAAGAGGAACAATTCAATGGTAGAACAGCTAAAATAACCAGCAGTTTTATTGCTGTATCTTCCCCTCTTCTTTTCAGTCCATTTCAACACGTCTGCTGCCAGATAAACTTATAAGCAGGTGGTTTTTAATTAAGATCTCCAAGCTGATGTTTAAGAGTTTGACTCTATTCTGGATTAACATGAGAAACACTGAGAATAAGAAACTCTCCAGTGGATTACCGAAGACTTTAAAGGTATGCAAACAAAAATTGTAATTTCTTTTTTTTTACCTCCTTTGCCAGCAGGGTTTTAAGAAGTACCTTTTGCCTGCTTGATATGCAAGCTGTTTATGCACCACTGCTGGCTACACATGCATGCTGAATCTGGGAAGAAGGACCCTCATTTATGAAGATGGGTTTTCCTCCACTCTTTTTGTTTTTACAAACCTTTCCATGATTTGATGTACAGCAGCACCACTCACTGTCCAGACCATCCAATAGCTTTAGAAAAATTACAGGTTTTAGTGTACAGATCAAATATTCCTTATCTAAAATACTTGGAGCCAGAAGTGTTTCAGATTTCAGGATTTTTTTTTCAAATATTGGTATCTGTGTATATGCATATATATAAATATAATGAGATGTCTTGGAGATGTGACCCTAGTCTAAACACAAAAATTATGTATGTTTCATATATACCTTACACACATAGCTTGAAGACAGTGTGATACAATATTTTGTAACAATGTTGTACATGAAATCAGTCAATCAGTCAGTCAGTCAGTAGCCTTTATTTCAGTCAACAAACCATTGGCTAGGATCAAGTTACAGTATAATGATGGAATACAACATTTGAGTAATTTATGACAATGCATTTGGCTTATGATTAATAACAAGTATGTCCAATCTCTATTGGTTATTTGGCTATCTTTATAATCTGATTACAGATTAGTAAACTGTCCCCTAGATACACTTTGTTATACTCTCAACACTTGCAGATTTTTAATGAAGCACTTACGGCTTTTTGCCACTGAAAAGAGAAATTTAGCCACCTGCTCCATTACCCTTTTGTCAAGATCAGACAGTAAATAACCGCGGTACCAATTTAGGGTTCTTCCTGGCCATTTAGTGAGTAGAGGGGATATTAACCCTAATCTATCATCTTTGTAGATGATACAAATAAAAAGTACATGTATTACAGTTTCGACATTACCCTCACCGCAAGGGCATGCTCTGTGTTCATATTCAGTGCCTTTGTATCTGCCCTCTAGTATGGCTGATTTGAGTGCATTAAATCTGGCCCAGCTAAAAGCAAGGCGAAATTTTGGGATATTTAAATTTTCTAGATATTTAGCACCTCCCATAGAATTAAATGTTAGGCCTAGAGTCAATGGGGAGCATGTGGAGTGCGCCCGAGTCATTGAGGTCTGTTTGTCTATATCACTAATTCGTTCTGCTAAGATCTTCATTCTTTTTATACTCAAAACCCCTCAGTATGTTCTCTGAAAGCCCCAACTGCCTAAACTTCTCATTTAATGCTTTGATTTGGTGGGATTTGAAGAGGTCTTTTTGAATCAAATATGTATATCCCGCTTCAGGTCCTTTGTATATCCTCTCGATCCAATATCCTAGGGCCCTTCTCCAAGCTGTTGATTCCAATGAGGCTGTTCCTGATTCAAGTCTTAAAACAGCAGATGGAACACAACTGGGGACAGCGGACAGTTTTCTAAGGAACCCTGATTGAACTTGTTCAGTTTTAGATGAGAAGCCTGTTATCCAAACGGGAACTGCATAAAGTAGCTGGGCTGTTACCTTTGCTTGGAAAACCTTTATTGCAGCGGGGATATATTGACCACCTTTTGTGTAGAAAAAGCGTATTATAGCTTTACTACTGGATAACACATTTTGTATTGCCATTTTTTATGACATCCCCAGGAACCTGAGGCCTGAAAAGTCACCCCTAGGTATTTAAAAGAAGAAACTGGTTGTATTAAGTTCTCTCCTATATACCAGTTATGTCTAGCTCGCTTTTTTGAGAAAATCATGATTTTGGTTTTACTGTAGTTTATCTTTAGCTGATTTTTCTCACAGTATTCGTAGAATGCCCTCAGCACTCGCTTGAGTCCTACCATGGTGTAGGATATGAGGGCAGCATCATCTGCGTACAGCAATAGGGGTATATTGGTGGATGAGATTTTAGGGGGATGTCCATTTGGTAGTTAAACATGGGCGGCCAAGTCATTCAGGTATAAATTAAACAGAATAGGGGCCAAGATACAGCCCTGGCGCACCCCTCTATTGACAGCTATTGGTTTTGAGAGGTTGCCTTGTACACCACATTTTACTTGCGTTGTAGTGCCTGAGTATAAGCTCTTGATCAGCCAAAGCAACCTTTTGTCGATTGTGGTCTCCTGCAGTTTTTGCCACAGCAAATTTCTTGGGACTGAGTCAAATGCGGCTTTTGGATGGATGAAAGCAGTAAATAGTCCCTTGTAGGGGCATTTTTGGTATTTTTCAGCTAGGTGGTTTAGCACAATACAGTGGTCTATGGTAGACCTCCCTTTTCTAAAGCCTACCTGTTCCTCACCTATTATTTTTTCGGAGTCCAACCAGTCTAGGAGCCTGTTATATAAGTGGCGAGCGTAAAGTTTTCCCACCATCGAGAGCAGGCTGATGGGACGGTAATTTGCTGGGTCGTTTTTGTCCCCCTTTTTATATATTGGGATTAGAATAGATTTTGACCACAAGGCAGGAATTGGGTCTGTGCAGTTAATATGTGTGAAGAGGTGGGCCAGAAAGGCTGTCCACCATGAGATGTTGTTTTTTAGATATTCGGGGGCTATTTGATCTGGGCCTGGGGCTTTACCATTTTTCAGACCCCTTCCTGCTGGAGGAGTTGGGAAAGATCATAGCAGAAACAGAAAGTGCAGAGGAAGCAATATCAAAATACTCACATCTCACAGAAGAATTAATAGTCTCAGGGAAAAATTTAGAAGGCAGATTTAGGACCCAGAGCCAAGGAGAGGGGACAACAGACACACAGAAGGAATGTGCAAAACTAAAAAAGAAGCTAAACTAGATTTATCAGTCCTATAGAGCAGGAAACTCCCAGAATCTCCCCAAAATGTACTATACTATCAAAAAACAATATAAAGCCACATTAGTGAGAAACAAGAGAGAGAAAATGAACAGAAGATGGGATGCCCTGGTTGATGCTTCCTTAAACAACAACTCCAAACAATTCTGGACCCTGGTCATGGGAATGCTGGGATCTGGGAAAACCTCTCCCAAATGCCATATACCAGCGCAGGTGTGGGGAAAGTATTTTACTATACTATATGGGTCAAATGAAGAGATACCCAGAAGGGAGTGGGAAGAAAATGCAGTGATCTCCTTCGGTAGCACAGACGCACCACAATGGCCCCCGGTGACTAGTAGGGAGATTAAAAGTTTGATTTCATCACTTTGTACATGAAATCAAGTATATATATATTTCGGAAAGCAAAGGTGTCATGAGCTCAGCCACACATGTGGACAATTTTGGCTTCCAGAATACTTTGAGTTTTGGAACTCTGGGTGATTGATCTATCCTTCCAGCCATTTCCAACATCGCATCTACAAAAGAGGGAGATGTGAAGTATTCCTTTTATTAAAGAAATTCCTCTTTTGTCACTGTCCAGTAAGAGGCTGCTCCATCAAAAATGGGAAGAAGAGAGGACAATATTTTCACACGCACTTCCTTGGGGGAGGAGGTCAATCCTGGATTCTCTTTGAGCTCAAATTGAGTTCTTTAGACTGCAAGCCTATATATATTATGTTTCACATAGTGCAACGTATCTGGCTACTACCATCACCAAGGGCTTTTGGTCATGTGTTATATAGCGGTTCTCCTTTATTTTAGAGAAATTTTCACAGGATACACCTACTGGTTTGAGTAATTGATTGTACTGCTGATGTACCAGTAACTAGAGCATATAGGGGTCTAATCCATTTCTAATAATGTTATAATTGACTACTAACAAATTGACTACAAATAAAGAACTTGTAGTAACAACATGGTTGGAAATTAAATCATAAAAAGTTCAGTCCCTGCTGCCTAGAGAAACAACTGTGGATCCAGGCGGGAGGCAGACTGCATTGGATAATTCAGAACGTTGGATAAGTGAATGTTGGATAAGTGAGACACTACTTTATATGTAAATGTTGATATTCCAAAAATAAAAATCCAAAATACTGATGGTTCCAACAATTTCAGATAAAGGATACTTAATCTATATTGGATCTGCCCTTCAGTAAGTACTGAGAAAAAGATGAATGCTGAAGATAGATTGGCAATAAACACATTATTAATCTGCATTCATTTAGTTGCACAACTACCTACAGATAATGTCAATTTACAAAATAAAGTAAGTTCAAATGTCATGTCAATGTTTGTGGCTGTAGGCACAATTAGATAAAAACCATATAAATATTCACTATCGGTATTTGTAAACCAGAGACTTTATAAGTGAAATTGCAAACTATATGTATTCTGCTGAGAGTGAAAAGGAAAGGGAGTTCTGATGATCTCAAATTGTTTCTGTACCTAAAAACCTCATTTCCAAGTAAAATTAAATAGTAATATGATTTTACGAAAAGGAAGAGGCCAAAGCAACTCAATCTAGTGTTCTTTTAATTGAAGGAGTTAGTTTGTTTTTCAGTCAAGCTTGTTGATACCAAGCTTATTTTTGATATCATGAGATTTGAGGAGGTAAACAAATCCCTCAGTTTTGGTAGTGCTGCTGTTTGGCATCAGAATTAAACAATGTTTGTTTCTCCAGAAGCTGAATTGCAAACCAGGTACACCAGGCCAAATCTCCTATCAGTGAAGAACATGGGCATTAGAAACTATTGGTGAGAATATGCTGGCAATATTTGACAACATAAATTTACATCCCGATTGAAGCCAGAAGAAAAACATGGCCTGTTTGTGAACAGGTAACCTTGTTGATAAGCTTTTGTGTTTCTTTGCAATAAGCAGTCAAAGAAAAACCCAAACTCAGTCCAAAACATGTTGATTGAGTTTCATTACAACCAACTGAAGTACAATGCACAATTTAGACCTCAGGAAATAAACTCTGCCCTTTGTCTTAACAGTATTGAGTAAATGCCTTTTTTCAGCTTCATATAATTGGCTGCTTTGGGCAGTGTACTTATCAATATGCACATTAGTCAATGAGGAGTACAATATTGACTGTCCCCATCCTCTAAAAAAAATAATCCCACCACCCAACATTGTATGGACAATATACATAGTTAGAAAATTAGGATTGTTAAAACAAGCGAGCAGACAGACCCATAAAGTATATCTTTGTTAAATATTCAAGCCATTCAACTAGGAACTAGGCAATCATATATGGACAGGCATTGTGGAGGAGATGGTGGAAAGAAGTCCAGAATGCAAAGTTAATGAAGTCAGAAAAAGAAGTCCATGGTACAGAAAAAACTGCATCTTTTTAATATTATCCAGGCAAAAATATCCATCCAAAACGTTTCAATTGGGAGAGTTTGAATTGAACTCCTGAAACTGGTCAGTCCTCCATGTGGTCTGTATCTCTCCCACTTGAAACGTTTTTCAAGTGGGAGAGATACAGACCGCATGGAAGACTGACCAGTTTCAGGAGTTCAATTCAAATTTTTAAACTGTTGGAAAGAAAAGGAAGTTGTGATTGAATGTTTAATTCAATTCCTTATATGCATTCAGCGAGAGGTGGGGGGAGACATACTTAGGCCCCATCTACACTCACTGCATTTGAAACTACATTATATAGTCAGTGTAGATGGGGTCCCTGTTGAATACAGAAGAAAGAGTGCAAATGTTTGAGAAAATAGTATTAAAATTCCATATGACTTTTTTTTATTGATTACTAAAAATTCTGATCAGAGAATGAAATTATTTTACAAAAATTATTTTATGGAACTGTTTTATTTCCAAGAACCCCAGGTCTATATTTAAGGATGTGGGCATGTCCAGCATTTAGAGGAGAAATTATGAAATATACTTTTTGGATTACAATAGTCTTTGTTTTTCATTATGCTGATATAATTGGGAAACAAATAGCCTTTCAAGTGATTTGTACAGGTCCTGGGAGTTTTATTTCATAAGATGAGTTTGAATTTTTGCAAGCTGCAATTTTATTTACAATATGTCTCAAAGAATAGTTTAAATAAACTTTTTAAAACTGGTCAACGAAGTGCTGGAAGTCAGGTAATGTGGGAGGTAATCTATGACTTAGAGAAATTATTCTCTAATCACAACATATATTAACTTCACCTAACCGTATGCTAAAGATTAAGGATATGAATTATCAGTCTAACTTGTTCTATGGAATGAAACATTCCATTTCATTAAACATGCATGTGCTGGGCATTTACTTTGTACAGTTACACTTTTTATACGGCTATAAACTGAAGAAATAAGGAGAACTGAATGAGTTCTGTACCTTTTTAAAGCTTAACAAAGTAGCATTAGTAATAATTTGACATTAATTATTGTAATAAAAATGTTCTTTAATTGTAAATGAAAGGTGTTTTCTGATCCCTGGAAGATTTTGCTAACAGAAGGGCTTGCTCACAACTGAAGTGAGATATTCCATGAAATTATGCTAGCCTTTTAAAAAGTAGTTAGGAAGTCTCATGATGAAGGCAAGTGAATGGATGTCACTTTATGCTAAAGTGTGATAAACTTTCTAATGTTTAAAACTGCCTAATAAATAAAGTCTGTGTTCATATGAATGTAAAATACTATAACCTTTGTTATTGCATATATCACTCTTGAGCATCAAAATTCTGCTCTGAGGATTAGACCCACAGAAAACAGGTGTGGCAATTGGTTGACAGAACAATTTCAAATATGCAGATGACCTCATTTTATTTACAAAATACTGCAAAGACTTCAAATAGCTACTGATGAAAATTGACAAAGTGCAAAATCAGGGTCATGTTGAATAACCAGACAAAGATGAATGCCTATGTGACTTGAAATAGAGTTTGTGAGACATTGTCTTGCTGGTTTTCTTCATAAATCTTTTTCCTGTGTTCAGGTAGAACCACTATACATGTTAATTTATTATTATTGTGTATTATCAATATAATTCATATTATAACTCCCTTAGAAGCAGAGGCCAACTTAAACCCATTAGAACCCATAATGTGTGTGGTTCAATATTTACCTGAACTTTTTCTTCTTCTAAGCAATCTTCACATAACTCAATGTCATTTTTATGTTTAGTTTTACACTAGTGAATGTAATTAAATCTATCAATGTGATTGCCCAATTTTACTGGATAAAGAGGCACCAAACCTGCAATATAGTTAGTTGCATTTCATTCCAGACATAATAACCAAGTTGAGGATAACAAAAAAGGAGGTTTATTTTCAAATAAATGAGGTTTCTTCAGTAAGATTTTTCTCAAAGGATTTAGTAGCCCATAAACTAGATAACTCTTCACTCTGGGTACATTGACATTGACACTATAATGCAGGTTGGAACTGGTTTTGATGTTTAGGGAGATTAAATTGACAGGTCTGGAAGTGGTTTGAGGCCAGGTGAGTGATTACATTCACATGAAGCCTGGCCTCAACATGCTCTGTGAAGGTTTTTTCTCCATTTCTGGAAGAGATGTTATGTCAGCACTCCAGAGGCATAGGAAGTAGTAGTAGTAGTAGAAGAAGAAGAAGAAGAAGAAGAAGAAGAAGAAGAAGAAGAAGAAGAAGAAGAAGGAATGTGACATTTAGAAGTTGAGATAATCGATTACTCCTCCTAGGGGTTCACTTAATCCCCTGCTAGCTAGATGCGCCCTTGGGACATTTTTGGCAACCACATCATTCCAAATTCTCCAAAAGCACTTCAGCAAGGGCAGGGGGTCTACAGTGTGATCTGCATTCTGCAGAACTGATGTCACTCAGGTGGCCTGGGGATGTGAGAGGATCGTCCCCTCCCTTGCTGCCTGACCCAGTAGCATCCAGTTACAGTGGCAACAAGGGCCTCTTTCTGGGTCCAGGCAGAGAAGCCTAAGAGAATCATAGAATAGAGTTGGATCACATGGACCATCTAGGAAAAGCACAATCAAAGCACCCCAGACAGATGGCCAGAAGGGAGAGCTTGTTTGCCAGTCACATGACATGGAACCAGGAAAAGCTATAAATGAGCAGTAGGTGGGAGAGAGGGGTAGCAATAGGCATGGAAGATACAGAGCCTAGAAACAGGATGGAGATAAGATGTGGAATTTTTTTTTAGTATATACCAAAGAAGGTCTGAAGGGAATATGTTTTACTAGGCTGTTTGCTAAGGGTTTTACTACTAAGGTGTTGCTTGAATCCTAATACAGAGGATCTCAATGTGTGTGCTAGATAAATAGGAAGGTTTTGCCTTGTGCTCTTTACGGATAGTGACAGAAATTTTGATGTTCATAACTAACAACTTTTTTCTGTTTAGAATTATCTCTTCTCTGTTTTGTTATCAAAATAACAACACAGAGAAGGGAAGGGCTAAGTTTCATGACCAATTTCATTGAAAATGAAAATATAAGACTCCAGAAGAACACAAAGAGGCAGGCTGGGACTGTCCAATGGATGAAGCAATCAGTATGCTGAAACAAAATTGTCAACAAGAAAATAGTGACAGACTTTCTGGTTTGAGGTAGCACCAGAATAGTCAGTCTAATCAATCAATAAAGCATTGCCATGATCTTCCTGACTCTTACTTTTAGCAGATAAAAGCAACTGTTCATAAACTTTGGTTGTTCAGAATAAGGATGGAATGTTCAAACATATTTAGAAAATGGCACACACAAAAAATCACCACAAGTCTTTGGAATGTTGCAAAACGGTGATGAGATAAATCCTGGATGGATGAGATTTTTCACAATCCTGGATTTATATTGTACAAAATCCAAATGTGGTTGTTTGTTACAGACATCAAGATTGTCTGTGCAGGAAATAGCCTTTTCTGCATGGAAAATAATACTTCAGTGCCCAATTTTTTTTACCACATTTCCAACTTAAATTTGAGGGGGTTTTTTGTTAAATTTTGCTAATTTTTCTGGGGTATAGTACCATCTGAACTGCATTTTATACCAATTTTCTCTAATGTCAATAGTGGTGGTATACTTTAGTTTTTTGTTCCAAATTTTTTCCCATTGGTCCAAATTTAAGTTATGTCCTATATCCTTAGCCCACTTTATCATGCATTCTTTAATTTGTTCTTCTTCTGTTGCCCGTTGCAGTAACTTTTGCTAAAGTATTTTTATTCATTTCTTTTCTTTGTGCGTTATGATCTCCCTTATTCCTTGCGACTTTCTACCATCAATGGTGTTCTTGCAAGAAAATTAAAGAATACTGGACAACAGTGCACCAAATAACACAAGAGACAATAAAAATCAAATTTAAATTAAAATTAGAACTATATCTATTAGGCTTTTCTTACTCCAAATTAAACAAAAATCAAGAAAGGATGTTCTTCCATATAAGTACAGCAGCCAGACTTGCACTGGCAAGAGTATGGAAAGGAAAGAGAACTCCAACAATAGAAGAATGGATTTTAAAAGTACTTGATATTATACAAATGGACAATCTAACACAAAAGGTAAGAGATGGGAAAAATAAAACTGACTGGACAAACTTTACAGAATTTATGAGAAAAAGCAAATTGGACTTTGAAATAGATCTGTCTTACATATAAAGACTGTACTAACAAAGAAGGATTGAAATAAACGAACAGGAAAAATTAGGAAATTGAAGGAAGAATCTCCAAAGCACAGATGGGAAATCAGCTCACTTATATATTTTTTAATTTTTTTTATTTTTTTATTCTTGTTTTATATATATATATTTCTTTATATATATATTTCTTTTTTCCTCTTCTTTAAGCTATTCTGTAAGCTATTCACTCTGCCTTTCTATCTAATATGATGTTCTCCCACTTTCAATGTAATATATCACATAAATCAAATAAAAAATCTATACAAAAAAAGGAAAATAATTCTTCAGTGCAGAAAATACCATTCGTAAGCAAATCAACCCTATTTTATGCAGCTGCAAAAGGAGTCATATGATCTTGCAGTTTGTATTTTATTTATTGGCTGCAAAAGTATATTCAAACAATTAATATTTCTAAACTCCTAAACTTTATAATAAAAGCCATTCTGTGAGTTAAAATGTCTGAATCAAGTTTTAACTCTTGGAGGTTCTACACAGGCTGGTGATGTGGGGCAATCCAGCATCCTGATTGTGACTCCCTGGGCTGCCTAGGAGGCAGCAGAGAGTCCAGGCTTCTCTTCTGTGCTGAACATGGATTAGCATCGTTTGGCAGCCACCCTATGAGAACCCCGTGTTCTGTGATGCAGCTATCGCCAGCCATCAGCCAGAGTGCCCACTTGTTGACTGGGAGGGGGGATGCAAAAAAAACCCCTCTCCCTGCCACGCATACCATTCCATGGATGGTCTGGCTAATGGCAGCTAGACTGCCCACAATGTCACAGTGGGCTACAGAGCACCAATAACCATGCGCAGAGGCCAGATTCTATCTAATATCTTTATTAAAGGAATATATAAAGTCAATAAAAACAGGTGAAGAATAAAGTTCAGAAGTAGACCTTTCAGGAAAGGACAAATATAGTCCAGGAAAATAATGTCCAATATGTGATATTAGAGTCCAAAGTTATAATCCAATAACCGAAACACACACTTTGCCAAGCAAAGTGTGGGGAGAAGACAAGGTCCTTTAGTCCTTTGAAACTTGGCAACTAGGCTGGAAAGCAAACTTGATACTTGGCTAGAACAAGACTTGAAACAAGGCAACAAGAGCAAAAACAAGGTCCGTGGCAAACGCGAAACAAGGCAGACTTGAACTTGATCCGGGAAACAAGGAACTGGAGTCCACACACGATCTCACTCCTCGAGCTGACGAATTGACTCCGCAAGGTTCCCCTTGCGGGCAAAACACCTATATAGGATCTTGTTTTCCCGCCAAGGAACACTTTCCCTGGAGAACAAGAAATGAAACCCAAACTGTGTCCAGATGCATGACTCCTTAGAATTTCCCAAGGGAAGCTGACCTAATCAGCTAATTGTTTGGCTGCGATCCTGGCGCTCCGGCGATTCGCCTCCCTAGTTCCTCTATCTCGATTATAATTGTCCCTACGAGAAAACGGGGGAGAATTCTGCCCAAGGCTTGTTTGGCTGACTTCTTGAGGACAAACATCCTCCAGGTGCAGGGGCTCCGATTCTGGCTGAACCGGTGGAAATCCCATGTTTTCCTCCTCATCTGCCACAATAGTACTAGGAACGGGACTACAAGGCCCATGAGACATCACACACAAGGATGTTGATGGGAGGTGTAATGACTAACAGCAGCCATGACACAATGGGAGTGAACAACAGGGGACTGACATGTCTCTGGGTTGCCTGAGCCTGGGGAACATGGGATGGCAGTCAAGACTTCTGCTACTACTCCAGTGGTTACTAATGGGGCCTGATTTCTTAATAGACCCTAACACAGGGGAGAACCTAAATCCTGGGTCAGGTTAAGCCAGATCAGCCCGATACAGTGATTGGCAACTGTGGAGCTGACACCCTCTCTCACACACATACACACACTAACCTAAGTTATCAGTATAGATGTGCTCCCAGTCTCACCTGTTTTGTTCATAATAATAATAATAATAATAATAATAATAATAATAATAATAAGGACCATGTTCAGAGTTATTGTCACCGATAAGACAATATTATAAGAACATTTGGTAATAGAAATGATGTAATTTGTCTCTGTACACTAAAGCTTGCCACAGACATTAAACAACTTTTACTCATGTGTACTTTCTCTCTGTTTTTGTAATGTTGAAAGTCTTATTGATTACTGGTGTTTCTGATTAAAGTTTATCCATCATGCCTAGTACTGAATAGGTGGGATAGAAAATATCTGCGAGTATGATGCAACTTTTCACAAAATAATTGTGTATTTGTCTCCTTTCTAATTTGATTCAGGGCCCCAAAATTAGTTCTGTGTTCTCACTCGGGAGAAAGGGATTAGGCTGACATTTTAGCAGGGCCGGTCCAACAATGGAGAACGTCCCCCTCTCGCACTCGGCCCACTCACGCCTCTCTCGCACTCGGCCCACTCGCACCTCTCTCTCACTCGGCCCACTCGCGCCTCTCTCGCACTCGGCCCACTCACACCCCTCTCGCACTCGGCCCACTCATGCCCCTCTCGCACTCGGCCCACTCACGCCTCTCTCGCACTCGGCCCACTCACGCCCCTCTTGCACTCGGCCCACTCACGCATCTCTCTCACTCGGCCCACTCACGCCTCTCTCGCACTCGGCCCACTCACGCCCCTCTCGCACTCGGCCCACTCACGCCTCTCTCGCACTCGGCCCACTCACGCCCCTCTCGCACTCGGCCCACTCACGCCTCTCTCGCACTCGGCCCTCTCGCCCTTGCAGCCCTCTTGCCCCTGAACAAGACCTGAGGCCAGGCCTCTGGGCCTGCTGCTCCACCTGCACCCTTCCAGGATTCCTCCCGCAACGCCCGGCAGCCCTCCGTGGCTGGAAGGAGCTCTGGCAGGTCGAGCAGGCCTATGCCCCTGCCGTGCACTTCCTTGGGGACCCTCTCAGCCGTGAAGACGGGGCAGGTAGGAACCCGTCCCTGTTCCTAGCATTTCGCCAGGCATGTCTCCAGGGCAGGCCTGGGCCAACTTGGCAACTGAGGGGGAAATGGAGGGGCCTGAGGCTGGGTTGCTGCAGGTTTTTCAGCTGCCTGGCCATGTTCCAGAAGCTGCAACATGTGGACCTACTCCTAGGATTTATAGTTTCCTAAGGCCCCTTCTTCACAGCCATAGAAGACAGATTATCAAGGCAGATAATCCACATTTTCTGCTTTGAACCAGATTATATGCATCCACACAGCCATATAATCCAGTTCAGAGCAGATAGTCTGGATTTTATATGGCAGGGTATGGGTTCTTCTACATAACCATATAATTGAGATTATGAAGGCAGATAATCCAGGTCATATGCACTGAACCGGATTACATGCATCCACACAGCCATATAATCCAGTTCAGAGCAGATAGTCTGGATTTTATATGGCAGGGTATGGGTTCTTCTACATAACCATATAATTGAGATTATGAAGGCAGATAATCCAGGTCATATGCACTGAACCGGATTATATGCATCTACACAGCCATATAATCCAGTTCAAAGCAGATAGTCTGGATCTTATATGGCAGGGTATGGGTTCTTCTACATAACCATATAATTCAGATTATCAACGCAGATAATCCACATTATCTGCCTTGAACTGGGTTATCTGAGTCTACACTGCCATATAATCCAGTTCAAAGCAGATAACCTGCATTTTATATGGCAATACAGAAAGGGCCTAAGAGTATATTGTAGTGTATATTGTAGTGGTGTACTTCAGAGGGATGCATATATCTCACCAAAGGGCAGCTGCACTTTGGAATTAATGCAGTTTGACTCCAATTTCATTGCCATGGCTCAATGCTATGAAACCCTGGGAATTGTAGTTTTATAAGATCTTTAAACCTTCTCTGCCAAATAGTTTAGATGCCTCACCGAACTATAACTCCCAGGATTCCATAGCATTGAGCCGTGGCAGTGAAAGTGGAGCCAAACTATGTTAATTCCACGGTGCCTCACTTCTTCCAATGGAGAAATAAAGATACAAGTGCCAGTTAAGTCCAGTGGATTTCTTTATTCATACCAGGGGTCCCCAAACTTTTTAAACAGGGGGCCAGTTCACGATCCTTCGGACCGTTGGAGGGCCAGACTATAGTTGGCCACTGAGCAATAATAAATAAATATATAAATAAATAATAATAACAATAAAAAAGAGGGTTGGAAGACACCCTTTGGGCCATTGGCTTAGAAATGGAGATGAGCACCAACCCCCAGAGTCACCTATCCCCTTCTGCTTTGTGCATCGAAAGCACAAGCAAAGCACCCCTGACAGATGATCACCCAGCGTCAATGTGAAGAAGAAGAAGAAGAAGAAGAAGAAGAAGAAGAAGAAGAAAGAGGTTTGGAAGAGACCCCTTGGGCCATTTAGTCCAACCCCCTTCTGCCTGTGTGCACCAAAAGCACAAGCAAAGCATCCCTGATAGATGGCCACCCAGCCTCAATAATAATAATAATAATAATAATAATAATAATAATAATAATAATAATAGGATTGGAAGAGACCCCTTGAGCCATTTAGTTCAACCCCCTTCTGCCTGTGTGCACCAAAAGCACAAGCAAAGCATCCCTGATAGATGGCCACCCAGCCTCAATAATAATAATAATAATAATAATAATAATAATAATAATAGGATTGGAAGAGACCCCTTGGGCCATTTAGTCCAACTACCTTCTGCCTCTGTGCACCAAAAGCACAAGCAAAGCATCCCTGATAGATGGCCACCCAGCCTCAATATTAATAATAATAATAATAATAATAATAATAATAATAATAATAATAATAATAATAATAAAAATAATAATAATAATGGTTGTAAGAGAAGAAGAGACCCCTTGGGTTACTTAGCCCAACCCCCTTCTGCCCTTGTGCCGTGGGGTTGGATAAATGGCTTCGATGGGCCGCATCCGGCCCCCGGGCCTTAGTTTGGGGACCCCTGATTCATACCATATGGAGAGGGGCAGATTTCTCACCCTTTTCATGATATTGTTTAAACTTCCACTCTATGTCTAATTTTTGTTTTGTGTAAGGTAAAGGTAAAGGTTTCCCCTGACGTTAAGTCCAGTCATGTCTGACTCTGGGGGTTGGTGCTCATCTCCATTTCTAAGCCAAAGAGCCAGTGTTGTCCGTAGACACCTCCAAGGTCATGTGGCCAGCATGACTGCATGGAGCACCGTTACCTTCCCGCCGGAAGTGATACCTATTGATCTACTCACATTGGCATGTTTTCGAACTACTAGGTTGGCAAAAGCTGGAGCTAACAGCGGGCGCTCATTTCGCTCCCGGGATTTGAACCTGGGACCTTTCGGTCTGCAAGTTCAGCAGCTCAGTGCTTTAACACACTTCGCTACCGGGGCTCCTTTTTGTTTTGTGTATTTTATGGAAATATGTTTCCATATGTATATTTTACGGAGTGTTTTTAAATTATTATGTGTTCTAGCAATGTTGTCAACCGTCTTGAGCGGGTAAGAAATAAAATTATCATTATCATTATCATTATTGAGTTGCTGTGCGTTTTCTGGGCTGTCTGGCCATGCTCCAGAAGCATTCTCTCCTGACATTTCACCCACATCTATGGCAGGCATCCTCAGAGGTTGTGAGGTCTGTTGGAAATTAGGCAAGTGGGGTTTATATATCTGTGGAATGATGTCCAGGGTGGGATAAAGAACTCTTTGAGGCAAGTGTGAATGTTGCAGTTGGCCACCTTGATTAGCATTGAATGTCCCTCACATATTCAAAACCTGGCTGCTTCCTGCCTGAGGGAATCTTTGTTGGGTGGTGTTAGCTGGCCCTGATTGTTTCATGTCTGGAATTCCCCTGTTTTTGAGTGTTCTTTTTTACTGTCCTGATTTTATTTATTTATTTATTTATTTCCCATACTTGTGTCCCGCCCTTCTCACCCTGAAGAGGACTCAGGGTAGCCTCACAACTGCCAACAATTCGATATCCGATTGTTTTGGGGGGGGGGGCGCCAAAATTCTGTTCGCTTACACTTGAAAATTACCTTGGGCCGGCCCTGCATTTTAGCCCAACCCAAACCATTGCCATATGCCATATATTGCATATATTTAATGTATTTATATTGCTGTTAGTTACTTTCAGCACCGAGGAGCCCCCAGTGCTGCAATTGGTTAAAGCCTTGTGCTGGCAGGACTGCTGACTTGAAGATCGGGTTGCTGACCTGAAGGTTGCTGGCTCAAATCCACCTGGGGAAAGCGCAGATAAGCTCCTTCTGTCAGCTCCAGCTCCATGCGGGGACATGAGAGAGGCCTCCCACAAGGATGATAAAACATCAAAAACATCTAGGCATCCCCTGGGCAGTGTCCTTGCAGACGGCCAATTCTCTCACACCACAAGAGACTTGCAGTTTCCCAAGTCACTCGTGACACACACACAAAAATTCAGCATCTAGTGAAAATGCACAGTACAAATTTAGTTTGTGATCAATGTCCTTTAAGTGCCTTGAGTATAAAGAGAAACCTGACACTATGCTCCTTCTCTTTTCAGTATAAGTTATAGTTACACCTCCTCGAAACAACCATGACACACAGGATAGTTGCAATCAAGGCAGGACAAAGAAGGAATGACCCTTGGTTGACTGAGACATTTTCTTCTTCTCCTCTCTCTTTCATTAATGGCTACTCATTTGTCACATCTCAACTTCTCTGTAACTCAAAGGGCAATCTTTTTCTCAGGAGCATATCTTTAACAGTTTATTTTCTACTAAATGAGGACCTAAAAAGTTCAATACATTCTCAGATCTCCCATGACTACTGCAGTACAATATATGCCCTTGCCAATTGATCTCAGCTGTGTCCAACTTCCACAAGGCTGCCTTGCTAAATGCAGTGATTGCGAGGGATGCTTTCTCATATGTACAAAGGCAAATGTAACAGATTTAATTCACTTTGATATTGCCCAGAAATTTACAGCTAAACAAAAGACACCTGTATTGCTTTCTGTTTCAGACGTCTTTGGCTTGGAATATCATTCAGAAACATAAAGAGACTTAAAAGATTTTGTGACTAACAGAAGGTGAACGTGTTGGCATTTATATCCCATATAAGCAGATTAGAAAAATACTTGTTACTGTAGGCAACACTGGAATACTTTTTCATGTAAACAAGTATGCTGCCCTCAAAAATGTCATCATGCCTGAATAGCGTCTTTTGTCTTTGTAAATAGGGGAGTGTTTACGATTTCATACTTATAGTGTCGCTGTCAGGCATAGAAGTTTACTTTCTCAGGAAGAAACACATCCTGTCAAGTCATTTTTGGGAAATAAGTAGTAGCGGAATGCTTTTATTTAACGTCTTTTAAACAAAAATTAAGAGCATGATCCATTTTATTTAAACCAATAGATTTTCACAGAATGAAGACAAATGATTACATGTGAATAGTTTTGCAATTCACAAGCACCATATAGCTATAATATAGCTATTGTTAAATTGGAGCTCTGCCTGTCCTTGGGGAAAAAAACCCTTATTTGTACCATATTTTCCCAATCACATATACACAGCACATGTATTATGGTGAGTTCACCTAGAGCAACTTCACATATCCCCTGGGTGAACTCACCTCAATGTGAGCTTGCTTTTGGGAAACTCCTCTTAGTGATAATATTGGTGATCTGCTCCATCCCCCCCCCCCCACATGCATGTGAATATATATGTATATCTGCCTAAGGTGTCTCAACTAGCCATCCTGTTATGCAGATATGTACAGATATGGATACACCGGTATATTGTTCTACAAGTATCTCCATACAGATTCCTTAAAAAATAATGACAGCAAATTTAAAATTCAACCATATCCATGCCCATTTTCTGGTCATAATGATCACATTTCCTCGCTGTTCCCAGCTTCCTCTCACTTCCTCCCTGGCTTTTTCTATGAAGAGTCGAGTGTACATCCGACTCCTCTGGGCTCTGTTTCTCTGTGCTGCTGGCACATTGCCAGCATGGAGCCCAATGGAGCCCAATGGAAGTATCTCTGCATCATCTGATGGGCTCCAGGGAACTCCATACTGGTAGCATGCCAGCAGCGCAGAGAAGACACTTCTCTGTGGGGTCATGTTTTTTTAAAGGTACACTTTGGAGGTTTTCCCATACAATTGATTAGGAAAGACTAGCCCTCTGGATTCCAGAATCTCAATTTTAAATTGGGGTCTGGATTGAAATTGATTAGGTATAGAGCAAAACTGGGCCCTGATTTAATTGGATTCTAAACCAATAACACCTCTCCCCAATGACAATCTTAACCTGCATTATAAGTTTATAGCTGGTTGAAATCCACTTAACTGGTTTTTGTGCACTGACTTAATGATTCAAGGGAATCCTGGAATTTATAATTTTGAGGCACTTAACATGTTCTTCAAAGAAAGATGTTGTGGATTGCACAGAACTATAGCCTTACTAGAATTATCTAATAGGAATATTAACTGCATCATCAAATTACACACTCCAGGATTCCATAAGATGGAGCCATGACAGCAATGATGGCATGAAAATGCTGTAACTATGTGGAGAAAATGCACTCTACTGAATTTTTTCAGTAGTCAAACCAGTTCTTGATGCACTAAAACAGGTCCTATCCACTGTAAGACTGAACCTTCTCTCCCCTCTAAACTCCAAACCTCCTTACAGCTACACATCCATATTCAAATCCATCTCTTCATGTTCATATAGATATACTTGCACATATTCTTTTAAACTGCACTGTTAAACCAAAGAACTCATATGCTTCATCTCTTTCCTTACCTTCCAATATATACCTGTAAAAACAAACATACCATATTGAATGCCTGACAGGATGTATTTGCAATACTGTACCAAAAAATGTCTCACCATTACATCTTACAGAGAATGGTTAGTGACAGGAATGTTTGCACAGGCTTCAGGGTTTTTTCTTTCCCTCACCACTTCTTTTTGATCCATGTCACAAGGTGCCATCAGTAGAAAGAGCTGATTTGGAATGATTTTCTCTTAGTAAATCCACAAAAGTGTCATTTTAGCTGCCACCCTTCCCAATAGGGTTGCAAAATTGGATTGCTTGATGATTTGCTCTAGATAAATTATTCAATATCAAATAGACTCAGATTACTCCCATATCTGAAAATAACACTTCTCTAAGTATAGCATACAGAGAAGATTTCAATATTGCTTCCCAGGAAACATTTTAATCAGAAACATAATGCATAAAGATATAATTCTGCCTTGGCTGATTCTTCAATTTCACTCTTTGCCTTGTGCTCCATCGCTCCCAGCCCCCCCAACACACCACAAAAGTAGTAGTAGTAGTACAAGTTCCCAAAGTTCTATTTTTAAGACAGATCTTCGAAGGTGCTTGAGATGAGGTAATCCACTTTTCCTGTATTGTACTTTCTAAGATGATGTAGCAGGGCTACAGACTATGGTTTAGACTCCTTGTCCAAGCAAAGCATATCTAGATCACTCTGCTAACTCTTATCTCCTCTGACTATATAAAACTTTGTACATTTATAGCAAGAGAAGAAATTAGGTGGTGTCAAGAGTTCATTCTTTTGGAACTTGCATGCATTCATGTATTCTTTTTGCCCCCATGGAGAGCAAACTCTGTTTCCATGACAGGAATTCAACAGTATTTTGTGAACTGACAATTTTCTTCATAAATGAGTGAAGACATTGCATTCCTCCACCTGTCATGAATTTCAGTGATAGCACAGTCTCCTGGTCTACATGGAAGGAACCACCACTTCAGTGTGTTTTATTTGTTTTTCAAAGAGATGTGGCCAAACTGTATAGCAAAACAAGAGCTTATATGTGAGGGTGACTTCAAGAGTTGTTGACTACATCTAAAAAAAAAAAAGACACTCCCAATAAACCCCATAAAGCATTTTGCCACTACTACATTTTGCTCGGGCTGTGGCGCAGGCTGGAGAGCAGCTGCAATGAATCACTGCAATGAATCACTCTGACCAGGAGGTCATGAGTTCGAGGCCTGCTCGGAGCCTATGTTTGTCTTGTCTTTGTTCTAGGTTAAAAGGCATTGAATGTTTGCCTATATGTGTAATGTGATCCGCCCTGAGTCCCCTTCGGGGTGAGAAGGGCGGAATATAAATGCTGTAAATAAATAAATAAATAAATAAATACTATAGTTCAGGCAAGTGACATTTCTTAACATGAAGATGTCAAGTTCGTAAGGAAGAGCATTAACCAATTAGTTCGACCCCATCACATTGAGAAGGGAAAGCATGGGTGATTGTCCTTTTAGCATAGAGAATTGCCCCTTTTATATTGTCAGCAGTCTGGTTTCAAGTTCTGCCTCTCCATCACACTCACATGTGGAAATTTGAGAGCTGGCAATACATCCTTCTCACATTGGTCTCAGGGTTAGTATTACTTTTTTGTTTTTAATCCGGAGAAACAATATCCAAAAACCAAGAGACCCCTTGCCTTGCCCAAAGCATCTTACATTAAAGGAGACTGACACTAGTTTAAAACCTCATCTTCCTATGGGAAAAATTGTTCTTTCCCAAACCCTAGAAGATACAAGAGGCAGTGATCCAGGTTAAAACCATTGCTTTCCATGGGATCCTATTGTTCTGCATCAAATCTCATATGGTTGAGCAATGAAACAGGACAAGAAACTTTGATAGTTCCCATCACACCTGTTTTTCAGTTGTAAAGATGTAAGTAAAGTGTGATAAAAGATAGGAGCTCTGAAAACAGTTGCTGGTCCATTTTCAGAGTTCCCTCCTTTCAGGACATTTCAGCCTCTTTCTAATCCTGGAACATGTGATGAGGTTTGTGTCTCTCCATGTTAAAAAAAAAGAGGTTTAAGGGGAAACCTATGAGGGGGAAATTTCTCAATGTGATGAGGTTGATTGCCAGATTTCCGTCCTTTCAGGACACTTCTGCCTCTTTTCAACCATGGAGGGCTAGGCATGGCTGCCAGGACTAGTTTAACTCATGTGATGAGCTCAATGCTTCTCCATGTTTGAATAGAGGTTGAAGTGTCCTACGATTGGGAAATGTATCAATGTAATAAGGCGGAAAGACAGAAAAGAAGCCAGTCGGGGGATTTCAGGGAAACTGAACAATTTGATAGGAAGAACTGTCCCTGAATACTCCAAGGATCTTTAAAAGAGGGAGCCAGCAAAGACAGTCTCCATCTTGTCTCCTTGCTCCAGCTGAAGGCCCCTCCCACCATCTCCAACGGACGCTCTGATGCCAGAGCAAAGAGCCAGCAAAGACAGTCTCCATCTTGTCTCCTTGCTCCAGCTGAAGGCCCCTCCCACCATCTCCAATGGACGCTCTGATGCCAGAGCAAAGAGGGAACCAGAAAAGACAGTCTCCATCTTGTCTCCTTGCTCCAGCTGAAGGCCCCTCCCACCATCTCCAATGGATGCTCTGATGCCAGAGCAAAGAGGGAGCCAGCAAAGACAGTCTCCATCTTGTCTCCTTGCTCCAGCTGAAGGCCCCTCCCACCATCTCCAACGGACGCTCTGATGCCAGAGCAAAGAGGGAGCCAGCAAAGACAGTCTCCATCTTGTCTCCTTGCTCCAGCTGAAGGCCCCTCCCACCATCTCCAACGGACGCTCTGATGCCAGAGCAAAGAGGGAGCCAGCAAAGACAGTCTCCATCTTGTCTCCTTGCTCCAGCTGAAGGCCCCTCCTACCAGTAACATGATTTGTGTGTGTGTGTATGTGTGTGTGTGTGTATACACACACACATGCATATATACATATATAATATAATTTACAATAATATATAATATTATAATATATTGTATATGTACATAATATTACTAATATTATTTTGTAATACAATGTAATACTAATAATGCAATATAATAATATTAATTATAAATTATATATTACATGTAATATTATTAATAATATTACAATATATAGATATAGTACAATATGGTAATGTATTGCCAGTATTGGCTATGCTAATAATATAATATTGTATGTAAATTTAATTTGTAAGAGGCTCTGAGTCCCTTTCGGGGTGAGAAGGGCAGGATATAAATGTATTAAATAAATAAATAAATAAATAAATAATGCTATATAGTTATAACATTATAATTCCACTTTCACTGATATGGCCACATTCAGTGGGGGGTGGTATTTAGAATTCTTAGTTAGAGAGCACCACTAATATCTCTCCAAACATTTTTCAGTGAGCAAGATTCCATTCTATCATTGATAGAACAATAATGCTGTAATTACAAAGAGTGAAAGGACCCAGAACTTCCTTTCAGTTATTTGTATTGATAATTGGCAGCATCATGTATGCCTCTTGAAATCAACATGAGTGAAATGTCTGTTAGTGAGATTTTTTAAAAGTGAACCCCAAATCTCTCCATAACTGACAACTATCAGCCAGTATCCAACCTTTCATTTTTTTGAGCAAAGTCTTGGAGCATGTGGTGGCCTCCCAGTTTGGGGGTTTCTGGATGAAACAGAGGATCTAGAGCCATATCAATCTGGTTTCAGGCCTGGTTATGGGACAGAGATCACTTTGGACACTTTGATAGATTGACAGGGGGAGTATATTCCTGTTGGTTCTGCTGGATCTTTTGATACCATTGTTCATGGTATCCTTCTGGGGGACCTCACTGAGATGGGACTTGGAGGCATTGTTTTTCAGTAGCTCTGTTCTTTCCTAATCATGCCCAAACATATCTATCTGTCTATCTCTCTATCTCTATCTATCATTCTGGTATACAAAATTAACTGGAGCCCCCAATGACACAACATATTAAAGCACTGAGCTGCTGAACTTGAGGACCAAAAGGTCACCGGTTTGAATCCGGAGAGCGGAGTGAGTGCACGCTGTTAGCCCCAGCTTCTGCCAACCTAGAAGTTTAAAAACATGCAAATGTGAGTAAATAAATAGGTACCGCTCTGGCGGGAAGGTAACGGTGTTCCATGCAGTCATGCCGGCTACATGACCTTGGAAGTGTCTACGGACAACACCGGCTCTTCAGCTTAGAAATGGAGATGAGCACCAACCCCCAAAGTCGGACACGACTGGACTTAACGTCAGGGGAAAACCTTTACCTACCTTTACCTATACAAAATTAAAATAAGATTAACATCTCTTATTTTAAGGAAATTGGAATAACACCATATAACTGGCTTTGATTTAATATTTTTCCAGAATGGATATGTAACCCTAGTAGATATATGAATTGCACTTTCATCTATATGCATTCATACAAGTTCAGGAGAAGCTAAAAACAAGATATTTGTCAATCATAAGTCTTATATAATCAAAGAAGCAGTTATGCTTCCCCCCCCCCCCCCCTCTAATGCTCAAAGTGAAACCAAGGTCTTTGAAATGAGTGAAATTGCAACAACAGGAAGAATATTCATCCTGCACGATTACAAGATAAAATTTGGCTTCTTTGCACAATATCACTAGACCCTTTTAGCTTAGAGCAAAAATGTCCCCGTCACTTTGGCAATACTGATTTCTATATTTCCATCTGTAGATAAGGGGGATATAAGTAAAAGCTACCTGATAAGCAAGTGGTAACAGGTTTATTCTCTTGCACTCTTAGGGGAGAAAAATGAGCATCTTAATGTAGAAAACCTTGCACATATTTCTTTAGAACTGATTTGAACAGTGATTATACAAAGAATGATGAAAACTGGGGCTTATGCCACAGAATCCTGCTATGCCTTTTATCAGTAAGAAGACTCACTGTAATATCACTCTTATCTTAGCTGAAGTGATTCCTTTTGGGTTTTTCACACATAGGGACTGCTAATCATCAAGCAAGTGTTCTCAATGGTGCCAAATGCTCTAGGTTTCCCTGCCTGGGTCAGTTTGATAATTAGCTTCTTTGGTCCAATTTTCCATGTGTGTCTTTATTCCACTAGGAATTTTATTATCAGGAATTGAAAAAAGAGCTGAAATGATGAATTATCTGATAACTTGCATAATATTATCAAGTTGTCTCATGTACAAAACCCTGTGCTCCTTATTTTTAAATTAATTATACATTTCTGTGTGTTCCTAATGATGAAAATAGACTTACAGTTTTTGAGTTCTTCCTTTATTCTTATTATTTCCATTGCAGGACATTTAAGACAAATAGTGAAAGAAATACATGGAAACATGTTCTGACCTGAGAATTGGCAGCATAACTCAGATAAACGATTTGGGGCATGATGAAAGGGCAATTAATCCTAATTTCTTACACTGTTGGTTGTTATTGTTGTAGTAGTAGTGTACTGTTGGGAAAGTATGGAAAGACGTGCTCCTAAGATTATTTCGCCTTGTGTGCTAAAAATAATTTTTCAGATAAGTTTAGATGTAACATGTCCTCTTTTGTCTTAGGCATCCAAATGTCTTGGTCCATGATTAGCTGTTTCTATTGTTATCTTGGGAATTTTCAACTCTCTTTCCTATGATCTCCCTCTCCCTTCCCCCTTCTCTCACTCACTATCTCTGTTTATTTTTTATTCTACAGTTGGAAGCTCTCCAGTACTGGATCCTATTAATTAGTTTAGGAATTCTATGGCCCTCCAAAAGTTGTGGAACTAAAAGTCCCAGCAGACCTATCCCTATCTTGCATAATTAATGAAGAAGACTGCTAGAAGATATAATCCAACAACATCAGGACAGCCACATTATGGTAGCTTATGCCAGAAGTTATGAAGTCAATTATCAAAAAGGACAATTAGGAACTTATCTCCAAAGAACATTCGATGACTATTTATTTATTGTGTCAGAAGGGAATTGAGAATACAGTTATAATGTACAGAAAAACCACAAAGTTAAAAACTTGGCATTATACTAAATGTCCTTTGGCCAGAAGCTGACCACCTGGAGTGCCTCTGGTGTTGCTGTAAGAAGGTTCTCCATTCTGCATGTGGCAGGGCTCAGATTGCATTATAGTAAGTGATCTGTGGATTGCTCTTCTCCACACTCGCATGTCACAGACTCCACTTTGTAGCCCCATTTCTTAAGGTTAGCTCTGCATCTCGTGAAGCCAGAATGCAATCTGTTTAGCATCTTCCAAGTTGCCCAGTCTTCTGTGTGCCCAGGAAGGAGTTTCTCATCTGGTATCAGCCACTGAATTTGATTACTTATCTGCTAACTTGCATAATATTATCAAGTTATCTCATGTACAAAACATTTGCTCCTTATTTTAAAATTCTTGTGTTTTTCTAATGAAGAAAATACAATTGTTTAGGGATTGAGTATAGAGTGTTATCCCACTGGGGGCAGGGGAACCATCTTATATTCATGGTGTTATGTCCTGGTGCATTAGAAAGCAAACCGTATCATTTCTCAGATCCCATTACACATTGTTCTTTCTTGTCTTTTCTCCCGAAATAATCAATTTCCAGATTTATCACACAAGCAAGTGCAGTTCCTGCCCACTCATTTAAAAAAACAATTTAGGGAAAAACTTTGGGGATACTAGACTGTCCCTTCCAATTCTGTGACTCCCGAGGATAGAGGAGTCACTGATCTGGGGAGAGATACACCACTTTGAGGATTCAGATTTTCCCTCCCAGTTCTATGACTCCTGAGGAGAAAGGAGGCATTGAAATGCATTCCCCCTTCTCTGGGTTCCCCTCTTTCCTCCCAATTTCACAAGCTAGCTGTAGCACAATTTCAAAAGCCTAAGAAGAGAAATGACTGGAAAAACAATGTGATATTTTGAAATTTTGGTATTTCTCATGATTAAATAATTTTTAAATGAACATGCCATGCTCATGAAGCAAGATTTTGGGAAATAAATGTCAGTGCTTGGTAGGAGACCACCCATAGGAACACCCCTTACTCCATGACACTGAAGCAATTCAACACTGACAAATCTGACAGATGCCATCCCACATTTTCCACATGTTTTCCCCAGTTGTATAGTGATTTCAGAGCTCAGATGATGATCTCTGCCTGTCTTATCTCCCAGAAACACCTCCCTGATAAGACATGATGGAGGAAGGGAGGAAGTCCTCCTGCGTCATCTGATAGATTCCATTATACATTATTTCCTGTATTACAAGTGTTTAGAAACTGGGGGAATGAGGCTGCATCCTTAGTCTCACTATTTCCATTACAAGACATTTAAGACAAATAGTGAAGAAAAATAGTAATTAGCATATACATCTTAAGCACTTAGAATAATCTAACATAACATGGCAGAATAACAATAGCAACAACACAAAATGGTGGAAACCAAATAGATTCTGCAGTGAACACCAGATCTTGGAACATGAAAACTGCATCTATTTTGTTTCTTAGTCTCTTCTAAGTTTAAAACAGCTATGAAGAGGTATAAAAAAAATCTTATACCTTCTGAGGGTAGTAAGGAGCATGTTTAGCAGTAATAAATATATTGCAAAAAAAATGTGTGTGTCTTTATTCCACATTTTGCCTAATCCTTTTTCTACAAAGAGCCTAATATATTCACCAAAATACAGAAACAATTTTAGATATAGATATAGATACAAAAGAAGTCATGACAATTTGTCTGGCTGTGGAACCTCACCCAGCTACTTCAGAGCCAATTGAGAAGCTGAAGTTGGTGACTCAAACTCCACACCATCTGGCTCCACACCACTGGTTATATGCACAGTGTCAGATCTTTGACTTATATAAATACCAGTAGTTCGTTCATTCTTCTATGTGTTATTTTATCCCACGTTCTGCTGTAATAATTCCATAGACCAGTCTTCTATTGTCTAAAACAATACATTTACAGTGAGTCAGAAACACAGCCAGCAAAAACAACTCATAAAATAGAAATGTAGAAGCCACTGTTTTTAGACAGTGAAAAGCATATCCTTTATGTCTTTTTATTGCATCTCTTAGGTTCTATGACTTTGGGGTTTTTCTAAAATTATTGTATTCTTAGCATCCCTTTTTCACATCTCAGACATTCAGTATCTGAAAGGGTGCAGTAACTTGAAAGGCGGCAGCAAAACAATATTACCTATGTAAATAGGTTCCTGTCACTCTCATAGTGTGAAAAAAATTCCTCCCTTTTTGGACTAAAAGTCTCAGAATAGTTTAGTTTAAAAAAATAACTTTTCCATGCTCTGTTTACTGTTTTGCTCTTTCATAGGCCCCTTATCTCAGTAAACAATATAAAGAAAAGAGGCTTTGGTCCAGCCTTTCTGGTAATCTGGTGAAGCATACAAACACTCTAAATCTGTAGTCTGTGTCCTCTTTTTCATCACCATTCCTCATAAGAAAGTGAAGATTTCCTGCCACCATTGCATTAGAAACAATTCTCAGGGTTAGCAACATAGCAGCATACCAGATAGCTGGTATTCCTCCACTTTGCAGCAATTGTAACTGTTCCCAAAACACGTTTCACATCCTTGAGTAATGGGCTTCCCTTTATTACACTGTTTGTTGAATGTTCTGAGGCCTGTGCTGTAGCTTTGCCAACACTGCTTACCTATCTAAAACTTTTCTAATTTTTGTCCTTCATTTCCAGACAATTACATTTCTAGTTCAAAATGGGCATTGTAAATTATAAAGCTGCATACTTTAATTGATTAATTAGTGTGATTAATCAATTTACATTTTCCTGAGCGATTACAAATAACCTCCCATTAACTGATTAATTGATGGTGGGCACTCTTACTTCATTTTATCTGTTTTGATGAACTATGGGCCATTTACTTACTCTGCAGAACCATTCTAGAGGGGTTTTTTTTCACTCATTCCTCTTTAGATCGGTGCTATCTATTTTCCTAAATGATGTTTTTTTCTGATTGTACTGCTAGGAATGTGCCCAAGATCACAGTCACTGTTATTTACATTACTGAATATTTGAACAAGATTGTTTTTTTTTTCCAGTTCAAATATTTTGTACAATTCCTAGAAAGGTTCATTCATTCCAAATGACTTGGAAGGAATTTATATGATTTCCAGTTATCTATAGTTCCAACAGTTATAATTTATTTATTTATTTCAAGAGACAGGAAGGAATCATAAGTGGGACTTATGAAAGAGTTGGTGCTCACCTTAATGCTCATACCTTATATCCCATCTAATTATTGTGGCACAGTATGACCCCCATACCCATGGGGATGCATTTCCAGAGGTTGTGAGAATAAATAAAACTGCTGATAATAAGAAATCTCTACTGAAATGAATGTCTGTCTCAGAATACCACAGAGATATGCTGGAGGATCTATAAAATGTATAGGAGATATATCTTGGCAGATAAGGATAAATGAATCCCCAGATTCTGATCCTATGGACATAGGAGTTATATTGTAAATACATATCTTAGGTGTGTCATAAAATAAATTACATTCCTACAGTATTCAAGATGGAAGATTTTCTAAGGCTGTCTCTATACCTGGCAATTTAGCCCAGTGTAAATCTGCTCTGGAACAGACAAGCAAGGCTCCTCCAAGACTTGTACAGGGAGAGGAAGAAGCCAGGAGAGACTCAAGGGCTCATACAGCAAAGTGCTGGGAAAGGCGGAAAGGCAAGGCTCCTCCAAGACTTGTGCAGGGAGCGGGAGAAGCCAGGAGAGGCTCAAAGTCTTGTGCAGCAGAAAAGTCGTGGGAAGGGCAAGGCTCCAAGGCTTGTGCAAGGAGAGGGGGGATCCAGGAGAGGCTCAAAGTCTTGTGCAGCAGAAAAGTGGCAGGAAAGGCAGAAAGGCAAGGCTCCAAGGCTTGTGCAAGGAGCGGACAAGGCAGGAAAGGCGGTAAAGCTATGGGGGCCGGATAGAGGGCCTCGAGGGGCCGTAGTGAGTTCAGGGTTTCAGACTTTTGTAGACAATCCCTAGATCTCTACTTCAGGACAAAATGTGGTCAAACAGAACTAAAATCTGCTTCTTGCAACAGTAGGGAATGACATAATTTCTAAAACATGCAACAACCACAACATTACCTACTAAAGCTGCAATCCTTCTACACATTTAAGCTTGTCTGTGAGTTACTTCAAAGATATTGATCAGCTAAACCATTAAAAATAAGATGTTTAGTAAAATGGCAGTCAAACATCAGTGAATAAGTTTTTATCCCCAAGAACTAATGAAGTTACTCATCTTCAAAGAACTAACTGCAATAATCAATAAAAGCAAATGAAAATATCAAAGGAACCGTAAACAAAATTCCAGGAAAAGCAATATGATTAAACACATAAATAAATTGTCAAACCACAGCATGGATGGACCAAAGTCATTGGACATTAGGACAGTAAAATATGGCAGAGGTAGAGAGGATAGCAATAAGGCCAAAAATATGAGTAGGTTAGAGAAAATAGACACAGAATTACTGTTTTAGCCATTTTAAACAATGTGAATGCAAAACATAATGAGAAGGTAATTCATAAACAAGTGCTATTCTGCAATGCAGATAGTTTCAGCTGATGAATCATAGAATCATAGCATCATAGAGTTGGAAGAGATCTCATGGGCCATCCAGTCCAATCTGATGAGATTTAAGAACTGGGCATGTTTAGCCTGCAGAAGAGAAGACTGAGGGGAGACATGATAGCCATGTATAAATATGTGAGGGGAAGTCATAGGGAGGAGGGAGCAAGATTGTTTTCTGCTGCCCTGCAGACTAGGACGCAGAACGATGGCTTCAAACTACAGGAAAGGAGATTCCACCTGAACATTAGGAGGAACTTCCTCACTGTGAGAGCTGTTCGGCAGTGGAACTCTCTGCCCCGGAGTATGGTGGAGGCTCCTTCTTTGGAGGCTTTTAAGCATAGGCTGGATGGCCATCTGTCGGAGGTGCTTTGAATGCGATTTCCTGCTTCTTGGCAGGGGGTTGGACTGGATGGCCCATGAGGTCTCTTCCAACTCTACTATTCTGTGATTCTATAATTCTATGAGAAATGAATGAAAGCAGAAAAAAATGTTTCCTTTCTCATCTGGTAAGCAAGATCACTAGCCACTACAGAATGGTGAAAAACAAATACAACTTTACAAATGTTTGAAAAGGTGCTATGAATTTCTAATGGTTTACACTTTCAAAATTTCCAATATATCCCTGATCCCATTGGTAGAGAAATTAGGCACTTACTCCATCATAATTCAAGTCATTTTTTTCAGGTATACCAAAAATGAAAAGAATTGACTCGCATGTCAAAATGAAAACAGTAAAAATGATTTCTTACACAAACAGTGGTTACAAATTCAGTAATTTTATTTATATTGTAAATAAACTTTGTTTAAATTGTAGTGCTACACTGAGTTGTGAAGTTTAGTGTTTGGTATGAAACTAACATTACTCCCTTAAGATTTGAGGGTGGTGGGCTGCATCTATTTCCTTATGTCTTCTTCCTTATCCACCCATCACCCTCTTTTATCTTCTAAGGGACAAACACCTACTGTGCAGTATGGCTGTGCAAAACTTTAGATGACCATTTCATAATTCGGAGATTTGTATGACTGGTTAATAGCAATCTCTAAATTATTAATAAAAATGGGGCCCCCTCTGAAACATTACAAAATGCAACGGAAGCCTCCAAAATGTTTTAGAGACATTTGTAAAGATTTGTTGTTTTGGAGAGTTTCAAGCTGTGTTTTTTTCAATGTAGCATACTCCTTAATTGTCTGAGGTGGGAGTAGCCAAGAGGGTTAATTTGTTTAACAATGGCAGCTGCATGCTGTTTATTTTTTTGTTTTGTTTTTTGCTTGTCAACCATTCACAAAAAAATTATGCCTAAAAATCAGTAGATGAACTATTTTTTCTGAAATTTTGCAGGATTGGTGCCCTGCTTATGTTGTTTGGTTGTGCAGAAATTCAAGGGTCTAACAACCTCAGCTAAGGATAGTGTGTCTCCTCTGAATGAATTCCTGGAGAAGATAATGGGCTGGATAAGGAAAACGATTTGTAACTGAATCCAGACAAAACAGAGGTGCCTGGCATCAGGGGTCCTAATAAATAACAACAACAACAACAACAACAACAACAACAACAACAACAACAACAACAACTTTATTCTTATAACCCACCTCCATCTCAGGTTGGGAATCAGGGTGGCTTACATGGGGACCAAACCTGAAAAACAAGTACACAAGATATAAAATAAAGCATATCACAACAATATAATTAAAAGCAATGAAAACCACAGAATAAAAGCATCATAAAATACATCAATGAGCATCAAAACATCAAAAAGTGGGATAAATAAAATTACAGAGGAAAGGGCAGGGCTTGTGCAAAACGCAGGTCAATTTCCAGGAATGGAAATAAAGTGCTAGAAGTCAGGACAGTAAACAATTTGGATTGGGCAGAAATAAATTACAAGCTGACCTATTGTTCAAAGACATGTTGAAACATTCATGTCTTCAAGTCAACTACTCTTGGATGGGATTGCACCCCCCCCCCCTTTAAAGACTGTGTTCAAAGCTTAGGAGTGCTCCTGGATCTGGCTCTCCAAATATCAGCCCAGGTAAATACACCTGTCAAAAGTGCTTACTACCAGCTTTGGCTGATATGACAGCTGCGCCCCTTCCTAGATTTGGAGGACTTATAGATGGTAGTGCATGTGCTGGTTAGCTCAAGTTTTTAATGTTTTATATTGTTAGTTCTAACTGAATTAGTTGAATTATTGTATTGTATTATGTTTTACAATAGTAGTTCTACTGAGACTGTTTGCAGTAAAAAGCATGGTAGAAATTTTACAAACTTAGAAACAAACAAATAGCATTTCTAATTCGTGTCTAGAGGGGATGGAGAAGAACTGAGACAACTGCTCATTTCATAATCTCACAAAATTATATTTCTGTAAATCTGTAAGTCAGTTTCCTGGGAAGAAGCTATATTATGTACAGTAGGACTTATATCTAAGAAGACAAAATAAAGAAGTAGGATTGTGGTGCTACAAGGATCATTATATATGTGCAATTGTGTGCTATATATGTGCTATTTTAAGTTATGGAGTGTTGTCCAAGGTCAAAAATTCAGTCTGTGATCCACAGACAGGATAAAAATGTAAGCTTCCAGGTTAATGATCGAATAATAAAATGAATGCACACACATACACACATACACTGAATTTCAGCACAGTTTGACAGTTGCTATTGTTCTATGATTGCCACGTGCCATACAGTCCCAAAGTGGGTTCCAGCTTTAAAAAAAGACACCCAGAGTTGCTTCCTAATTGGTATAATGCAGGAGGGGGTGTTGATCACAAATTCCCTTTACTGTTTGAAAATAATTGCTACAGAACCACTTGTGCCATCTTAAAAAAATTCCTGTAATTACCTTCTTTCCTCTGCAGGGGACAAGGAGCAGGCACAAAAGAATATAATTAAGGAATTGCTTGTTTTACAGTTCAAGGGAAATCAGAATGATTTAGCTTCCTTATGAAGCTTGGAAAAAAGATATGAAAAAGAAGAAATTCATGGAGAGGGGGGGAGCACCTAGTTTCCTTTTTCCCCCATGCATGCCAGCACCAAAACAAGAGAAAGTCTGGCTTTTCTTCAAAGGGTAGTACATGTTTGCTTACCTACTATATACATATGTTCCCATTTGATAAATGCTGCTTAAACTAAGAAAAATTGCAGGCTGTAGAAATCCCCTCTCCGTGTGGCGCAGGAGAAAGAGATTGCAAAGGCAGTTTTCAAGTCCTTATCTCTGAAGCAAAAGAGATGATTGCCTTAACCTTTGTTATCAGTATGAGACTCACTTTAATGCTCATAAAAGCTCAAAAGGACTTAAGAAGGCAGTGGTAGAGGAGCAGAATTTCTCTGGCAAGTGACTTGCTCTTGAACAAAGAAATCTCTGTGAAGACATGGGGAGCATATAATTCAAAATACAGGGAAACAGTGCCTCTTGGAGGTGAACTCTCACAGTAGGTTACTTCCACAAAGGATAAATGCAGAGAACATACTATAATGGAACTAGAAAAGTTGACATAGCACAATCAGGCTAAATGTGGTGTTTAAAGCTTCTGCTAAATCATATCTGATCCAGTGAACAATAATTTTATCTCATCATATATCTAAGGTTCTAAATGTGATGTATTGGCAATGTCAATGCTTGACAAGTTACCTTAAAGTAATTAATTACACTTAACAGCTACCTTTCAAAAGTAGTAAGTTATTACAGATGGAGAGAAAGATACACACACACACACACACACACACACAATTTTTAAAGTATCATATAAATATATACACATGTATAAGTCAACCACAGCAGCTCCCGGTGGAGTAGTGGGTTAAAGCCTTGTGACTTGAAGGTTGGACTGCTGATCTGCAAGCTGCCAGGTTCAAATCCCACCTGGGGAGAGTGCGGATGAGCTCCCTCTATCAGCTCCAGCTCCATGCGGGGACATGAGAAAAGCCTCCCACAAGGATGGTAAAACATCAAAACATCCAGGCGTCCCCTGGGCAACGTCCTTGCAGACTGCCAATTCTCTCACTCCAAAAGCGGCTTGCAGTTTCTCAAGTTGCTCCAGACATGAAAAAAAAAGTCAACCACACACATAAAATCAACACTTTGTACTTTGCCTGGAAACTAATTGGCAACCAGTGGAATGACTTCAGTATAGACATAATATGCTCAGTCCTAGATGTTCCTATAACTAGTCTGGCTGCCATGTTTTGAACTAACTGGAGTTTCTGAACTTGGTAAAGAGGCAACCCAATGTACAGCACATTGCAGAAGTCCATCCTTGCCAGCACATTCACTACCATATTTAGGCCCTCCAACTCTAGGAAGGGGTACAGCTGGCATATCAGCAAAAGCTGGTAGTAAGCACCTACCTCGGATAACATTTGGAGAGACTGATCCAGAAGCACTCCAAAGTGTGAACACAGTCTTTCAGGTGGAGTGTAATTCCATGCAGAACTGGTTGACACACCTCCAGTTCTGGATGGGATTACATGCCACCTGACTCCAGGTTAAGACCCTTAATGACAAACATCTCTGTTGTATCTGGATTCAGTTTCAATTTGTTTTTCTTCATCCAATCCATGACCTCTTCCAGGCATTCATTTAGAAGAGGCACACTATCCTTTGCTAAATCTGTGTTTGAAGGCATGGAGAAATAATCTGAATGTCATCTGCACAATGATAACACCCCACCCATGCTTCTGGATGATCTCTCCCAGCCATTTCATATAAATGTTTAAAAGCATTGGGGATGCCATATAACAGCTTTTTGAGGAGCAGCTAACCTCAAGCACCACCATCTGGAACCTGCCTGAAAACGACTACTAGATCCATTGCAACACAGTGCCTCCAAATCTCAAACCCCCATGCCTTCCAGAAGGATACATAGTTGGTGGTATTGATATAAAATCACCAACAGTGACACACTCCCTCTGTCAGTGTTAAGACAGAGATCATCCACTAAAATGACCATAGCAGTCTCAACTCCATATTCTGCTCTGAAGCTGGTTTGAAATGGGCCAAGGAAGTGTGCATCTTTCAACACTGCCTAATGTTAGAGGATAACTGCCATAATAGTAGCAGACCTATTGTTTCATTTCACCCTGCAGCACTGCTTCTATGACCCTGAACTGTGACACATTTGAACATTTTAAGCAACACATTATCAAGTCACTTCCATTGAAGATCTTCTCATCCCTTAACAGCAAGGACTCTGTTTGTCATGCTTCCTCATATTCTAGTACAGTGACCTTTGTGCTGCAGTTGTAGTTTCTGAGAAAGATGTGAAGATAAGACTTTCTTTTCAGTTGTATTTTGATAAGTACTTAGTCAGTATGGAAAGAAATTGAATGTTCAAAATGTAAATATATATATATCAATTTTCCTTATCTCTACATGAGGTCTAGAACATTATCCCACTGAAGTCACCAGAGTAGTCCGCATTTGCATTTCGCGTGTAAATCATTTGTTAATCTGACGGTATAACTACTGTGGTCTTCACAAACACCGGTTCCTCCCTGCCTCAAAATTAAAAATGCACATTTACCAGCATCACACACTCCCATGGCTGCTTTGTCTGTTTCTCCTGGCTAGTCTCTCGCCCCACACCCTTTCCTTTCCTTTTCTCATTACAAGAAGTCTCACAGAGATTATAGATCATGGGATTTGAATTCCTTGGATGTGATCTTACCCAGCTGTATCTTTCTTTTGGTATGGTCTCCCTAATTACCTTCTTTTTCCAATGTTCATCAGTCTTGTTAACTCAACTGAGGATGGATCTGGACCAAACCTGGAACACATATGCAACATGGCTAAATTATAATGCTGAGGGGGTTTGGGGGGAATTGACCCAGGCTGGTGGAGTATGTAGTTCACCTAAGGGCAACTTCTCCTCAAGTTGAAGCTGCCTATGACACATGCCCCACTGTATCATTGGCTAGAGGGATGAAAGGGAGGCTGGATAAAAAGAGCGGAAGCCTTCACAAGGCAAAGGAGCACAATTTGGTTGAACTTATTTGCTTTGAAGCTGATTGTTGCCTGACTCTTTACAGAATGGACTACAGACACTGTTTAAATGGGGTCAAATGGGATGCCTATAGAAAGGAAGAAATATTGTGGGAAGACTATCATTTGATCCCATTTGAAAGAGCGAAAATTAGCGAGAGTTAAACCCATGGGATAATGTTGCTAGAGTTAGTTATTTGAAATTGATTCATATCCCCATATACATGTTTTATATGGCACTATGTTATGTTCTATATTGGTGTGAGGGGGAGGAAGTATATGTGCGTGTTTGTGTATCCATGTGAGTGATTTTCTCAAGACTGATTAAATTCAGAGTAATGGGGAAGAGGGTTGAGAAAAAATAGAGGGAGATAATTTAACTCAGCCCCCATCTACAATATCATATAATGCAGTTTCAAACTGAATTTATATGGCAGTGTAGATGGGGACTTAGTGGCAACATAATGAAATGAACAGGATGCTCTTTCCAGGCTGTCTAAGGGCGCTTCCAAACAGGCATTTATCCCAGGAACATTCGTGTTTAAAAAATGCAAATGTTCCTGGGTGCCTGTCCACACACATGCCAGGAGAACTGTCGGACCACTCATGGAGGCCCGGTATGTTTTTTCTTACTTTTCAAAGCAGTTTGGGGGGCTTTTGGGGAGGGGGTGACAGTGTCCAGGTGTTCTCCCAGAAACTTCTTGGAGAACATCTGGTCATTCACCCCAGAAAGCCAGAAGTTTCCGGGAGAACACCCGGACACTGTCACCCTCTCCCCAAAAGCCCCCCAAACCGCTTTGAAAAGTAAGAAAAAAACTTACTGGGCCTCCATGAGTGGTTTGACAGCTCTCTTGGCATGTAGCAATGAGGAGTGATTTTCCTCCTTTCCCTCTCCCCCTCTCCTGGTTTTGTGGCAAGAAAGCTGTCGCCAAGAAAGCTGTCAGACCACTAATGGAGGCCCAGTAAGTTTTTTCTTACTTTTCAAAGCGGTTTGGGGGGCTTTTGGGGAGGGGGTAGGTGTCCGCGCAGTTTTCTGGGCTAATTTAGCCCGGAAAACTGCGGGACAGCTATCTGGACTAAAGTTCAGACAGCGGAAGTAGTGGGTTTATCATGTACCTTCCTGGGAAGTGCTGAATAAACCTACTATCAAATTAATTCATCACAAACCAGGAGTGTCCTGGTTTGTGGCGAATTAGTTTGTGGTTTCCAGAAATGTCATCTGGACAGCCCAGGTCCCGCATTAAAGAGGCTGTCTGGATGGGCCCTATGAAATCTCTCCTTTCCCTTTCCACTTCTATCAAGCTATGTAAAATTCTAAAAACATCCTAATACGTTGCAGTTGCATTCACATAGCTTTCTGCAACCTTTATATTGACTTGTCAATTTATTTTCTGCTTGTTCAATCTAACATGCTACTCATCTAGATTTCTATTTTGTTGGAAATTTGATACCAAATGGATACTACTTGGATTTCTGCAGCATCCCTAGTTGCAGTACCTTTCATCTTCCAACTCCAAGCTTTGCTTATTTTATTGTACCTTCAGTTTATCTCCTGCTTTTCTTTTCTTTTCTTTTTTTGTCTGAGTCTGCGTCTGAACCAGTATGCTTATAGGCTTAGTAGGGCAATCAATGGTCTGTTTTGCTTCTCAGACATGTCCTTTCTAACTTGGCTTTCTTGTTTGTTTGTTTGCCTGAAGACATTTAGTTCCAGAGATATTTTCCTCTAACCTCATCACTCACAAAAAGTAGGCAGAAAACCTGTCAGTAGTCTTGAGGACTAGGGAGCAAAATGCCCAGCCAGGAAGACAAAGTGCCTAGAATGACTGTAGTCATTTATTAAATTGGACAATAAATACACATTTGCTTCCACACTCCATCCTCTTCAGGACTGTGACAGTAAACCTAGGGCAAGTGTTTGACAAAGAGCCACTCAATGCCTTTGATACCCACAATGCTTTGCTTAGAAGAACATAAAATTATGCTCTTTTCCTCAAACTGAAATAGCAAGGCAGTTGTGTTTTTCATAGTATTGTCAGGGAGGAATTATGAATTAAAATAATGTTTAAAGACTTGCATTGCTATCTGATGTTGCTAAAGTGCAACCTCCGTTACTAATATGCTGTTTGATTTCAGAAAGAACTTAGCTGCTGTGCTCTTTGTGTGTGTGTGTATGTGTGTGTGTGTGTGTGTGTGTCTAAATGAAACAGATGTTTTCTAGATTGAGACATTTTCAAAATCTGTGACTTGGATCCCAAGATAAATTAATTCAAGAAAAACCATATAAGAAATTAGCCCTTTCCTACCTTCAGAAGCCACCTGTTCCCCCTAAATCCTGTCTCTGGAAGACCAAATTGCTCTTCAAAAATGTGTGGGGGGGGGGGAACGATGTGCGAAGCTTTCCCCCCATTTCCTATTCTCTATGTGATAGCCTTGCATATCAATATTGTGAGAATCAGGCCAATGTGTCCACTTTCATATACGATGGGAGTGTGACGGCAATAAATATTCCTGATATGTGAACCCATAAAAAATGCATGTGTACATCACACTTGCAGTGATGGTCACATCACTTGACTGTGATATGCGTTAAATGATACCTTGAATACGATTTTTATTTCTCCCTCATTCTTTCAGGGTAAGGTGATTTGAAAAAGCAACTATAAGGATCCTAAAGGAAATCTTTTCCTAAGTGATAAATGACGCCAAGAAAGATACATCATTTTAAAAAGCCAGCAGCGATCCATCCATTCCTGTAAAAGAGATTTTGGTGTATTACAACTACTCCAGAGAGCAACAACTTGGATTCATCAGAATTCATGATGTGGAATCAGAATATATGACCTACTTAGCAACTGATGTATCTAGGAACATTTTGTGATATCATTCATAATTTGCTTCACTGTCTCAGAATGCTTCATTTACTACTTTCTGAATATTCAAGAATACTCATTCATTCATCTTTCAATCCTCAGTCAAGCAGAAGGACACAATAATGTTCCCAGGAGCAAAGATCTGGACTCTCCTTGCTACCAGCTGTTGCTCACTTCAGTTAGTTTTTAGCAACTCTCCTTGAAGGAGAGTTGCTGAAACCTAATTGAAATGAATGATGGCTGTACAGCATACTTCAATTGGGATGCAATACAATCTTCCAATGAATTATCCCATTAGTTATTTTTCTACTCACTCCTTTCCAGTGGCCCCCCATGAGGGTCTGCCTCCAGGGGCAAACCAAGAATGGGCAACTTGGAAGTCCCTAAATAGACTGAGAAGCGGAGTGGGCAGATCAAAAGACAAACAACTCTTCATATATATACTTGCCCACAATGCCCTGCCTCATGCATGGAGGAGGAGTTGTTTAAAGCTACGGACAATGCGATTACTGTTGCCCACTTTTGGTCTAAAACTATTTAGCTTTTGACCAAAAACAGTGGCAACCAATCCTTCAGTCAAGCAGAAGGATAAGAGAATATTCCCTAAGGTGCTTTTGCATGACACAATTATAACACTGTGATTCCACTTTAACTGTAATGGCTGCATCCTATGGAATCCTGTGGTTTGTAATCCTGTGAAGCACTAGAGCTCTCTGATTGAGAATTCTGAACATTCCTGCCTAAACTGTCAACCCCTGGAGAGATATATGTATGTTTCACAATTTAGTGTTTCCAACCTTTATATTAACAGCCTTGTCACATGGCTGCCAAGAACATTGCACATTATCGGCGTGGAGAACCTGATGTCCCACATCAGCTGGCTCCAACTGAGGGCAATCCCATGGGGGGAAGCATGGCATGCACAGCTTCCTCCCATTGATTCTATGGCAAAACCTAAAGCTTCCCATGTTGCAGAAGCGGCGACATGCAGCGGCTGCTCCCTACTTCACCCATGAAGCCCAGCCGGCATCATTTGTTGGGAGTAGGGCAGAACCGGTGCATATTGCTGAAAAGTGCCCTTTGTAATGAGGTCCAATTTTAAAATGGCTTATGTAATCAATTTTCTAATTTCTTATATATACGTATATAGTTTCTAGAACATGTAGTATCTGAGATAGGGGAAAAAATATAATTTCACAAAAATGTAAGATACTTTTAAAAAAAACAAGTCCACTCCTGCCTTTTAGGCATGAGTGAAGCAAACAGATCAAGGAGGCATTAGGAGAGATGGCAGAATGAATTATAAGTTTAATGAATACAAAGAGCAAACAGCAATCACTCTGAGAGGCCTGATCATGGATTTGTAAAATTGTAAAAACTGGCAGGAAAATAAAATAACAATAACTTTATTTATAACCTGACCTATCTTCCCAAGGGGCCTCAGGACAGTTTCCAAACAGAAAGTGGCATACATTTGATGCCATAATAAAAAAATTAAAAAAAATCAAAAACAATAAATAAAACATCATCAATATAAACTTATAATGACTAACTAAAAATTAAGTAATGAAAAAACATAATAACCTATTACAAATTGTAATAAAATCTAAACAACTAAAATGCATTAAAAATATAAAATGGTTTGCATCAGCTAACAGAGCCAGGGTGGGTTTCCAATATCCAAACAAGGTTGTATATTAAGATGTTCTAGTCCTCCTTCTCTCCATAGGCTAGAGTGCAAAGATGGGTTTTCAAGAGTTTTTTAAAGGAGAGGAGAGAGGGGGCCATTTTTATTTCTTTGGGGAGGTTCCAGAGGCAGGGGGCAATCATGGAAAAGGCCTTCTCTCTCATCCCTACCAATCATACTTGGGGGGAGGGAACAAGAGCAGGGCCTCCTCCACAGACTGCACTGCCTGTATTGGTTTAAATGCAGAGGTGCAGTTAGTAAAATAGCCTGGGTAATAAGGTATATTTAAAATTTTTAAAAATCACAATCTGATGAGAATACCACTGTAGGTATCTATACATGACAAAATGCTAATATTATTGTTTTTCTTTTGTTTGTACTGCAATAGGAACATACATGTCCACATTATATATTGTTTCTTGCTTCTTATTAATCACTATAAAAATTGTGTAAGCTAGGTTTTCTGGGAGATACTGGCAATCTAATTATACATGGTAATGCAGATGATACCACTCTGATGGCTGGAAGAGAGGAAGAGCTGAGGAGCCTTATCACCAAGGTGAAAGAAGAAAGTGCAAAAGCCGGGCTGCAGTTAAACATCAAGAAAACCAAGATCATGGCAACCAGACAGATTGACAACTGGCAAATAGAGAGAGAAAACGTGGAGGCAGTGACAGACTTTATATTTCTAGGTGGGAAGATCACTGCAGATGCAGACTGCAGCCAGGAAATCAGAAGACGTCTACTTCTTGGGAGGAGAGCAATGGCCAACCTCGATATACTGAAAAGCAAAGACATTTATTTTATTTATTTATTTACAACATTTATATCCCGCCCTTCTCACCCGAGGGGACTCAGGGCGGCTTACAAAAATTGGCAAAATTTAATGCCCAAAATACAATCATAAAAACAAAACAATAACAGATCTATTAATAACATGGTTAAAACACATTATAAAACCTTAAAAATGTATATATAATTAAGTCCATTCATCTGAGATCCTCATTCTACATCCTTAAATCAGTCCATGTCAACTTTGCCATTTACTCATCAAAAGCTTGGGCGCATAACCATGTTTTCACGGCCCTTCTGAATCCCAGCAGGGTAGGAGCCTGTCGGATATCTCCAGGGAGAGCGTTCCACAGCCGGGGAGCCACCACCGAGAAGGCTCTGTCCCTCGTTCCCACCAGCCGCGCCTGTGAGACAGGTGGGACCGAGAGCAGGGCCTCTCCAGATGATCTTAGTGATCTTACTGGTTCATAGGAGATACGTTCGGACAAGTAGATTGGGCCAGAACCGTTTAGGGCTTTATAGGTCAAGACCAGCATTATGAATTGGGCTCGGTAGCATATCGGCAGCCAGTGGAGCTGGCTTAACAGGGGGGTTGTGCGCTCCCTGTAAGCTGCCCCAGTTATTAATCTGGCTGCCGCCCATTGTACTAGTTGGAGCTTCCAGGCCGTCTTCAAAGGCAACCCCACATAGAGCGAGTTGCAGTAGTCCAAACTAGCTGTAACCAGAGCGTGGACCACTGTGGCCAAGTCAGACCTCCCAAGGAACGGGCGCAGCTGGCGCACAAGTCTTAGTTGTGCGAAGGCTCCCCTGGCCACCGCCGAGACCTGGGGCTCCAGGCTCAGCGATGAGTCCAGGAGAACCCCCAGACTGCAAACCTGTGTCTTCAGGGGGAGTGCGACCCCGTCCAGCACAGGCTGTAACCCTATTCCCTGTTCAGCCCTGCGACTGACCAGGAGGACCTCTGTCTTGTCTGGATTCAATTTCAATTTGTTAGCCCTCATCCAGTCCGACACAGCGGCCAGACACCGGTTCAGGACCTGAACAGCCTCCTTAGTGACAGGTGGGAAGGAGTGACAGAGCTGGACATCATCTGCGTACAGATGACACCGCACCCTGAAACTCCGGATGATCTCTCCCAACGGCTTCATGTAGACGTTAAACAATATGGGAGACAATACAGAGCCCTGCGGGACCCCACAAGACAAGGGTTGTGGGGCCGAGCAGGTGTCCCCCAATGACACCATCTGGGAATGACCCCCCAGAAAGGACCGGAGCCACTGCAAAGCAGTACCCCCGAGCCCCATCCCGGCAAGACGCCCCAGAAGGATACCATGGTCAACGGTATCGAAGGCCGCTGAGAGGTCCAGCAGAACCAGCAGGGACACACTCCCCCTGTCCAGTTCCCGGCGTAGATCATCGACTAAGGCGACCAAGGCTGTCTCGGTACGATGCCCCGGCCTGAAGCCAGACTGTGCCGGATCCAGATAATCGGTATCTACCAAGAATGCCTGGAGTTGTGTGGCCACCACACGTTCCACGACCTTGCCCAAAAAGGGCAAAGACATCACACTGGCAACGAAGGTCCACATAGTCAAAGCAATGGTATTCCCCATAGTAACCTATGGCTGTGAGAGCTGGACCATAAGGAAGGCTGAGCGAAGGAAGATTGACGCTTTTGAACTTTGGTGCTGGAGGAAAATCCTGAGAGCGCCTTGGACCGCAGGAAGATCCAACCAGTCCATCGTCCAGGAAATAATGCCCGACTGCTCACTGGAGGGAAGGATATTAGAGGCAAAGTTGAAGTATTTTGGTCACATCATGAGAAGACAGGAAAGCTTGGAGAAGATCATGATGCTGGGGAAAATGGAAGGAAAAAGGAAGAGAGGACGACCAAGGGCGAGATGGATGGACGGTATCCCTGATGTGACTGGCTCGGCCTTGAAGGAACTGGGGGTGGTGACGGCCGACAGGGAGCTCTGGCGTGGACTGGTCCATGAGGTCACAAAGAGTCGAAAATGACTGAACGAGTAAGACAACGAATGTTTTCTACTTGGGTATCCCTGTTCCACATCAGGTACTTTTTAAACATCACTCTATCCTGACTCTTTCAAAATGGTCATAACTGTGAAAAAATGTATGAAGTTGAGACGTGCTAGAAGAGGGGAAATGCAACATTTGCATACTTAATGTGCATAATTGGAATAATTTGCATAAGATAAAAAATAGATGGAAAATAGATTTGAGGAAATGGAATATGTCAACTCAAATAACATGAAACCATGAAAGAAAGTGAATCATAGTGCTATATTTATACAATGTGAAAGTGTCCTTTTAAACTGGTTGTATCAGACCAACAATAATGGCAAAAGAGGAAGTGATATAGAAAAAAAAGATGGATAGAAATGGGAATACAGTAAAAGTGGTGAGGCATGGCAGCAAAGAAAGATACTGTAGAAGCAATGGTTAAGGTAAATACACCCAAAGGGACTAGTTTATATTCTAATATTGGAGATATTTGGATATGTAGGAGAAAATTAACAGTTGAATGTGTGCAGACACAGTACCTAGGGCTTATGAACATTTTAGGGCCTATGAAAACAGAATAACAGAGGAAAAATACAGGAACTGGGAAGAAAAACTAAAATTCAATATAAAGGTGTTTTTGACTACTGACTTTTAATACATATGCTCATTTGAGGTTTGTACAAGTTGATTCATCAGTTTTTGGAACGATGTCTGATTGTCCCTAGTGGGCAAGGCAAAGAGTCAACTATAGATACAAGGCCTACAAATGTAAACAAATGTAATCCTAGTTTGGCTGCTGTTGAGTTGGTACAGAGCTAGGTTAGACAATTTCAATAGAAGTGCAAAGAGCCACATTTCATGCTCTTAAGTTTTATTTCAACTTCTTGGTTTAAAAATGGTTTCTTCTGGCCCTAAAAAGAAGCAAGGGCCCCAAAACAGTGAAATTGCCACACTGCAAGCAAATTAAAAAAAAAAAGTAGAAGGCAAGACAGGATTGAAATGACTTTAGAGGTCTATATAGTTGGCATATGCAAAATGAAGGAGACTATGGCCAGATCTTGGTGAAGTACAGCCAGCATTGTTTTGCAAACTAGCCACAGGGTGGATGGGATTTGGGCTCTAGAAACATGCTGCACCTGAGGTCCCAACCCTCCTGCTGCAGAGAGGCATGAGGACAGTTGATTATAAAATAAGCAGATCCAACTAAAATATTTTGTTAATCTTATTGAATTTCATTTCAGTTGTTTATTCAGTGGAATCGCTTTGAAAGACAAAGCAAAGACTGATATGTGTGGGGGGCGGGGGGCGTGAGGGGTGAGAGGAACAGAAATAATCTCTTTTTTGTCTTAATCTTCTTTTCTCCCTTTCTATTTTCTAAGCAGATATGACAAAAAGAAGCATAGATCTGTGTGCATTTTAATAGTACTGCTATTACAGAAAATTATTAGGGTGAAAATCATTGTCAAGGGCTCTGTAGGGTCATCTGAGTTAACAGTGTCCCATAGCTGCCTGGAACTTGTGAGTCATCCTGCCATCTCCTACTTAGTTAAAAGCAAGCTGTCCTTGAAGGCAAACATCCTGTTCCTCTTCTCTTACTACCAGTGAGAAACTAGCAACTCTCCTCCCAGCATGTCCTCCAACAAGTCATATAGTCTGCTTTCTATATGTGTTTGTTACAGGAAAAAGTTCTTCCCTGTCAACTAGGTTAATGATCCAGTCATTTGACAGCCTAATCAGATCTCATCCAAGTTGCATTTTATGACTTCCATATGCCAGGCTGTTCATGAAAACTGCAGGTGTAATACAGTACTGCTTTGCAACTGAAGAATAATAGTACCTTCCTTGAAAGGGTGGTGAAGGATAAGGGTTGGATGGAAACAACTGTTTTGATATTGGGTTGAGAATATATTTAGCAGATTCTGAATTTTGATTACAGAAAGTGCTAATCTTAAGGGACATTTGGACTTGAGCTATTTAAATGGAGGTATGGAAAGACAGCAGAGAGATATAAATATAGATGGGATATCTTTCTGTTGTTCTGAACTAATCATCAAGATGATTTTGAGAAAGGTGAACTAGTACAAGCCCAGATGGCTCGTGTTAAATATGCATTCAAAAGATTTACTCGACATCCTGGACAGGGTTAGAACAAGGTGCTTTCACAGCACCATCAGCTCTTTTATGAATGCCATAGGGACTTTCCTATAAATTTTTCATAAATTAAAACTCTGATACTCAAAACATTTTCTCCAGCAGATGTTCTAATGACTTTCTTGAAGTTTTTCCTAAGCATTATGCTCTGAGCAATCAGATGTCTATCATAAAAAAAGTTTTATTCAGTCTTGGAATTTTTTTCTGATCTCTATCCAAAAAATTTGCTGCAACTGACAGATGATTGCTAGTTCCATTCCACATTCCTCTCTAGTTTACTGCCTTTTCTCTATGAAGTTGAAAGGATTAAGATACTTAGCAAGTTTTTTATTATTTTAAATCTTTTCAATTTCTCAAATATTGTTTTCTTTTTGTTTACATATTTTCAAGAAAATAAGAAGACAAGGTTTGTAATTATTGTTTTTGTGTGCACTTTCATGCTTTTGCCATCACAGAGTAAGATATAACTATGAAACTAGGGTGTACAGAATTGGGTCATTTGAGTTTCAATCAGAGGTATAGCTATGGGGGTGGGAAAATGAGTACATTACATTTAACTTCAATCCCCACATTTTTATGCTTACAATAACTCAAACTTCAGCTGAGCATGTAGAAATATACTTTAGGCATCCAAAGAAAAGAAAAGTTACCAAGGGAATGGAAACATCAAAGCAAATGCAAACATTTTGCAAAGAAACCCCCATGATAGGTATCATAAGTTTAGTTTAGGGTCATGATATATCAGAAATGACCTGAAGATACACAACAAAAAGCGATGAATTATTTTCAGTATCTCACTTTCTGGAATAATAGGAGAATTTCATGGAAGAAACAGGGTTCATTTTTGGGGGACAATAACCTGTTTATCTCCCGATATCTACACTCTTTCTTTAATCCCATGTAGATACACTAGTCACAACTTGAGCTGTTTGAACAAAAAAATAACAAAACCATCAGTGGTTGTATCAATTTTAACGAACTCACATCATAAACAAAATAATCCAGAGCTTCATTCCTATTGCAGAGACTTCTACTATCTCTCTCCATATTAAAAGGAAATGGCACACATTTCAAAATGAGCTAACTACCAAGTTTGAAATCTTACTTTTGGGGGTAATAAAGTTCTGGCTTATTGTTCCAAACCTGTTTCATGAATGATCATGTGCTAGCTGGAGGATGATGGAAGATGTAATCTCAATAGTATTTTTTTATGAACATTGGTAAGCTCAAAGGAGTAAAATGATTCAAAAGCAAACATGGTGACTAAAAAGCAAACAGGATTTAGAGCCCTTTTATAATTAAATACAATGAAGATGATTAAATATGAATTCCATTGAATAGGTCATAGCATATTCTTAAGTGTAGTTAAAAATATGTATTTAAGGTGCTTGTACACTGCCTTTCTTCTTTTCTCGGGATGCATGAAGTGTGCATTTGGTTTCTGGGCAGTTTCATATTCAGGCATTCAATAGAAAGAGTTTTCAGAAAGGTATTTGTACCTCCTGCCTGGACCCGAGCCATACTGAATACTTTAGGTTAATGAGCCAGTTTACTCAGGAGAACCAGGGCTATCTAAGCTAATGCATTTTTCCCTCAAGAAACCAAGAATGCAATTTGTTTTTACTGGTGTTGGCAAAGTGATATTTTCTCATGGATAGATACGGACAGCTTTGAACTCAACATTTTAAAAGAAAAGAAAATCCTTTGTCAATTCTATGATATCTAGCAGAACTGATCCCCCTCAGAGACAACTGACCACATAAATATTTGCCAAGAAATAAGCACAGTATGGACAATTCCTTTTGTATAAATGAACAACAGTGAAAGTTTCATAGCTTTTTTTAAAAAAGCACATGTTTAATGTTTATTATACATGATTCCTTCAAAAGAGGATATTATGTCTTCCAATTTTATTCAGTGTTAACAAACTTGAAATACACATACAGAAACCACAAGAACCATCCTGAATATTTCAAATAGTAGTGAGTGAAAAACAAAAACTATTTGGACTTTCATTCTCTTAGTGAGTTACAATAGTACAAGTTCATGTTACAAAGTTGAAGTTGTCTGTTGCATAGAATGAAATTCTATTCTGACAATCCCATTCTCCGAGCACCCCTTTATAGTGTGGCAGTCATCTTCTACAAAATGATAATCTCCAGAGATATGTCCAGAGGTATTCTGCTAGCTGAACATGCAGCAATGATAAAATCCTGGGAAATCCCTGATGATACCTGGAATATGTCTCTGTTCTCCAGCTACTCTTCACTGACATGGGAATGGCAATTTTTTTATGGAGGGTGAGAGGGAGTCGCACATTGAAAAGTTGGATATGAAGGTTCACTATGAGGCAGATCATAACTATGTGCCAGAGCGTTATCTGTCTGACCAGGTACCAAACCCAGCTTTCCAAACTACAATTTGGATTCTAATCAAAGCAAAATTGGATGCCTTCCTAATTGCTCCAAGCCAAATTAGGCTATTTTCCAAACCATTTGGATCTGATCAAATCTGTATGTTTGGTAGATGCCTGTGGCTGCAATGCATACTAGAAAGTCTTCAAAAACATATGAAAATCAATGAAAATCAAATATACGTTGGATGTTATAAATCTGAGTAAACAGTACTCTTACGGAGGCTGGGCACATTATCTGTGTTCCTCTACCTCTTCACTTTCACTGTTCTATACACATGGAAGACGTAACAGTGTAGCTGCAGAGAGAGCAAAATGAGAGCATCATTATTACCAAATAAGAATTTTGCGCTCTTCCACAATGAAATATTCCTCCACTCTCCTAGTTTCTAACATTGTAGTAAATTAAATTTTCATTTAAGCATTTAGAAATACAGTATAGGCATTCAAAAGGGGGCAGGCAAGAATATTAAGGGGAATACAAACACAACAAACATGGATTTTATGTCACAATCTCTGCAATTCTGGAAATTTGGAAACAGAAGGATAATATCATGGGGGCAACATTTTTATATGGGCAATGCCCTCATTTTGCACTTCTGCTCATAGCTCCATCTTTGGGAAATTTCTAAGTAGCGATATCTTGTAAGTTCACAAACACATCTCAGAGTTTCACTTATTTTCTTTTAGCAACTCTATAATTTGGATTGGACTCTAGTATGGGAAAAGGCATGCTATTGTTCCTCACTTTTCAGCACCTCCAGTCAAAACAACTCCCTACTACAAGCTGTACTGCCAATTAAGTGAGGGCACTTCCAGGCAGCAGGAAATTCAGGTTTTAAATGGAGGACACGAAATAAATAATAAATAACTCTCAGGACCTGAGAGCAAGTCCCCCCCACAGACCTGTTAGTCCCAGGTTTGGGTTCCCAACCGTCCTCACAGGCTGCCTCTGTATAGGAACAAAATGGAGGGCAGAAGGGAACCTGGAGTGGAAGGTGTTTTTAATCACTCTGTTATGCGCTGAACCATATACTGTGTTTCCCCGAAAATATGACAGTGTCTTATATTAATTTTTGCTCCGAAAGATGCTCTAGGTCAGGGGTCCCCAAACTAAGGCCCGGGGGCCGGATGCGGCCCTCCAAGGTCATTTACCTGGCCCCCGCCCTCATTTATAATATAATATTTTTATATCAGTTTAAATAATATAATATATTATATATACATATGATATTGATAATATTATCATGTTATACAATGTAATACTAATAATAATACCATATACTGTAATAATATTAATTACATGTTATATATTACATATAATATTACAGTATAGTGGTATAGTTCAATATAGTAATATATAATGCTAATATTGTGCTATGCTAATAATATAATATATTGTATGTACATACAGCTGCTCTGAGTTCCCTTCGGGGTGAGAAGGGTGGGATATAAATGTAGTAAATAAATGTAGTAAATGAAAAAATAAATAATTTTTGACTTAGGCTCGCCCACTTGATTTGAAGGCACACAACAACAACAACAACAACAACAACAACAACAATCCTAATTAACTTGACTATCTCATTGGCCTGATAGGTTTATGTTGGTAAAAATTGTTTTCATTTTAAAATATTTTATTGTTCTTTCATTGTTGTTGTTGTTGTTTTGCACTACAAATAAGACATGTGCAGTGTGCATAGGGATTTGTTCGTATTTCTTTTTCAAATGATAATTTGGCCCCTCAACAGTCTGAAGGATTGTGGACTGGCCCCCTGCTTAAAAAGTTTGAGGACCCCTGCTCTAGGTCTTATTTTCAGGGGATGTCTTATTTTTCCATTAAGAAGAATTCACATTTATTGTTAAACAAAAAAATGAACATTACTATATACTGTACAGTAGTTGTCATCACAAACCACCATAACCAGACAAACTCTGAATCCTATCAAGAATTTCTTGTTACTACCATTATTTCCATGTATAACACTCTATGATAGGTACATTTACCGATCCTGCATGCTCTGGTGTTCTGTTCGTTGGGCATGCTTCCAAACAAAAACTTTGCTAGGTCTTACTTTCGAGGGAGGCCTTATATTTAGCAATTCAGCAAAAACCTCTACTAGGTCTTATTTTCTGGGGATGTATTATTTTAGGGGAAACAGGGTATGCGCACATGCTAATATCTTAACATAAATATAAACAAATTCACATGTGCATATATGAGGTTCAGCACCTAACAGTGATTTTTTTGGAAAAAAATTCTGTCAGATTTCTCTCTTCCACCAATTGTTTATTAAAGCTCTGTTTAATATTATTAAGTTTAAAATAAAAAGTTTCGGAGAATTCCAATTGCTCTCTGTTTGTGCTTCCTTTAAATTAGCTGTGTGTCTGTTTTACAGCCTTATCAGCTAATCAGCTATTTCAGGCTTTTTAAAAGTGGACATCACATGTTTTTCATGAGTGTAGGGATATACAGTGATGAAAATATGTGTATTTTTCAAACGTACCCCGTGTTTTTTGTCCATTGCAGCTAATCAGCACGATTTTACCACTAGCATCATGAAGCAACCTCACCCCACCCCTTTAAATCTGGTAACTTCCATGTTTTAGGTCAGGGGTCCCCAAACTAAGGCCCATGGGTGGATGCGGCCCTCCAAGGTCATTTATCTGGCCCCTGTCCTGAACTTTAGACTTAGGGTTGACCTAGGTCTGAAATGACTTGAAGGCACACAACAACAATCCTAATTTTTGACTATTTCATCATAGTCTGGCCCCCCCAACAGTCTGAGGGACTGTGAACTGGCCCTCCACTTAAAAAGTTTGAGGACCCCTGTTTTAGGTGCTGTGTAGATGGGCTAACACTGCTGAGAGCAAAAAATGTGGTAACAGAGATACATTCCTAGTTCTCTAGCGTCTTGTGGACCTTACGGCAGCCTATGACACGGTGCAACATAGAAAAATGCTGCATAAAGTCTACCATATCACCCGGGACTTTGACTTTACAAAAACTGTCCAGACCCTCTTAGAAAACCGCAGCTTCTATGTGGAGTTTCAGGGCCAGAAAAGCAGATGGAGGAGGCAAAAGAATGGTTTACCCCAAGGCAGCGTTCTTGCACCAACCTTATTTAATATCTTCACGAACGATCAGCCACAACCACCACTCACAAAAAGCTTTATACATGCTGATGACCTTGGCCTTACAACACAAGCAAAAGATTTTGAAACAGTTGAAAAGCAACTCACCAATGCCTTGAAAGATCTCTCCAGCTACTACAAAGAGAACCACCTGAAGCCTAACCCTGCCAAGACACAAGTGTGTGCTTTCCACCTACGTAACCACGAAGCCAACAGGAAACTGAAAGTTACTTGGGAAGGCCAAGAGCTCGAACACTGTTTCCATCCTAAATACCTTGGTGTCACCTTAGACCGAACACTAACATATAGGAAACACTGCATGAACACCAAGCACAAAGTAGCTGCACGAAATAACATCCTGCGGAAACTGACTGGCAGTGCATGGGGAGCAGACCCACAAGTAATAAGAACATCAGCCCTGGCCTTGTCTTTCTCAACTGCTGAGTACGCCTGTCCTGTTTGGCACAAGTCTGCCCATGCAAAGCAGGTGGATATAGCACTGAATAAAACATGCAGAATCATCACGGGATGCCTTAAACTTACACCTGTTGATAAACTCTACAAGTTAGCTGGCATTGCCCCTCCTGACGTGCGACGGGAAGTTGCTGCTAACGCTGAGAGAAAAAAGGTCGAACATTGTGAAAGCCACCCACTACATGGCTATCACCCTCCTCCCACCAGACTCAAATCAAGGAAGGGCTTCATGAGAACCACCACTCCTCTTGATGTTCCTCCAGCAGCAGCAAGGGTGTCTCTCTGGGCAGCTAAACCTGGCAATTCTAACTGGATGGCCCCCCAAGAGGGTCTTCCTCCAGGGGCAAACCAAGAATGGGCAACTTGGAAGTCCCTGAACAGACTCAGAAGTGGAGTGGGCAGATCAAAAGACAACTTGGCAAGGTGGCACTACCTGGAGGAATCCTCCACCTTGTGTGACTGTGGAGCTGAACAAACAACTCAGCATATGTATGCTTGCCCACAATGCCCTGCCTCATGTACGGAGGAGGAGTTGTTTAAAGCTACAGACAATGTGGTTGCTGTTGCCCGCTTTTGGTCCAAAACTATTTAGTTGCTTGTGATTTCTTATTTTTTATTTCCATTATTTGAAATGTATTTGTTGTACAATGCTTTTGACAAGAAATAAATAAATAAAAGCGTCTTGTTTGGTTTTGAACTCTTTCTTGTTTCTTTGCAAAGTACTGAAGGATTATGGCTCATCCTGGCAGGATGCTTTGGGGAACAATATATGCAAAAACTGGGGTGGGAATCCTTTGGACAATGGGCTGCATGGGATGCATACCAAAGAGTATAAATGACTGCATAAATGTCTATAAGCTCCCAGACACCTGAAATCAAATTTTAAATGTTGAAATTTTTTAGGCAAACAAATTATTCCAAGATGCAATGTTTCTTTGCCTGCCACATATCAAAACATCCAAAGCTACCTTTCAAGTTTCCTGGAACTGACTTCCATTTTCTGGAATGTAACTTCCAGTCTCCTTCCTCCCAAATAAAAGGACTGGTACAGTACATTGAGACTTCTGATAAGTAAAAAAAGAAATTGCTCTCAAAGCCTTAAGACATGCCCACATCTGACATAAGTAGTAACCATACCTGTGTATGTATGATCATGATAGGTCATTTGGTGGAACTTGGTTTTGGGTTTGGGTGTCAGGAGTTTCCTGTGCCTGTTCTGTTCTTGTTTGTGATGGATACTTATGTTACTGTCTAGTCTCCTCAGTGCTATGTCCTCTAAGTACATGGACTACACTTGGACTAAAAGCATATCATAGAATGCAGTGGAGGATCTAAAAAGGTCTGGAAACATTTCTCAGGAAAATGGCTTTTGAAATGTGAGTTAGTGAAACCTAGATATCAAATAAATTGATAAGAGTAGCATATTGTTTATTACACACCCCAACAAAAAATCTTGGTGTATTTAGTTTTTATGTCTGTTCCTGGGACTATTTGAGAAGCTGATTCAAAAAATTGTATTGGATAGACTGCATCAGCTCTAGTTTCTTAGATATGGTTATCATCATTTTCTATGATTGAGCAGATGAAAACAGGTAAACGGAATGTGCTCTATAACTAAAAAATAGAGCTGATAGGGGGAAACTGCTGCCATTTTTGGAATCAGAAGGTCAAATATATCCAGGACAAATATATCTAGAAACAGAGCTAACACACGAAGGCAGCAAAATGTGTATTGACCCGTGATTCTCCACTATTACTCAAATATTGATTGATCACTGAGTATTTTTAACTATTCCACTTTCAGCAGAGGTAGATAATTATGAAGGTGCCAAGGGCCAATACCTCCTATGACTGTAAATTCGCTGCTTTTGGTTGTTTTTACATTATGATTTGTCCTATAATGGTATGACTATATGCTGTGGATTTATAGTACAATCTATTGTCCAGCCTCTAAACTAAGCCAAGGGGATAATCTCACCTTGCTGGGACCATAAGCTACTCCTGTATACAGACTCATATAATTCCTCACCAAGACCCAAAAAGTGTGTACTAACGTTATTTCTCTTAGCAGATGAATGTTTTCAGAAAACTGGCAAATATGGAGTTAAAACTGTGTCATAAATCTATCAATTTTGTTTCTACCAGGCGCCTTTGCCGAAGCAGTTTAACTTGCTGTACAAATGTCATTTAGACCGCAGGGAGCTTTAGACCTTTGAATGCCAAAGAACACTCTATTATTTAGTACTGGCTGTAAAATAATCTTTTCAATTGCTGTTTTCTAGGGAGAATCATCAAAAAAGAACCTTGAAAGAGAAGATGCCATCTTTTTGTCACTCCAAAATATTATTAGCTAAGTGACTTTTCCCTTACTCCACTGGGACTTTGATTTTGGGACACAGATATCAAACTGACATAATATGCCATCAGTGATAGGTTTCAAAAGCCTTGCATCTTCCTTCCATAAACTACTTTTTCTAAGATCCAAGTCAATCTTATCTAACCAGGGTTTTTAGAAAAATACATTATTGCTTCTGAGGTAGTTTTTTTTGTCCATTCATATATGAAAATCAGTGATGTTTTATAAATGAATGAATTAGTAATGCGGGAGGTATAAGAGTTTTGTGGCTTTATTTAGAAAAGAATAGCTCATTTATCTTTGTATAATGAACTCAGTCTCAAAGGTATCTAACAGCGACATCTGCTGATAGAAGAATTAAAATCACAGAATATAGAGAGGAATGAATTATCAACCATGTAGGCCCTCATTCACCCTGAAATTATTGTGGAGGGAAGGGAAACCATATTTCTGATCACTGTCCAGGACTCCAGTGAGAAGAGGAAGACCTTGTGATGTACATGTGTGAAGTGTTAGCTTATAAGTGGCTAATAACAGAATGTAACAAAGTGTTCAGTTTTGTTAAAAATGAAAATTAATATAATAAATCCAGTTTTAGTTCATCTCTCCCAGTTATATAGAAAATATATTTTCATTGATGAGGACAGTCCTATGTTCTCTTGAATTCTGTCCATCTTGATATAGTAAAACAGGCTGTGGCCCATCAGAAGGGTATATTAGATGGCAGCAGTTCCAAGGGCACAATTTTAGGATCATAGAATCATAGAGTTGGAAAAGACAACATGAGCCATCTAGTCCACCCCCACCCCCCGTCATGTAGGAAAAGCACAATCAAAGTATCCCTGACAGATGGCCATCCTGCCTCTGTTTAAAAGTATCCAATGAAGGAGCATCTACCACACTCCGAGGCAGAGAGTTCCACTGTTGAACAGCTCATATGGTCAGGAAGTTCTTCCTAATGTTCAGGTGGAACCTATAATTTGAACCCATTGGTTCGAGTCCTAGTTTCAAGGGCAGCAGAAAACAACCCTGCTCTCTCTTCCTTATGACACCCTTTCACATATTTATACATAGCTATCAGGTCTCCTCTTAAACTTCTCTTCTGTAGCTAAACATGCCCAGTTCCTTAAGATGCTCCTCATAGGGCATGGTCTCCAGACCTTTGATCATTTTAGTTGCTCTTCTCTGGACACCTTCTAGCTTGTCAATATCTCTTTTGAACTGTGGTGCCCAGAATTGGGTGCAGTATTCCAGGTGAGGTCTAACCAAAGCAGAATGCAAAGGTAACATGACTTCCCTCAATCTAGGTACTATACTCCTTTTGATGCAGCCCAAGACAGAATCAGAATTCAAAGTGACCTTAACAGATTAGATCTGGGCCAAAACTAACAAAATGGGTTTCAACAAGAACAAATGTAAGATACTCTACTTAAGCAGAAAAAAATGAAATGTAAAGATACAGGATGGGTGATGCCTGGCTCAACAATAGTACATGTGAAAAAGATCTTGGTGTATTGTGAATAACAAGTTGAACATCAGACAACAGTGTGAACAGGGAAAACCTGAATAATGCCTTTTAATGGCTAGTGTGAGAAGCTGACAGGTTCAAGCAAGCAGAAGTGTTTTGCCTGTGATAATCCTAACAGCTTTAGTATCCTCTAGGAATACATTGGTGGCCCTTTGGTTATGGACACATAAGTATTTGTTTCCTGAACCCCAGAAAATTTCTTTTATTTATTTTGGGTCAAAAGCATTGCATAATAAATAAGTTATAGTTTACAACTGATAAAATAAAGGGATCACAAGCAGCTAAATCATTTTAGACCAAAAACGGGCATTGTCTGTAGCTTTAAACAGTTTTTCCTCTGTGCATCAGGCAGGGCATTGTGGGCAAGCATATTGATACTGAGTTCATTTTTCTGCTCCACAGTTGCACAAGGTGGAGGATTCTTCTAAGTAGTGCCATTTTTGGCTGGTTGTCTTTTGATCTGCCAACTCCACTTCCAAGTCTGTTCAGGGAAAGTTGCCCATTCTTAATTTGCCCCTGGACAAAGACCTTCATGGGTGGCATCCTGTTGGGATTGCCTGATTTTGCTGGCCACAGGAATATTCTTGCTGTTGCTGGAGGAACATTTAGAGGAGTGGTGGTTCTCATGAAACTTTTCCTTGATTTAAGTCTACTGGGAGGAAGCTGATAGCTATACAATGGGTGGCTTTCAACCTTATTTCTCTCGCAATTGGCAGCAACCTCCCGTCACACATCAGGTGGGGCAATGCCAGCTAGCTGAGTTTACTCTAATCCAAATTATGAATCAAATTAAACTCATATATGCCCATGTTAGTTTTATTGAGAGCATAATGAGCATAGCTACTTTAGTGCTTTCCCAAAAGTTTTATTGACTCCGAAAGTCTTTCTGTCAGTTTCTTTTCTTACCTTCTTTCTATGCTCCAACCATCTTCTCCTTTCTTCCTTCTCATCCTCCTTCTTTTCTTTTCCTTACATCTTCCCTCCTATTAATTTCCCCTTTTCTTCCTTTCCTTCCCATCTTCTCATCAAGGGTTACCTCATTCTCTGGTATTACTTTCCATTACTGAAAGATTTAACACTTTTTATTTTTAAAGAAGGATTTCTAAGTGTAGAGCAACTGTAATGCACACCTCTTTGGAACAAATTACAAAGAATGCACGTTTTGCAACTGTGCATTACATTCACCAGCAAATATCTTTTTGGTATCAGGGTTTTGAAAATTAAGGTGTGCATTAGATTCAGTGGCACACTAGATTTGAGTAAATACAGTATAGCTTTCTCTTGTCTCATCCTCAAAAGCATCTAGCATGCTGCTACAATTGTGAGCCCTTATCTGAAGTACTGGGAAATGTAGTTTCCTCGTTGCAACTGAATAATGTGGAGTTGACATGAGTTCAGAGAAAGAGAGAGAAAGAGAAGACTTGCCAGAAACACTAACAATATTCACCATGTATTTTAAGGTGAATTGCACAAGTCATTGAAATGAATATTTCCAAGGAAACAATTATGAAACTCCATGACATAATTATTTTGTAGATCAATAATGTTAGTCCACTTTACTGAAAAGATAGAGTGCTTTGTACTATGGCTCTTTTGCTCTTCTCAGGGGAGTTTTGGATGTGTTCCAGGTTTGGTAAGTGCTTTATATAAGATGATATGGCATCCAAGAACCTCTACAATGTGCAGTGGATGTTCAGTAAACAAATCAATGAGAAAGTTCCTTAAGGACATGGTGTTTAAACATTTGTGGATAAAATTATAAGGTACATATAAAGTTGCTTGCATTTGTTCACCCTTCTAAAAAAAACTGTGAGATTTAGCCAAGACTACGGAAATTGCTGTAAATCAAGCCAGTCCTTTTAGTGCAATCCCATTGAGATCAAGAAATCGTACCCCCCAAATTATGAAATGTACAAAAATATATAAAATAGGAATTGCAGCTCTGCTAGGACATAATGAGATTGCATGACTTTTGTCTCACAGTAACCCTTTGTATGAATTATATCTGGAATGCTGCCTGATTGCACCCAGACCCCCATCCTCTAATCTCCATAATCCTCTCACAATGAACTGGGAGACACGAGGGGAGCATATAACGTATTTGTGTCAAGACTTTCTGGATTCATTTCCTGATTTCCTTGATATTATCTAAGATACTGGTGGGAATGGTTCAGCTCCCATGCCTTAAACCAGCCTTGTCTATTGAAATGGTCATCATCCTCAAGCACCCTCAAGCATTGTGTACTTTGAACTAACCCCATTGCCACCACCAAAGTCAGCCCATTAAGCTTATCAAGGACTCATTACCTAATGTAACACCACATTTCTTTCAGATCACAGCCCCCTAGGAGGCAGACCTAGTCGACATTTGAAGTGGACTGACACTTCAAATGCTCCAATTATCCCAGATTATTTTCTTATCCCAGATTATCTGGCAGTGTAAACTCAAAGCAGACAATCTGGGATCAGATCCTGGGATAAAAGGCAGTGTAGATCCAGCCTAGGCTAGCTTGCTTCAAATATGAATTTAATGAAGTCCCCAAACACCCTGAAAAGCAGCTGTGGTCTCTGATTTAACCATGTGAGACTTTCACATTTAAATCTCAAGATTTATTGGTGGATTTAAGTTTGTTTTTCCCTCCTGCATAAACTAGTGAACTCTCCTTGGCTCAAATCAAAATAATGCTCTTATTTATGATCTTTCCCAACAGCAAGCATAAGGGGGGGGGGGGGGGAGTGTGTTTCTTGACTCCCAGTACTAGCAGAAGTATACATGGTTTTCTTGGGAAGATTTGTTCATAGAGAGGTTGCTGTTGCTATCCATTTGGGATGTGATAGTATGTGTTTCCATGGCTGAGTGGAAATTGGAACACCAGGCTTCTGGAGTACTATTCCAACACTCATTTCACCACACCAACTTTCCCCTACCTGGCACCCAGTCACCGCAGCAAGACATTTCACAACGCAACTTCCTATCCTAAATACACTCAGGACAGCCACCTAAACAGTTCTCAAATGTGACAGGCCAATACGTTTTATTGTGACTCAAAGTTTGCCCATAGATTATCTGAAAAATAGGCACTAAATTTATGCTTTGTTCTTAAATAAACTATCTGGCTTTCTGAGATCAAGTTCACAGTTTTTAAATAGGTGGTTTAGCAGTTTTATAATTTTCTAGTTGTCTTCAGAAATGGCAAGCATCACATTAATTAGATATGAGCGCTTATTGATCCCCAGAGAAGCCATTTCTTTCCCCTTCTGTTTCCCCAAGAGCATCTAATCAGAAAGCTAGTCATACTTTCTGTCCCATCATTACTTCTGCAAAGAACTTTGCAACCCATCAGGAATTTCAAACAACACTTGATTTTGGCTTATTGGAAATGTAAACTTCCTCAAAGAAATGTAAGTTGTCTTCTAATAAAATACAACCTACAAAGCCAGTGGAAATGCTTAACGATAATATCTAAGGATTTGGCAATATGAATAATTAAATATAATGGTTACATAAATGGGAAAAAACATGAAATCGCATGTGAATTCTTGGTAACTGTTTTGAACCTAAGCAGAAATTATTCTGATCACTATTTATTAAACAAGAGTTTGAAATTGTAGGGCCCTGTCAACTGGGTCAAATAATTTTACAATGAGATATAATAGATTTATAATGGATTATAAGAATATTAATAATGAAAATATAAAACAGTGACCAAGGTCTGTAAGAATGGTCTGTGTGGAGTGTGATAAATTTTAGAATATCTTGAAGTCAAAACACGTATGTTTGTCAATTGCATGAATAAGAACAGAATACGGATATGTTTTAGTACATTGTCAGTGACATCCCAAATGTGTGCACCAAAGAGACAGCACACTTCTCAATTCATCTGGTCAGACTGGCACACTTGTTCCTCCCTAGTTCCTCCCTATCCATCAGCAATGAGCCCTCTACCACCAACACCTTTCTTTTATTCTTGCTGAAGGTAGTGGTTAAGCTAACTTCTACCTCATCCTGAACTGCCTTTTGTTGCCAATGTCCTGTTTGGTTGTCTTTACTGTTATCTTCAGGAAGATGTGGGAAGTGATTGCTTAGCTGAAGATATTCTGAATCCCTTGAAGAAGGTCTATTCCTGATAGTGAAAAAAAAGATAGTGAATATCATCTAAGGTGCTTTTTCAATGATTTAGGCCTGTTGATTTTCTTTGGCAGTTTATTCCTGTTGATTACAAAAAATTCTGTTCTGTCTTTCAGTTGGTAAACAATGCATTATATACAAGAAATACCCTGGTGTGGAAATGTCATCTTTGGGACATGGGTGATCAGCTTAAGGTTTCTGTGATGTCTTTTTGAACTAGGTGCTTGCTCGAGACCTTTTGTTAAACTAATAAGTCCAAATTGATTTTTTGTTTGAGACCTTTTATTAAATCAAGAAGTCTAAATCGCCTTTTTTGTTATGCTGCAATCACACAATTTTAGAGTTTTTATTTTTCTTACAAATGAAGGGTGTTGCCATGATTTCATAATGGCAACCTACCATGGCAGTGCAATTGTGCAATTACAGCCAAAAAAAATTTAACAAAATAAAACCCATGAAATTGAGTAAAAGCAGCATTGTTCCTATATACAATGATGTCCTCTTAGACTCGAAGTGGAGTGACTTTCCCCTATTTGGATAGAGGTAGAGGTAGAGAGGAACCATGCCCACTCACACCTTATGACTGCTTGAAAATTGAAAGAGCAGCAGAATGCAATGATTGCACCAGAAACAACAGTTGAACATCAGCAATACTGGAAATTAGGCATGAGCGATCAATGAAAAAAATGGTTCTAAACTCGCTTCTAAAGTAGGGGGTGCTGGTGCTTCTTATTAGAAAGTATTTCCAATTTTCCCCCAAAAAAATTTCTGATATTTCCAAAATTTTGTAATGCTCTAAATGTTTTGTTAATGGCGGACGCGCATGCGTAATCACGTAAAAAAAAGAACGGGGGGGGGCTTTTACAGGGCTCTCCCACCCTCATTTTTTGAGTAATCCTGATAAAATTTGGTATAGTGGGAGAACACATTCTACCCTGCCAGCTCACCAAATGGCAGAACATTTCCTTTACCCTCTCATTTTAGGCGTATTTTCATTGCTGATACCTGAAAGAAAGCCTATTTTCCTTCATTGAAAGACTTTTTCAATGACTTTTGAAAGTCATTGAAAGACTTTTTCAATGACATTGAATGACCCACATCCCCACGAACGCTTCATTGCAATGGGCTTGCAGATGTGCTAACTGAAATCCCTTGGATTAGAAATGGATCAGTGTTTGAAGAAGGCAAGGCTATACCAGTGTGCAGTGCACATGTAACTTGAACTATATATTCCTTTTTTAATATGTTATTTTTAAAAAACAACTCAAAATGTGTAGTTGTGCTCGCTATGCGCTCTCAGATTTGCCAACCCTAATACCATGGATTGGAAATGGATCACTTTTCAAAGAAGGCTAGACTACACCGGTGTGCATAAAGCTACAGTAAAGCTACAGTACAGAGTTGGAGAACTATATATTCCTTTTTTAATATTTTTGGAAAAAGAACACTGGAAATGTATAGTAGTTCTCGCTATGCGCTCTCAGATTTGTCAACTCTAATCCCCTGGATGGAAATGGATCACTTTTTAGAGAAGGCTAAAGCAGCAGTATATGTGAGTTGGAGAACTATATATTCCTTTTTTTATATGTTATAAAAGAAAACAACTCAAAATGTGTAGTCGTGCTCGCTATGCGCTCTCAGATTTGCCAACCCTAATCCCTTGGATTGGAAATGGATCACTTTTCAAAGAAGGCTAAAGCAGCAGTATATGTAACTTGGAAATCGATATGTTCCTTTTTTATATGTTTTTGCCTAAAGAACACTGGAAATCTATAGTGGTTCTTGCAAAGCACTACCAGAGTTGCTAAATCCCTTGGATTGGAAATGGATCACTGTGTTGTGACTCAGCAGCAGCAGAGCCATAGTGAAGATGAGGAAGGGGATTTTGGGTTACAGACGCAGGAGACAGCAGATGATGGGATGCAAGATAAATTCCAGGATGATGTCATGGGGATGGGAAATCATGGATTTATACAGGCTGGTTCAGAAGCGCAGCCTGTGGATGAACTCTTGAACCAGCCTGTCATAGATAAAAACCAGGGAGACATTCCCATGGGAAATAATGAGCTGGATTTGTCTCAGGCTCCTGTTCAAGTGCAAGATAATGAACTGTTTGACGTTAACAGTCAAGAAGCTCCATTGCTATCTCGGGCAGATCGTTTGCAATGGAAAGGAATGCCTCGGCATAGCCTGAGATTAGCTGGAAAATGGGAGGCCACTGAGGGGAAGAGAAATGCATTTTTGGGTTGCTTTTAAAACTGTGCGTTGAGAGACAAATCTCTGTCAAAGGAAATTCTCGCTTCATTAGAGTGGATGGTCTATGTCTTCATGCTTTGGAAATCCTCCTGTTTATGAATTCTTGTAACCTGTGGACTATTATAGCTTTGGAAATGGACTTTTGCTTTTTGCCTATGGATTACTGGATCTATTGACTCTATTTTACAACTACTTTGGGAACTATATTTCTGCCTGCTTTGATATTATATATATATATACTGCTTTTGCTCAATAAAACTAAAAAGACTATCTTCTGTGTGTGGCTTGGTGTCAATAGCAAGGCGAACTATTCTGAGGTGCGACACACTGTTTGAAGAAGGCAAAGCTATGTAACTTGCAAAACTATATGTTCCTTTTTTGATATTTCTGCAAAATGAACACTGGAAATCTATAGTTGTTCTTGCAAAGCTCTACCAGATTTGATAACCCAAATCCCTTGGCTTGGAAATGGATCACTGTTTGAAGAAGGCAAAGCTATGTAACCTGGAGAACCATATGTTCCTTTTAAAATATTTTTGCAAAAAGAACACTGATGGGTCAGCAGCTCCACAGCGAGCTAGACCCTAGCACAGCTGACCTTGACAATAATTTCCCTTCAAGCCTACTCTCTTCTCCAGCAGTGCAGCACCCAATGCTCTGCTCTCCTTTCTATTAGCTTGGCTTGCCCTTGCTCTGCTCTCCCTTCTCCGCTTCCCAGCCCAAGAAGCCACCCTCTTGCTCTGCTCTCCCTTCTGTTAGCTTGCTTGCAGCTTCGCTTCCCCTTGCTCTCACCTTCTCCAACCACTTCCCAGCCCAAGCCACCCTTCTCGCGTGCTCGCCAACCCCCGAATGTCTCCGGCCAGCACCAACACAGGCTTTTATAGAAGAGTACTGCGTGGACACGCTGAGGACGTTTTCCCCCACCTTTGAGTCCACGTGCACTCCTCTGATTGGTTGGGGAGCAGCAGCCATGTTAGGTTGGGCTGCGCTCCCATTCAAGATAGGTTGCAGTATCATATATATATATATATAAAAAAAAATTTGGGGGGGAAAACGATACATATTAAGAGCCATTCCGAGAGAGGGCCAACGTTGTTTCATATTACAATGCTTGATGCACCGTGATACCACGTGTCGGATAGCGGATCAAAAGGCAAGAACAAAACAATTTTAATCCGAAATTAGAGACAAATAGAGAATTTGCTCATACCTACTGGAAATACAATGCAACAATGTGAGAGTCAGTGTCATGTGATAAGGAAAGGTCAAAAACAGAATTAAGCTAGTGCAATCATGGAACAAACCTAACATGTGGTAAACTCCTAAGTTTTTTCACATATGCTAATACACTTTCAGCCTTCTTCTAGGAATATGTTACATTTCCATTGTGCCTTCACCAAAAATAGGGTACGGCTGAGGAAAGATTGCTTTCAAATATACTTAAATTAAAATATACAAAAGTTTTAAGCTGTGTGAGAGAGCTTTCTCTTATTTTCATCCTCATAACATGTGCATCTGGTGAGGACACGGGGAAAAGGCCTTCTCAGTAGCCTCTCTCAGTGTGTGGAATGCTATGCAATCCTAGGATTTGTGGTTTGGTGATGCACCAGCAGTCTTTGGCAGAGAAGACTATAGATCACATAAAAACAACAACTCCCATGATTCCATAACATTAAGCAGTGGTGTCAAATTGCATTCATTCTACAGTGTAGAGATACACTCCTTTGCCTCCCTAGATCTAGAACTACTTATGCCCATATTTTGCACCCCAGGTTTTACAGTTGTGAAACACTTGATACCAGTTTAACAAATACTAAGTATGATTCTCTTAGCTCTATGAGCTGTTAGAGTGAAAAATCACTATTCAAACCAAACAATTCCAAAAATAATCTACTCCTAGCCCACTGAAAATATGACATATTTGAAAAGCATAATTAACTGCAATTCTTAAAAACTATCAGTCAATATGAAATGAAGCTGCTGTTGGAAATCTAGAGTCCAAATTGAGAAGTGTTAGTCCTAAATAGGACCCAAGGCCAATGAACTTATGAGCTAGTATACAAATGAATTAATACCTAGGCTGCTGCAGCTGCAGTTTTAAGCAATTCTGCATCACTGCATGATGCATTCCCTAAAGAAATAAGTTACATTTAAACTGTTTATATGAATAGCTGAGAGTATACTATTCTGCACCCCAAATTCTTCTGTGATGATTTAATGTTAAAATTGTTCAACCCTGCTGAGTTTTATTGGAGAAAGTGTGTGGGATTCCTTTTTTCTCAAGGCCAACATTTCACGCTTCGTAGAATAAATGGCACAAAAATAATTTGCATACACTCTGGTAAACATGATACAATGGAGTGCAAAACCTCAGCCACCACTGACGCAGTATCAGTGCTCTGCTTGAATTTAATTAATTCCTCTGGAAGGAAGGACAGTGTTATAATAAACATAAACATTAGCCCCTTTTTTAAGACTGTCTTTAAAGGAAGATAAGACATAGTGATGATCATTGTGTGCTCTGTATTTATTGAGAACAAAGACAGCTTAGTTTAATAAATAAAGGCATAATGTAAAACTGGAATCATAAAGAGTCGTTGCAGTTAGCAGCACAACAAAGTACACCGAAACAGTCTGAAGCTAATGAATGTGGAGGAGAGCCACTGGAGTCTGGAGTCTGATATTAATACAATTTCAAATTGGGTCCTCCTGAATCAGCAAGCTTTCTATAACTCATTTTCTCTGAGAATGTTTGCTTTTGATATTTTTTTTCTTTATACTGCATACTTAGAAATGTATCTATGAGGAGAAGTTAAACACAGTGGTCCTTGGTGTCCTCTAGGTTTTGTTTCCAGGGCACACAAACAAACACACCATGGATACCAAAATCTGTCGATGCACAAGCCCCATTACTCATATATACAATGGGATTGTAAAATGATTTTCCTTATATAACATGATGAATAATTCAAACCAGTGCTGGAGAGAGCCTGAGGATCTTTGAAATGGCAGGAGACTAGAGCAAATTATGTCTACACATCAGCGTAATGCTAGGCATGCAGCAAAATCAAGCTTTGCTTTTTGGGTATGTTTAAACCAATATTTTTGAGCCATGATTGAATTTGTGGATAAGTAGGGTTGACAGTATTATAAAGTTGACAGTCTTTGATATGCATCCACTAATTTGCATAGGAAAAGCAAAAGTCTCCAATTCAAAATCAGTTGGCAAAGGCTAAAATGTTGCTCCAATGATCCTTGCTGGTGATTCCCTCACCAAGAACCCATTTCATGGGTACAGGGTTTTTTTTCTCACTCCTATGCTACCATAATCCAATGAAATCCTTCATGTGCTGATTTGTATAGGAATAAGAAAAAGTTTGCAGATTCAAATCAGTAGAGTGGGTGGATATGAATGCCTAGCAACAGAGACAGAGAGGAAAATAACACTGAGATCAACATCATTCTTGCTGGTGAGTTTGAATTTGTTTGCTGTTATTCTGAATAATCTAGTATTATTAAGTTTTAATATTATAACTTCTCTAGAAGTCTACAGATTGTAAAGACAATAATTCTTTGCAAGATAAAAATCAGAGGAGGAGAAATACCATATTTCAGATGGATAGACTCAATCAGGGAAGCAACAGCCCAGAGTCTGAAAGATAGGGTCAAAATCAAATTGAAGGCCATTAACAACAATAACTACAGTAGATGTTTAAGGTGAAGAAGGTCTTCTTTCCCATGAAGGCCCAAAGATCACTTTTGGAATCACTCACATTTCCCAGATATGTATGTGCACATTCCCACTCTAGGGCCAAGTCAAAAGCAAGCAAAAAACGAAAGTCCCCCAGTTCTTTCAATTTGTCATAGAAAAGCTATAGTGTTGTGTCTTTGATTTTAATGGAATGGACAAGCGGGATGGGATAGTATAATATAGCCTCTCTATAGGGCTGTCTTTTTTTAAAAAAAAAAATCCTTTCATGACTGCTTTTGGTTTCTCTCATCATGTTCTGTGCACAGTACAAGGACTTTCCTGATAACAGCCACACTCCTCACAGTCACAGAGATAGCCTCTTATCTGATCAGTGCTGTCCATCCAGGGAGGGAGGGAGGCTGAACTGAGTACAGTATGAAGAAAATGATACTTCTGCCTCTTTACTTTGTACTTTGTGCTTCCTGGCCACATTTTAAAGTTGATCTTTCTTTTTTATTGTTCCAAACAAATGTGCATTTATACATTATTTGATATTTATAAAGTACGCTTTCTTATTTAAAAGTATGTAACAAAAACATTTGAGGGGGGTTTCGAGGGGCAGGAATAGATTACTAGCATTTCAATGTATTTCAATGGAAAAATCACTTTGAGATAAGAGTGATTTGAGTTAAGAGCTTGGACACAGACTGAATTAAACTCTTAACTCGAGGTATCACTGTCTGTCACTTGGATTTCAGAAGCAATCATCGAAGAGATAAAAACCATGGTCTCCCAATATATTCAGTAAATAATATCTTAACATTTCTGACTGAGATTTATTAAGATAGTTATGGAAAGATTTCAGGTTTGTTTAGAGGGCAATTGGCACCATGTTTACATTATTTAGAGATTTGAGTAATTAATCTTGAGACAGTCTGAAAGCTAACAATCCTTATTAACAATAAAACAGATGGAATACATGGGAAAAAGGTGTCACAACTGAAGCTTTCTCACCAATCCTTGTTACCACAACAAGGCAATTTTTTTCAAAATCCAGTTCTCACAGGAACAGAACATGAGGCGAAATCTTCTGAACAGGGGTACAGGCAGCAAAACAAACATCACAGGGATGTTAATCCTTCCCTATGCTATCCAAAGCATGTGTGTGTGTGTGTGTGTGTGTGTGTGTGTATGTATATATATGGAGTTACACTTAAAATGTACCTGTTCCATCTTACATACAAATTCAACTTAAGGACAAACCTACAGAACCTATCTTGTTTTTTATCTTGGGGACTGCCTGCATTTTTGTTGGAGTTAGTAGTACTGAAATTAGGCTGTATCTTACAATCAATGACATCTTACAATTGGAGAAATGCGGTAGATAGTTTGATCGAGGAATCCACAGCCTGGGATCTACAAGACTTAATGACAGGGTGATTTGAATATCTCTCATTCAAAGCGATGTCATAAATTGGTGTCAATTTAATGAGAAATAGCAATACAAAATATTCTTGGTTTATAAATCATGTCTTCTTGTTTTAAAAATTTTAAATTATTTTAAATTATTCACATTGATCATGTTGTACAATACCCAAAGATCTTTAGATGTAGGATGAGATATGAATATTTACATTTTTTTCCTTTGCAGTAATAGAGTTGTATTCTTTTTTGCTCCTTGAACCCTGACAAAAGATACCCTCTCTTCTACCTCTTCCCATGTTCAAGATCAAGCAGGCACAGTAGAACTATCAATTCAAATGTGCAACAGAGGAAGGTGGTGTCAATTTTCTCCTTACTTCAATGCCAAAAACTCAGAGTTCAATCTTTTTGGTGCTGGTCTCTATGCAGCAGCTTGTCTGATCAGACTGTTATAAATTATTGTGATCACTTCACCTGTTTGGAACTATTAAAATATAAATTATTTCATTATTGCAAAGAGATACATATAAATTATCATTTGAGACTTGAATTATTCACACATTTTTAGACACATCACCAGCAAGGAGTTTATGAAACTTATCCATATGTTCCAAGTACTACTGAAAATTCTGTCTTATAAATATCAGGTTAGAAACACTTCTATCTAAATTATTTTCTTCTCCTAATACCTGTTTTTATATGTTCCAGCTAAACACAATTCTGGCTTTCACCTCATCAGATCAGTTTTTCCTGTGTTTTCCTTTCCATCAGACTGCAGCAGGAACAAACCAGGGACCTTCCTGAGAAGCCAGTTCCATCAAAGTTTGGCTTTTTTTCTGCTGGCATTCAAATGCCAAATAATCCATCAAGTCAGGCAGAGAGATAGATTGCATTTGCATAATATCTGATAGTTACACAGTCCAGACTTTTGATCCTGCTTATTCCCAGTGACAAGTATTTAACTTCTTTTCCTAACAATATATGGATAACAACATTACATTATGATTGTCACCGAACAAGGGATAGCATCTTTTGTGGTGGGATTCTATCTTTTATAGTTAGACTACATAGTGGAGCAGGAAATCATCTACAAAATGCTGGCTCATTCTATACCATATGGTTCTGACTTGTAATAATAATAATAATAATAACAACAACAACAACAACAACAACAACAACAACAACAACAACAACAACTTTATTTTTGTATGCCGCCTCCATCTCCCCAACGGGGACTCGGAGCGGCTCACACAGGGGCAAGCCCAATACAAATCACATAACATCATAAAATCAAACAGTTAAAACAACAAGCATCACATTTAAAAACAAATTAAACAGGTCATAATTTAAAAAACATAATTAAGAGCAGGAAATATAAACAGTCATCCACAGCATTAAAAGGTCCAATATGGACATAAATGGGCAAACAATCAAACTGATAAAAAGAGTGTCTATATCAAAATAAAACATATATCAAATAGACAAAGCAGGTAGGGAAAATAAATATGGGATGGAAATCAAACTATAACATGACAGGACAAATTTTGATATGGGTAAGGGCCAGGATATAACGGATTTGTCTAATCGAATGCATGACAGAACATCCATGTTTTAACTGCTTCCGAAAGACAGCGATGGTCAGTGCTAACCTAATCTCACTGAGGAGGGAATTCCAGAGCTGAGGAACCACCACAGAGAAGGCGCTCTCTCGCATCCCCACCAACTGCATTTGCGAAGGGGGAGGAAGCGAGAGAAGAGCCTCCCCAGAAGATCTTAGAGATCGCACAGGTTCACAGGGAAATATGAGGTCATGAAGATAGGCCGGTCCCGAACCGTTTAGGGCTTTATAGATAAGCACCTGCACCTTGAATTGGGACCGGAAACTTAATGGCAGCCAGTGGAGCTGTTTAAACAGAGAGGTTGACCTCACCTTGTAACTAGCTCCAGTTACCAATCTGGCTGCTGATCTTTGAACTAGTTGTAGTTTCCGAGCCATCTTCAAAGGCAGCCCCACGTAGAGTGCATTACAGTAATCCATTCTAGAGGTAACTGAGACATGGACCACCCTGGTCATGTCAGACTTCTTGAGATACGGTCGCAGCTGGCGCACAAGCTTTAATTATGTGAAGGCCCTCCCAGCCACCGCCGACACCTGAGCATCAAGCGTCAGCACTGAATCTAGGAGGACCCCCAGACTGCGGACGTGTGCCTTCAGGGGGAGTGTGACCCTGTCAAGCACAGGTTGCCACCCTATACCCTGACCGGTCGAGCAACTGACCAAGAGGACCTCTGTCTTGTCAGGATTAAGTTTCAGCCTGTTAGCCCTCATCCAGACCATCACAGCAGCCAGGCACTGGTTCAGGACCTGGGGGGCTTCCTTGGAGTTTGGTGGAAAAGAGTAGTAGAGTTGAGTGTTATCTGCATAGAGATGGCACCACACTCCAAAACTCTGGATGACTTCGCCCAGCAGTTTCATGCAAATATTGAATAGCATAGGAGATAGAATAGAACCTTGCAGGACCCCACAGGTCAAAGGCCAGGGGTCCGAGCAGGTGTCTCCCAGCTTCACCAACTGGGTATGACCCTCCAGGAAGGAGCAGAGCCACTGCAGAGCAGTGCCCCCAATACCCATTCTGGAGAGTCGACCCAGAAGGATACCATGGTTGATGGTATCAAAAGCCGCTGAGATGTCCAAGAGAACCAACAAGGACACACTCCCTCTGTCAAGTTCTCTTTGAAGGTCATCCACCAAGGCAACCAAAGCCATCTCGGTGCCATGACCAGGCCTGAAGCCAGACTGCGATGGATCTAGGTAGCTGGTCTCATCAAGGAAACCCTGGAGCTGCGTGGCAACCACCCGCTCTAGAACCTTGCCCAAAAAGGGAGATTGGAGATTGGGCGATAGTTGTTTAAAACCATAAGATCAAGAGACGTATTCTTCAGACACCTATTGCTTTTTCTGTCTAACCTTGAACATTATAGTTCTGGGGGACTGTCTTGGGATTACAATATCTTGTTTTCAATGATCTCTATGCCAGAGAGCATAACATAAAGGCTTAAAATAAATTGGAGAAAGTAACTGCAAGTTGGGGCAGTTTTTTCTCTTGATCTCACTCCCAAAGGACTGCACACATTTTGATGTGGCTTTATTTTCAATACTTTTTAGGTTTTAATTTAGCTTTGTAAATTGTACATTGATAGATTGATAGATGTGGTAGAGAGATAGAAAAATAGATAGTGTCATCAGTAGAGTTCAGATATTAATTTCTAAGAAGATGCAGTATAAGATCTGATAAAGAAAGCATGTCTAATCTGTGGTCTAAGAAGTACAAAAATGATGCCCCAAACAGGGTATGGAGTGATAAAATTAACTAGCATGGGGTCATTAGGATTCCTGTTTCTTCATTCCATTTAGATGTCAAATAACCATATCTATCTACCACAGAAACTCTGCTAGAATTATGTTTGCTCTCCCTGATTGGATTTGGAATGAAACGTTTTTTTCTCTCCATGGACTGATTCCTTTCACTGTCTAATCAACAACATGGCCAGAATCCCAATTATAGGTTAGGGACTTGATGAATCTACTTTGAGAATATTAATTTAATGGTTGAAATACCAGCCAATAGACTAAATGCATTATGTTGGTTTGACTTCAGGGAATAACATGCTGGTATCTTTTTTTCCTTTTTAACAAAATAAAAATGTTTAAACTAACAATTTAACATGAAACTACAAAGGATGAAACTGTATATTCCGGCTTGTGGGGGGGGGGGAGTTAAGAGTTCAACCCCCCCCCCCCTTGAAATGTGTCAGGTTTCTGTTTTGAATTGGTTAACCAGTTAAAATTAATGTGTAAACCAGGTTTTTTTGGGGGGGGGTTGAACCCTTAAGCCCCCCCCCCCTCCCCCAGCTACTGGCCTATGTTTATTCCATTACTTCTGCAGCCTGATTAGCAATCAAAATATATAAAAGAAATCTGTTTATTAACTATTTTTAAATTTAAAAATCCTATCATGATATTAAAATGTTTCTCATTTTAAATGACTTTTATGCATTAGATAATAAACAGGATGGCCACATTTTTGTTCATCTGAGTTGGTTGTCTAATTTTCTTAGATAAGTTCCAAAAACAATAAAGCCAAATGTATGCCTATTAATATACTATAGGCTTACTCCTATTGGTTAGTTTTAATGAGAATAAACTCATAGGATGTACTATTAAATTGTAAGTACATGCATTGGTAACTCTTATTGATTTTATTGGTGTAGTGTAGACGAGGCTAATAATGGAATTTTGGCCTATGTTTCGCTATTATGCCAATATAGAGAGAGTTTCTTTGTAAATTTATGTAGCACTTTATTATAAACCAGAGGAAGGAGTCACCCCTCCCCCAATTTTATCCACATCCAAGAAACTGTGGTTTAAGTGACTTCTCAGGTTGGGTCAGATTATATTTGTCCTCCAAAGCACTTTGATGCATGGAGAAAAATTAGTGTAACCTCTGTCTGCTTGCATGTACATGCAAGATCAGATAAGGAAAAATACTATGTATGTAGAAATTGTTGAAATGTTTTGTTCCCATATATGCCAATAGAGACAGAGAGAGGAACCAAAATTCCTGTGAGAAGGAAGTAGCATGACTGTGATGCTACTCATTACTTAACCATATAGAGCCAGATCAGGGGAGAGGTATGATTTAATATGATTCATAATTTATTTTGAAAATCATTAGGATGTTTATTTTATTTTATTGCATTCATTACAAATTATAACAAATTGTATACTTGCTCCACAGTAGGCTATTGCTCTTTTCTGCAGTAATTTCCTCTCAATTGTTTTTAGTTTTATCAATTTTATAATTCATTTTATATTATGTTCATTAATTTCTTCTTTTTCTTTTTACAACATTTAAGCCAAATGTATTTACATTTTTCCAAATAAACATTTGAAAGGTATCTCAAAAGGTATTTTGAAATCTGCTATACAGATTTATTTCATTTATTTTAAAGTCTTTTTCCAATAAACACAATTTGTTAGGAAACTCAAATAGCAAGATATGAATTTAATCTGCTTTGATATGACTAACTAATTACTGATTGTGCAGATCCATGTTTTCTTTTCCCCACACAAATTAGCTGAAGTGAACGGGTCATGCATACAAGGAAATAGTCTGGAATCCACAAATGTTTGTGCTGCGAATATGGCTTCTCTCTCAATAAATCACCATTAAATCCAGGATGGAAGTGACATGATGAGAAATGTTATATTATTTACTGTATTTACACAAATCGTATGTGCCATCAAATCTAATGTGCACCTCAATTTTCAAAACCTTAAAACCCTAAAAAGTATTTGTTGGAGAATATAATGAACAGTGGCAAAATGCATTCTTTACAATACACCAGTTTTGCCCCGAGTTTGAGAATGCATTGTCTATAAGAAATTATTAGACCCATGTTCTATACTTTCATCGAGTAGATCACAAGTTTTGATTTATTCAACTTTGAATGTCATTCCACTCATTGCTCTGGATTCCATGGCATTGTCATAAGACAAATAGTATAGTGGTAAAGCGTCTGCCTGTCATTCTATAGATGAGGAGATCAAGTCTCACTGGGTCTACTTTGTTTCTTAGTTTTTATCTATTCTTTTAGTTTCTTTAATTGTTTAATTTAACTGTGTCACTACCCTCACAATGTTTACTACCATATTTTGAAATTACCCCCCAAAAAGCAGACTGAGCAGTTCTTGATTATCCCATGAATTTAATGACAGGAAGATACTCTACCACTATGCTGAGCAATTAGTGCCATAGTGTTCAAAGTTAAACATTAACTAACTAAATATACCTGTGAGCCATTCAGCAATAGTGCCTTACATTGTTGTTGTCATAATAATAATAATAATAATAATAATAATAATAATAATTTGTATCTCACTTTATCTCTCTAAAGAAGAGACTCACAATAAAACCAACTCAATATAATGTGAAACTTAAAATATACAAACATTAAAATAGAATACAACATGAACAGTACTGAAAATAAACTGATAAAATTAATTAAAAACCAGTTCATCCAGCTAAAACCACAGCACTCCCTCACTTGATCTTAAAATTTTCCTTCTTTAAAAGTAAATCACTCCTCAAATTCTGGGCAAAATCAATGTGCACCACTATATATAACCTTTTGCTCCCCTACCACTGAAATTATGAGACCAGACAACCATATGGGAATAACTAGAGGCAACTTTATTAGGGTTACCTATTTAACTAACTTGCTAAGGGGTATGCACTTGTTGTGGGATAAGCTGAGGCAGTGGCCATCCCAGATTTCCTCCTCAGCTAATTTCAGTGAGAGACCCGAGTCCCCTGAGTGCAACCCCACATGATTGGCTTCCAGGGCAACCTTCTCAGGAAGCTGCAAAGGGTATTCCAGTCCTAAGTCACAAGGCTTCAACAGGGCTAGAATTCTCCTGCAGCTCCAAGGCCATTTCCATCCCAGTTTCCCACCACAGATTAGGAGCAAGCATCCACTTTGCTCCTATTCCCCACCAAGCCTGCCAAAACAACTCTGATACAGATAATAGAGAAACTGCTGGTTGCCATCACCTGACAGATGGATTCCCTCTGTTTGAATGGAATATGATTCTATGATTCTTTAAAAAGTTTGTAGTGTAGGATTTGTAAGCTGAACAAAGGACACCAACACAATGAGGGTAGTTTAGAGGGGGAAGTAGTAGTGAAGACACTTTAGCAGTGGTTCCCAAACTTATTTGGCCTACCACCCCCTTTCCAGAAAAAAATATTACTCAGCACCTTGGAAATTAATTTCTTTAAAATTTTAATAGCAATTAAACAGAAAGATATATGTGCCTGTGGCCATCACCACTCCCCTGGATTGCTACAGCACCCACCAGAGGGCGGTAATGCCCACTTTGGGAATCACTGCATGATCAGCAGTGTTTTTAAAGTTTGCAGTCAAATCGAATGTGCCATCAAATATATTATGCACCCCAATTTTCACAAGGTAATTTGGCCCAAACAGGTGTGTGTTACAATCAAGTAAATATGATAAACTAGCTGTGCCCGGCCACGCGTTGCTGTGGCGAAGTATGGTGGTATGGGAAATAAAGTATTGAGGAATTGGTGGTAGTTAAGGTAAAGGGTCAAGGTTTTCCCCTGACATTAAGTCCAGTTGTGTCTGACTCTGGGGGTTGGTGCTCATCTCCATTTCTAAGCCGAAGAGCTGGCGTTGTCCGTAGACTCCTCCAAGGTCATGTGGCTGGCATGACTGTATGGAGCGCCGTTACCTTCCCGCCAGAGCAGTACCTATTTATCTACTCTCATTTGCATGTTTTCAAACTTCTGGGTTGGCAGAAGCTGGGGCTAACAGTGGGGGCTGTCTCCGCTCCCCCAATTCAAACCTGTGGCCTTTTGGTCCAGAAGTTCAGCAGCTCAGCGCTTTAACACACTGCACAATCAGGGGATATTATTTCCTAAAGGTTGTGAATATACAATTATTCTGGGGGTTTTTTTGTCTGTTGGAGGCAAGTATGAATGCTGCAATTAGGGGAAATTATTAGTGTAATGGCCTTGCAGCTTTAAAGCCTGGCTGTTTCCTCCCTGAGTGAATTTTTTGTTGGGAGGTGTTAGCTGGCCCTGATTGTTTCCTGTGTCGAATTCCTATTTTCAGAGTGTTGTTCTTTATTTAGTGTTCTGATTTTAGAGATTGTATTGTTCTGTTTTAATATACCACAGTAATTTTTATATATTCAGATTTTAGTGTTTTTGAATACAGTAGAGTCTCACTTATCCAACACTCGCTTATCCAACGTTCTGGATTATCCAACGAATTTTTGTAGTCAATGTTTTCAATACATTGTGATATTTTGGTGCTAAATTCGTAAATACAGTAATTACTACATAGCATTACTACGTATTGAACTACTTTTTCTGTCAAATTTGTTGTATAACATGATGTTTTGGTGCTTAATTTGTAAAATCATAAGCTAATTTGATGTTTAATAGGCTTTTCCTTAATGTCTCCTTATTATCCAACATATTCGCTTATCCAACATTCTGCCGGCCAGTTTATGTTGGATAAGTGAGACTCTACTGTACTTGGAGCCAGATTGTATTCATGTTCACAGTTCACAGCAAAATAATAATAATAATAATAATAATAATAATAATAATAATAATAATAATAATAATGACGTTGGTAATACACACTGCTTCACTCCCTTCTCAGCTTCCTTTCTGGAAGAATTGTTTCTTGGGAGATGTTAGCTGGCTCTGATTGCTTCCTTTGTGGAATTTCCAATTTCCCTGCTTTCAGAGTGTTGTTCTTTATTTACTGTCCTGGTTTTAGATATTATATTGTTCTCTATTATTCTATCACAGTAATTATTTCATATCACAGTAAAATCTCACTTATCCAACATTCGCTTATCCAATGTTCTGGATTATCCAACGCAGTCTGCCTTTTAGTAGTCCATGTTTTAATAATAATAATAATAATAATAATAATAATAATAATAATAACAACTTTATTTTTATACCCCGCCCCATCTCCCCGAAGGGACTCGGGGCGGCTTACATGGGGCCTTGCCCGATACAACAATCAAACATCAATACAAAGCAAGAGCACAATTAACCCAATAAAAACATCAACATCAGTAAAAAAAACAATCATTAAAATCAGCAAGAAGCATACTTATCCAACATAAACGGGCCGGCAGAACGTTGGATAAGCGAATATCTTGGATAATAAGGTACAGGTTGAAGACTTGAGCTATTTTTGGAAGTTGTTCCAGAGCACGTTTTCTTTCTATCCAGATTGCAGAGTCGGGGAACTTATTCTTCCTCACCTCACAGCTAATTTCGGACCCATGTATTTTTGTAAATTGCGCAGGATGAGTTAGAATGGACAGTACACGGCACAACAGAAAAGAAACTATTTATCCATCTTTATTAATGTATTTTTCTAAAATTTAAAGCTGTCATGGAATTTGCAAAAAAGCCTGAAACTTTTTGTGTTATCAGCAACATATGTGGATCTGTGTATACCTTACTTGATTTTTGTGAATGCAGTGGAAAATAATCCTTAACCTTATATGGAGGGGGTGATTATTACACAAGCATTGCCCAAATTTGTAAAATATTACATAGCCATCATTATGGTCAGTACTGCTTTATGAGTACAGGTTGTTTATCCCTTATTCGGAATTCTGAAATCAGCCATATGGATATTTGAAATACTGATGCTTTTACTTTCTGGTGCTCAATTTCCCATACTTTTTCTACAATTATTTTCAGGTGATGTGTGCAAGATATTTATGAAACATAAATTATTTTCATATTTAGACCTGGGTTCAATCTTTAATATAGCTCATCATATATTATGACCGGGCTGTGGCGCAGGCTGGAAAGCAAGCCAGCTGCAACAAATCAACAAATCACTCTGACCAAGAGGTCATGAGTTCGAGGCCAGCCCGGTGCCTGCGTCTTGTCTCTGTCTCTGTTCTATGTCATGGCATTGAATGTTTGCCTTTATGTGTGTAATGTGATCCGCCCTGAGTCCCCTTCGGGGTGAGAAGGGCGGAATATAAATGCTGTAAATAAATAAATAAATAAATAAATAAATAAGGAGAAATTAAGAAAAAGCCTATTAAACATCAAAATAGCTTATGATTTTACAAAGTAAGCACCAAAACATCATGTTATACAACAAATTTGACAGAAAAAGTAGTTCAATACGCAGTAATGCTATGTAATAATTACTGCATTTATGAATTTAGCACCAAAATATCATGATATATTGAAAACATTGACTACAAAAATGCGTTGGATAATCCAGAACGTTGGATAAGTGAGACTCTACTGTAATTACTACATAGCATTACTGCGCATGGATCTACTTTTTCTGTCAAATTTGTTGCATAATATGATGTTTTGGTGCTTAATTTGTATAATGATTACCTAATTTGATGTTTAATCGGCTTTTCCTGAATCCCTTCTTATTATCCAACATATTCACTTATCCTGCCGGCCTGTTTATGTTGGATAAGTGAGACTCTACTGTATATTGATAACCTTATATTATCTGCTTAGAACTGGATTATATGAGGCCCCTTCTTCACAGCTGTATAAAATGCACACTGAAGTGGATTATATGGTAGTGTGAAGGCAAGATAATCCAGTGCAAAGCAGATAATATAGGATTATAAATGGGTTATATAGCTGTGTGGAAGGGCCTTGAGTCTACACTGCCATATAATCCAGTGCAAATTAGATAATCTGTGGAAGAGGCCTAAGTGAGGCCTAAGTCTGCCTGTCCCCTGGCCCTAGTTGGTTGCTAGGAGACCAAGTGGGCAGAGATTAGCCCTCTAACTGGCAGCAATTGGATAAAAACAATTATTGTTCTCCCTCTAATTAGGACTTTATTTTTCTTTTCTTTTTGTTGTATCAACCTAGAGGAGTGGATGATGGGTTGTGTTGTCAAATTTCGAGGTTGGGGGGTCTGTAGTTTTGTTGTTTTGTCGGTCGCCGTGATGCCATCGCTCATTTATATAGATAGATAGATAGATAGATAGATAGATAGATAGATAGATAGATAGGCATTAAGCACTGGAGTCAGATTTAGTGTAACAAGATATTCATGCAACTTCTTTATATAAATATTTAATACAAATAAATTGCTTCTAAAAAAAAACCAAAAATAAAGCAGGAATTTCCAACCAAGGGAATTAATTATAGGTACAAGAGAGAAAAAATTATTCTTGTAATACTTTTTATTATTCAGACACAAACTTAGGTTTGGTTCCTTTTTGATACCAATGATATCTTTGAATGACATTACATAAAATGTTGGCATATAGATACTACTGCTCACTGCAGGCAGGCCATTTAGTGAAGTGCTACATTAGATGTTATCATGAGACAGCCACACAAATTCTACTCATCTTGCAGCAATGTAACATCAATCCCACACAGTGATTTGATTGGGTTGACTGAGTCTCAAACTGTAATATTTGGGATGATTTTTCCCCCTGAGAAACTAATGAAATCTGTAGAACATAATTTGCCCCATCTCCGAGTCTGTGTGATATTGTAAATGGATAATTTTGGACACTTTATTGGACCAGCAAGGCATTCAGCATCACTAGATCTTTCAGATCAAGTGGCACCATGGGCCCCTGCCACTCTTCTCAAGAAACCAACAGAAGCCATTCTAGAGAAAAGGGAATATGTGCAACTCTTAAAACAACCATTTCTGGGGAAAAAAATCTACCAGTCACTACATCATGCCTTCTTTGTCTTTGTCTTTCTTTTCTTATTGTATTTTTTCATTAGTGTGGAAGAAAATGTGGTGTTTCCCTACAGGTCTTTTGATTACAAGACGAAATGAGCATGAAAAAAGATTTCCGATTTGATAAAATCCTTGTTAAATTGAGGGGCTATCCATGTCATAAATCATTTTACCTCACTGCACTTGCAATTTCACATCATATATCCACTCTTGACTGAGTTTCCATTAAGAGTATCAAGACTCCAAATAAATACTGCTTTGTTCCCTGATTTTGGCATATTGGTTTAGTATGAGTGAAGGAGCAGAAACTAAGCTCAATATTCAGATGCCTGAGAAATGACATCTCTGAGTACAAATAGACCCTTGATATCCACTTATCCAAGACCCCATCATGAATAACAACATCCATGGATGCTCAAGCCCCATCCTATTAATGTAAAGGTAAAGGTTTCCCCTGATGTTAAGTCCAGTCATGTCTGACTCTGGGGGTTGGTGCTCATCTCCATTTTTAAGCCGAAGAGCCGGCGTTGTCCGTGGACACCTCCAAGTTCATGTGGCCGGCATGACTGCATGGAGCGCTGTTACCTTCCCGCTGGAGTGGTACCTATTGGTCTACTCACATTGGCATGTTTTCGAACTGCTAGGTTGGCAGAAGCTGGAGCTAACAGCGGGCGCTCACTCCGCTCTCGGGATTTGAACCTGGGACCTTTCGGTCTGCAAGTTCAGCAGCTCAGTGCTTTAACATACTTCGCCACCGGGGCTCCCCCATCATATTAATGATGTAGTAAAAGGGTGTTTCTTATATAAAATGGTGAACAACTCAAATGAGTGCCAGAGCTTGAAGATCTGTGAAATGGCAGAAGGCTACAGGAGCATATGCAAACACATTAGCATAGTGCTCAGCACATGAAAAAAAGTTTGCTTTTGGGATATTTAAAAATATTTTTGAGACTTAGTTGGTTGAATCCATGGATGAAAAACCTCTGTGTCATAAAATATTTGGAGACACTGTAAAAAGTGCCTTCAAATCAATTCTGACTTATATAAACCCTATCATAAGGTTTTTTTAGGAAAGAGTTATTCAGAGAGAGAATCGCTCAAGTTCACCCGGTGGCTTTACAGGCTGATCAGGAATTTGAAGCCCTCCCTCCCAGATTGTTAGCTATTGCTAACATTACTGTCACCCAGAAGACCTTTGCATCACCTATCTCACAGCTGTGGAATGACGTGCCAGAAGAGATCCAACAACTAAATGAGCTGTCAGAAGACCCATCTCTTCCAGCAGCCTAGCTAGTCAATCATGAGTTTTGATTCATATTATGTTGCTACTATATGCCAAATCTGTGTTTCATGCAAGTTTTTAAAATATATATTTTTGTGGTTTTTAGCTATGTAATTTATTGTAAAATTTTATGTTCATATTTTTAACTTTGTTGTTGTAATAGAATCATAGAATAGTAGAGTTGGAAGAGACTTCATGAGCCATCCAGTCCAACCCCCTGCCAAGAAGCAGGAAATAAATAAATAATAATTAAATAATAACATGTATATTATTATTATTATTATTATTATTATTATTATTATTATCTAGATATAAAACCTATAGATAAGTGGGATCTGCAACAAAATGACTTGAGTGTGGATTACTGTGTCATTTTCCACCTATTCTATTCCATTCCTCCTCACTCTCCCACATGCTTACTTTCTTTTAGGATCCTTCTTGTTGGCAGTTGGTGAGTGACTGCAGGAGAAAACTTTAGTATTTTGGATAGTATGGGTTTCACTGGATTCACTACAATCTATGGTGATTCCGGTGGCACATATGATGAGATCTTAATGACACATGAACTGGGTTATAATTGTGACAGTATGGGCTAAACTCTATTGGAATGTGTAACTACAATAGAACCATTGGATCAATATACTTTATGTATACTATTCAGTTAAGCACATTCACTTGTTGAAGATACTTTTACAACAATGTTTGCAATTAAGAAGTGGTATTTTTTTAACTATGGGGGACAGGGTTGAATTTCCTGTTATTTGCATATATGTACATAATGAGATATCAGATATGAGGCCCAAATCTAAGCACCAAACTCATTTGTTTCAAATATATCTTATATACGTAGCCTGAAGGTAATTTAATACAATACTTTTAATTATTTTGTACATGCAAAAAGTTTGATTACATGGAACCATCAGAAGACAATGATGTCAATATTTCAGCCAATCATGTGGACAATTTTGGATTTTGGATATCACAGAATTATGGTTGAGGTGTATTCAAATTACAAGAAAGGAGATTCCACTTGAACATTAGGAAGAACTTACTGACTGTAAGAGCTGTATAACAGTAGAACACACTGCCTCAGAGTATGGTGGAAGCTCCTTCTTTGGAGGCATTTAAACAGAGGCTGGATGACCATCTGTCAGGGGTACTTTGTGCTTTTCCTTCATGCCAGAGGGTTGGACAAGATGACCTATGTGGTCTCTTCCAACTCTATGATTCTATTATATATATATATATACACACACACACACACACACACACACACACACACACTTACTGTATTCAGATGTATATATTTACTTATGTCATTTTTCAGGTTTATTTCATTTGTCCATGGTATTGCAAACAATTCTGTCACCTCCACTAAAAAAAAAAATCCTGGTATCTATGAATTTTCTCCCTTTCATCTAAGCCCATAACCTGAATTAGGGTTATTCTGTTCTGCAAATAGAAACTAAAATTATCTAAGTATATACTGTGATACATTGCTAAATTGTATATTTATAGGTTTTAAAGCTTTTATGCTTTTACTCGGTGTAAACTTATACATGTCCATGTTTACTCCCAAGAACTGCCTACTGTGTTAAACAGGGTTTGTTCACTGTTGTCATTTCTGTACTCCTAATAGATAATAATGACCGGTGATAGCACATTGTTATCATTAGCCCACTTCTGTTCTCTTCTGGTGAATTGACCCCTTGGATTCAAGACATTGTTATATGAGATTTCTATGTCTCCACAAGACACCATACATTTGGTGACTGCTATGAGCCAAGAAATTCATTCCTTTAAATATAAGTCAGGCACTGCAGAAAGCAATTTCATGGAATTGTGGACATGGAATAAATGTTGCTCTTCATAGAATGGAAAGTACTCTAAGTCAATCTTATGTCCTGTCTAGGGCCATTATGATTGGATTTCTTGTTCACTGTAAGATTAATTAGGCTAATAGTTTATTTAATTTTACTTCATTCCTGAAACAGAAAGGAATTTTGCCAAACATTTCATGAAAACATGATAATGACGGGGAAAATATGTACAATAAATAGCAGGTGATTTGTGACTGCATTTGCAGAGGGAGTTTCAGTTTTGAGATGATGTGACCTAAATTGTATGCCTAATATATAAATTAAAGTGGAAAATGGTAAACAGTGTGTAAAAGGGCTGTACGGTGATAATTATGAGATAAATATTAGCTGAATATTTCCTTTCACCACAGTTAAAAGCCAAACTTAATGATAGCAATCAAAAATCCGTTTTAGTACCATTGTATTTTTCAAAGCTTTTGCAGTAAGAAAAGACAAATATGAACTCTATTTCTATTATCCAGCTTTAGTAAGTGAAAAGAATGTGTAAATATTAAGGAGGATGGGACATACTTTGGTTTCCCCTTTCAATGCTTCAACATTTCCACACATTTCATTGTAATCATTATAATGTTCAGTGCATGATAATCTATGTAAATAAAATGTTTCTGTTGCTGAGTATCTTCTTCATTAAACATTGAATCAAAGTAATTTTTGATAATTAAAATTTATTTCTATAAGTACAGTTGAGGCATAAAGTTTTCTATAGAGCAGTGGTTCCCAACCTGTGGGCCTCCAGGTGTTTTGGACTTCAGCTCCCACAGTTTCTAACAGCCGGTAAGCTGGGTGGGATTTCTGGAAGTCCAAAAAATCTGGAGACCCAAAGGTTGGGAACCACTGCTATAGAGAATAAGCTGAAAACCATTGGATTATTTATAGTGCTGAGTAGGAGTCAGGTAATTCAAATGTGGACTCAGTCTACATTTTGATTTTGCCAAAAATTTCATGAAAACATGATAACGACGGGGAAAGATGTATAGTAAATAATAATGGGAGGAAATAGTGAATACAAAACCTGAGCTTGTATCTCCATTTTCATACTGCTAATAATAGAAGATACATTTATATTTACCCTACAAAAAAGGAAGATTTTTATTAAGAGCTCTATGAAAAATTCTTAAAATGCTTAAAATAGAGTGCAAATTATTGGTTTCGAGGAGCCCATGACAACACTAATTGCAATTTTTTGTCTGGATTAGTAAATCCAGATTTCCACCATAATATCACTACAAGATAATAGTGATGCTGCAGACAGGCATTGAGTTATAAATACTAACCTCAGATTATCCCATTATAGACCTTATTTATTAATTGATTTTTAATTCTTTATCTAAGAATTTGCTTCTTTATTTCACATTCTGACAAGTTTCACTGACTATAAGAAATAGCACCTAAAATGCATGCAAATGAACTATTGTTTAGAAAGAAAAAGTTGTCTTCATATCATTTAGCAAACACAGTGTTAGAATTTGGTTAGAAGTTGAAACTGTTTCATTGTCAACTGTTTACAATTATGGGTGTGAAATGTACCTTACACAAAACAATAATCGTACAAAAGCAGGATTCCATCCTGAATCCCTATAAATCAATTGTATCCCATGGGTTTCTGGAGTGTTAATGGGGAAAACGATGTGAATTATGTTTAACAGAAATCTTGAATCTTGAAATGAACTGAGTGCTTGCTTTTCTAATAGCTGCAAACTGTGGCTAGGCATAATAAAAATAATTGAAATGAGCTCTTGAACCTATTCATCTAGACATGAAATGCCTAAAAAACAAGTAAAACATTTTAAAGGGAATTAAAGTATATGTGCAATCCACATGTAGAAGTTATCTGCTCTTTATCTTCCTTAAATAAACTAATAATAATACAAGATAAACATAAAATATAAATATAAAAGACATTTAACTATTTTTAATTATTTAGCTAAATGTGCTGAACCAAGTTGACATTCCACATAATTGTTGCTCAATCTTCTATTTCTTATGGAAAATTAGAACATAATCCGATTGCTTTGATAACACAGAGAAATAAAAATTATCCAAGCAAATGCAGACTGAATGAATTTAAAGTAATTTAAATCTGGTGAGATAATTATTTTAATCACTCTCATGTGAAAGGATAGCATCTGAAATTTATTTCAGGAAGAAATCCCACTGTACCGTCAAAATTCTCAACCTAAAAAAATGTCAAACATCACCCTGGAACAATTTCACATTTAAAATCACCTCATGAAATTGTCATGGTCATTTCTTTAAAGTTGCCATGTGTTGGGATGTTCCCATCATTGCTCTGCCAAGTATAAGAAAAGTTACCTCTCTGTGATACAAATAATTTATAACAAACTATAGGAGATACTGCATTGTTACTTTCTTTGAAATTATAAAATCCAATGACATTTCTTCCCATGTGTTGTCGAAGGCTTTCATGGCCAGAATCACAGGGTTGTTGTATGTCTTTCGGGCTGTGTGGCCATGTTCCAGAAGCATTCTCTCCTGACGTTTCGCCCACATCTATGGCAGGCATCCTCAGAGGTTGTGAGGTATGGATAAACTAAGTCAGGAAAGGAAAGAATATATATCTGTGTAGAGTCCAAGGTGTGGCAAGAGTTCTTTGTCACTGGGAGCCAGCATTAATGTTTCAGTTAATCACCCTAATTGGCACTGGAAATGTTTTGTCCCTTGCCTGGGGGCATCCTTTGTTCAGTCAAGTCCTCATTGTGTTGGTTCCCATCTACTGTTTTGATTTTGGAGTTTTGTAATACTGGTAGCCAGATTTTGTTCATTTTCATGGTTTCTTCCTTTCTGTTGAAGTTGTCCACATGCTTGTGGATTTCAATGGCTTCTCTGTGTAGTCTGACATGATAGTTGTTAGAATGGTCCAGCATTTTTGTGTTCTCAAATAGTATTCTGTGACCAGGCTGGTTCATCAAATGCTCTGCTATGGCTGATTTCTCTGGTTGAATTAGTCTGCAGTGCCTTTCATGTTCTTTGACTCTTGTTTGGGCGCTGCGTTTGGTGGTCCCTATGTAGACTTGTCCACAGCTGCATGGTATCCGGTAGACTCCTGCAGAAGAGAGAGGATCCCTCTTGTCCTTCGCTGACCGTAGCAGCGAAGGACAAGAGGGATCCTCTCTCTTCTGCAGGAGTCTACCGGATACCATGCAGCTGTGGACAAGTCTACATAGGGACCACCAAACGCAGCGCCCAAACAAGAGTCAAAGAACATGAAAGGCACTGCAGACTAATTCAACCAGAGAAATCAGCCATAGCAGAGCATTTGATGAACCAGCCTGGTCACAGAATACTATTTGAGAACACAAAAATGCTGGACCATTCTAACAACTATCATGTCAGACTACACAGAGAAGCCATTGAAATCCACAAGCATGTGGACAACTTCAACAGAAAGGAAGAAACCATGAAAATGAACAAAATCTGGCTACCAGTATTACAAAACTCCAAAATCAAAACAGTAGATGGGAACCAACACAATGAGGACTTGACTGAACAAAGGATGCCCCCAGGCAAGGGACAAAACATTTCCAGTGCCAATTAGGGTGATTAACTGAAACATTAATGCTGGCTCCCAGTGACAAAGAACTCTTGCCACACCTTGGACTCTACACAGATATATATTCTTTCCTTTCCTGACTTAGTTTATCCATACCTCACAACCTCTGAGGATGCCTGCCATAGATGTGGGCGAAACGTCAGGAGAGAATGCTTCTGGAACATGGCCACACAGCCCGAAAGACATACAACAACCCTATTTCTTCCCATCTTTAGGACCAATGAATCCCATAGAAAATTAACCTAGTTTTAATGGAAATACGAATGAGGCTGTGACATTCACAGACAACATAAATCAATGTACTTGCCAACTCATGAATCAGTTGTACTGGCTGTGGTATATTGTATCTGTGGAAGAAATAACTAGAAGTATGTTTAAAAAATAGATTGAGAGAGTGCCTGGTGCACAGTTTGGAAGGTACTGTCCACATGTTCTAATGTTGGTGTCTGCTATGTGAATGTGCCCTTTTTGAGTTCAAGATCTATCACGTATATTTGTGTCTACATAAAACAAATGAATTGTGAGCTTGACTGCTTAGGAAAAGAAAGGTTTTTTTAGATCATGATTTAAATTTCAAGATATATCTGCTTAGTTAGACAGTAAACTAGGTTTAACAGTCGAGTGCTCAATTCGACTCAGGCTTCAAACTTGCCACCTTCCAGTCAGCAGTGATCTATTCCTGCTGGCTATTAACCAGCTGTGTTACAGCCCGGCCCATCAACAGCCGGCATACCCGATACATCAACAGCCATCAGCTATTATAGCTCTCCCATACAGCTCCCAGTCACACATTCTCATCCATATAGTTTCCACCAAAATGAGAGGTCTATAATCCTGAAGGTTTGTCTCAGACTGATGTTGTTTTGTCTGGCCACTACCAAAGTCATACCCTATAATAGGCATGGGAAAACTAAGGCCTGGGGGCCAGATGCAGGCCCCTGGGCACTTATCTCAGGCTCTCATTTTTCCTGTCCTCTTGGCCTGCCACATCCTTTTGCCAAAAAAATGGGGGAGGAATGCACTCAGCAGCTGAGAGCCCTTTAGAGCACTCTCAGCCACTGTGTGTCTCACTCTCCTCCCAGCATAAGGACGATATTAGGAAGATGACTCGAGAAAGGCACACAGCAGTGGAACAATCTAAACCTATCTTGCCCTCCTCCTGGCATAATGCCACGAGGACAGCCCAAGGATTGGAGGAGGAGGATCTGGAGGAAGATAGCATAAGGATGGGGTGAGCAGTCTGTGCCTAGCTGTTCTCTCTCCTGGCCTGGCCCTTCTGGCCAGGCCTGCAATGCAGCCCCAAAGCAAAAAAGGTTTGCCCATGCCTGTCCTATAAGTATCCTGGTTAGGATGAAATGCCTACAAATAATTTTCTTTCTTCCTGCTTTCTCGGCTGATGCAATATGTCCCAATTTCCCAATTTCTCTTTATCCTTGGTTAGCTTCAATTATTCACCTTTCCCCCAGTTCAGGACTCAAAGTGTTCACCAAATGTCACAGCAAAAAGAACAAGGTGTTACTGGGTATTGTTGTCAGTTTGTCATAGCAAAAGTCAGTGACAGTGTGCAAACTCCTCCCAGGTAAGTCTAATACTTATAATACAGTTTTTGAAGTTTTATGTGGATCTCTGTGAAATTCACCAAAAGGATAGGGAGATACTTTGTCTCATATTTACCTTTGCCATCTTAGCATATCACAGCAACATTTTTAGATATCTTTATGCTTAGAGGAAATGATTAATGTTATAGCAAATATAAGAAATGAGAAGTTTCTATTGCTGATGGATTTCAAACAGAATGGTACTACACTTTTTCCATGCTATTAGCATCAAGACGATTCCAGTTTTACAAAAGTATCTTTTACAAAAGTAAAGTTTCCTCTTTTCATTATTAAATTATTCTGATAACCAAGCCTGGTAAAGATCTCACTCACTCAGATACTTGGTGATGATTATGAGATTTTCCCTTTTTTCAATTTTGCAAAATCACTTTAAATTACCTCTATAAGCAAAATGGCAAAATCTACAACTGAAACATTTGCTTTGACTCTGTAGCTCTAAGTGCATCTGAGACTCTCTCAATATGAAAGGCATTAATTGAGGCCAAGCAAGCAACTAAATCAACAACCTATTTTTATCTATTAAAATTACATGGCAAGATTGGGATAGAGAATTGTTATATCCAGTTGTGTATAACTGATAGAGCTGTGCAAAATTTCATTTGTACCTTGTTTTTCATATCTATTTTGTAAGATTCGTACATACAATGTGATATTAAGAAACACAAGGGGCACCCATGGAAAAAACGTAAGATTAAAAACCCTGACCTATGACTTTTGGAGGAGTTATGTCTCACATAAGGCTCCAGGCCTCCATCATTTCTCCCCCAAAATGGCTGGGTTTGGTTCCCCCAAAGGACCCTGAGAAGGATGATAAGACTGAAGTGGAGGGAGAAGTCCCATTCATTCCCCAAAGGGAGCAGAGAGGGTGGCCCAGGCAAGAAAGAAGCCCCTCCAGCCTAGAAAGAGACAGGCAGAAACCACACTCACATTGAGGCTTTAAAAAGAAAGCAAGCAGAATTCTGGAAAATGTAGTTTAGGGTAGGGCCTTTTGAATTCTTTGCCACAGGGGTCCTCACCTTCCCAGACTACAATTCCCAGAATTTTTGCTTACCACCTTGTGCCACCTCCTTCTCCTCCCTGAAAGTTTTTTGGTTGGGGGAAACTTGTGTTCATTCTCTAAAGGGATTTTGAGATAAAAGGGATTGTTGGAAGTTGAATCAACCCTTGTGAGGTAAGCAATTTTGAAAAATTACTTCTAAAAATAAAAATTGAAACATTTTTGGAATATTTCCAAGAAGCACATTTTAATCCATCATTTTCTTTTGGGCAGAAATGATATAAAAAGTGTAGTCTGGGAAGTAGGAGAGTTTAAGTGATATGAAAACAACCTTGGGGGTTACATGCATCCCCTGGGGCCTTATTCTGCTCATAAAGTTTATTATCTCCACTTTTTATGCTTGGCGGAGATCTCTGCAATTACAATAAGAAATCTTTCCTTTTTTTCCTTTCTATAATTTCTCGTTTTCATAAATCTGTTATATCTACTTTGGAAGCATCCCACAATAATATATTATTCTTTATATTTCATACAGCTTCTATTAGATATGTTCTCTGAATAGCAAGTGTGTTTTTAAACACCATTTTTGTATTGGTGATAGGGTATTCTATCTATCGATCTCTCAAAAGCAAACTTTGATTATGCATTTGCATTATATGTAAGGGACACCATTTTACTGCACAACTGTATATAATGAGACCTGAGTTTCTATGTACTTTAATATCCACAGGGGTTCTGAAACCACTGAATTGTCTTATTGCCTGTTTTGTTTAATTTTTCATTGTATTGTCCGCAAATACATTGTTAGCTGCCTTCAGTCTTATTATTAGGAGGAAGGCAGAATATAAATGAAAACCATCATCATCTTTGGAGGGAGCGTAAAGTGAAAATAGACAAAAATACTCATATATTGTTAATTGGTCTGAATAGAGAAATTACTGAGTGGCATATATGAGTTCCTAAAATAATTTTTAACTAAGAAGCTGCATTTCTTAAAAAAAATGTTTTTATACTACTAGCTCGAATTTCTAAAAAATGTGAATTAAAAATTGTCAACTGCAGCTGCAGCAGCATTAATATATTAAGTCCGCATTGAACTCATCTGGCAACATTTCTGGCAATATTATGTACTGACTGTTCAGATATATATATGTTCTTTTAAATGGATATATGTTTTAGCTGATTGTATATGTTGTATTTTTATGTGCTGTTGTTCCCCGCCATGATCCATGGTGGGAGATAACCAAGACATTATTATAGCCAACACACAAAATTTGGTGCCACAAATATTAGACCTGGGTATATTTGGGTATATTTGAACTGATTCCAAAAATGGCACCAGTTTTCTCTTACCTAATTCTTGAAATTCAGAACATATGGCATATACTAGGGATGTGCGATCCATTAAAAATGGTTCAAAGGTCATTACAAAACTGCAGGGCTCTGGCATTTCATTTCTAAAGTGTAAAATATAGTTAGTGAAAAAATCATTAATATAATGAGAGTAATGAAATTTTGTTATTATTTTGTTACAGTAAGTGTGCACTAAGGCAACCTTTTTGGCTTGACTTTGCTTCCCTGAGCTGAAAAGGAAACTGACTTTGGGAACCTTCCAGAATTTACAAAACAAAAACGAAAAAGCATGGGGCAAGTTTCAATTCTTAATTTTTGGTGTGGGCCATGCCCATGTGTCAGATATCACCTCATAAATACAAAATTTAACAAATTTGATCTGAATTATGAGGCAAATTAAAAAATTCACACCTCTACCATATACCAGTCACCATCTGCTCACCCATAGAAAACTAGGATAAACCATATTTAAGAAACTAGAGCTGATGTGGTCTATCCAATGTAATTTTAGCTATTGGTTTTGAGTATGTTTTAATGTATATGTTCTATGATTGTATATTTATATGTTTTAAATGTATTTATGTGATTGTATTTTATTGTGTATTGCTGGGCTTAGTCCCCATGTGAGCTGCCCCAAGTCCCTTTAATAATAATAATAATAATAATAATAATAATAATAATAATAATAATAACAACAACTTTATTTTTATACCCCGCCCCATCTCCCCGAAGGGACTCAGAGCAGCTTACATGGGGCCATGCCCGACACAACAATACAATAACAGTAATAAGACAATAAAACAAAATCGCATCAATAAAACATCAACATTAGTAAAACAGTCATAAAAGTCAGCATACATCTCCCTTTGGGGAGATGGAGTGGTATAAGCATAAAGTTATTATTAGTATTATTATTATTATTATTATTATTATTATTATTATTATTATTATTATTTTCTGAATTAGCACCCCAAATAACCCCAAGAACAGGCCTGATAACCAAGACTCCAAGAAACCCCAAAAACAACATTGCATGTACTCTTACTTTTATAGTTTTCTTTGCTTGTGTTGTTCTGAGAGATGTTGTGGATGTAGCTGTTCTCATGTGCTACAATTAATATTTGTCTGACTTAAAGTTTCTTTCATTACAGAGCCAACTAGCTTATTTTTAAAAAGTAGACATAGCAGGTCAAACTATGCTAGACATTTGAAAATAGTTTTGTTTTGATTCTCTCTCGCTGCCACCCACTCCAACAAAATCCACACAATGATCTATTAAAATTACAGTAAGAAGTCAGTAATGTCCACTAAGCTAAATCAGTGCCATAATCCATATTACACTGTATAGTTTTCTTCCCTCTTTCTTCTCCTTTTTCTTTAAAGGAACTAGCTGAAAATAAAATTTAACAGATGACAGAAACCCTGGCAACAATTTAATCTCATGGTTATTTCAGTACAATATCCCAAAATGATAGAGTTTTATAATTAATGGCAGTTATGCTGGACATGCCCCAATAAGAAATGATGGGCTTGCCATTTACAAACATCAAATTTTACAAGTTGGAAGTGAAATGCAGTCAGTACAGGCCAATGGACCAAAGAATGATATCAGCTGTAATTTCATGATACCATATCTGGTGCTGGCAAAGCAAAAGTAATACCCACTGGAAACTGATTTGCAAAGGGGTTGGCTTTGCAGGTGAGGAGGAATGAGAGTGGGTATCAACATTCAGCTCTGTTGATCTGCAGATTTGAAAGTATTCTTTATTAAAATAAACATATTCTTCTTGTATTTGAGATGTTGGCTTTTACAGTTTTGGGATTTTACCAAGTCTAATAGTAGTACCAAACAGTAATGAAACTAATCTTGAAAATAGAGCATGCAACAAAGATCCCGGAGAGTTTGCCTTTCACAGAGAAATATAACAGACAAAAAGGTGTAGTAGAAAAAGCACATTTTGCTTTTTGGACAAATGACTTCAAATCTTTCTGTGTTTGTCAGATGGAGGGACAGGATGTTATATATGCTCATAACATTACATGGGTATGATGTGATGTTAACACGGATGGAAAAGGATGGGGAGTTCTAAGATTCCAAAATGCTTGAGATGAGAAACAGTGCTATAGCATGAAACACAAACAGGAAAATAAAATGACACCACCAATTAAGGGTGGTTGTTGGGTGATGAGAGGTAAGTGTTAATATGAAGTTATTATCCTCCAAATGCCTACCAGAAGCAAGGAGATTGAGGTTAGAGAAACATGGGCAATTTTCAGGGCATGGGAGTTCATTCTTCAGAATAACACTTCTCTATCAAAGGAAAATTGAGAGGGAGAATCACCTTAAAGTGACTCTTCCACCTCCAAATTGGGTGTCGGAATTGACCTTTATTTTAAGTGGCTGGAAGATTGAAGCCATTAAGGTCTATGTTCCCAGTGTGACAAAACTGCCAAGTTTCCTCAGTGCCTTAAGTATCTCTTCCACCCACCTTGGGGGCAATATATAAATAAGCTGAATAGAAAAAAAAAAGATTGGATTATACTCTTGCCTGGATTTGATTCTTCTGTGAGAGAAGATGATATTGTAAAGAACTTGTTCGGCTTAGGGCTGATGATGGAAGCATATAAGAATCACTTTACATGGAAGAAGAAATCTCTGACCCAGTGCATGCTTCCTGCTGTCTAGTGATGTAAAGTGTTGTTTAGTGGTGAAAAAACGAATAGTTGTAGTGATATCAATTTCAATGGGAAGCACCACTGACTATATCCATAGTTAAACTCATTCTGTGCATCATGGGTCTCCAGCACATGATGGATCTACTTAGTCCAACATTTTGTTTGCACAATGTCCACCATCCACTAACCTTTTTTTAGGTTTACCAGAAAGACCATGTGTGGAAGTTCCTCCTGCATCTCGTGCTCCATAGAAACTAATATAAGAAAGGCATACTGCTGTTATTGCTTGAGGATATATAGGCAACATTCACACTGACACTATAATGCATCTTGAAACTGGTTTTGGAGGATCAGATTGCCATGCCTGGAACTGGTTTGAGGCCAGGATGGTAATTACATTGTAACAAAATGTGGTTTCAATCACTTTGCAGTGTTTTTAAAATTTTCTACAGATATGCACATCAGCACACTAGAGATGGGTGGGATTTAAAAAGGGAAAGTGACAGGGGGTCAACTAGCTACCTGCTTCCCAGCCATGCCCTTGGGCCATTTCTCGGCAGACCTCACTTAGGATTCTTTTGGCCCTAATGTCCATAAATTTATCCATTTTTAAAAATAAAGTGTCTATGATGTCACCCATTGTCACACCATTATTACACCAGTGTAAGGCAGCAAAATCTACAGTTTAGTGATGTTTTTTTTTCTTAATTAGAGATCCCAACATTGTAATATCTTCTCATACAGAAGTTGTTCCAGCCCACGGCTAGAATGCTGGTGGATGTTTGTTTGGGTATCTTTACATATTTACAGACGGATAAGGCCCTATCTACACTGACCATTTAATGCAGTTCAGTGCTATCTTCAAACTGTGGCAGCCGGACAACAAACTCCCTCAAATGTTCACAAAAGAAAGCCCTTAATGTGCATCAGTGCTCTGAGGTTTGTGCTATCATCATCTGAGCCTCAAACTGGTTTCAGAATTTCCTATGTAACAGTGAAACCACTTTCTATCAATACCAGTTTGAAACTGCATTAAATGTTCTGTGTAGATGTGCTTTTGATTAACCCTTCTGTACTGTTTCCAAGATTCTGCCTTCATATTTTTTTTAAGATAAGAGCATGCAATTTTTCCATTTGGGCTTATTAGACATGGATGCAGTCCTCATGATGGAAACAAGCTCTTTCAAATATAGTGAATCTCAATGACTTTTGTTTAATTGTTCCATTTAAAAAATACCAAATAGTATTGGCTTTAGAACACATCTGTTACCAAAAGAACAAACCAAGGATATATTGACTGTACTGCTTTTAACAGATATAGCAACATCGATTCTTGATCTCTATGCAATAGCTATAGGATTTCTGAAATGTATTCAAATGTATAACTCATTAATAGTTTCCAGAGGTTTAAAAAGGTAACAAAAACACTCATTTGAATTTGTCATTCTGGAGCCCTTCTGGGAAAAGTTCGTGCCAAGGAACTGGTGACATGAATAAACACAATAACATCCCCTACTATGCATTAAAGCTACATACTTACACCCCTCATTGATCCCATATCTTTTCACTCACAACCCATGGGAAGAAAAGTAGATACCACTCTCCAGCACCAAGGTATTAAAATGAACCTTTTCCAGTTACTGTACACGATACTTACTAGAGTCTTTGTAGCCATTCTATTCTGAGTGTTACTTCTAAGAGATTATTCCTTACTCAAAAGGAAAGAGAGTTTCACCTATTTTTTTCTGGCACAATCAAAATGGCAAAGCTGCTTAGGATCACTTCCACTCTGTCTTTAAACAGTCATTGCTTATTGGCAAAAATAAATAAATAAATAAATAAATAAATAAATAAAAATTAAAGATGGGAGGAATATTAAAATATCTTCCAAAAATCATATATTTCTAATGCTGAGAAACCTTAATGAAAGGAATCCTGAAATGATGGGAATCCTTACTATTTCAGACTTATTCCACAAAAAAAGTATGTGGTTTTTTCATGCAGAAAACAGCATTTTCTGGCCAGAAGACAGCATTTTCTGCCTAGAAAATAATATTTACTTGGAAAAATATTGAGTACTGTGCAAAAATGCTGCAATGGGGGACTTGTTCAGAGTAAAGTTCAGGTCCAGGCTATTTGGCCAACTGCATCCCCTTGTACAAATCTTCTCGGGCCCTGAGATCTTTAGGAGAGGCCCTTCTCTTAGTCCCACCTCCATCTCAAGCTCAGTTGGTGTGGAGGAGAGAGAGGGTCTTCCTTCTCGGTGGCTGCCCCTTGACTCTGGAACTCCATGCCCAGGGAAGCCAGGATGGTCCCCTCCCTGCTGTCCTTCAGGTAGCAGGTTAAAAAAAATTTTACAGGCAGGGTTTTAAAGAAGAAGATTTTTAAGAGTGTCAGGGGCTGCTGTGATTTTATATGCTTTTAATGATATTTAATACTGTTTTCATGTTTGTATATTTGTATATTTTAAGTTGTATTGCACTTAGTTGTGAGCTGCTTTGAGTTTCCGTATGGAGAGAAAAAGTGGGATATACATAAACATTAGGCTTGAGTGATCCATGAAAAAATTGATTCTAAACTCGTTTCAAAAGTAGGGGGCGCCAGCGTTTCGTTTCTGATGTCATTTCTGAATTTTGCCCCCCAAAAAATTCGAAATTAACGAAAATTCATTAGTTTCAAAAGTAATTCGTTAATGGCGGACGCGCATGCGCAGTGGCCAAAAAAAACAGCACGAAGGGAGATTTTACAGGACTCTCCCGCCCTCATTTTTTGAGTGATCTTCTTCAAACTTGGTACAGTGGTAGAACACATTTAACACTGACAGCTCACAAAAATTTGGAATGTTTCCCTTATCCTCTGATTTTTGGCGAATTTTCATAGCTTTTATAATAAACCATTTTTTAATAATTGCAGAAATCTGTTCCTGGTTTGAAAGTCTTATTTCCTGTTAAATTGGGTTGCCTTTACTGTGAAAGTCATTGTTCTACTTCAGAAACTTTGTTTTTGTGGCTGAAACTTTGTTAAATTGGTGTGTGTGTGATATATACTGTATGTGTGTGTGTGTGTGTGTGTGTGTGTATATATATATATATATATATATATATATATATATATATATAGTCCCTGCATATGTGTGTGTGTGTATAGGTAAAGGTAAAGGTATCCCTTGATGTTAAGTTCAGTCATGTCTGACTCTGGGGGTTGGTGCTCATCTCCATTTCTAAGCCCAAGAGCCAGTGTTGTCCATAGACACCTCCAAGGTCATGTGGCCGGCATGACTACATGGAGTGCCATTACCTTCCCGCCAGAGCGGTACCTATTGATCTACTCACATTGGCATGTTTTCAAGCTGCTAGGTTGGCAGAAGCTGGAGCTAACAGCGGGCACTCACTCTGCTCCCGGGATTTGAACCTGGGACCTTTCGGTCTGCAAGTTCAGCAGCTCAGTGCTTTAACACACTTCAACATCGGGGCTCATGTATATATAATATACATACACATACACACAATGTGGAGAATATGTGGAAAGGTAGATAGATAAGTTGGGAGCCACAGCGAAGGCACCTTTCTGGGAGCAAGGTATAATAATAATAATAATAATAATAATAATAATAATAATAATAATAATTCCCTTACAATATCCAAGATGGCTCACTGCTACAGAATCTTGGGAGCTTTAGTTTGGTATGGTACCATTATTGGCAGAGAAAGCTAAGCTGTAGGAGTTGAAATCCAATCATTTATCCTCCCTATAGAATCAATTTTATATGCATTTTTAGCTACAGAAAAGCTAAAATCAGGACAGTAAAAGAACAACACCCAGAAAATGGGAATTCCAGACAGGAAACAATCAGGGCCAGCTAATACCTCCCAACAAAGGATTCCCCCAGGTAGGAAGCAGCCAGGCTTTGAAGCTGCAAGGCTATTCAATGCTAATCAAGGTGACCAATTACAACATTCACACTTGCCTCCCACAGACAAGAGTTCTTTCTCCCACCCTGGACCTTCCACAGATATATAAACCCCACTTGCCTAGCTTCACACAGACGTCAAAACCTCTGAGTATGTCTGCCACAGATGTGGGTGAAACGTCAGGAGAGAATGCTTCTGGCACATGGCCAGAAAACTCATAGCAACCCAGCCAGTAGGCTGTTGCTGAACAACCTATGAACTTTTAGCATTAAAGGAAAAAAATGCCCAAGATTTTATCACTTAATACTGTTGGCATGTCTGGAGAAGAATAGAATGCTTCTATACCAGGCAAGGGCAAACTTTGCCCATGTCTGGAGTTAGGAATTGTAGGAGTTGAAATCCAAAACAATTTGACAGAAAACTGGGAGTTGTAGTTTGGCATGGTACTGGCTCTCTTCTGCAGGGAAGGCTAGGGACTTTGTAAAACTACAGCTCACATGACATGGCACTGAATCTGTTGCAATTGAGCTGGTGCCAGAATCCTTTCCGGGAGATCTCCTCAGTGGAGATATCTCTTAAAGGGATATCCTCTGGCTCTAAGGATTCCGTTTAGGAAGGCAAGCCTGGTTTTGGTATTCCCCTTTAAGCCTGGCTGAAGAAGCAAAACCAAACGGCAGCTCCAGGGCGAGGCAGGGCGAGGAGAAGGCCAAGCGCAGGCAGGCATGTCTCTTCTCTCTTCTCTTCGCTCCCTCCCTGCTTCGCGGAAGGCTTCTACTGAGCCGGTGTGGTCCCCGCGGGGGGGGGGGGGGTGTCTCAATGGCATTTTTAAAATGCTAGCCTCTCCCTCCCTCCCTCTTCCGCTCTGATTGGCTGAGAGGCATGCCAACATGGCTTCTCCTCTCAGAGGGGCTACAGCTACATCCGAAGACATCAGAAACAAATGAAAAAAAGGTACTTTTATTATTCAAATTCGTAATATTTGTAAGGCAGTGAGCAGATGGTTCAATATCAATTCAAAAGTAATTATGAAACGAATTTTAAACGAATTTAACGAACTAATGAAAAATTTGCTCAAGCCTAATAAACATAACAATAATAATGGGATCTGCGCACATCATCTGAAAATACATCACACAGTCCTAGACACTTGGGAAGTGTTTGACTTGTGATTTTGTGATACGAAATCCAGCATATCTATCTTGTTTGCTGTGTCATACAATGTTGTTGTGTCAATAATAATAATAATAATAATAATAATAATAATCCAGCATATAGATCTCATTTGCTGTGTCAATTCAATTTCCAATAAGCCTTTATGGACTTGTCAACATCAGAAGAGGAATTTTCCAGGGACATTGATCGTCCCCTCTGCTTTTCATTATTGCCATGATCCCTCTGTCAACAGTCTTACAAAAAACAAATCTCGGCTATCAAACATCTAAGAAATCTCACAAAATTTCACATCTGATGTACATGGATGACCTGAAACTGTATGGGAAAACAAAAACTGAAATCCAGTCTCTGACCAACACTGTCAGAAATTTTTAGTACTGATATCAGCATGGAGTTTGGTTTGGACAAATGTTCAACAGTGGCATTGAAGAAGGGAAAAATCATTGAAAGTGAGAGCATAAATATGCCTAATGGCCAAACAATAAAGTGTCACCAGCCAGAGGCCTATAAATATCAGGCCATAATACAGCTGGACAACATCAAGCATGAACATGTGAATACACACAAAGGGTCAGAAAAATTCTCAAAAGCAAGCTCAATGGAGGCAACACCATCAAGGCCATAAACACCTGGGCCATACCTGTCATAAGATATACTGCTGGCATTATAAATTGGACACAGGCGGAACTGAACAACTTGGACAGAAAAACAAGAAAACTCATGACCATTCATCATTCACTTCACCCTCACAGTGATGTTGACCAGCTATATCTGCCTAGAAGATCAGGGGGCAGAGGACCCTTACAAGTAAAACAAGCAGTCAAAGAAGAAGAATATGCCCTGGCAGAATATGTAAAGCAAAGAACCTGCTTTGATTGAAGTCAAAAATCAGAAACTCCTCAAAGCACAGCAGACAGAAAACCAGTACAAGAAAACCACACTACAAACTAGAGCTGACAGCTGGCACAACAAAACATTGCATGGAAAGTTCCTTGACAAAATTGAAGGAAAAACTGATAAGGAGAAGACCTGGCTATGGCTCACAAATGGGACCCTGAAGAAGGCCTGATCCTTGCAGCCCAGGAGCAAGCCATCAGAACAAATGCAATTAAGGCCAAGATTGAAAAATCAGCTGATGACCCAAAATGCAGACTCTGCAAGGAAACCGACAAAACCATTGATCATATCCTCAGCTGCTGTAAGAAAATCGCACAGACAGACTACAAACAGAGGCACAACTATGTGGCCCAAATGATTCATTGGAACTTATGCCTCAAGTACCACCTCCCAGCAGCAAAGAACTGATGGGATCACAAACTTGCAAAAGTATTGGAAAATGAGCACCCAAAGATACTGTGGGACTTCCGAATCCATACTGACAAAGTTCTGGAACACAACACACCAGACATCACAGTTGTGGAAAAGAAAAAGGTTTGGATCATTGATGTCGCCATCCTAGGTGACAGTCGCATTGACAAAAAACAACAGGAAAAACTCAGCTGCTATCAGGACCTCAAGATTGAACTTCAAAGACTCTGGCAGAACCCAGTGCAGGTGGTCCCGGTGGTGATGGGCACACTGAGTGCCGTGCCAAAAGATCTCAGCCGGCATTTGGAAACAATAGACATTGACAAAATTATGATCTGTCAACTGCAAAAGGCCACCCTACTGGGATCTGCATGCATCATCTAAAAATACATTACACAGTCCTAGACACTTGGGAAGTGTTCGACTTGTGATTTTGTGAAACTAAATCCAGCATATCTATCTTGTTTGCTGTGTCGTACAATAAAATAATAATAATGTTAGCCCATAACTGATTATTTCTACTTTGAAATGTTATTTTTTTTCAAAAAAATATTTCCTGTGCTGAAAATGCTATTTTCTCCACATATTTTGTATAAAATAAGTCTGCATCATAAAATTCTTTCAAAAAGGTTGTGCTTTGTCTAGACTTTCTCACAGCAGAAATAAAATTACAAAAATTATCTTTGCTACTTTTGAGAAGAAACTTAGTGAAGAATTGTATTCCTTAGTAAAAATGCAGGAACAATAATGATCAAGTGGTGCCTGCTAGGTGATACGGTTCTGCTTTTGATCCTTAACTTAGCAGTGAGAGAGCTCTCAATGATACTTGTTGTCTCATTTTCTGTTCTCAGCATGGAAAAGCTTTTCTTCTCAGAATTAACGAATGAACCGGAATGACACCCTGCTGAATTTTATACAGTTAATTAGGTCAATGATATGGGTGGCTTGGTTGCAGGGCAGCTGCTGTGTTCACTTTTTTAAAGACAATCATTGCATACTTCTTTGCAACCACACTCTACTATTAAAAAAAATGAATGTGTACAAGATTCAAGTCACTGAATGAAACAGTGGCATATAACAATTGTGGCTGGTCTATTTTGGTGCTGTTTTATTTTGTATCTATTTAAACAAACATATAATTAATTCTTCCTCAGAGAGCAGGGAAGGTATCTAAGGAAAGCAACATGCCTCTTTCTTTTCTTTTGCATTTGTTTTCCCATTTGAAAACAGCTCCCTCTGTTGCTCTACCTCTTTCTTCTTCAGTTCCTCGCTCACTCATAATATGAGCATGCAGGTTACAGCCTTTGATTTTATTCGATATGTTGGTGCATTCATCTGTGAATGAAATGTAGAAATCTTTCAGCTCAACACACCTTGGGTCATTCAGAGGTTTTTATCTGTCTGCAATGTATTGATCTTATCAGCAGTCGTGAACAATTGTCACTTGGGAAAGGAGTCCATAAATATTCACCAAATCAGCAGTCCCACTTTGATATCCCTTGGGTCTACTGGCTATTTCAGGGGGTTATGTTGGATAAGAAAACTGAGAGATGAAACAAGTTGCAAGAAATTGGGCTATTGCTGTCCCCGCCCTTGTGCTCTCTGTTACACAAGTTATTTATCAAGTTTAGCACAGAAAAAGCAAAATCGGCATTACCACTATCTCTCCAAATATAAATATCTAAACAGCCTATAGATCTCTAGAGGAAGAAAATTCATTGATATTTGTAAGCCATAGTATTTTGTTTTTGATGGTACTCTCCATGGGCTCATGGAAGCTGTAGGGCTAAATGAGACCTGAAAACTCATTTACTCCATAGAGATCAGAAAACATATGACCTTGCATCAATCAAGCCAAGATTGTACTGGTCCGATATAGCAGTGTTATGTGAAAAGCTTTGATTAAGAAAATCCTGTGTGTGTTTGTGTATAAAATTTGTAGTTCCAGCCCCAACAGCACCATCATAGTCCTGTTCATGGAGAATTAAGTCCCAGTGATACTTACTCCTAGGTACTCCAGATTTTGCAAACTAATGTAAGCGGTGTAGATCAAAAACATGAGAAAAACATTGTTGTGAATGAGTCTTCTGAGGCTGTGAGTGATAATGGTAGGATCAGGAGGGGAAGGAAGAATCCTCGCGAGGAGGGCTCGTTGGAAGATTTACATAGGAAGAGAGTCAGGGAGATAGATGAGGAATCCTCAGATGAGGATTCATTTGGGGAGTTGGAAGAGAATCCTGAGGTGGAAATGACTGTTGAGGACCCGGTGGTGGTGGAAGGGGTTGGCATTGACTGGGCACAGGATCCAGAGGATCTTGGGGAGGAAACTGGGCCCATGGATGCTGAGGACACAGGAGAGGCTTGGGTTTCTTCAGAAGCAGACCCCACATGGTCTGCCTGGAGGAATGAAGGCGATTCCGTAGGTGTGGACAGGGTTGGGCGTAGGCAGAGTGATTTTGACTCTGATGAGGAACTTGGGACGCCTGATCCTAAGGCGTTGGCTGTTTGGAGCTCGGATTCTGATGAGGATCTTGGGACACCTGATCCTAAGGCATTGGTTGTTTGGACGCCCAAGGAAACCTAAATCAATTGGGGGTTTTTTGGCCATTGTTCCTTGCATGTGACAAGGTGTTGTTCGGCACCATTGGGTTTCCTGTATTTGACTCTGAAGACTGGCTTGGGACTTTGCAACCGATGTAAGTTTGATCCGGGTTATTCTACGATGGAGGGCTGGAACTGTGTGGGTTTTCTGTTTGGACTGCATTGTTATTACTATTTTGCATTAACTACTGCTCACCTCCATTGTCTTAGCTCTTTGTGTTATCCCACAGCATCGACCTCGCTGTGACGACTTCACCCTTTGGACCCTGGACTGGAACTCGACTTGGCATATCTCTTCACTCTTAAACTCGGCTTGGCATCATTCCCGTGTTTGTGGCTGACTTCTATTGCTGACCGCTGGCTTCAACTTCGACTCCGACGCTGTTCTCCAATCCTGACTCCGGACCGGTTTAACTTCGCTACAACGTTTCATTCCCCTGACATCTGGCTTGGCTTTTGACTCCGCAGCGGCTCGTCGCAATTGCCTCAGCGTTTTCCAACATTGTTCGTCCGCACCGCTTTTGGCGAAGAACTTTAGCCTGGTTTGGGCTTTCTCTTTAGTTTTGGGCTTTTTGCTGTACTTTTGGGTTTTGGAGAGGTTTTGTGCCTTTGGGAATTCTTGCCCATGTTTGTTTTACTGTTTTGACTTTGCCTTGCAATTTTGAGCTGTTTTCAAGCACTTTGGTTTTAATCCGGATTATATCCCCGGATAATCCGGATTATATTCTGGTTAGCGTTTTTGAGGTTTCTTGCTCTGAACTGTTTAATTACACTGAAGTTAAAGTGTTGTGAGCTCTCTGGACTTTGTGCTGAGCTTTTTTGAGTTATTTTTGAATAAACTATATTTATCTTACTGGCTGGTGTCTGACCTTTGACAAACATAATCATTGCTTATTGTTGTCTTGATGTAAGAGCTGGATACACTGATTGGAATTAAGACACAGTTTTATTCACATAAATCGTTACATGGTATAATCTATTTCAGTGAGTCTGTGAATTATGAAGCATATCCCCTCTGGATATGGGAGTTGCACTATATCAAAGTTTTGGTGCAACCGAATAAAACCATGGCTAGCAATCTGTTGGGCGCTTGATGCATACATAATTTCCCCTCATGCGTGAAAGTGTATTTATTTGTTTATTTGCTTGTTGAGCATGGATAAATATCTACATTTACTTTACAGTTACATAAGTGTGGTTCTCCAAGTATAACTCTTCACATGCAGTTGCATAAATAGTTAATTAATTTTTATCCCACTTTTCTCCCAGAACAGGACTCAAAGTGTTGTACAGCATATAAAACAAAGAGCAGTTACATAACATAAAATACAGTCATACACCACAGCATGTATAAAATTAACAAATTATAACAATTATAACAGCTTATTAGTATTTTCTATGTACAATTTGTAATTGTGGCAGTGCTATGCATTACTTAGATTAGATTGTCTTGGGTTCATCCCACAGAATTTGGGAATTTGCTGTAAGGTTTTTGGAATTCTCTGTTAGAGAGTTCTGGAGCAGTAGTTCGGTAGAAAGCACTAGAGTACTCTAGCAGAGAATTCCAAGGCTACCTTACAAATGTCAGGAATCCTTTGGATGGAGCCATAGCAGTTAACATAGTATCAGACTACTCAAACATAATGCAGTTACACTCATAGTTTTCCTATGGATTGTTCTGAACTATGACAGTGGGATATTCTTCAAATTTATCAGGTCAGGTCAATAAAGGTTTGTGTATATTTCGTGCCTTTGGGTGAGCGTTACACAATGTGCATTCTCTCAGAGATACACCAACACAAAATTTTGTTGATGTATGCAGCCATCATTTATTTTCAAGAAAACTCTAGCAAGTCTCACTAATTGGAAGCAATCTTCACTGAGAACTGATTAAATGCTGCCAAGCTCAGTTAAACCCAGCATGTTTAAATGGACTAGGGTTACTCCCATAGAGAAAAAGATAAAAGTTTACTGGCCATAAGTTAGGTCCTGGAACTCTAGAAATAAGAAATGCCCTGATTTGTAGGCTTTATTATATTGCAACCCATGGATTTTAAGACTGAGAAATTAATGAAAAATGTTATTGCTTGCTTAAATGTTTGCATCAAAAATATATGTATATATTGCTCTAAAGCTTTTAGAGAAACAAGAGAAAGACCAGGAGTATCCTAACAAAGTCTGAGGATAGGTCTGCACCTTTGTGCAAATATATTTCACTGTATTATTATTATTATTATTATTATTATTATTATTATTATTATTATTATTATTGTGTTGATTGAAACTCTATCTATCGATCTATCTATCCTTCATTGATGAAACTCAAGACAGTATGCACTTGCAGGTGTTTTCCATAAATGTATCAATCAGACCTACCTCACTTCAGAAAGATAACTTTTCCACATATCTTCTAATAATAACTTCTGAGAGGGAAGAGGTGGCTGATAAAAGTGTGAATAAGTTCAATCTGAGGTACTATGTGGTTTGAAAGTATTCATTTTTAGTATTCAATGTCTGATGTCCAATTCATAAATGCAAACCCTATGTAATCTTGTAATCCTTATGCATGCATAAATCTAAGACTTTATCATAAGAAGTGGGTAAACCAGTTTTGATGACCAACCTGTGAAATAATGAGACCAGACAGAAATTGGGTTGTAAAATGTTGCCACTTTATTAGCTGGATCTAATAAAGTTAAATTTTTTGCTTCTTAAGAGATGCTATAAAGTGGGTGGGTGACCTGGTGTGGGAAAAGCTGAGACAAGAGGTCTCTTCCTATCCCCTACACAACTTTCCTTGGGTAAAAAACATCTAAACGGAAATGAACCCAAAAGTTGGGTTGTTCCTTTAGCCAGCCTGCATCTGGAAGGCTTACTCAAAATTTTCCTTTTTCCCAAATCCTACAACATTTCCTTTACATAGTAACATCATATACTGCCTTTCATGTTCTCATTTTCAGTGCTAGCTATTTGAAAACAGATTACAAAATGTCAATTTTAGAACTCAAAAGAGCAACTATGAAATAAGATCCACTGTCATCTCATAAAGATCAAATTATTGGATGTCAAATGCTGAAGTTGTTAAATATCTCATGTCAGATGTATTTTAGACATTTGATTTCAAAGTCCATGAAGTCCATGATATAATATCCCAGTTCCTCCTGGGATTTAGGCCCCTTCTACACTACCATATAATCCAATTCAAAGCAGATAATCTTGATTTTATATGATAGTGTAGAAAGGGCCACAGTCATGAAGCTACAGTATATCCAAACATTTCCCAGTCTAAAGGTGTTGGAAACTATTTTGGATTCCTGCCAAAATTGTCAGCGCCCTTCATTTGGCTTATCTCTCATTCAATTCTTTGTTCACTTTTTAATGGCCCTTCTGCCTGCAGATTTGGAGTTAGCATGAGAGGACTCTGCTGGCTGAAAATACTGATGTCTAATCCTAACTCTGTTCAACCAGTAGAGCTCCCAAATGTAGTCCTATAGTCACTTACTTGGGAGTAAATTGCATTGAACTCTACTAGGCTTACTTCTGAGCAGACAGGTATCCGATTTAAATGCAAATTGCTATTGTGCCAGCTGCTGGCCATTTCAAAGTTTATGCAGCTTTTATTCTGTTTGGCTATAATGTTTGCATAATGGAGAAGCCTGAATACCAGTCTGTCAACAAATATCAGTCTGGTGTTTGGGGATAGAACAAGACACATATTTGGTTAGGGTCTCTTTTTCTCTGTTCTCTGTTCTCTTTTAAACAGATGTAAAGAGCTTCCCTAGAGTGATACTATTGAACTTCAGCCCTTTGTCTTTCACTGTAATACATTGTAATGTCTTAAAGATTGAGACCCTGGAACAAATGTTAGTTTGCATGTTTGGATCATGTTGTTAGTCCAGTTCAGCCATTTTGAAGCCTATAAGACATAATAATACCTTCACAAATGCCTCTGTTGAGTATTGTGACAATATAAGTAAACTCTGTACTTACATTCTGGAACTCCCTCCCTAGGGAGGTTAGGTTGGCTCCCTCTCTATCCTCCTTTAAGAAACAACTGAAAACTTGGATTTTCAGCTTGGCCTTTGGTGAGACAGTCACTGGATCACCAGCCTCATTATAATTCTATTCTGAATTTTATTAGGTCCCTCTTATTTGGGTATTTTAATCTGATGATGCTATCTCTATATTGCTGCTGCAGTTCCTCCACCTATGAAGTTTGATATTATTATTGTTGTATTAACTCTTGTGTTATTCCCTTATTGTGTTTTCACTTGTGTATATTGTGCAAATGTATTTATCTTGTTACTTCTGTGAACTATGTTGACTGGGCTTTGCCCCATGTGAGCCGCCTTGAGTCCCCGTGGGGAGATGGTGGCGGGGTATAAATAAAGTTTTTTTATTATTATTACATTGCCAATTCTTTTAAAGTTCGAATACTAGCTAAAAAGTCGACATGTTACATTTACAGTTATATGTCTCACAAATAGTTACTGACTGAGTTATAATTTCTAAGAAGTTATTTCTTCTTTTTCCAAAAATAACAAAGCTAGATATCTTTAGTTATTTTTCATTATTTTTTAAAAAATGAATATTACAAGCCATTGATATGATCTACTAATCACATTGTTGTCCTGTTGACTTGGTTGCTGCCCCAACAAACACAACAGAAAAAGGCAACACCATGAGACACAATAGGAACAGGTATTTTTGATATTTCATGAAATATTTCTTTTTATCCATCTGATAGGTCACAGACATTTGTCAGGGGTCCTTTGTGCTTTTCCTGCGTAGGATGAGGTTGGACTAGATGGTCCATGTGGTTTCTTCCAATTATTATTCTGTGATTCTATGAACCCTGTAACTACCATACAGAAGTAAATTAATTATTTCAATTACCATTTCTGTTATATTTCAATAAGTGCAGAGTGACCTCTCATTATGTTATAGGAACATATTTTTTTGCTCATCCCATGTTTTACATATAGCTTTTCAGATGCTTCCCCCTTCTTCTGAATAAAATTTTAGAAGATCTCTTCACCCTTTTTTGATATTGTCCTGCATTTTGAACCTTAATGTTCTTTGTGTATAAGATTAGATTTAGTGCAAAAAAAATGCAATTTTCACAGAACATTGCACAAACTACAAATTCCCTGTAGACGCACTAATCTTTTCTTCTGCAGAATTAACCATTTTAAATAATCCTCGGTAAATTTACAATTGGATAAATGATTGGCTGAATCTGTTAAAAAATCAGGATATTATTTATATCACTGATCCAACATAATGTTTGTAGCTTGACTAAACAAGATATGTGTGTGAACAATGTGTAGATGAAATAATATTTCAATGTAGGACCTTTAAAATCTGGAATAAGACAAACATTTTGAACACAAAACATTCTGAAAACAGTGTTGTATGCACTATGTGAAAAATAGCTTTCTCTGCAATTTCTTTTATAATTTAAGTAAAGATGTATTTTTGAAAAGTCTAGCACTTTATATAAATGATGCTCTGTTATAAACTTGTGGCTTTAGTTTTACCATCTTCATGAAAAGCATTTGGTGTGCATATAGCAATTTTGCTGCCCAGGAATCCACACAGATGAAATTTTTGAGATCTATCCTTGGTCTTTCTAGTTGTGTGCCAAATGCACTCTTGCGATTAGAAACAGGCCAAATGTCAATTGAGTCTCGGGCATGGATCCTTGAATTAAATTTCTGGTTAAAAATGTTTTTTACCCCTGTGGAATTGGCTCCTTTAATATTTACTGACAGGATCCATTCTAGACGGAAAAAGACACTGGATGAGAAACTAGGTAAACTGGGTTTCTCACAAACCACTATTTTGGCAATGAGATATATGAAAGCAAAAGAGGAAATATACCAGCGAATAGATAATGAGTTGCAGTACAATGTAAGTGCAGCTACTGTATATCCTGAATTCAGAGATAGTGGTCAGTCTTTTATGTTAGCAAGTCATTTTAATATTTTAATTCTTCCAGAATACAGAAAAGCATTCAGCCAAGCAAAATTTAATGTATTATTTCAGTCCTATTAGGGGGGAGTTATAACAATGTCCTCTATGATACACACTTATGTTCATGTGGTGTTGGCTCAGTGGAGTCAACACCACAAGAACTGATGAGTTTTACATACACTATTCGTTGGCAGATCAAAATCCAATGGTAACAGTTAAAGCAGCCAGCTTTTGTGCTACAGCGCTCACTTGTCAGCAGAAAAAACCATAAACTTAAGAAATTTTTTAATCTGTATTTAATAATATTTATTTTTATATAATCTTGTTATTAATATTATTTGTTCAGTTCTGTTTGTTTATCTGATCTGTTGATTGTAATACATTTATTAATTTGTTTTTTCAATATGTTGTACATTGTGGTGGGAAGCTTAAAAATACTGGATGGTAACAAACTCAATCGAGAAGCACTTGAATAAGCTTATATGATTCTTCATCACACACAGTGGTGGCATTCTTCTGGTCACAGACCCATATGTTGTACTACATATGGAGAATGAGTTATTTGTCATAGCATAACAGATATTCTGCTGATGGTAGAAGAAATGGAGTTGTGTATACAATGTAATGTTGTACATTGTGTTTATACATTGTGCATTGTGGTTGGACATTGCACTTTATAAATTGTGTGTACCACCAATGTTCATTTGTATGCTGCATGAGAGTCGCATTGTGCTAGTCCAGCATAACTCTGCCTGCAGTTATTTATGTTATGCTGATGGCATGTTGGATTGCAGCTGGTATCTGTTTCCTATAGGTCAAAATCGCTCATGATATTAATTAAAATGAAGATGTTGTGACAATGAGAAACTGAGTTTACCTTCCCTAGAATTTCACAAAGGACAGGTTTCCATTTTACAATGTTGCATTGTACCTATATGTATTTTAAAATGAAATGGCTAGATGCAAGATGGCAGAATGTGCCCTACCTGATGTTTTCAGAGTGCAGCTTCCATCAGCCCTTGGCAACATAGTTAATGTTGGAAAATGTTGGATCGTAGTCCAGTACATTCCTTAAAAAAGAGTCTGGGATTTACTATTACTTTTAATACATTGACCCAAATGGTTAAAGAAAACTAATTCTTCAGTGTTGAGTTATTAAGAGGAATGTATAAATTAATGGACCAGAATTAGGGTATCCTCCCATTCCCCCATTTCAGAAAGGTAATCTAGTGGTGATTAAGTAAGATTTCTCCTTGTAAGGAAACTATAATCTCTTCATTGTAAATTAATATGTACCAAGGCTGGGTCTTGGCCATCTGACCATCCTTGCTGTATAACACCTTCCACGCTCTAAAAGTATAACAACAAAAATATACAGGAAAATGTTTTCTTGTAACAACTAGCTCACACACCAGTGGGGGCTTGTGTGATGGTATCAGAATGATATCTTTTTCATTTAACCTGTAGACTAGTTGGAACAGAAGTCAACAGCTTGCATATAACAGGGAGATGAAACTGACAACAGGACCTGATTAAGGCAATTGTTCCAGAAGTTTGACCCTCTATGTGTTTTGGACTTCAATTCCCAGAAGCCCCAGCTAGCTTGACGACAGTAAGGAATTTGGGAGCTGAAGTGAAAAACATCTGGATGACCAACATTTGGGGACCTCAAATCTATGGCATGTGAGCCCTGATCAGTACCATCTAGATCTCTCTCCTCTCTTGAAATCCAAGTGAATAGTTCTTCAGCAGATGTGTTTTTGGCTCCCAAGAGGAAAATGAGTCCCCTTTAGGGAAATAAAGTGGGGAATAATAGTTATTATTATTATTATTATTATTATTATTATTATTATTATTCTACAGAAAACAAACCTGGGCTACCAAACAGCAAGAAATTCACCAAAAATTTCCCACTTGCTGTACATGGATGATCTAAAGCTTTACAGAAAATCAGAAACAGAATTCCAATCACTGACCAACACAGTCAGAATCTTCAGCACTGACATCAGTATGGAGTTTGACCTAGACAAATGCGCCACAGTGGCATTAAAGAAAGGGAAAATTACTCACAGCGAGGGCATAGAGATGCCTAATGGACAAACCATAAAATGCAATCAGCCTGAAGCCTATAAATATCTGGGCATACTACAGTTAGACAATATCAAGCATGGCCATGTGAAAAATGTGGTCAGCAAAGAATATATTCAAAGAGTCAGAAAGGTTTTGAAGAGCAAATTAAATGGCAGAAATACGATCAAGTTTATCAACACATGGGCCATACCCACCATTGGATACACTGCTGAAATTGTGAACTGGACACAAGCAGAGATGGATGATCTGGACAGAAAAACAAGAAAACTAATGACAATCCACTACTCATTACACCTGCGTAGTGATGTCGACAGACTTTACCTGCCCAGAAAATCAAGAGGCAGGGGGCTTCTGCAAGTAAAACAAATGGTAGAAGAAGAGAAACATGCCCTGGAAGATTATATGAAAGGCAGTTAAGAACCAGCATTGAGGGAAGTCAACAGTAGTAAACTACTTCAAGTGCAAGTACCATAAAAACACAATCCAGAGCAGAAAAGAAAACTGGCGAAAGAAGGCTCTCCATGGACAGTTCCTGGGAAAACTTGAGAGCCAAATTGACCAAGAAAAAACATGGCTGTGGCTCACATATGGAACTTTGAAAAAGGAGATGGAGGGCCTGATTCTGGCAGCCCAAGAACAAGCCATTAGAACCAATGCCATCAAAGCCAAAATTGAAAAGTCAACAACAGATCCTAAATGTAGACTCTGCAAGGAAGCAGATGAAACAATAGATCACATCCTCAGCTGCTGCAAGAAGATTGCACAGACAGACTACAAGCAGAGGCATAACACAATTGCTCAAATGATTCATTGGAACTTGTGCCACAAATACCATCTGCCTGTGACAAAGAACTGGTGGGATCACAAGCCGGAAAAAGTTACAGAGAATGAACATGTCAAGCTACTCTGGGACTTCCGAATTCAGACAGACAGGGTTTTGGAGCACAATACTCCGGACCTCACGATCGTGTTAAAAAACAAAGTATGGATTGTCGATGTTGCAATCCCAAGTGACAGCAGGATTGAAGAGAAACAACTAGAAAAGCTGCCATGATATGAGGATTTAAAGATTGAATTGCAAAGACTGTAGCACAAGCCAGTCAAGGTGGTCCCAGTGGTGATCGGCACACTAAGTGCAGTGCCTAAAGACCCTGGCCTGCACTTGAACACAATTGGTGCTGACAAAATTACCATCTGCCAGCTGCAGAAGGCCATTTTACTGGGATCTGCACGCATTATTCACTGATACATCACACAGTCCTAGACACTTGGGAAGTGTCCGTGTGATCCAATACAACAGCCAGCAGAGTGTCTGCTGTGGACTCATCTTGTTGTGTTTCAAATAATAATAATAACAACAACAACAGCAACAACAACAACAACAACAACAACAACAACAACAACAACAGGAATAAAAAGGCAGTGACAAGGGGCCACCAGAACGGTGCAATCAGGGGCAACATCGATCACAATATTTGCTTGATCATGTTGAACAGTGGCTCCAGGCTTCTTTCCACCATGTGCTCCTCTGTAGATATATCTGCATGGATATACCTGTGTGCACACATGTGTAGGACTCTTGATTACATTGAGAACATCTCACAAATGTATGAGAATTATTATGTAGATACATACAATTGATATGGTCACAAACAGGGGAATCAATGGAGGTGAGAGCCTAGAAAAGGTTGCATAGTCAATTGTGATTGGAATTGCAATTATTATTTTAAGCAGTAGTGCTTGTAAGATGTGCATTTAACCCAAAGGGAAGAGGCTGAGCATTTGAAAAGGACTAGCATGGTACAGAGATGAGGATTCCACAAACAGCATGGCAACGGTGCTAGAAGCTGAGATTTTAAGAACAAGCCTGCTCATCTCTGACAAAAAAGAAAAAGAAAGAAAAGAACCTATTTTAATACTGTATAGGACAGAAAAGAACATCTCAGCCTCACTCAGTGTGTGAAGGATACTCATCAAAAGCACACTAATGGCTTTTTGCAGTAATTTAAATGATTCCTCTGAATTTTGTCAGTTATAATTGGTACTTTATAATGAAAAGGAGATTCTTTAAAAATGACTCCAGTATCTCATTAAAGGTTTCGTTTCTGCAGTGACTGGTGCCCTCTGGTGGTTCGAAGTTACTCAATTTATTCCAAATATATTCTAGAGTTACCTTTCTAACAAGTCAATTCATAACTTTAGCAATAATGATGTATTTTACTAACTGCTATACCCGATGATTACATTGCTTGTCAAGTACTATATATTTTCAGCTGTAACCAACCAAGCATAGCAGGATCAAATAAAAACAGTCAAGTAGGATGAGGTTGGGACCAAATTTTATATTATATTTCCTTTGGTAGAAATATTATTAATATATTTATTTATCTTTTTTTTAAAAAAAGAAGTATTGAACACATCACAAAAGTTTGGCATTGCAGGAAGAACTCACTTTAAAGTTATCCCTTTGTCTCAGTGCTATTGTTGTGCTTTTGCTTTAGTGAAATAAAGACTTAAATTGCAATGTTGTGCCTGCTTACATAAGTGTATATGTTATTGAATTTGATATAATTTTTTTCTTATTAGAAATGCATGTGATTCCACTGTTAAGTTTCTTATGCTGTTGAGCATTGCCGTGCTCATGTTCTGAGTGATTGTATTTGATTTAATTAAACATGCAATCCCCCACTTGAAAAAAAAAGATATCTATATTTGTGAAACATAGTCTTAATTTACTGTTTTAACTGCTGTTTATTCCACTGAAGGGAAATTATGTGAGGCCCAGCTTTCATCGGTGAAATAGGGGCCAAGAAGAAGGGTAAGGACTTGAGGCTGATACTGGATTAGGTAAAGCCAAACTGTTGCCAAGAACAAAATAATACCTTCACTGAGCAATACTTTTGTAGAGACTGAACGGTATTACTGTCTTATCATTTTTCTACTGCCTCACTCCCAGGTTAGAAATAAGGTATATGCAATGCAGGAGCTATTTTCCTCCTCCCCCCTTTTGTTGGAACATCATTGGTATGAGCCAGAACAACTCTGAAGAAGGGGAAATGGCTGCTGTGCGAGTTATTTTCCTGTTTTTAAGGCTTTTTAAAGGCGTTTTCTATTGTTTCCTGATGCCCTGCTAAAAATCCCAGCAGGGCATCTGGACCCCCCCCCCCCCAAAAAAAAAAAGAAAAGAAAAGAAAGCACACACTTTCTGTGGAGAGGGTACAAACTTGCATTAAAGTGCTATCTGGAACTGCCCTAAATGTGTGACTAACAAGTCAATTGTGTAGGGCTATGGGACTATGGTGATGCTCTATACATTTACATACAATGTTTGTACCAATTGGAGTGACTTACTTTGGTTTTCAGTTCCAACAAAAATATTAACTGAAGACCCATGGGGACTGACTACAGAAAAAGGATGCACAGCCAATTCTAACTGGAAATGAAATTGTTATTTTAAGATTAGTGCTCAGAAATGTGAGCACACCAGTTCAGGTTGTAGCAACACTAATACATTGACTGTAGCTTCCTTTGATCATTTCCATCTTGAATTGGGGATCACACCTGTACTTTCATTTGCAGTCATAGTCCATGGAGCATGGAAGTCTCAGGACCTGCTGCTGTGAATAAGAGTTGTCTCCACACATCCAAGCAATTAGAAATAAATAAATCCACAGAGAAATATTTGCAGCTTCTGATGTAATAGTTCCTTACTCCTCCACAGGGAGGAAATATTTCCCCTATCCAAGATAGTACAGTAGAGTCTCGCTTAACCGTCACAAACGGGTGGACAGAATGTTGGATAAACAAATATGACGGATAATAAGGAAGGATATTAAATTTTTTTAGGGGCCTCCTCCCCAAACCCACTTTGTCCTTCCTCTTCTCCCTTTTTCCCTTCCTTCCTGGCCCACCTGACTGACTCGGCGGCAGTGCAGGCTTCATGCCAACCCCGAAGGGTGCCCTCCCTTCTTTCCTCCACCGCCTTCCATTCCAGCCTCTCCAGCCCGGGTTTTCCTTGCAATGCAGATGGGGAGCTCTGCCAAGGAGAGAAGCTTATCTCTCGCTCTCTCTTTCCTTGGGTTGCAGCAACAACAGCTGACATGGATCCCAAAGCGGGCCCCATCCCCACCCCCCAGGCCAGGAGCTCCTTTCCTTCGATCCTTGGGAAGCCCTCAGCGTTTGGAAGCTTTTGGGAGGGGATTAACAACTGGGAAGGGTGGCAAGAAGAAAAGGAGGGCTCTCCCTCCCAGGAGCACCTGCTTCATTCCCTTTCCCCTGCGCCACATTGTCATCCTGGTGGGCATGGCTAAGGGCTGCATGCTCAGCCAGCGCAAAGAGAAGGAGATAGGAGAGACATTTCAGTATGCATTAATGGAGTTTCTTGGGGTTGCCTGGCATGATGTGAGTTGTAGTAAACCCACAACTTTATGCATTTAGTACAATTACAAAATGGACTTTTTCAGATACAGTAAGTCCTTCCGTTGGATAAGACAGACTGTCGGATAAGCGGAGGTTGAATAACCAGAACTCTACTGTACTTCATTTCATCCACCAAGGTGGAATTCTGTTAGGAGCTACCAAGAAAGAAAAGGGGAAACGGAGGAGTGTGATGTGATCCTTGCAAGTATGCCAAATCCTCCAACATTTCCCAATGACTTCAGGAGATTCATTTGAAGGCAGAATGATAAGTCAAGTGATTATATGTTTTTTTCTGAGCTTTTGCCCAAACTGTTGGAAGTTAGTCCCAGAGCTGAAATCACAATAATTCCCACATATGCAATGATGATGGATTCAGAACACAACACTCCAAATATACATCTAAATATCCAGTGATTTAGGTTTGCTGATGTCTCTCCAGTTTTGTTACTTTGGCATCAAATGTAAACTCTCAGGCTATGCTTTCTGACCAATTTACCAGATATTAAATACTAACAGAAGGAAAATACATTCCAATATCTACAATATATGAATTACCATTGCATGTCAAATATTATGAAAAGCTTTATCATAACAGTGCATCAAAATTGTATTTCCAAACTCCAAATGATACCAAAGTGCTAATCAAATATCAAAATGAAATACCACACCCAATGGTCTGTGAGAAGTTATTATTTCAAATCTTGGAGTTTCCCCATGCTTTTCTCTCTCTCTCTCTTGTATGTCAGCATTGGTATATCAGCCATACAGAGAAAGAATTAAAAATATACAAAAGGGTATTTGAAGTACAACTTTATTTGATTTTCATTAAATAAGTACAAGCATTTTTGCAGATAGATGATAGATCAATGATAGCTAGAAACAGAGATAGATATCTTAAATTCCTGACATGCTGTGAGCCACAAAACTGCTGCTGGTACTACCATTAAGAAAATATTGAGTAGCAGGAGGAGGCTGAAGTCCCTGCAGCAGATGCCATCTGTCCTCGATATACCCAGGCAGATGCCACAGCTGTGCCAATTGCTCATGTCTTTCCTGCGTGTTCAAGGTTCTCCTAACTTTCCTGTGACAAATGTGACTCTTTTGCCAAGAAACTATCCTGCCAAACAACCATCCTTTATAACGCAGAATCATTCCCTGGCTGTCAATTATACTCCAAGTCAGAATGTTGGCACGGTTTCCCAGCATATGCATTCAGGATTACTTTAACAACTGGAGAGCAATTGTATTGTTATCACAGTTGTACACATAACCCTTTATGCTCCTGTTAATGTGGACTACATAGCTCAGCTCAGGAGCAGCTGCCAAACCAAAATAGTCTCTCTCTCTCATGTGCTGGGTCCAATAATCATTTGAAAGGATAAATGTTTTTCTTAGTAAAAATCAACAGGTGTGAAAATGTTGTAGGCAGCAAACAAATGTTTTCTATATTGGCCACTAGAAGGAGAGTACAAGGTATGACAGATATATAGAGAGGAGGGAGAGAACATTATATTTATTTTATACACTTTGAAGCTATAAAAGTACTTCACCCAAGTTCTTCAAATCACACAATAAGAGGAGAAAGAAACAACACTTAATCATTATAGTTATTTGTATAATATTTTGTAGCACAGTTTCATATTATTGACCATCCTGACTATGGTTTCTGGGAACTGAAGCTCAAAATATCTGTTAGCCACAGTGACCCCTTTTGTTTAAGGCATTAGAAGTGTGGTGTGATGTAGTTTTGGACTGTTACTCTGGAGATCAGGGTTTGAATCCTTGCTTGGCAATGGTTAAGTCACACATTCTCAGCTTTAGAATATGCAGTTATAGGTTGGCCTTAGGATGCTCATAAATAGGAAAGGACAAAAAGGAGGGAGAGAAGGAGGAGGGAAAGGGAAGGGAGAGCAGCAGCAGCAGCAGCAGCAACAACAACAACAACAACAACAACAACAACTTTGGCAATTTTATACAAATAAAGGAGGGATGAAAACATTTGGAGGAATGAGTTCTAGAGCCAGCCTAGAATGCAAGGTCTTAAACTTTTCATTGTTTCACAAAGGAAATCAGGACAGTGCTCTCAGTATCCTGAAGGGTTATGTTGGTGTAGCATGCTCAATCTCAATAGAATTTCCAGCATAGTACTTTACAGTGGTGCTATACAGAGACTAAATGCTACTTGGACTATACTATGAGTGTGTTTAAATTTCTAATATAAATCATGAGTTGTTTGTATGGTGCATATATCTCTTATTTATGTATAGAATAGTTTAATTCTAAAAAATTTCGAATTATATTTCATTATTTAAATCAGGTGTAGAGAGAGAGAGGTCTTTTTGAAAAGAGTTAGACAGAAAAGGAACATGGTGTGTATTAGTTTATGTATAGTAAACATACATTTTTATCATAAAATAAGAATTTGAGAAAGTAAAACATTGTAGCTTATGCACTAAAGCAGAAACATAACAAGAAATTCCCTGTAAGTGACTCAAGAATATCTGAATAAGCACTATTGGAAATGTAATCTTAAGAAATTAGGTACTTATTTAGATAAGCTAAACACTTTTGTACTTTAACAAGAAAGTTTAGCAAGAAAGTCAAGTACTGATTTCTTTTATTAAAGGTGCAAAAAATTTTTAAAAGGAGCCCCCGGTGGAGCAGCGGATTAAATCACTGAGCTGCTGAACTTGAAATGAACATCTCACAGGTAAGGCAAGTATTCCTTTTTCCTAGTAATGCATGAATATATCAAATTGGAGAGGAAGTGGCAGAAGTAAAATCACCTTATTCTATTAATCCTGACAACAGTAGCACAAGACCTGGGTGGGGGGCACACTCTGTGGTCTAGTGGTGAGTCTTTTGCAAATTCCAGAACTTTCTACATCAGTGTTTTCCAAACTGTGTGTTGCTTTAGTGTATGGGCTGCAGTGTGTGTGTTACACAAATGTAAAGAGAAACCTCTGAGTCTGTGTGGAACAATAATAACAAATAATATGTTTTCAATATATAAATGAAACATTTTCCTGAAATATGCTGTGCCTCTATACATTTTTTCATTACTGTCTCTTATAATGGGTTAGGGAGCCCCTGGTGGCATTAAACTGCTGAGCTGCTGAACTTGCAAACTGAAAGGTTGGTGGTACGAACCCAGGGGGCGGGGTGAGCCCCTGCTATTAGCCCCAGTTTCTGCCAACCTAGCAGTTCGACAACATGCAAATGTGAGTAGATCAATATGTACCACTCCAGCAGGAAGGTAACAGCACTCCATGTAGTCATGCAGGCCACATGACCTTGGATGTGGCTATGTACAACGTCTGCTATTCAGCATAGAAATTGAGATAAGCACCAATCCCCAGAGTCAGACACGACTAGTCTTAATGCCAGGGGGAAACCTTTACCTTTAACTTCTGAATTTTAAAGTAGCAAGTATTTGAATTATGTCCACTGCTAATATATAATCAATAACCTTTAAAACAGTGGTTCTCAACCTAGAGTCCCCAGATGTTTTGGCCTTCAACTCCCAGAAATCCTAACAGCTAGTAAGCTGGCTGGGATTTCTGGGAGTTGGTGGACAAAAACATCTGGGGACTCCAGGCTGAGAACTACTGCTTTAAAACAAGAGGTTGGTAAGGATTTGGACAGGGATGTAAGACAACTGGAAACTTCTTGATGTACAGCTCACTAAGATTGCTAAAACTCCAGGGTTGGAATAGTAACTCAGCCTGGAAAGTCAGCAGTTTAGTAGAGGTACAATTGTTTAATTCTACCAGCAACTGAGATCTGAGTTGGAATGAGGAGGAAACTAATAAACCTGACTGATACAATATATGGGAAAACTATTCCCCCATCGACACTGATATATGGCGGTTGGAAACTGTGTGGTGGAGGGCATTGGCTTGAGGGATGTTTGCTTTCCTGGTGCACATGTTCCAAAATCAATGAAGTACCCTTCAATTCTGATACTTTGGGAGTAGAAGTAGATACCTTCTGGCAGCCTGGGATCCCTTCCATACAGCTGAATAAAATCCCACATTATCTGCTTGAACTGGAATATATGGCAGTATGGACTCAGATAACCCAGTTCAAAGCAGATATTGTGCGATTTCCTGCCTTGATATTCTGAGTTATATGACTGTGTAAAAGGACCCTGGGAAGCTATATTTTCTTCCACTAGACCACAGCATGTCGACCCCTTCACATCTAAAATCTATAAATTCTCTATGTCATACAAGTTAACATGAAACAGCAAATACGACCCTCAGAAGTCCCAAGAAACATGTGGTTTTCAGGGTAAATACTGTTATGGTTTCTCCTGAATCTGTTTAAGTCAGGAAAGAATCTATTGCCATCCAACCCTCTGAAATAAAGAGCCGACACAACAAGCTTGGGATTAAAACAGGGCAATTTTATTGAATGTAACCTAATTAAGTCTTTCAAACTTGCAACTTGAAACTAACTCTAAAGTGTTTTCTAGGAATTTGGTGAGGCATAAAGCCCATGTGGTGGTCATTCCCAACCTACCCCTTATGTGAATTTGGGCAAAACACGAGGTCCCTGGCTCAATTAAACCTGGATGACCTAAAGGGGAATGTGGTGGAGATTTCTGCTTCAAGGATAATGCAGGTCATAGTCTCCCATTCATAGGCCATAATCGTTCCCCCTCGCTGGGATTGTTTGAACTCTAGGTGAGAGTTTCCGGTTCTGGCCTACACCAAAATGAGGTGCCTTGGGGTGTACACCGAAGATGTAATTCCTTATTGTGCTTGCCACAGATCAGGGGCAAATGTCTATTTAGCTCCTGGCCCCCACCAAATCCTCTAGAATTGCCCTATTTCCTTTTTGGAGATCAGCCAAAAATATTTTGTTGCCCAGTTCCAAAAGATGAATACTGTCACCGCTATAAAGCTCTGATTTATTGTGTTTTATAACATTGTGTGGAATGCAAGAGCCCATGCCATCTTAAAAAACCATCCATATGGCCCGATTGACCCTTTTTCGAGCCCCATCCAATTTCTTTCCATCTCCATGTGGCTAACGTGGCCTGGGAATAATTGCAAACCATGTCAAGTGGGTTTGAAGCCATGCCTCCTCAATCTTGTGCTTGTCATCCAAAACTTGTAAAAACAGGGCCCTGCCTTTAAGCAGTCACAAATCATTGCCACCAAGGTGTATAACAAGCACATCAGGATGGAAACATTTTCCTGATTTGAACAACAAGGGGAGCAAACCATCCCAATGAAGGCCTCTTCTGCCCTTCCAAACAACAAAGGCCATGGAAGTGAAGCCGAGATGTTGGCCGTAGGTACCTTTACTTGCCTGTCATTGTGCCCAGGGCATATAGCTGTGCCCGCAGCCCAGCATTCGACATCTACTTGCCAACAGGACCAGGTCTGAAAAGACAAAAACTATAACTACAAAGGCATATGATGCACGTATGCATGATAGGCCCCAGACTTCCATCTGCCCAATGCTTTTATCTTATCCACTGAATAGCCCATTGCGGCTGCTGTGGAAGCGGCTCCAATTCTGATCTAGACGTAGGAAAGGAGGCAAAATATGCTATATGTGTGTGCTAAGTCAGAGAATATAAGTTATAGTTCTGTCTGGGGGGCATCTACTCCAGACTCCCAGAACCTAACTGGCAACCACCACCCAGAGGACCTTTTCATTAGCCAGCCCAAGACTCTGGAATGGCCTAGATCAGCTGTTGGAATTATAAAACCATCTAAATACACATCTCTTCTGGCAGGCCTACCCAGACAATTTTCAACTACAAATCTTAAACTCATGTCCTTGGTTTGGTGTATATTTTGTGTATTTTAATATGCATTCATAGAAATGCAGTGTTAATGTGGATCTTCTATAGATATATGTATATTTGTTAAATTTTTGCAATATTCATGTTTTTTTAATTGTGTTTTCACATTCTCTTGGCCAAGACAAAGATAAATTCCCACATAATTTTAACCAGGTTCCCAGGTATGTCTCCATGCCCCTAAGAGACAGCTGCCACGCATCAGATAGGAAAGTGCAGGCCAATAACTATATTTTAGATTATTACACTTGTTTTCAAACTGTATCAGTTACAAAGTTACGTACCGCTTAAAGAAGCTAGTCATCTAGTAAATGAAGATGGCATTGTGAACTTTGAACATATGAATATATGAAATCAAATGTTCATGAGGATTTCTAGCCATACAAATTGCAAAATGCAGATCTATCACCAGATTAAAGAATCAAAAGAAAATTGAATTGACTATTTAAATTAAATGGGAAGTACCTCACAAAATGATTGTGCAAACTAATTTAAAACCATGAACCAATCCCTATGTACTTTCACATGTCTTCTTTGTAGTGCGAAAGAAAGAAAGAAAGAAAGAAAGAAAGAAAGAAAGAAAGAAAGAAAGAAAGAAAGAAAGAAAGAAAGAAAGGAAGGAAGGAAGAAATGCAAAAAAGAGGGAAACAAGGAAGTTAGGAAAGAAGGAAGGCAAAAAGTAAAAGGAAGGAAGGAAGGAGAAAGGGAGGAAGTAAAGAAAAGGAAAGAAAGAAAAGGGGAAAGAAAGAGAGGGGGAGGGTAGGCAGGCAGGTGTACTGAGTGTGATCCAAGCAGCTGCAGCCAGCGCCAAAGTTCCTGGGTCTCAGTTATGCCGTCTCACTGGGTTGCAGACCACATCCACCTTCTGCTGCCAGTGGGCCATGTCAGTGGGCTGCTTGGTGTTGAAAGGGTAGGCAATGTAGTGAGTGATGAAAGCATAAAGATGGAGCTGCTTCTCCCTCTCTTTCTTCTGCAGCGACTCCTGCTCCTACCAGCCATGCGACTGACAAAGAGGACAGAGGGTCTGGGGCTGGGTGGCCCTGCCTCTCCCAATGCCACCTCCTCCACTGCAACATGGTGCACGATGTCTCCTCTGGTCTAGGCTCTCGGACAAGAGGGCTCTCTGGGCACCGTTTGCAGCCAGTGACTCCCACCACTCTTCCACAGGCATCGTGTTGGACACTTCATCGCTGGAGGACAGATCGAGCACGGTGTCCATGCGGGAGGAGTGTTCCTTCCCTGGCAAAACCAGGCCTGACAGCGCAGAGAGGGGCAGCAGTAGAGGCAGTGAAAGCATTGGCAGCAAAGAAGGTGAAAGCATTGGGAGCACCTCATCCTTCTTGTCTGCAGCCAGGCTCCCAGCAGGCAGTGACTACTTGGAGGCCTCATAGACCGTGCTGCTGGTGGTACCAGGGAGGCCTCATTCTTCCTAGGCAGAGAGAAGTGGGGGACACAAATCCTCTGTGGAGCTCCTGACCGCTTCACAGAGCCATAAGGGCGCCGCGGAGCAGAGTTTGAGAACCGCTGTTCTAAGATGACACTTTCCATCTGTGATTCTTATGGTTGGACTGAACTTAAATGCCTGCAGGGACATTAATTTCACATGATGCAAAGTTGGAAGTGATATGCCAGTGAACAGGGCATGAAAAGTTGACAGGTTAAACAGAGGACAAAATCATTATCGTTATCCAGAAACACTTCCAAGAGCATCATTCTTGCTGACAGAAAACAGTTGGAAGCTGTGAATTTTCTTCTTCAACAGGGGATTGCACTAGAGAAGGGTTTCTTATACTTTGCCACACACACACACACACACACACGGTATAAAAATCAAATAATTACTGAAAATAAATCATTGTTTTTGAGGATTGCTAAACAAGCTGATTTTCCTATTTGTGGAGGCCAGCTAAAACATTTTCTACATGTAGTTGCTAACAAATTTGTGCAAATGGGTGGTATTCAGAAAGTGTTTGCTTTTGTCACTTTTTCATAATCCCAACATTGACCTAAAGGGACCCCATTTGGCATCAGGACCCACAGTTTAAGCAACAGAGCAGTAGATGATCTTTAGGATCATTTTTTATTCTTAATCCTATGGTTTCATGGAAAGAAAAAAATGGAAAGAGGAAGAGAGGGAGCATGACCCAGAGAGTGTATGAGTTTTTTATCCCTATGCAAGATGGGGGAAACCACCTTTCAGAAGTTTCAGGTTTGCTAACATTTTGTTTTTGGGCGGGAGGGGGGTAGAAAATCTCTTAAAATATATTTACTTCAGACTTGAATATGAAATTGAACTTTAAAGAAATAATTACTTCTTATTTAATCACAGAAAACTTTTCAGTCTGTTGCAAAGACACTAATAAAACTAATAATCAATTAAACAACTGAATGAAATGCTCTTTCCTTTCGGGTTAAATTTCTCTCACTTCCTGTTGTCTCAACTCCATTTGTAACTATGAGACATTTCTAAGTCCAATGTTAGTAACTCGGTATATACTTTTTATACAAAGAGAAAGAACATTTTTTAAAAACTCACTATTCTCAGAGGGATTTGATTCTTATCTTACCCATTTCACTCATCTCAAACAAAAGGTAAGCGCATGAAATGCAAAATGGCTTGGGGAAGGATGGTGAGTCCCAAAATCAAGTGAGCATTTCTTTAGAAGCATTTACAAAAACAATCTACAGTAAGTTTTTTTGGTCAGAAAAAAACATGAACCTAGTTCATCCAGAAGAGGGTGCCATTTTCCTATAGAAGGCTTTCACTGTAAAAACTCCAGGAAAGCAATGTACACAACTAATGTGCCAAAGGAGATTGCAAGCAAAATCAGATAGGTTTCTTTCTCATTGGCGTGATATTTTTAAATATGTTACTGGAAAACAGAGAAGGGCAGTGAATATTTTTAGACACATCCTTTTAGGCATGCAGACATTTTCGGGGAAGGTATTTTTATTCTACTTTTCCTTTTTTATAAATAAAGCCAACAACAAAACTATCCGCTAAAAATAATAAAATAGTAACATCCATGGAAAAGAATTTATTAAAAATCACTGATAACATTGCTAACAATTAGAAAGATATAGAAAACATTAACCAAAATGTAAGGCTTGGAAAGATTGTTTAATGACATTCCAAGTCCTTTTCATGGAATTTGGTCTAAAATGTATTATTTTCTATCTATATTGAGGTAAACTTTATGCACTATCTTTTAGAGTTAATATGGTAGGAAGATTTCAGATAGGGCGTGAAAGCGGAATGTTGAGCGTGAGTGTGGATTGAGCGTGAGTGTGGAATAGCTGAGGGATTTGAATAAAGTTGATATAGTTGGGATAGAGAGTGGGTAGAGGAATGAACAGAGGATTGAGGCTGAGTGAGCCAGTCAGTCTGGTTTAGGAATTAATGTAAATTGTTTAATGATCTGAGGCCCTTTCTACACTGCCATATAAAATCCAAATTATCTGCTTTAGACTGGATTATATGGTAGTGTGGACTCATATAATCTGGTTCAGAGCAGATAATGTGGGTTATCTGCTTTGATAATCTGGATTATATGGCAGTGTAGAAGGATTCTGAGTTAGCTGGAAGAGAAATGTGTGAAAGGATGTGAGATGTGTTTTAAATACATTAAATAAACAATCTGATTTGTTATGTTTGACTCCTTTTAATAAAGTAATTTTTTTTTGTATTTATATGTGTTTATCTTCTGGCAATGCTAAATGCAAGCTTGGATTCAGCAGCAGTGGATAAAGAGGGGTGATGTCCAGTGAGGGTATTTCTTTGGAGGCTTTATCAGAGAATGGATGGCCATCTGTCAGGGGCAGATCTGGTTCTTCATTGAGGCTCATGAAGCCGCCGCTTCGGGCACAGCCCTTCCTGGGTGCACTCAAAGTGGCGGCGGGCAGCAGCAGCAGCAGCGGTGGCAGCGGCCATTGGGTCGCTTGCCGCAGAACAAGGAAGAAATCTCACAAGAATACAAAATACTTCCTTTTTCCACAGCGAGCAACCCAATGGTCTCCGGTGGCGGCAGCGGTAAGTTTGGGGTGGGGGGCGTAATTTTTTTTGGGGGGGGGCGGCCCTAGGTTTGCTTACATACTGAGAAAACTTAGGGCCGCTCCTGGTCAGGGGTATTTTGAATGCACTTTTCCTGCATGGCAGGAAGTTGGACTAGATGTGGTCTCTTCCAATGCTATTATTCTAGATGTTGCATAATATCTCATGAAGTACCTTGAGGGCATCTAAGAGGCAGAAGCAGCAGGTCAGGAAGAGGTCCTTACCTTGGTGGCAGAGCTGGAGACAAGGGAAAGTCCTCACACTTGGTGGAAACAGGGAGATTTGTGGAAATCTTCACATTTGGTAGCAATGCAGGTTTACGCAAATCTTCATATCTGCCAGTAAAGCAGGGGGTTGTGTTAAACCCCATAGTTCTCCATGGGGTAGGATCTGTCAGATTCCACAGTTAACATTTTGTTTCAATGACCTGGAGTGGTGGGCATTCCCATGGGGCGGTATTCATGTGAGCATAGATGGAGCAATCTTTTTTTATGTCACTAATACTAACAGAAATTGCACAATTGAGAGATGACAGTACCCTGATTTAACTGTGTATTATTTAGCTCTGGGATTGTCTTTGCCATGTAAGCACCTCTCCCTTTTCTCTTGCTGCGAGATCCATTGCTTGGCATCATGTTCAAGCATTCTTTTAATAACCACTAACATTTCCCCAAGTACACGATTTCTTCATTCTTTCAATTTCAACATTGAAGAGGAGGACCAGAAGAATCTCCATGGCCATTACCGCCAAAAATAATGTTTTCATTACTTTCTTCTGTGTGTGTATGTGTGTGTAGCGGGAAAAGGCTTGCCTGTGTAATGGTTCCAAACATTGAGGAGAACAGCAAAAAAGCTGAAAAACGTATGTGTGTGATGGGAGCTGTTATCATAAAGTGAAGCGATTCAATTTCATATGATGCAGAGATTATTCTCCCTGCTTCCCTCTGGTCATGTGATGAGGCCCATAGTCTCAGCTTTTCTTAGTCATTTTCTAAGGATTGTAAATACCTCACATGCAGCTAGTATTCTGTGTGTGTGTATGTGTGTGTGTGTGTCTCAATTTTCACATATGTGTGCAAGGCCTTAATTCATCTCATGACTAGTGTGTACAAACACTGAAGGTTTGAATCTCACCATTCAGAGCCTGTTTTTCAAAATATTCACAAAAGAAGTCTACCTAATACAATTAAGACTTTGAGCTTTTTATCCCTATGCAAGAAGGGGTAAACATTAGAAAAGAAGCCACATCAGGGCTCCATATGCTTACTTATGAGTAAAAAAAAATCTCCACAGAGATATTCTCGATTTAAAGCACCATGCAAGCAAAGAACAACCCGACGCAGAGCTACTCAGTACTAAATATTATTGAGTTCAATGCAACATGGTAGCATGTAAGTGTTCTCTTGTGATCAGGGTTCAAATCCTGGCTTGGACATGGAAAACCACTTGCTACATGCATTCAGCCTCAAAGTTAGACAATGGTTTTACATGGCACTAAAACTCTTGTTTTGCTGAACGGCAATGTTTTCCGTAGCAGATAAATTATTTGCAGGTTGCCAAGGCTTTACGTGCCTAAATGTTGTTCTCTAGGAGCAAATTAATAAGATTTATATTTCTCCCTACCCATTTTGCTTTGGCATTATGCACTGCTTTAATGCAGTCTTTCAGAGCTTTCCCAAGTTGAAATCAGGTCCAGAAACAGACCCATATATAGGATTAGAGTCCGAAGGAGCTAACTCATGCTTACATAGATCTATGCCAGTTTTTAAAACCTGGGCTCATCTGTAGATGTGAACTGGTATTTCTTGCCTACCCTGTGTGGCAGCAAGCATTGTGCTGAAGGCTAATAAATTACAGGTAAAGCTGATAATTAACTCTTCTGAGACAAGCATTTTAATCAAGATATAGTGACGCTTTATTTCCAAAAGAAGGAAAAAGAGTGTAATAATTCTTCATGAATCCCTTTGATAAATGTTAATCCTGCAGTCAAGCTATGTGTTACATCAATGAGTTCAAAAGACAAGGGGAAACTTAGCCCTCTTTATGTGAGGGAGTTTTCATGATTTGTACCTGTTTTCAGAAACATAACTCCCATGACTGGCTAAAACGGGATTTGAGAGAGGATCTAGCCTGACAATGTCGTGTTTGTCCAAGATACAGAAAACGAAGAGGATTAATCCAAAAGCTGTAAAAAAAATTGTAAGATAAAGTGTTTTTTTGGAATGCAGACACCATGTAAAATCCCCATGGTTTTATATTTCCATAAAAAGAACACTTCTGCTTCTAGGGAAGGAGGGTACCTCAATAGGCATTTCCAAATTGGGTTGCAAATGTTCTGGTGGGGGCTGGATGTGGGGCTGTCCTGGATCTCCTTCATGCTACACAGTGATACGACATTGAGAACTCCTTATCGGTTATGGCTCACTCCTACAGAATCTTTGATGTTTGTATTTGGTGAGAGGCTAAAGCTCTCTGGAACAGAATTCTAAATCTATGTAACTGTAATTGTAAACTTTTATTACGGTCAATGACCAGCTCGTAACAGGGGTACCCAGTTCTGTACATCTATGTCAGACTTCATTAATAATAATAAAAAATTTTTTAAAAAAATTATAAAATTGAATCATTTACCAATTTAAAATCTAGGCTGTCATTAAACTACATATTCCAGGATTCCAAAGTATATGAGCATGGCATTCAAAATGGTACTAGGGTGCTAAACCTATCTAATTGAAATAAATCTTCTCCTTTGCTTTGCAGGGATCAATGTGAACTTTTTTCAAGTATAAGAGATCACCTGCTAATGCCTGCAAATCACACTGGTGCCAAATACATAAGAGTAGAAGCAATTAAAGAAGTTGCCAAACCTGCTTCTAAACCAAATATTCAGCTGTTCAATCAATAGATGAAACAAAGGATGTTCCAAAAAGTTGGATTCAGTTTTAAATCACTGTATCTCTGCAATCACGAACTGCCCATGAATGAAATTCTTACCACTTGAAAGGGTGGGGCATAACGTTTCTAATGACCAGATATCTCTCCCAGCATACAATAGACCTTAGTCTCAGTCATTCACAAGATGGTGACCCCGCCATTTTGTCTGCAGTTCAGTAAGACTGAATCTATAGTTGTGGTGCAGCATATATTTCAACAGCGTTTTGGCTTTGATCCGTCAATGCCAAAGAGTATTTATCATTGGTACTGACAATAGGTTGTTGATGTAAGTGGAAAAGCACAGCATCCATCATTTTGAAACATCCTATATAACAAGCATTAGGGCTGTGAGAAACCACTTCTTTGATATCGATGTAGGTGCTGACCATATTGTTCTAGAGAAAAATTGAGTAGATTTTATGTTTATGGGAGTTTTTTTTAAAAAAAAAAATGAAAATGACTAACCACAGCTTGGTGCTTAAAATCATCTTCTTGCAATTAAATAATTATTTGCCTCAAACCTGATCTATATACCAGAACTGAATAGTACTTCTAAGTCTTTCCCTTAAGTCATCCCAACATTTTCCCCTTGGGCAAGGGGATACAGTCATTTTGCTGTTGTCATTATTTAAACAATTGCAAAATCTTTACTAATTTACTGCAGCAAAAGACATCATAAAACACAGGTATAGTATTGTGATTCCATTAAACAACTCTGGCTACATCCTAGGCTATGCACTAGAGATTTCTGACTAAGAATTATCAATGATCCTCTTCAGACTGCCAGGAGTCCATTGGATGCTGCCATGACAGATAAAGTGGAATCAAAAGTGCTATCACTGTGTTGTGAGACAGAACCCCAGATCACCTACAGATGCAGATCCTAATGTACTTTCTAGCCAAGTTTTCAGAGTTCAGAAAAGGTATTACTTGAATTAAAACTATTAATGTTTCAAACACTGCCAGGATGGCTGGGGGAATCTGAAAGCTTTAGTTCAAAATATGACTTTTTCAAGCACTGCTTCTGAGCTAGAAAAAATGTTTTTTAAAAACCCTTCAATGTATCCAGAGGACAAAAAGCCCTCTTCTATCTCCAAAATCTTGTAGCATCAGTGGGAAAGAGAACATCGTAGGCAAAACTCCAGTTGCATGTATCTCTCAGACAGCTTTTTATCTGGTACAAACTATTCATGTAGCCTCCATTTTCTACTGCAAACCAGTGGCCTGATCCCAGTAGGAAGAGACACTACAACTGCCATAAAGCCATTACACACTTTCCCCTCAGAACCTTCACCTCTTATACTACAAGAGAAGTTCCTAGGCATCTGTCCAATGATATGAAGAAACAGTGGTGGAAGAAAATACTTCACAGGTCTTCTATGAGCTTTTTTAAAAACAACATTCATGTCTCACAAAAGAATTAAGCCTTTGCAAGTGTCTAATTAGAAAACTCACAAAACCCTGATTCCCTTTGGGATAACAGTGAGATTCTTGTATGATCTTAGAAATAGGAAACCAATTATATAGACATCCAAAGGAGCCAAAAATCATGATATTGTGCACTGAACTCTGTATTGTAGAGTGACTCATGTTTCTACTGCTTTTTGTCTGATCCTTTTCATGGAAATTTATGTGGAAATTTTGCCATGCTTTATAGTTCCAAAATTCAGCATAAAAAAATAAGTGAAATGTTAATAATCCATAGGTTAGGAGAAAACAGCATACAATCAATAAACATAATCAAAGTTAGAAAAACTGCATAGATAAGTTGTAACATTTGAGGACCTGAACAACAACCACCCAAAACAATCCAATAGTAATGTCATCTTATAGGATATGCTCCATAGAGCTACATAGGAATGCTCATTTTGTATACTGTACAAATGTATCATGTGCGTGGAATGCCTCCATCATATCTAGCATCTATTTGGTGCTGGTGAAGACTATCCTTGTTCCCTCACTTGCAAAAACTCACTGCCTAAATGAGACTGAGCTAGCTTACATAAATTAGATGAGGAGGAACGAATGAGGCAGGCTATTTCAGCTTTTAAAGCTCAGGAAAAAAGATTACTAATGGCTTTTACATTTACTTATGCATGAGAAGTCAACATCTTAACAAGCTAGTGAAAATATTAAGGTAATGAAAAGGTAAAGGTAAGATATCTGATAGAGGCCATTTCTTCTGTCTCCGTGATTTTCTAATGAAGTTGTTGGAGTTCAACTTCCAGACATTCAGTCAATATGGAGAAGGGTCAGTGATTCTGAGTTTCTGGCTGAATACTATGTGGACACCCAAAGCTGAGAATTATTGCATAGCTTCCTCAGGTGCTCCGTCAGTGACATGTTTCCTGTATAATTCTTGTTCTTGCCTGAGAAGTCATTCATAATAGTTCACATAGCCTGAGCCAGGGCCACTCAGAAGATTTATGAGGTCTGGGGCAGATGTCACATTGAAAGCCCAGTTTCTGCCTCTTGAAATGACCCATGTGTATCTGAGGCTGGTGAGCAGTGTAGCAGAACTAGGCCAAGGGCCAATAGTATGTATAGGTGCTGGAGAGGAGAGCGGAAGAATTGCTTTGGAGGGACGTAGGGCTACTGTTTATTTCCTTTCTCAATAGATGAGAAGATTTATCAGACATTTAATTTAGATACTAAATTGTTCCTTGCCTATTATGCAGTTATGTTCCCTAACTTTTAAAATTTATTTTATTTCCAAGTCATTAAATTTGTAGGGAAGAAATGGTGCTGTTATCTTCAGATTTCTTATCACTTTTTCCATTTAATTTCAGTATCAGATGCATTTAAATAATGTCACCTTATCCAGCTGAAGACTGCATTGGAAAATAACTCCATAAAGCTATGGCAACAGGAGGAGTATCACATTCCTTCAGCATACTTCTGCTGTTGGGAAATGGAAACACCTTCAAATTGTTCACTGAGACAGAATGCTGCCATTTAAGCAGACCAGCAAGAGAAAGTACCTCAAAGCTTGAAGAGTTAAGATTCTGAAAAATAATTTGGTACATGCAGTAACACAATATGGGTGCATGACTAAAACAAAATGATTGGAAGAGTAGGGTAACAAAGGCAACCTTAAAAGTTCAAAACCAATACTTTGATAGAAACATACTATTTTGAAAAAAGTACATTAATCTGAAGCCTAGTATTTTTAAAAAATACCAAAAATGAACCTCACAAAAACATAAAGTAAACTATATAATGAACACCCAGCTTAATATCTCCTTATCAGTAAAGTCAAAGGAGTTGCCTGGATTGTCATTGGCTGGATGAGTAGCAATAAAGTGAAGCTGAATAACAAAAGAGGTTTAATAAATTTCCTCCATTTTTTTCAATACATTTATTTATTGATTTTAACACAATCTAATTTACAATCAAAATAATATACATTTTTTTTAAAAAAACAGAAAAATAAAGAAGGAAAGGAGGAAAAGACATATAACGAAAATACTATAGGGCTATGACAAATAAAGGAACCCAATAAAATATAAAATAAAGAGGGAAAACATTATTCTACCACTACAGATCTAATTAAATAATCTTACTAAAATTACTAATAATCATAGGCATATATTATTAAACTGTTAACGTTGTTCTTGCTCAAAAAGTGCATAAATGTTTTCAGATCTTTCAAAAAATCTTCAGTTGGTTTGTCCTTCAGAACCCACATTAATTTGGCCATTTGGGCAAACTTAGCAACCCTAAAGTTTCATTCTTCCATGGCCAGTGCTTCTCTGTATTCTTGCTTTTGATATCATGTATCAAAGAAGTAATCATTTATACTATTTAAGTCTTTATCTATGGCCTCATCTACAATGCCATATAATGCAGTGCAGCTGACACATTAGCCTGGGATGTCCAAATGACGCACCCGGACTAATATGGTTTGTCCCAGGGTAAGCCTTTTACTCTGGCGTACATCCAGATTTAAAAACACCTGCAAAAAAATGGGATATTTTACAAAGATTAAAATCTTTGCAGGTGCTGTCAGCTCAGATTGCTAAGTTTGATCCCAGATGGTGTCCCTGCAGCCATTCCATGCTTCCTGAGCTCAGGCAGCTTGGGGTGCTGGGATGAGAGTGCCTTCCATGCCCTTCTGCCTCCCAATAATCCCCATCAAAGACAAAACCTTCTTACCATCGTTTGTCCATGGTTTGTCCTCACTGACGACATGACAGAACTTTGGAGGGGCTGTCACACATAGCCATAATGGAGCTCAGAACTGCCATTTTTGTGCTGGTTCAAGCCACATTGTGTTGCTGTGAAGCACCCAATAAGACCCAACAAAACATTTCTGGGAGCATTAGAAAATCTACATTTAATTTTATTTTTGTTAACATGTAAATTTTATCTATCTATTTATTTACTTCATTTATAGCCCACCTTTCTCACCTCTCAGGGGACTTAAGGCAGCTTACAAATTTTAGACCAGTAAGTGTCTCCAACCAGAATTGCTACATTATGTTTGATGGATGACCATATTAAGGAAAAAAAAATAGAAGATCCTCCATTTGACCATAGGTCCCATCTCATCATGTACTCTTACAGGTTCATCTTCTGTCTCTAGAATTTTAAAAACCTGTTTATATAGTTTTAATTCCCATTTCACGACTAATTCTAATCACATTTTGCATTTGTTTGGAAGCCCCCCCCCCCCCCCAAAAAAAAAAGATTTCCTACACAGGAAACTGCAGGAAATCCTGTCGTCTGTGTGAAAAATCCTATAGTGGAAGATTTATTTTATGCAAATCTGCACATGATTGATTTGCCTAAAAAGCATTATTTTTGCACTGGAAACAGCATTTTATGTACATGAATTAATATTTCTGCACTGAATATTTTTGCCACAAAGAAAATGTTTCCTATGCATAAAATTCTGTTTTCTACAAGAAACAACCCTTTGTAAATTTTGCACAGAATAAATTCTTTCAACAAAATGTACAATGCATAAAGTAGTAATCTAAATGAATCAGAACAGAGAGTGTAGAACAGCATAAAACAATACAGGAGTTACAAAGGGTTCATAGTGGTTGGAACAGTGTTTGACTGCATCACTAATTTTATAACCTTTTTTACCATAGACTCATTAATAATAAATAATATAAATTAGTTCAAGAAGAAAAACATTTTTTAAAGTGCTGCAATCTGCTTTCAGTAGTGTAGAAATTTGATCTATGCTCACTATAAAAAGTCACACTCTAGCTACAAGGGCAAAGTCTTTCATGATATGGAACACTCCTAAACATTCTTCTCATCATTGAAGAATGATAAGAATAAGGTTATAAAGATTATGACGTAGGAAGAGGGGAAAGGGAGACAGTAAAACAGACAGATTCATTTTTCCATCCCTCAAAGAATTCAAATCTATTCTCTGATCTAATTTTAATCTTTTTATGTGTTTCTGCTGAAGAGGCAAGTTGTTCCTCTTCCTTTTAGACATTCTCTGTGTTTCCTTTGAAAATATGAAGATAACTTTGGAAATTATCCTGCCTGATAATAAAATTCTTTAAAACAGTTTAAACATAAATTAAAAGATAAAATGTTGTTAAACTGAATATGTCTCTTTCCTTTTTTTTGACAGTGTCGCTAAAGTGATACAACAAAATAAATAAATAAACAAGTCAGGCAAGACAGGTATATTGGGGAAGGAGCATGAAGGAGCATGTTGAATTCATGGTAGGAATAGTACAAAAAATGAAGGGAAATCATACCAACAACATTGTAAGCAACATCTCAAACAGGGAGAAATGAGTGGCTGAAATCCTACTACATTTAGGATACAAATGGATATGTTATAATAATTAAAATTGGATCCAGAGATAGAATAGCTTATTTATTGGAACTAGGCTTGTACATGTCGACTGAACCTCAATCCGTTTCTGCTAGCCGGATACCCCTGTATTCGTATTTTCACACCTCCTGAAAATGGGCGGGTAACTAGATAGCCATTTTTGTACCACAGCTGGAAAATACAATCCATTGGCAGCAATGAGGGGCTCCTCAGGCTCCCCTTCCCATCATTTTAGGCAATAGCATCATTTGTCCTTATATTCTTCATTAAAACCTGGATTTAAAAGTATCAGAGTTAAGATACCACTCTTTCTGCGATCCTTTCCCCTTCAGACTGTAGGGGGGAAAGAAAGAAAGCCTGCCAAAACCTCGGCAACATGGAGTGGATGAAGGATTGGGGGAAATCCAACCCCAAGCTAGTCAACTGTGGGTTAGGCAAAACTATGGTTAGGTGGATCTGTAATTGGTGAAGCAAATGAACCCAAAGGGTGCTCACCAATGTGTCTTCTTCACCTTGGAAAGAAGTCACAAGTGGAGTGCCACAGGGTTCCGTGCTGGGCCCGGTTCTGCTACACATCTTTATTAACGACTTAGATGAAGGGTTAGAAGGCACGATCATCAAGTTTGCAGACGACACCAAATTGGGAGGGATAGCCAACACTCCAGAAGACAGGAGCAGAATTCAAAATGATCTTGACAGACTAGAGAGATGGGCCGAAACTAACAAAATGAAGTTCAGCAGGGACAAATGCAAGATACTTCAATTAGGCAGAAAGAATGAAATACAAAGATACAGAATGGGGGACGCCTGGCTCGACAGCAGTACATGTGAGAAAAATCTTGGAGTCCTCATGGACAACAAGTTAAACATGAGCCTACAATATGATGTGGTGGCGAAAAAAGCCAATGGGATTTTGGCCTGCATAAATAGGGGTATAGCATCTAGATCCAGGGAAGCCATGCTACCCCTTTATTCTGCCTTGGCCAGACCACAGAATTGGAATACTGTATCCAATTCTGGACACCGCAATTGAAGGGAGATGTTGACAAGCTGGAAAGTGTTCAGAGGAGAGTGAATAAATTGATTAAGGGTCTGGAGAACAAGCCCTATGTGAAGCGGCTTAAAGAGCTGGACATGTTTAGCCTGCAGAAGAGAAGGCTGAGAGGAGACGACAGCCATGTACAAATATGTGAGGGGAAGTCATAGGGAGGAGGGAGCAAGCTTGCTCTGTGCTGCCCTGGAGACTAGGACGTGGAACAATGGCTTCAAACTACAGGAAAGGAGATTCCACCTAAACATTAGGAAGAACTTCCTCACTGTGAGAGCTGTTCAGCAGTGGAACTCTCTGACCTGGTGTGGTGGAGGCTCCTTCTTTGGAGGCTTTTAAGCAGAGGATGAATGGCCATCTGTCGGGGGTGCTTTGAATGAGATTTTCCTGCTTCTTGCAGGGGGTTGGACTGGATGGCCCTGAGGTCTCTTCCAACTCTACGATTCTATGATTTTATGATTCTAAGACACCTCAGTTTAAAAAAGGGCTTAAGATACCACTCTTTCTGCGATCCTTTCCCTTTGGTCTGTAGGTGAAACCTGGGTTTCATGCTTCATAAAAGCAGTTTCTACTCTAGAGAAGATAGGAACTATAGGCTCTGCAGGCACGTGTGCTCTCTCCCTACACACAGCTTTCCAAGGCATTTTAAGGAGGCTTCCCATTGTCCAGTGAAGGAAGAGCGATGACTTGGAGTTATCCTATCCTGGGCTTCCTTTAAAAAGGCCTCTCTTTTCTCTTGATTTTTTTTCTTTTTGTTTGCTGAGATTACTTATTATTATTATTATTATTATTATTATTATTATTATTATTATTATATTTTAGAAGTATTTTTGGAAAGAGAGGAGGGGAGGAGAAAAATAAACTAAAAGGGTGAGTCTTCAAGCCCCCAAACCTGTGCGTGCACCCCACCCATCCATCCCGCATGTTCCCAACTGCCAGTCAGTTCCACCACACAAAAAGAACCATGAAAATAAAGGAAAAACCAAAAAGATTCAAGAGAGAGGCCAAGCCAGAAGCCAAGCCAAAAATACACTGAAGCCAGGACACAACTGTGATGCCGAATAGGGAAGGAGGAGCCGTGATCAGCTGAATGGTGGCCCCGTTACAAATGGAAAAATGTGATGGCTGGGTCCTTGCTGTTATGGCCATCCGGCCAATCCAAACAAGCTAGATTGGCTGAAGGGAATCGACCACTCCGAATCTATGCACAAGCCTAATTGGAACTATTGCCCCCATTTGGAGAAACAATGGGATAAAATGGAAACCAACAGCCCTTGAGTGCAACAGCTCTACACAATCTCTTCCTTTGCTACGGATGGTATACAACCCCTGCAAAAAGCAATGTTCCTTTTAAATATGATCCTATGATTCAAATGCTTCCAGAGATCAAATGTGGAAGTCTGTCTCCATTATATGTCACTTTCACATGTTCACCTATAAATACAATGTCCCCTTAAACTCCAGGTTTAAAAAAAAAGCACACACACAAATTGCATTTAAACAAGCATTCAAAAAATAAAGTTTTCCTCTCAAATAATGTCTTCCTCTCCAAATATATCTAAACATATTTTTCAAGAACTTCTTAACTGTTTTTGATACTTTTTAAAGAGAAAAGGCTATGATAAAACATTTTAAAAGAATGAAAGTTAGTGGGAAATCAGGTTCTGATCCATGTATTCGTTCAGGAGAGAAAATTTAAGTCAGATTGCATGGAATTCACAACACTGAAATCCCCCAAAATTCTCCTAAACACTACTTCTGATTTCCTTGCCCAGAAGCAAAGTCTTGGATATTAAGTCCTTTTGACGAGATCTAAAGATATCTTCGGTGTCAGGAGTAAGAGGTCTGTACTATGAAATCAGAGCCAGACCGAGACAGATGACACCCCATTCACTCCAAGAAGTGGACTGGCAGTTCAATTACTGTTAATGGAAAATGAGTTCATACTGCACCTTTGGCAAAACAGTTCAAGGATGCAGGATTGTATGTGTGGCTGTGTGACATGATAGATAGATCGATCGATAGATGATAGTTAGATAGAGATATATAGATATTTTCTCCAAAAGTAGTAGAATGCCCTGTGGGACTCAGGATCTTTTCCCACTGGCATGTGTCACCAGAGGGAGTTGACTCTTCTTGAAGGTAGGACCAGTTCTGTGTAAAGTCCAGTGTTGACATGCATGAGCAAAATCTTACTTTTCAAATTAGTTCTTGTGGTACTGTGTGTCCAAACTACATTGCTATACAATTTGCAGAGAAACTATCAAATTTGTTTAATTTACTCCTAAATCAGAAAGGAACAAACATGTCTTTAATAAAAATTTAAAAAACCTACTCTTCATTGGATTCTCTGCATTGGATCAAATAACTACTATGACAACAATAACTACAATGGAGATCAATGACAGAAGGAGTCATTGTGGGAAAAAAATATTAAAAAGAACCCAAGGACTTAACTGATTTCCCCCACTCTCACCATAATTTGAAAGTATTTCTCAAAATTTTCCTTTGCCTCTGGGTGGATTCGACACCTAGTCAATTAATGTGCAAGTTGGAGACGTTGGAGGCGTTCAACTTTTAAGCCTTTGGGAATGCCAAGTGCTCTCAAACATGACACTGAAGCAGGAGGACAGCTTTCCAAAATAAGCAGGCTGACGTCAGAAGCTTTTGTGTTGCTTAGCAAAAAGAATGAGCATGGCTTGGGAAAAGCATGCTGCCTCAACAAACCCATGCCAGTTGGCAGTCAAAGCTGGCTAAAGATAACAGGGAAGTAATGTGGAGCAACACACACCAGATTGTTACATCAGCCTAGGTTACACGAGCTAGCAACAAGTGTAACATTTGTGAGGATTGTGACTAAGAAAGGGATCACCCTCTGGTTCAGGTGGGCTTCAGAGATGGCAGGGGATTATTTAATGGAAACCTTTCCAAATGTTCAAGCAGTAAAGTAGGAGGATGCATCACCAACTGTTAACAATTAACAGTTTGTTTAGGTTATTTAAGAAAAGAAAGATAATGTATAAATCACCTTTTTTAATCAGTGAGTGTTTCAGGCTTCCACACCTCATTAACTTTTTAAAAGTGAGCATGACATAGAATTTGGCTTGGTTTTTTTCTAATTCTTCCTAATGGTAATATTTTACACAGGCTCTATATTGCTATTTCAGTAGCACCATAGTTCACATATTAGTATTCAACTCACAGGACCTTTTTCATGCTACCCACTTATTGTGCCGCGACTTTAGCAGCCATGGAAAAATGCTTTGGAATCTGGAATTTGCAATTAAAGAATCTGGAATTTGCAATTTCCTGCCAGAAATCCCAAGTGCCTCCCAAAGTGACAAATTCCAGAATTTCATAGGATGCATCCATACCAGTTACAATTAATTATAACGTCATAACGGCCTAGTTTGATAAGTCATAGTTCTTTAACATTTGATGCCTTTAACCAGTATTTCATTGTTATTCCATGTCTTTCTTTAAAATAAAAAATAAAAACATTAATGATATCTGGCATATTTACTACTATTACTACTACTACTACTACTACCACCACTATAGTTATCATCATAATCATCAAGAATAGTATGTTCCACAATGATTTTAAAAGGCACCAATCACCACATTGTAAATAATGGAAAAGTGAATGGAAAATAAATCTAGGCCTCATAATCAGGCACTATACACTTAGGAAAGATATCATGGACCAATGAGAATTGAGGTTCAGTATATGAACATCTGGGAGCATGCTGAATAAATTCAGTAGGATGCATTATCTATCTATCTATCTATCTATCTATCTATCATCTATCATTTGTCCTATAGTATGCATCTATATCAGAAGTTTCCACACACACGAGAGAGAGAGTTATCACTATGCTTAGGCAAATCCCAAAGATTGCAACAGTGCACAAAAATCTTTGGCAGAACCTTAAAACAAAACAAAAATAAATTGAAAATTTGTGGACTTCCAGATATGTTAGGGCAGGGGTCCCCAAACTAAGGCCCGGGGGCCGGATGCGGCCCTCCGAGGTCATTTACCTGGCCCCCGCCCTCAGTTTTATAATATAATATATTGTATATACATATAATATTGATAATATTATAATGTAATACAATATAACACTAATACCATATAATAATATTAATTATGTATTCTATATTACATATAATATTGCTAATAATATTACAGTATAGTGGTATAGTTCAGTATAGTAATATATAATGCTAATATTGTGCTATGCTAATAATATAATATATTGTACGTACATATAATTTGTAAGCCACTCTGAGTCCCCTTTGGGGTGAGAAGGGCGTGATACAAATGTAGTAAATAAATGCAGTAAATAAATAAATAATAAATACATAAATTTTAGACTTAGGCTCGCCCAAAGTCTGAAATGACTTGAAGGCACACAACAACAACAACAACCTTAATTAACTTGACTATCTCATTGGCCAGAAGCAGGACCACACTTCCTATTGAAATCCTGATAAATGTATGTTGGTTAAAATTGTTTTTATTTTTAAATAATGTATTGTTCTTTCATTGTTCTTGTTCTTGTTGTTGTTGCACTACAAATAAGACATGAGCAGTGTGCATCAGAATTTGTTTGTATTTTATTTTCAGATGATAATCTGGCCCCTCAACAGTCTGAAGGATTGTGGACCGGCCCTCGGTTTAAAAAGTTTGAGGACCCCTGTGTTAGGGCATAACTCTGCTAAGTTGCTAGTATTGGAAGATGTTGAGTACCTGGTCAGCCTACTACTGGTCAGGGGAATTGAAACTAGAAATGAGGGGAAAAGGAAAGAAATATTTTGACTGATTCTAGATCCAACTTGTCTATAGCAAAATAATCCCCCTCCCCTCAATTTCCACTAACTCATGAAAGAACTAATATGATGAGAAGACACAATTGGACCAGAATGTGTACTCTAGCCACACTGATTTGCTTCTATTAATGGCTTTTTACAAGAACATACCCTCACAAATTTGATAAAACCTTGCACTTAAATGCTCAAAAATTGTAACTTTGCATTTATCTAAAGGTGGCTTAAATTCATGATAACATCTGCATGCACAAAGATGACTGTGCAAGTTATAAGACAAGAGAAAATGAGGTTTTTTTAAAAAAAAAATTCTAGGCCCATTGATGTAAGTAACAGAAGTAAAAACTAAGCTCATCCCAGATTTCCAGCACAAACATTTATTTTCTTAGACAATGAACAGTAAATTCAGTCCCTTCCCCATAAAGGAGATTGGACTTGTTGCCAATTTTATCTTATATTAATATGCATATACTTCTTTAAAAAATGACAGCCAGTATGACGTAGGACACATAAATCTTCCATTAAGTAAACAAGACCTTTCTGAACATTTTAAAGATTGCTTCTTCACAAATGCATACAGGGATTATTTTCACCAAGCCCCACTTTTCTTATGATTTCCATTTTGGTGGCCATACTTAATACTATCTCTATTATTTTATAATATGCTGGGGGATCTGAGTAGGCAGGTTTTTCTGCTATTCTGTTTTCTTAATGCTTTCTTGTTAATGCCTACTCTAGTAAAGAATTCTGGAAAGAGATGCTGTATACTATATGCTAATTGGCAAGCACATACTGCTACACTAGGATTTGGATTGTGTATTATACCAATATTTCCTAGCTCAGGTGTTATTGCATTATTTACTGAAGACATGCTCCTGCAAGACAAAAGTTTGTTTCTCCAGCTATCCTTCACCATCTAATACTGCTATAAAAAAGTAACAGCTAGACAAAAGATGAGGAAGAAACAGAACTGGACAGGCATAAAAACCTTTGCTTAACTATCAGACATTTTAAGAGTGAAGCGCAGAGCTATATGTACTACCCAGAATACTCTCTACCTCTTCAACCATATAGGCATACAGGACATCATCCCCCATTATGCTTTAGGATAGCAAACTGGTTAAAGAGGTAGAGAGTATACTGGGTGGTACATACAGATCTGTTCTTCAATATATTTTAACAGTTTTGTGTTCCTTCCAACATCTGCTTCATCACACAGCTGTTTAATGGTACAGCCAGATTTACATTCCAGATTATCCTGGACAGGAACTTGCATTTGCAATCTCACTTATGCCTTGTAAAATGATATTTCTGAGCAGCTAGTTTGTCATGGAAGTATACTTAATAAGAATCACAAGAAAATTCTGATGCATCTGCATAAATCACACTTATAGGAATGCATGCATACAGGGCCATAGCCAGAAAAAATGGGAAGGGGGAGTTAAACTTTTTTTTTAGCAAATCATGAAGAGTAGTTCCATAATCAAAATAATTTAGAAATCAGGCTCCATGGGTAAACTTCAGTGGACAATCAAGACAGATACATTTCAGTGGATACTCATAGGGATTTGGTTAATCAGTTAAAATTCATGAGTAAACCAGGGTTGTTGTTTTTTAAAAAAAAAAAACTGAAAAATATTGAACCCCTAACCCCCTTCCCCAATGACTACAGCGCTGCATTCTGCATTGTTGCATGTACATCTAAATATTAGGCTTACCTAATATGTTATGGGTAAAGACATTTATATACTACCTTTAATCCAACCACTTGAGTTAACTCTGTATGCATTTCTAGTACGTTTTTGCCTTAGGTGCACATTCTTGCCTTTCTCCACTGGGGTGTGCTTGGTTCCCCTCCCCCCCCCACACACACACACCTTCAATTATACATGTTTAGCTGATCACTTTGTAAAATATGCAGATGCTTTTATGTATATTCTGCTTCTCCAAATTGGCCCCTGAAGCTGGCTCTAGTCCTTACTCTCCAACCCAAACCTGGGCTTTCCCAAAGCCCCCCATTTGGGCCCCAAAACTTAACAGAGAGGCCTGCTGGCAGTACAGGCCTCTCCCTGCAGTCCTCTTGGCATGAGAAAATGGCGCATCGGGGGTGGGGTAGAAGGGATTTCCCTCCTCCTCCCTCCTGACGTGTAGTTTTCTCGCACCAGGAGAACTGCAGCATTCTGTCACGCCCTGGCAGCGGAGCACTAAGAACCAACACACGGAGGCCAATAACAATCTAATCTCTTTATTAAGGAAATAATATAGTAGAATGAAAACAAGCAGAGAATATAGTTCAGCAATAGACCTTCCAGGAAAAGTAAAATATAGTCCGGAAATATTTTGTCCAATATATTATATTAGAGTTCAAAGTTGTAATTCCAAAACCGAAACACACTCTAACTCCGAGCAGTTAGAGTGGAGAAAAACATTCAAAGTTTTTTCTGACATTTTACGTGAGTCCAAGGCAGGGAGCTGGAGACAAGGCTGAATACTTGGCACAAGATGCAAGGCTGGGGATCACGACGAGATGGGTCACAGAACACGGCAAGGCAAGGCACAAAGGAACTGAGGGTTGTAGACTTAAACGCAGTCCACACAAGGCTGGAACCGAAGTTAATCCTTAGGCTGATCTGTTGACTCCACAACGGTCTCACCAGTGTGGGGAACTTATAAAGAACTTTAATCTTCCTGTGTCCAGAGCTTCCTTTCCCAAGGGAAAGAGAAGCGAAACACATCTTCCTCCCTGCAAATTCCCAGGAGAAACTTAGCTAATTAAGGCCCTGTCTGGCAGCTAATCTCTCGGTCCTCCTCGTATGTTCTCTTTGGAAATGGCTTGCCTGATAAAATTCCCTTCTCGCAAAGGGGGGGGGGAAGCGCTGGGAAGAATCTGTCCAAGGTCTGTTTTAATGGGTTCTTGGCAAGAATTATCCACAACAGGCATCTGGAATGGCTCCGTCTCTTGCTGAGATGGCAAAAAACCCATGTTTTCATCATCATGATCCATGATGGCGCTGGAGTCACAACTCCGAGGCCCATGGGGCATCACACATTCCTGTGAGAACTGCTAAGGTGTTGGGAAACAACAGTAAGAGGGGTCTTTTGCTCCCCTAACCTACTCTGCCCATCTTCCAGGCTTCTTATAAATATCTGTTTGGCTTTAATGGAATACTGAATCCATTGGCATCTTTGCTCAGATTCAGCAGGGCTTTCTTGTCTTCCTCTGAAATGAAAGAGCCATATAAAATAGAAAAAAAAAGTTGAAGCGAGAAAGCTTCATTTGTGTTTTCATTAAGGACTGGGTGTTGCCATGACCAAAAGACCATCAATCATAAAAATGTATTGGATGCCATTTGATGTATGAATTAAATGAAAACATATCCATGGTGTATCTAAATTAAATTATATATGTCAACACAGAAAACTGCTGTACAAAAATCAGAACTGCTCATTTTTGTCCTTTGAGGGAACTTGGCTGTTTCTGAGACAGATGCATGATGATAATATTTGCAGGCAAATGTGTTCAGATGATATATACGTGTCATTACCCATCGGTCTAATCCACTGTTTTCCATCTTCATAAATATTTTAGTTAAATCAACAATAAATTCCATGTTTTTTTCTGCTGGTTGTGACTATAAAGTTTTGGCTTTATCCTTTCTTTCCATTTGTTTGGTTTATGGATTAGTTAAAACAACTAGATTTCCAAAAAGAACAGTTGGCTGACCCCTTGTGTCCTGTACTAAAATTAAATGGAATAATTTTGGAGTCGAGAGGGGATTGTGTAGCACATGGATTGCCAACAAAAGAAAAGAAAGTACTGGACATATTTTCTGTCCTAGAAGACCGGGAAAAGAAATTTCAGCATTCAGGCTGGAAATCCCAGGTGGCTGTAAGTTTTTGGATGGGAAGGTGTTTCTCAGAATAAGAAACCTACATAAGGGAAAACACCTGCACTACATCCCATGTTCTCTTCTCATCCAACTTCCACACTATACTATTTTCCAGTAACAGAGCCATGTGGCAGACATTTCTGCTTTACAAAAGTTGCCAAGATATAGGAACTATCCTTTCTTTTTAAAAAAAGATTAAAAGTCCCCTTAATTATACATAGATAGTGGAGTTTTGTAGAGCTCTTGTGTGTATAACAACTGTGTAGCAGAAGACATGTCAGCAGGTATAAATTGTAATGTTAAGCACGTCTTCTGAATTTTGATTTTTTTCAACATTAAAGATTCTGGAGCCCTAACTACCCTTTCCTGTAGCTAACAACCACACTCTGGAGCTATATTTTATATTAAAAAGGAGAAACACATGGCTTTTTAGATGCCTCAGGTTTGTAGATTTAGGGCCAGAAGCATGCTGCTTCCTAACTCCATCTCTCCTTTCCACGTAAATCCAATGAAACTGTTTCAATTCTAAGCCAGTGGCTGACAACAATAACTAACTAGAAGGGGGAAAACAAACTGAAGCTTAATCCAGAGGTACTCCCAGTATGTAATTTTCCAAAGCTCTGGTTACAATATCCTGCAAAATAGTTATGTGAATAGGTATAACCAGGGAACAAGTATGTTGCTTATTACAAAGTGCCCAGGGAAGCAAAAAAAAAAAAAAAAAGCCCCCCTCCATGCTGTCCTTCCAACAGCAGTCTAAAATCTTATTCAGGCAGGCTTTTTAAAGAAGATTTTAAAGATAAAGTCAAGGGCTGCTGTGGTTTTTTGTTTTGTTTTGTTTTGTTTTGAATATGTTTTCATGGATTTTAACTGAATTTTAAAATTCTGTTTTAATGTTTATATTTTTATAGATTTTAAATTGTATGGAAATGCTTTTAATGCAAGTTGCTTTGAATCTCTTGGTGAAGAGGAAAACTGCAGTATTATTATTATTATTATTATTATTATTATTATTATTATTAATTCAATGGTAACATTTTTTTCTAATGGAAACAGAATTTTCTGCACAGAAAATAATATTTCTGCATAGAAAATACTGGTTGTAGTGTAAAACAAAACAAAAATCTAAACTGAGCTGCAAATAGCCTTTGAAAGCTGCACAGATTTTAAAGACTTTCTAGAAAAAAGAAGACAATTCACACAATTACTTGTTATTTCCTTCAAGAACAATATTAGTTCTGTATATAATGCACAGTACTTTTTGAGGCATTTTAACACTTCCAGTTTTCCTTGCTCTGTTTCTTTTACATTTCTTCAACACACAGGACTGCCATCTTCCCAGAAATCAGTGCTCACCTTTATTTCAAATAAAAATGAAATTTTGAGCAGATTCCAGAATTATGTTTGTGGATATGTAACTGAATTAAAGAACTACCTTGCAGTTTACTATGTCATATATTTCTGGTGTGTATGTGTGTGCATACATAGAAAAATGAAAATGAATCTCACTGAAATTCACCTGTATGTATTCAATTTGCAATATAAGAAACAAATCTAAATCCCAGGTGATATTTCAAAGTGTTCTACTGATAAATTTCCAACTCTCATTAATAGCATACAAATCATTCTTCTGGGATTATAATTAAAGGGGTTACAGGAAAGGCAGGTTCTATGCATTTTAGTGTTTATTTTCCATCTATTCTTTTTTCATTTTTATACATGGATGCTATAAACTGTAAACATAGAATCATCGAGTTGAAAGTGACCACAAGGGCTATCCAGTCCAACCCACTGCAATGCAAATAAAACATACAAATAAAAAAACCTCTAGGTAAAAAAAAGATTTAAACCTGATGACCACCCCTTAGTTTAGAACAAAATGGAAGGATGATTTGGGCAGCCCTTCAAATTTGTATATATTAACCTTTGCCTTATTTCTTTTTTTTAGTCTTGTAAGTAAGTTATTAGAAACTCTTGAAAAGCTGGTAATGCAAAAGTGAGAAGTCTTGATGGCTAAAGTGGATAGAATGGTAGCTCTGAAATTGTTGCATAAAATTGAGAAAACCTTGGTACAAAAAGGATGAATAACCTCTAAAAGTAAACTGTCGAGGTAAACATGTAGAGGAAGGGGAAAACACCCACCTTGTTTGGGGAAACATACATCTGAAATGCTGAGAGAGAAAACACACCCAAAACAGCTCGTGGGGATTGTAAATGCCCAGCACCCATCAGATGTACAGTAAATGAACATTTGGAAAAGAAAAAAGGAATGAAAGGAGAGAACGGACAGGTGGAATCCTCAACAGCAGAACTCCAATGAAAGGGAAAGTACTCTTCAACATTTTGTTATGGTTTTGATCTGTACAATTCTACTTCTAAAGTGGCAACCTGTTATAATATATTTTAACTGCTATAGGTAAACGTAAGGTAAAGGTTTCCCCTGATGTTAAGTCCAGTCATGTCCGACTCTGGAGGTTGGTGCTCATCTCCATTTCTAAGCCGTTGTCCATAGACACCTCCAAGGTCATGTGGCCGGCATGACTGCATGGAATGCCGTTACCTTCCCACCGGAACGGTACCTATTGATCTACTCACATTTTCATGTTTTCAAACTGCTAGGTTGGCAGAAGCTGGAACTAACAGCGGGCACTCACTCCGCTCCCCGGGTTTCAACCTGGGACCTTTCAGTCTGCAAGTTCAGCAGCTCAGCGCTTTAACACACTGAGCCACTGGAGGCTCCATACCCTGAAATAAAGGAGCCTGCAAGATTTCCTGTGTTATCTACCTTATGAAATCAAGTTAGCTGAGGTTTCAAGACAGTGTGTGTGTGTTTGTGTGTCTGGTGTTGCTGTGTCTTCAGCATGTACCCCAGAACCCATCCCAGTTACTACTCATCTATATTTATTACACCAGGGTATTGTGAGCAGTAATTGGAATGATTTAAAGGTAAACATAACTATCAAGCTTTTAAAAAACAGAGAGGACAAAAAACAATAAAGTTGTTGCTAATTCTGGTGATTCACATACTTTGGATGAGGTCTTTCTCGGCTCCCACTACCATAGATGTCTATGTAGCTAAGTATTCAGTTCAACTAAATTTGTGTTACCGTTGTTCAGATGATTTCAGAGAAATAGCTGAAAGTGGATGCATGTCCTTAGGCATTTGGTGAAGTAATCCACACACACTGCCAAATCATCATGTATGGAACTAATCAAACAGGTTATTGCCAGTTTCAGGATGAACTCATGCAACCTCTGAATTCACAAATAAGGTGACTGTTTTTCATTCACCTTGAATGTAAAAATCATTTGTAAAAGTTGCTGATTTTCATACATGCATATATAAAAATTGGCATCATGTCATGTACCCTAGCCTCCCACAGAATTTGTGTGTGTGTGTGTGGGGGGGGGGGGGTATAAATGGCAAACCATAACTATACGTTATTTCATTGCAAACCATGGTTTAGATCCAGTGTTGGGAAATTGTAGCCCATAATCTGTGTGCCCCCAAACCTCCAGAGCATTTCCAAACTCTCAGCCAATCTCTCAATATTAGGAAATACAACACTTTGTTCAAACTACTACAAAATAGTCGTGTGGGATACCTCCTCATCAAGCCCCCTGAAAAACTCAGAATGCCAAAATCACACTAGAATTTACTTCTAGGCACTTCCAGGTTGGTACAAACCTAAAATCATAAAATTATAATGACGGAAGGAAACACATTAGACATGTAGATTTCTGTCATACAGTCACAACAGCTAAGATGCGACTGGGAAATTACTGTCCAATCTCTGTTTAAAAACCACTGAGGAGAAGCCACTACTTTTATGGTTGTCTGTTCTACTATGAAATAATTTTTGTCATCAGGAAATTCTACCCAATATTTCAATTGAACTCCTGTTCTTATAATTTGAATATAGGTTTGGATCCTAATCTCTACAGAAAGCGAGTTTGTTCCATCCTCCACATAATACCCTGTTTCCCCTAAAATAAGACATCCTCAGAAAATAAGACCTAGTAGAGGTTTTGCTGAATTGCTAAATATAAGGCCTCCCCCGAAAGTAAGACCTAGCAAAGTTTTTGTTTGGAAGCATGCCCACAAAACAGAACACCAGAACATGCAGGATCGGAAAATGTACACACCATAAAGTGTTGTACATGGAAATATTGGTAATAACAAGAAATTCTTGATAGGATTCATAGTTTGTCTGGTTATGCTGGTTTATGATGACAACTACTGTACAGTATATAATAAATGTTCATTTTTTTGTTCAACAATAAATATGAATTCTTCTTCATGGAAAAATAAGACATCCCCTGAAAATAAGACCTAGAGCATTTTTGGGAGCAAAAATTAATATAAGACACTGTCTTATTTTTGGGGAAACACGGTAACTTTTTACTCTCAATCTATCATGTAGTCTTCTCTTCTCTAAACTAAAATAATCCACTTTCTCAACTCTTCTTCACGTAGCTTGTCATTCAACCTTAACATTATCCTTCTTCAACTGTGGTGCTCAGTACTAGCCACAATATTCCAGGTGAAATTTGATTCAAACAGAACAGAATGGCACTATTTCTTCCCATGATTCAGGCACTATGCTGCTGATGCTGATGCAATTTATTTATACATTTATTTGTGTATTGGATACTCCACCTTTCTCCCAATATGAGACCTAGAGCAGCTTACAGTGTAGAATGGAACAGATGACAACTAAAACAAAAGAAAAAATAGTATAGAAATTCATTTAAAATATTTGTAAACATGCTTAAAACATAAACATTGAAGGTCAATACATATCCTCTTATTTTGGCAGTTCCTGCTTGATGACTTCAAGACCACAATTGGGTGTCTCAGGTCAATAGCCCTTCAGTTCTTGCCTTCAGCAGTTTGGAGGCAGTTTATTTACTTGTTTGTAAACTACTCTGGAAACATTTAATGACAGGAACTAAAAATGACAAATAAATGAATAATTGTATATCACAACAACAGGTCATGTAATCACTGAAGGCATTATAAGTGAGGATGTCTTTCCAAAGCACTACATTGCTCCAGGCCAAAGGCTATATAAGTAAACTATTCCTATGAAGACAGGAAGAGAGAAACTGAGGGCCTTTCTACACAGGCCCTAAAATCTGAAAGAAACCGTGATTAAAGGGGGTGGCTAGATTACGCTTTCTGAAAATATGCGCTGAATTGCATAATTGGCTGAAAATCATGGGTTAAAAAAGGGGGCGCTTATAATCCAAGATTGGCCAAAAATGTGCATATTTGCATGACAGCATATCCCTGCACTCAAGCAAAACATAGGACTTTGTTGTGATATTCTGGTGTGGACTGCTGCAGTGCATGTCCATATTTTAAAATCCCAAAACAGCTAATGAGGGCTGTAAACAGATGGAGCCACACAGAGGTGGCTAAATGGAAGCACAAATGGAAAGCAATTCCTATGAGAACTCTCTGCAACCATTCCTTTATTCTCATATTTATGAAATTAAACAGAGGTTGAATTTGCACAGTGGGCAGAAGTATGGCAGGCTTCCAAAGGGAAGCGAGGTTATGTAAAGAAACTCCTCTAATTATCTTCTCCAACAAGCTGAAATAGATCTCCAATGAGCTGAGGTTTTTAAAGGGCTGTGGGTAAAGATATTGGTCATGTCTGTGAAATACTGACTTTTATCATACTACTCCCAAGACCAAGATGTACAACACAAATTAATTTAGCAAAGTGCCAATGTAACCACAGTTTTTACTGAATAAGGCTTACTGAATGGAGTTGCATTTGCTCATAAAGAAATAAAGTTAGGATTCCAAATTTACTTCATAGCATATAGTGTACATGACACTATATTGTTCCAGGTTTTTTTCTTCCATAGGTTCTTTTCATTCATTCTATACAAGCCATTTTAATAGGCATTGTGACTGATGGTATTTTTACATTCTTTTACACTCCTCTTGATTCATTACAATAAAAGGGTGGAGAAGTTTTGAGCGTTGTTGTATTACAACTTCCATCAACCCAGGCCAGCATGGCAAATAAGCAAGGATGAAGATTGTAATCCAACAACATCTAGAGGGATACAAATTTTCCACTCCATTTGTGAGTCCAGGGTCTGTTTCACATTATGCAATAATTGCATTTTGATACCACTGTAATTGCCATATCTGAATTCTATGGGTTTCTGACATTTTTAGTCTGATGAGACATTACAGTTGCTCTCTGAATCACAATTCTACTTTTCCTTAAACTTTAAATCTTTGTTAAGTGGTCAAAGTGGTATGACTATGGTATAACTGTGCAGTGAAGGAAATTCCCTAGACATAGAACAGAGATGGAAAGTCATCTATGGCATTACATCCATACGCTCTATGCAGATACATAAACCTCAGCAGGTCATACTGAGGCCATAGGTCCTTTTATAAAACCAGTAATTGGAAATGGCTTGAAAGCACAGAACAATAGCAAACCGAATAGGCAATCATTTCCAGTTTTGGTAAAGGCTATTTTATGCCTAAAACACACATGGGAAGGGCTAATAGTGGTTAAATAGCCTGCTGTGCTCCCAGATACTTCTGGAGGGACTGCTTCTGATCATATACATTAAGAGGGCTGCAATAAAGGTTAAATAGTCAGTTGTGCTCCTTGAATGCTTCTGGGGGAACTGCTTCTGGTCATACACCTTGGGAGAGACTGAAATAGTAATTAAATAGCCAATTGTGCTCTTTGGATGCTTCTGGAGGAACTGCTTCTGATCATATACATTAGGAGGGGCTGCAATAATGGTTAAATAGCCAGTTATGTTTCTGGGGGAACTGCTTTTGGCCATATACATTGGGAGGGGTTGAAATAATGGTTAAATAATAGCCATTTGTGCTCCTTGGAGACTTCTGTGGAGTCTGCATTGGTGGTATGAGGGTTTGAATAGTCCTGAACCAGCCAGTGACACGCTACATGTGACCTGAATGGTGTATGACCTTCTGTACACAGAAGATTCCAATTCTTTCCAAAGACCTATATGTGTGTAAAAGAGTGAATGTGTGAAGAAAGAGACATATGAAGGCGGGGGGGGGGGGGGGGGGAATCAAGAAGACTATAAGTCTAAGACAACATCCCGTCCCATCCCCCCCTGAAGGCACAGGCACAAATCTCTTGTTTGAAGCAGGGCAACTGCAGGATAAATGTCTCCTTTCTGCACTTCTGTTCAACAACTTCCACAATACTGATTATTCCTGTTTACACTGTATTCAGTTGTCTTTGATAAAATGCTCCATGTACAAAAGATGCTAGAAACAAACACTCATTAAATTGTATGTTGATTAAAAAATTATCTTCCAAAATCATTTTGCTTTCTAACGTGCTGTATAGTTATAGGCATCTGATTCAGCTAACTGATTAATTTCATGTTAGACGTAGGGGCAGTTTAATAATTGCCTAAATATGACGCCTCTTCTGAAACAGCTCCACTGGCTACCAATAATTTTCCAATCCCAATTCAAAATGCAGGTTATGACCTACAAAGACCTCAGCGGCTCGGGTCCTGCTTACCTTCGCAACCATATCTCCTCCTATGAACCAGCACGGGCTCTTAGACCTTCCGGGGAGGCCCTTGTCTCGCTACTGCCTCCATCACAAACACGGTTGGTGGAGATGAGGGAGAGGGCCTTCTCGGTGGTGGCCATCCAACTTTGGAACTCTCTCCATAAGGAGATCAGATTAGCCCCACCCTGTCCACTTTCCATAAAAACTTGAAGATGTGGATGTTTCAACGTGCTTTTGAACAATAGGTCAGTCGTAATTTATTACTGTCCAGTCTTAATTGTTTACTGCCCTAATCTCCAGCACATTACTCCCATTCCTGATTTTACTATCATGTCATGCCTGCCTCTCCCTTGTAATTTTTAATTGCCCCACCTTTTAATTTCGATACCCGCTGATGTTTTCTTGATGTTTTATTTTATTGCTCAACTGTTTTAAATATATTGTTACTCTGTTTTAACTTTATCTGTTTTGACTTCTGGGCTTAGTCCGCATGTGAGCCACCCCGAGTCCTTTTGGGGAGATGGAGGCAGGTCATAAAAATAAAGTTATTATTATTATTATTATTATTATTATTATTATTATTATTATTGACACAAAGACATAGTATGACACAGGAAATGAGATATATATGCTGGATTTCGTATTACAAAATCACAAAATCACTTCCCAAGTGTTTAGGACTGTGTGAGGTATTTTCGGATGATGTGCGCAGATCCCAATAAGGTGGCCTTTTGCAGTTGACAGAATGTAATTTTGTCAATGTTTATTGTTTCCAAATGCCGGCCAAGATCTTTTGGCACAGCACCCAGTGTGCCGATCACCACCAGGACCACCTGTACTGGCTTATGCCAGAGCCTTTGCAGTTCAATCTTGAGGTCCTGATAACGGCTGAGTTTTTCCTGTTGTTTTTCATCAATTTGACTGTCACCTGGTATGGTGACATCAATAATCCAAACTTTTTTCTTTTCCACAACCGTGAAATCTGGTGTGTTGTGTTCCAAAACGTTGTCAGTCTGGATTCGGAAGTTCCACAGTATTTTTGCATGTTCATTTTCCATTACCTTTCCAGGTTTGTGATCCCACCAGTTCTTTACTGCTGGGAGGTGGTACTTGTGGCATAAATTCCAATGAATCATTTGGGCCACATAGTTGTGCCTCTGTTTGTAGTCTGTCTGTGTGATTTTCTTACAGCAGCTGAGAATATGATCAATAGTTTCATCAGCTAACTTGCACAGTCTGCATTTTGGGTCACTGGCTGATTTTTTTTTTAATCTTGGCCTTAATTGCATTTGTTCTGATGGCTTATTATTATTATTTGAGCACAGTATTTTAAAGTGTAAAATAGGTATTTGGTACAGGACATGTAGAATATCGTTGAAATGGAGGTGGAGGAATCTGGCAAGGTATTCCAGAATTTTACTTTCAAAGCTAGTCCTGCAAAAATGGCCTCAGCAATAATCATATGGACATATTCAAGAATCATGTGTCTCACTTATATTTTTCTCACACTCTGTCATCCTGTTTCCATATTTTTCCTTTTTTATGTGAGAATACTTTTACTAAAGTAATACTGAAAGATATTGTAGGACCCCTTCACATAGCTATACTTGTGTTGCATGCTTTATTTCATACTGTAAAAAATCAGCCACTGTTCATATACCCTAGAACAGTGAATAGTCATGAGCTACATTCAGACCTAGTTATTTTAATTTAGTTATTTTAGTTTAACTATTGTAATGTATTTTATCTATGCTATTATATATGCTCTAATTTTAATCCATTTTTATCTCATGTTCATGTTTTATGTTTTAAGGCACTGACAAGTGTCGTTTGTAAGCTGCCTTGAGTCCCCCTTAGGGTAGAGAAAGACGGGGTATAAATAAGGTAAGTAAATAAATAGTTTATCATGGCCACTGCAATTTCCAAATCAATTGTATAGTATTTCCTGAAATTGCAGTCCTAGAGCATGAGATCAGAGAGGTTATCATACTATACTTTAAAGAGTTGTTACTCCATATTAAATCCTGTGGCTGCCTCCTGTTTGTCATTTAGTGAGGCCCAGGACATCTGGCCAAGAATTGTAAGGGACATTCCCTAAACTGCAAATTTCAGAATTCTACAGGAGGCAGCCATAGAATTTAAAATAGGTTATTTATTCTTTAACAATGCAGTGTGGTAATCTCCCAGGATTTGAATAAATGTGATATCATGGGTCAGGCAACTGTGTTATCACATGAATTGATTGTTATGGTAAGCTGAACCTACTATTTGTGGAAACAGGCATAAATGAAATCTGAGCAAATAATCCCAGGTTATGTTTGTTATTGAGCAAGCAGCAAAATTCATCCATGAGCTGTAACCCATTACTGGCACATAGTAGTCATGGCAGCAATTGCTGCATCTACTAGTCTTGCTTCCTTGTGGTCTTGCCTACAGCTCACATGACATGTCAATAGTTTTTCCAGACTAAATGCTGTAGCTATTTCCCCCCAGTGCTGTTAGGCCTTGTGGAAGGCTCTTGAGTCAGAAGGCTGGTTCATGAGTCACAGCTCTGACTTCCTTCCTTGTCTCAAATCTTCTCATTCTCCTCTATTTGTTCCTGGCTTTTCACTACTCCAATGTTACACAATCAGAACACGTACACATTGCTGCCTGTGCTGACCCACAGAGCTCAGACACCAGGTGAGAGTTTAAGGTATCCACAGGAAGTCTTTGAATATACAGGCAGAACCCAGATTATGAACAAGATAGGTTCTGCAGGTTTGTCCTTAAATGGGATTTGTAAGTCAGAACATACAATTCCGAGGAATGGCCAATGTGCTCCCTCCCTTCCCTTGACACCCTATCCAATAGTGAGTACTTCCCATCACTCCCAATCCTTTCTGTTCCATTCCACACTCTTCCTCAAAAGGAAGGATTTGTTTCTGTGAGCTTTCTTTGGGAGTTTCCAGACAGCCTCACAATCCAGGACAAATAAGTGGGGGAAAATGGTAAATGCTCCCTGCTGTCCTGACACATTTGTATGTAGCAGATTTTAGAAATCTGCAAGATGGATGGGGGACATCCAGCAGAAATTTACTTTTTTTAAAAATTGACACTCTGAAATCATAAGTGCTGATGTGGATATCTGAATGTGCACACAAGCAGGTTTCTTGTCATTATTTCTCCTCACCCTTCTGCCTTTACTTTTTTCCTCATAAACCCCATTTCTCTTTGGGGTCACTTGTCTGCCATGCTGATGCCCACTGTATAAATTCAAGCTCTGTTTAATTCCATAAATAGGAGAACAAAGAATGGTTGCAGAGAGTCCTCATGGGAATTGCTTTCAAATTGTACTTCCATTTAGCCACTTGTGTGTCTGTGGCTCCATTTGTTTACAGGCCTCATCAGTTGTTTTGGAATTTTAAAATGCGGACATGCACTTGAGCAGTCCAAACCAGCATATAGGAATGAAATCACGTGTTTTCTTTCACTTCAGGAATATACAGTCATGCAAATAAGCAAATTTTCCAGCCAAAATTGGATTTTTAACATGTTTTTGGCTGTTAATGGGATCCAGCACGTATTTTCAGCAATCATCATTTAGCCACCACCCCCTTTATCCCAGTTCCTTCCACATTTTAGGGCCTGTAGAAGGACCCTTCCTCTCAAGAACTCAAGATCTTAGTATAAATAGCAGCCACAACAAGAAAAAAAGAATACAAAAAAGAATATAAATTCCCAGGGGCAGCCAACATGCTGCTTCCCCATTGCTATTCACCCATGACTGGCTGGGCAAAAGGCCCAGTGTGTACTGCTGTGGTGGATGGCAAGGAAGGAGGGAGCACATTGGCTGCCCCTCAGAATGGAGCCACTAGGTGGTTCCAGGAGCTTGCACACCAGCAGTGGGCACCAGGTCTCTTACTCAGCTAACTGTAGCTGTGAGCTGATGGCAAGAGGGGAGGGAGTGCATTGGGTGCTCTAAGTGGTGGCACATTAATTAGCATCTTCTCTTAATGCTGACAAGTCTAAAGTTTTATTATTTATTTTATAAGGCCCGTTTGTAACTAGAAGTCAGAAGTTTGTAAATTAGGGACTCCCGTATCTGCTGTGGATACATGCGTTGTACTGTATAGTAAAGCACTATCAACCTGCAATACTTTATATGAATGTGTATCCAGTAAAAAGGGATTCCATTGATTAATATAATTTATTCCCAGTTATGCATGTAAGAATTCAGATTCATAATAAATGTGTCAAATTGGAAATAGCCCGTGCTAATTTCAATGGGTTTACTCCATTGCAGCTTATATGTCTGTACTTCAGATGTTAAATAAATGAAAAGATAAACAATTGAGGAGGAAAAAGACTTCTGAAATTATAATTAACAAAAATGTATTTTTCAACATTTTAAAATTACCTAGCCAGGCTACAAGGTGTGAGTAACAACTCAGTATTTGGGTTTATCATGATTGTTGTGATGGAGTCTTTGAGTAATGATACTACTAGGTGCACTAGAAGAGGAAGAAAGACTACTTGTGAGCAAGACTCCGATGAGGAGCAACAAAGGAAGCGGATCCAGGAAATACTTATGGAGCCTACTGATGATGACACATTTGAGGGCTTTGAGGGGGATGATGGGGTTGAGAATCAGGAGGATGGGATGACAAGTTCAGGGGATGAGGTAATGGACTGGACTAACGTACAGGAGATCCAGGACATCTGTAGAGAACCCACAAATAGCGACACATTTGAGAGTTGGTACAGTGGGGATCCAGCCGGATCTTGGGGAGTTATGGGTTTGGATAAAAGATGGACTGGGTGGAGGGATCAGCAAGGGGCTTCAGCTGAAAGGAGGTCTGGTGGGGCATTGTCTGATTCTAGCTCTGAAGAGGAATTGAGGCAACAGGCTGCAGCTGCTAGCAGGGTGTTGGCTGATTCTAGTTCTGAGGATGATTTGTGAATAAAAGTGGGTTTGGGAAATGGATCACTTTTGCAGTCAGCAAAGTGTTGTTGGGTGTTTGTGTGTCCTTGTGAGCTGTTTGGGAAGACATGCTTTGGGGAGACTTTTGTGAACGTAAGTTTAATCTGGATTATCCATGGCTATGGGGGTTGGAACTGTGAGGGTTTTCTCTGGACTGCTTTGTGTTGATCTTATGCATTAGTTGCCGTGCTGCATTCTACACTTTGGCTCTGTGTATGACCTGGACTGGATTTCGTACTGCTGACTTCTCCTTCTCTGACCTGGACTGGATTTCATATTGCTGACTTCTCCTTCTCTGACCTGGACTGGATTTCGTATTGCTGATTTCTCCTTCTCTGACCCGGATTGGACTCAACGACGTCGACATTGTGTTTGGGTGACTTCGACAGACGTCCTGCAGGGAATTGGAGTGCCTTCTTTGTTGTTTTACAAAGTTTGTTTTTAAACCGGATTATACTCCGGTTATTTTCCAGGGTCGGGGGTTTTGTGTTTTTTGCTGGGAATTCTGTGTTTCACACTGAAGATTAAGTGTTCTGAGCCTTTTGAGTTTGTTTTTGGGCTCCTTTTGGTTGTGAACTAATAAACTGTATTTTTACTAACATCTGGTTTGGCGCTTTAAGGAGTCTGTGTTGCAACAATAATTGTCTTTACATCATATGGATTATGCTTATTTTTGAAGACACTTCACATCTTATTGAGGTGTATTTTATCATGTGAGCCATCCACAGAATAGAACTTCTGCTGACAACAACTGTAATGAAGCCACTCCAATGGTCTTTCTGCTGTTGCCAGTGATTTTAAGCTGTGGATCGATTTTGAAACATAAAAGATTAATTTTCAAAATTGAAATGCTTTCTGGCAGACATTTCTGACATTTTCATTGCACTTTAGCTGTTGCTTTAAATGGTCACTGCAGTATATTAAATTGATGCCTAACTGCCTCTTTGATTTTGCTTGACCTAGGAAGGTCACCAACTTTTGCAGTTGTGTGGGGATGAGAGGAAAGCAATGAGTAACTTTTAAAAGACACAATTCTCTGAGGGTTTAGCGGTTAGAATTCTACCACCACTTCTTACCCACTGCTCTTATCCTCCCCTGCCCACTCTGTCCCTTTCTGCTGAAAACACATAATTCTGCCTATTTCTAGCCCCATCTGATTTGTGTTGAATGCTTTTTTTTTGTTTTTGTTTTTGCCAGATCTTCCTTTCTGTCTCAGCTTTTCACCACCTATAATGCCATCAGATTCCTGGTTTCAGTCAGCTATTTAATGTTCCACTTCCCTTAAACTCTCTGACTCTCTGCTATCTTCTTTACCTGCCCAAATCCACCCCCCACATCCCATTTACAGGAAAAAAATATTGCTACTGTTCTGAAGTCCTGTGTGAACCACTTCCACAACTCACTTTTACTGAATTCACATTTCTTCCCTTTCCTTTTATCTGTCCCCAGCCTTCTTTCTGGCTTCAGTACCCAATATTAAGGTTCCCTTATTTCAGTGACAAACCTTTCCTTTTCCATGTGCCTTCAATTATCTTTGAGTCTTGTATCTTCATGAGCCAACCATCCCTTGTCATCATCTCCACTTTCCTTTTCCATGTCAGAAAGAAGGGGGTGGTTGTTTCCCCCCCCCCCTTAATGTTTTCCCAGGATAGTCTAAGTAATTGCCTCCCCCGGTGGCATAGTGGATTAAAGCCTCGTGACTTGAAGGTTGGGTTGCTGATCTGAAAGCTGCCAGGTTCGAATCCCACCCGGGGAAAGCGTGGATGAGCTCCCTCTATCAGCTTCAGCTCCATGCGGGGACATGAGAGAAGCCTCCCACAAGGATGATAAAAACATCAAAACATCTGGGCGTCCCCTGGGTAATGTCCTTGTAGACGGCCAATTCTCTCACACCAGAAGCGGCTTGCAGTTTCTCAAGTCGCTCCTGACATGAAAAAAAAAAACTACTCATAAAAGAGTGTCATTCCTTTCCCCCATAAAAGTTAGGGTACAGTACTCACATTAATCCATGGATAAGTCATTCCAGGTATTTTAGAGTTGATTTTTTTGACAAAAAAATTCTAGACTTATCCATAAGTATATAACAGGTATGGATAAGCTTCAGCCCTCCAGGTATTTTGGACTTAAACTTCCAGAATTCCTAACAAGTGGTAGGTTGGCTGGGATTTCTGGGAGTTGTAGTCCAAAACACCTGAAAGGCCAAAGTTTGCCTCTGCCTGAGATATACAGTACTTCTTGTTACAAGAAGACACTTCAAAATACATTTTAACTTGTGTTTCTGCCCTTTTGGTTGCCTATCTTATTAAGAAAGCATTGGAGCAGAATGATAAAGGAGGATTTACTGTTTGAAATAGTTTGTTTTCAAAGAGGGCCATCTGGTATCTTATCACCCTAATGCATACAAACTTGTAACAAAATATCTATTCTAATAAGGATATACTGTTGTGGTGGTATTATATCCTTGTAATCCAGGTGGTTTGTAATTTAGACAAACAGAATTTTATACTGCCTTTTAACTCCTTAATTTCTTACAATGATATTATACATGGCACATAAATTTGTACCATAAATAATTCTGTAGGGTTTTTAAAACAAAAATAATAAATTAATACCTGGTGCTCTGTTCAAAACAATGTCTCTTAATGTTGATAATGAGATCTTTTAAGCAGGGTGTTTAAACCTTTACAGTATTCATTCACTTATATGCTTATTTATTTTATTTATATCCCATATTTTTTCCATGTAAGACCTGAGATTGTTATCAATTCTATTTTATCAATCCTAGGATTTTAAAAAATAAAGCAATTACAGAGTAAAGTGCTAAGTACCACATCACTGTGGGAAGCCTTTGTAATGAGTTACATAGAAAAATGCTTTTAAGAAGTAACTTTCCAAGGTCTCAAAGGTACAAACAGAGCTTGGAAAGTGTCTTTTAAAGAAGCATTTACACAGAAGCCGTTCATAATTAAGCAGTGGTAGGGAGATGCCCAATGGAGAAGTGGAATCATATACTCCCATTAAATGGTAAACAATCAATAAAGACAAATGAACTACATCTAGAGTAGCACATGATTCACACCACTATCTATCACAATATATGGTTTGATCTTCTGGCCACCAGAAACCACATCATCATTTCCAGTAGGAAACATAGGTAACAGAGTATTTGGGGAGATATTTTGACCTTTCTCCCAGCTACTGAGATCAAGAACCTGCTCACTTAGGAAAATAGGATTATCGTAGTTACTCGAATATAATGTGCACTTTTTTTGGCTAAATTATGGTGGCAAAATCAGCATAACAGGTAAATTTGCATAATAGGTAAAGCAGAATGGGAAACCAGGAGCACCCATGTGGCAGGATTAGGGAGACAAAGAGGAAGCCGAGGGGAGAGAGAAGCCGGGAGCTTGCTTGGGAGATGAGGTGGAAGCCCATGTGGCAAGTAGGCCAAAAAGGGGAGAGGGAGAGGGAGAGGGAGAGGGAGAGAGAGAGAGACCTGGCTTCCAAGATGGGGAGGAAGGTGAGGAGTGCATACGCCTGTGTGAGAAAGAAGCCTGGAGATGGCTTGAGAGGAGGGAGGAAGGTGAGGGGTACATGAGTGAGAGGGAGAGAGAAGCATGAAGATGGCTTGGGTGGGGGGAGGAAGCCCACGTGTCAAGTGGGCTTTTTGGAAGAGCTATAGAATCCTGGAATGTGTTTGCTGTTGGCTGAGAAGACTCAAGAAGACTTTTTAAAACTACAGCCCCCAGGATTCTATAGCATTGAGCCAGGGCAGTGAAAGTGGTATCAAGCTGCATTCATTCTACAGCATAGATTCACCCAAGGAAACTGTGGTGGGACAAACAGGACAGGTTCCCTAAAGGAAGGTTTACCTGCTTCTCTGGCTTTACTTTCCATTGCTGGAAGCTTTGGTGTTCTAACTCTTTTGGTTTTTAAAGGACAAATCCTAAACACACAGCAACTGTAATGCACACTTTTTTTGGAACAAATTATAAAGAGTGCACTTTTTGCCACTGCGTATTACATTAGCCAGTAAACACTTCTTTTGGTCCTTTTGAAAATTGAGGTGCACATTACATTAGATCAGTGGTTATCAACTTGTGGGTCCCCAGGTGTTTTGGCCTATAACTCCCAGAAATCCCAGCCAGTTTACCAGCTGTTCGGATTTCTGGGAGTTGAAGGTCAAAACATCTGGGGACCCACAGGTTGTGAACCACTGCATTAGATGGTGCACTAGATTTGAGTAAATATGAGTATTTCTTAGTGTTTTAGGCCACATGCTATCGTATCTTATACGCCCCTATTGGGGGGGGGGGCACTATAGTTTGAAAAAAAAACATGAAAAAAATCCTATGCACACTGCATAAATTTTATTTGTAGTGCAAAAAAATGAAAGAATACAATATTTAAAATGAAGAACAATTTTAACCAACATAAATTTACCAGTATTTCAATGGGAAGTGTGGGCCTGCTTTTGGCTAATGAGATAGTCAGGTTAATTAAGGTTGTTATGTGCCATCAAGTCATTTCAGACTTAGGGCAACCCCAAGTTTAAAATTTAGGGCAGCGGCTGGGTAAATGACCTTGGAGGGCCACATGTGGCCCACGGGCCATAGTTTAAGGACTTCTGTTCTCATTCTGCATGTTGACTGCCTATGTACCATGCACATTTTAATAGACCTATATACTAAGTAAGCATTCTCAGAGAACAAATGCATTAACAACAATAACAAAAATCTGGGTTGTTGAAGATGTTGAAGATGCTTCAGTTTTCTCTAGTTATTTCTAGTTATATATATTAAAATCACTATAAACAGTTTAAGTGTCACATTTTTGTTGATTTCTTCAAGAATATATGCAAAAGTGTGCCTCTGAAGCTGTTGCACCCCAAGGCAGCGTGAGCACTGGAAACCAGAAAGAGACCAATAATCATATAATATCTTTATTAAAACAATTATAAATCCAGGAAAGAATAAGTGGAAAGGTTGAGTGGATAATAGTCCTTTGTAAAAGGGTAGGAATTAGTCCAAAGAGTTAAAGAGAAATGTCCAATATTATTGTCCAAAGTGCAAAAACCGAAACATTCTCAAAACTGTTGGAAAGTTCTTGAGTGGGGAACAACAAGGAATCAATACTGAAGTACTAAGTCCAAAGTCATTTGGAAGTCTTTGATATCAAGGCAGGAATGAGACAAGGCTGAGACCAAACTTGATTCAGGTACAAGGCAAGGAAGTAGATTTACTCCAGGTCTACTCGGGAGTCGTGGCTCGGCTTGACCACCAGGAACAGGAAACTTGGCTTGGATAAACAGGAGCTGGAGTCGGTGAACCTTACTCAGGAAATCACTACGTTGACACCGCAAAGTGTTCACGGTGCAACACACTTTTATGGAACTCAGATCTGATCTGAAGGAAAACCAACTCCCTAAAGATTCCCAAGGGAAAATCTCCTATTCATTATCCCCTCGAGATGACAAGCGGTTACTGCTTCGTAGCCCTTGCTTTTCAGATCTCTGGCGATGCAGAAACTCCCTTCTGTTGAAGGACACATTCTCTGGGGAACTCAGAACATCTGGTTCAGCCACGGGAGTAATATTTCCAGTATCTCTCCCAAATAAGGAAGCATCCGAGCTATCAACAGCTGGGAGCTGTAATTGAAAGGAGCTCTGCGGACTAGGTAAAAAGTCAGAATAAGCTTCATCCTGGTCAAAGTTCATTTCTGAATCAGGTTCAGAAACCAAAGGTGGCTGGGGTATGACAAAAGCTTTACCAAGAATATCCTAAGTACTTTCTTATCTGCAGAAGTGGCCAGGTTGGGTTTTGTTTTGGCCATTTAGTAAGCAAAGAAGGAACAAGACACACATCTCTAAATCCTCTAATGAGGATTCTTAATCTTGAGGCTTTCTTTGGTGACTAAAATTACACAAAGACATCACATAAATACATAATATCACATCACAAAAAAATCACTTTTACATTTGTATGCTGTCTACTGCCTATGGTGTGGCATTATGTATTTATGTATTCTCCTTTTATGATTTTATATATCGCTACTGAAAGCCTTTAGAATGAAATATCAAGGTCTTTAGTAGAAATATATAATATGATGAAAATCCTAAAACCTGTTAGGCTTTTCAACATAAAATATATTCATCTTTTGAACATTTTGAGGCATGGTTCTTGTTTCTTCCCTGGATTCTATTATATGTGCCTCCTTTCTACTTCTTTCACTTAGGAAGCTTTAAACACATAAAATACTAGATTCACTCATTTGAAGAAATGAAATGGCTAATGCTAAGGAGTGACAATTCAAAAAGGCCAAGTACATTTGGTTGCCTGAATTTGTTTTTGGCTTTTATTGGTTTGTTTGGTTGCTAGTCAGTTCAGACAAATATGTGAATTATGTGAATGTGCTGTTTGCAGCTGCTGCTACAAACCCATTAGAAGTCTTTTGCTGTATCATGTTGGTATACGACTGTGCCTTATGTAAAGGTATGACACTGCTGGTGATATATTGTACTAGCTGTGCCTAGCCACGCGTTGCTGTGGCTTATGGGAATCATTTGTTGACCAGGTGGAATAACAGTGAATAGCCTTGCAGCCTCAAAGCCTGGCCCTTTTCTACTTATGCGAATCCTTGTTTGGTGAGCTGGAATACAATGGAATAGGCTTTCTACTTGGAAGGCTGGGTACTTGCATTCTAGCGGAATGTTTTTTTGGCCAATTTGAATTGCACCGAATAGCCTCACTGCTTCAAAGCCTGGCCACTTCCTACACAGGGGCATCCTTCCTTGAGCAGGTTGAATGGGACGGAGTAGCCTTGTGGCTTCAAAACCTGAGGGTTTTCTATCTAGGGGAAATCTTGGTTGGCCAGGTTGAACAGCACTGAATAGCCTTGCTGCTTGCAAGCCTGGCTGCTTTCTACCTTGTGGAATTCTTGGTTGGCCAGGTTGAATAGCAATTATTAGTCTCGGTGCAGCAAGTATGAATGCTGCAATTAGCCACCTTGATTAACATTTAATGGCCTTGCAGCTTCAAAGCATGGCTGCTTCCTGCCTGGGAGAATCCTTTGTTGGGTGGTGTGTAGCTGGCCCTGGTTGTTTTCTTTCTGGAATTTCCCTGTTTTCAGAGTGTTGCTGTTTATTTTAGAGATTATATTGTTCTGTATTATTATACCACAGTAATTATTATATATTATAATTATAATCTTATATTATCTGCTTAGAACTGGATTATATGAGGCCCCTTCTACACAACTGTATAAAATCCACACTGAACTGGATTATATGGCAGTGTGGACTCAAGATAATCCAGTTCAAAGCAGATACTGTGGATTATCTGCCTTGGCATTCTGGGTTATATAGCTGTGTGGGAGGGCCTTGTCACGACCCAGGCTGCAGAGCACCAATAACCATACACAGAGGCCAGAATCTATCTAATATCTTTATTAAGGAAATATGTAAAGTCAACAAAAATAAGTGTAGAAGATAGTTCAGAAGAAGACCTTTCAGGAAAGGTCAATTATAGTCCAGGAAAACAATGTCCAATATAAAATATTAAGGTCCAAAGTTGTAATCCAATAACCGAAACACTCACTTTGCCAAGCAAAGTGAGGGGAGATGACAAGGTTCTTAGTCCAAGGAACTTGATGCAAGGCTAGGAAGTAAACTTGATTCTTGAAACACAAGGCTTGATACAAGGCAACAAGAAACGAGGATCAGGGACAAAATCCGTGGTAAATACTTGGCAAGGTCCTGGAAAGCAAGGCTGAGTCCTAGGAAGCAAGGCAAGGTCCGTGAAGCAAAACAAGGCTGGAAACAGGAACGAAGGCTTGGAAGCGGGAACGAAGGCTTGGAAGCGGGAGTAGCGCTGTCCACACACAACCTACTCCAGTTGCTGACGAATTGACTCCGCAAGATTCCTACAGGGCAAAGAACCTAAATAGGGTCTCGTTTTCCCACCAAAAAACACTTCTCTGGGGAAACAGAACCGAAAGTCAATCTCTGTGTCCAGATGCATGACTCCCTAAAGTTTCTCATGAAAGCAGGCTTAATCAGCTGAATGCCTGGCTGCGATTCTCAGGCTTCTGCGATTAGTCTGTTGAACTCCTTTTTGTTGTTGATAATAATTACGGCGAGAAAATGGGGGAGATTTTGACTCAGGGCTTGTTTGGCAGATTTCTGGAAGACAAACCTCCTGCAGGTGCAAGGGCTCCAATTCAGGCTGGGAAAGTTCCAATTCTGGCTGAAACGGTGGAAAACCCAAGTTTTCCTCTTCATCTGTCACAACAGCGCTAGGAACGGGACTACATGGCCCATGAGTCATCACAGGCCTTGAGTCTACACTGCCATATAATCCAGTTCAAATCAGATAATCTGTATTTTATAGGCAGTGTGGAAGAGGCCTTTGTGAAGAGGCCCTGAGCTCCATTGTTGCTGGGTGGGTTTCTAGGAGACGAAGTGGAAGGGGCATAACCTTCTAACTGGCATTTAGGGGGGAAACGGCTTTTCCTCGTCACCTAATTTGGACTTTATTTTTCTAGGTTTTTTGTTTGAAAGACATATTTTAGACGACTATGTCTTTTGTGGCCAAATTTGGTGTGATTTAGTTCAGTGGTTTTGTTGTTTACTCCATAATAAAACACACATTACATTTATATATATATATATATATATATATATATATATATATATATATATATATAAGCTGTGCCCAGCCATGCGTTGCTGTGGCATTGTCTGGTGGTGTTGGTGAGAACTTGAGGTAGTGGTGGTATTGAATGTCTGTTGTATGGTTGTCTTTATGTTTTTAATAATTTAATAATAAGTTATTATTATTATTATTATTATTATTATTATTATCATCATCATCATCTTCATCATCATTATTATGTAGAGGCTGGATGGCCATCTGTCAGGAGTGCTTGGATTGTGTCCTCCTGCATGGTAGAAGGAAGTTGATCTGGATGATCCTTAGGGGTCACTCCAAACTTTGGGATTGTATGATGATGATGTTATAAATGGGTAATATAGCTGTGTGGAAGGGTCTTGAGTCTACACTGCCATATAATCCAGTTAAAATCAGATAATCTGTATCTTATAGGCAGTGTGGAAGAGGCCTGCAGCCTAACTGTGCCTGTTCTCTGGGCTGAGTAGGTTGCTAGGAGACCAAGTGGGCAGAGTTTAGCCTTGTAACTGGCAGCAATTGGATAAAACACAATTATTCCTCTCCCTCTAATTAGGACTTTATTTTTCTTTTCTTTTTGTTGTATGAACATAGAGGCATGGATGAGGGGTTGTGTTGCCCAGTTTAGTGTTTCTGGGATGTGTAGTTTTGTTGTTTTGTCCTAGGCCGAATTTTTTAAATCCTTATATATATATATATATATATATATATAGAGAGAGAGAGAGAGAGAGAGAGATTGGCTTTGTCATAGATTTTATACAGCTTTCTATTCATCATAGTTTTAAAAATGATTTGGAATGACTTTGCTAAAACTTCTAACATATCTATTATTGAGGATGTTTGAACATAATAGATTAGGTGGTGTATGGCCACAGATATTAATATCTCAATTGCTGTCTGTCAGCAAAAATCAGGTCACATTTTCTGAGTGCCATCGAATAAATATAATTTTATGAAGTGCATTTGAGGCTGATTTTGTTGACTGGTGAGGTATTAGGCCAAGAGATGGGCACCACAGCTATAGATTCCTTATGTGATTCTGAGCCTAGCTTGTTCTACAGATAATCCTTTAAAATACAATAAATAAATGCACTCTGGCCTTGCTTTGCCAAATGCTATGTTACAGCATCATCACTCATGACATTCTGGCTTGCTTGAATGGAGGCCAGTCAGTGACTAATGCGATTACATGTCCAGGATCCTTTTAAGAGGAAAATGGTTTAGAAACCTGCAATTGGATTGAATTTATAATCCCCTGAAAGCAAGGTGGCTTTTCAAATCCTGATGCTTGAATGAAATATATCTAGCAGCCCCCCCCCCCCCCCCACACACACACACACACACTTCTAGAGGAAAGGCAGCAGAAAGCTACAAAATTCAGTATAAAGCTGTTCTGTTACTTTCTTATCAGTCTAAACCTGAAATACATTACAATGCCTATCGGTTGGACATGGATCAAGCCAATGTTCACCTCAGGCATCTCTCTGAGATAAAAGAAAGAAATAATTCTAATGCAGCATATATCATATCTTGAGCTCTACTTATGTAGGTTTTGATCCTTAATATCCATGTTACTCCTATACATTTCAGCAGCCACCAATAAAGCAACTGATAGATGTTTTTAAAAACCCTGTTTAGTTAGAATTACACGTATTGGAAAAATGTTTATTATGTCTGCATGGAAATATTAAGCACTAAGCATCAGTTTATAGAAATCTGCTCAATTTAATCAAACCACTTAGGTTTACTTCCATGACGTAATATTTTCATGAATTGGATTTTGCCACCTTTCTTACTGGTACTGCTCCGATGCTTTCACAATAGAACCAGCCCTCCTTGTTCACTGGAGTAAGTGGCACAGGAGGCTTGTGAAAGTGCATAAAAACATGAATAATGAAAATCCTAATTCTTTTTTTTTTACCTGAGATAACAAATTTCTAGAATTGCAGTGGAGAATCAAAAGATTCCTAGAGATGTGTTATCTCAGGTAGAAAAAAAAACCCCTAGCTTTCTTGAGGAAGTTGGCCATAGAGTTGCACTGAAGGGCATAGAGATTCCTAAAGAGAACATTCAAAACAAATATGTGAATAATCAAATCCGCAAAAATAAAATCCACAGAAGTGGAGGGCTGACAAGAGTAAGAACAGAAATTATATTTTTCCTTCATGGTGAAAACTGAGAAGGAAACGTTTGCCTGCTGATTTGTGTATGCCAGGTATAACAATAAAAATAGAAGAGCATGAAGATACCATGTGTTTGTTTGCTAGCCGATCTTTGCGATGCCATCTTGCCTAAGGGGTTCATGGCCAAACCTTTACACCAAATGTAGGATGAAGCTGCCATTTGTGAGATTATAATACCGCTCCTGGAGGTGACCCCTTTTTATTTAATGGTTCACCAAATTATCATCTAGTGCTGTGATCACTGGGTGCCATCACAGTATTGAGGAAGAAAGCTCAATAACAACTACCAATCCATATGATAAGCAACTGACTACTAATGAAATGGTATACACAAAAAATATGTAGTGTGAAGTTACCTCCAGCAAGTGAATGTTTTGGGTGAATTAAGCCTTCAATTACAGCAACATACACTGTATAGAATTATGCTGTCGAGTCCACATCAACTCCTAAGATATTATTATTTCATGATGTCTCTGTATTTAAAGTATATATATTTTCAACTCAGAGGATTAGATATTCTTTCAGCCTGAGACTAGCCCGTAATATTCAGGAATGTAGTCTCACAAGTAGTGTTTGAGAATATAGTCAAAATAACTAAGCATCTTGGTCATGCCTACTAAACCCCTTAATAAATGCTGTCTCAAATGTCTTTGGGGATTCTGTGAAGTGCAATTATAATACTGTGATTTTCTGTCAATGTGAGCATCATAACACTAAGGGAAAAGAACTTAAATAAACAAACGTGTGTATTACTCACTAAAAATTCCATGGCATTTAACTTAAAAGCATAGTTGCTAGCCAAACTGGAATGTGACCAAAGCACTGAAGCTATTTTTATACACTGCCTACATACATTCCTCTTGCTGTGTCAATTGATTTAGGGACTTGTCACTTCTTGTCCTGGATATCTTGTAGGCTACAATTCTTGCCTAGAAGGAAATAACGTGACATGACCCACATTGCAACAATGGCTGGATTTCAACAGGGTTATCTGTACACTTTAACCCAGAGAATTGCTTAGCCTTCAAGTTGAGTGCAGACTGAGCATTGGCTGCCACTAGTGTGCTGCATTTGAGGAATGAGATAGGTTCTTAATGAAAGCAATGTAGCAACTGAGCGGTGTTTGGGCAGAACTATTTTGAGGTGTAAATATCACATTCTGGCATTGACAGGAACCCAAGCTACAAACAAGTGTTTAAATGGTATTGACAGAGCCAATCCCTGTCTTGCACCTCCCTTATTCCCTTTAGTTGTTTTTTTTTTTTTTTTTTGCCCCACTGGAAGTGACAAAGTGCTTCCTCCCATATTGGGTTAAAGAGGCCAAATAGTATTCTGAAGTGCCAATTTGGGAATACTATTGATGGATACTTCATCTCAGGAATGAAACTAACTTATTAGTCCATTATATAGCTCAGAGTGAGTCAGAATGTTTAAAAGTAAAAGAACAAAACTTCCCACCTATCACGGACAAGTAAACATGCCAGTACATGCTGTTCAGTTGTTCTTATTTGGCTCCTCTGTCAACAGAAGCAACCAAACTAGCCAAGGATTCTCCTCTCTACATTTTTGTGATTTATGAACTGGGATCTCTGACTTGTTCATTTCCTAATAGGTTAATCATGATCTATAATTTGTTATTGGGATAAAGCTCTGATACCAGCTGGATGGAAAATCTCTTGCTGAATAGTATATTGGTCCAAATTCTCTGGTTGTGGGACACTGAAAGATTGTGTTCACACATATTCTATATTCCATTGCATTTAGATTCTCTCTCCATCACTCCTAACACCCACTCAGGTATGCAAAGTACCTAAAACACACACAGCAACGGTATACTTCACTCACTTTTCTACATCCCTAAAGTGTACATTAACAAGTCTTTCTTCTTCTTTAGTGGACCAATGTGCTTGGCGGATTAAGACTTTTGAATGCCATGAACAAATCTCCATCTAGACATGAAGTTGAGGGGCTAGCCTTGAATCTGTCACTGCTTCTGAGATCCATTTTTCTTCACTAGATTGTGATGAGAAGAATAGTATGGGTGGAACCTTGTACTATCTTGAACTCCTTGGAAGACATATAATGGGGTAAGGGGGAGGGAGAGATAGCAGCAAGGTGAGATTCAAGAAACATTTATGGAGATGTAATATGAGCTCTTCCTGTCAGCCCATTTACACAGTAGGTGGGGGGAAAGTTGTAAAACATTTCTGGGATGTCATCTTGGCACTTCCTATGTGACTATATGATTAATGGTTCACATGTATAGTTATGTGCTTGTTGATTCATTCCATGGATGGCTCATAGAGGCATGCATTTGATAAGCTACAGTTGTGGATGGATGCTGAAAGAGTTGCATGCCAACCCTGGAAGGCAGGAAGGACAACATAAATAAAAATAAATAAAACAGTCACTATAGTTTAACTGCCTATTTGTGTTGCTATATTAGATTGTTGCTGTTATGGATACCTCAGGATTTTTGATTTTGTGAATAAGGGAGAAATTGCATTGCACTATTTTCAGTCTTATTGCAGTGAATATTACCACTTCAGCAGGATTGCCCTCTGACCAATACTAATATTTTTGATAGATAAGGTATTTCTTATTGTAGGACCCCCAGCAAAATGAAAGTTCCCATCTCTATACCTCTTCTCAGTGGAGAAATAATGGACAAGAATGGGGAAGTCTTGTATTAAAGCACTTCCAACAAATTCAGATCAGGATGCTGTCTTCATCCAAGGACTTGGAAAGTGACAAAAGATCCTCCAGTTTCACATATTTACACCTTAAGGAAGGAATAGACAAAGTGTGTTCAATTGGTCCCATGTGGATCCTAGAGTGGTGTTTCAAACACTAAACCTCCTCTGGGGGTTACAACGTTGAATTTCTATTGAGCACAGAAGGCATATTGGCCAATTATGCCTTTCTGAGCAATTTTAGGCCACGTTGGATTTGTTTTTAAATTCAATTGAAAAGTAAGGCATTGAGTAAACTCTCACTCCCACCATCCCCCCCCCCCCCGCGCGCGCACACACACACACACACACACACACAAAAGAGTCCTTTTCTGGATTGTCAAGTGAATAATATAGTGAAAATACCCTACAATATATTTGGGGCATTTGGGGGCAAAAATTATTTTCTGAAAGGTGTTTGGGGGGCAGGGAATCACCCCATCACAGTCTTGGGGGGAGGTAATGTTACCCTCTACCCTCTGACATTTGTCCACTCCTTATTTAAGGCACCATATTAAACCCTTAGTTTGATCTTGCATTTTATTATTTCAATGGTTTTGCTACAAGATAATAAACATTTCCTCATCCCTACATTCAGGATATTGGAGACAGACGAAAGAAACGGGACTTTGCTCACTTCAGGTTGAAGTGTATGAACAAAAACTGAACATTTATAAGTAGGAGAAATAATAGGGCTCACATACCTCCCCCTCCCCACCTTACTTAGGCGATCCCTCATAGTTCGAGGATGATTGTCTTCCATCTTGGGGGTGTGTCCGTAGATGGCTGAAGAGACCTATTCTTGATCTGCATGTTCTCCTTCAGTGAGGACATCGGTTTCCAGGTGGAAGGCGGTCCCGATCAGGGTTGGCTTGATGGGCCTTCCTCTTGGCACGTTTATCCCTTAAGCACTCCATTCGTGCTTCTTCAAAATCCACAGCACTGCTGGTCACAGCTGACCTCCAATTAGAGTGCTCAAGGGCCAAGGATGGTGGCATCCTTGAAGTCTGCTGGGATTTTCTTGGTCACCCACACCTTTTCAATGAGCTGGTGGAGTTGTTGTATCAGCTCAGGTCCACCCGTTTTGAAGATTTCAGCAGGAATCCCATCAGGTCCACTGGCTTTGTTGTTTTTTTGTTGGCTGATGGCATTGCTAACTTATTCCAAACTAGGCAGTGCTGCAAGCTCATCCCTGGTTTGTTGTTGCGGGATTTGTGAGAGGGTCCCTTCGGCCACATTGGAGCTGTGATTCAGCAGGTTCTGGTAGTGCTCTTTCCAACGTAGTGCAATTGATGTTTTGTCCTTCAGAATTTTGGTTCCATCTGATGAGCGTAGAGGCTGTATGCCATGGTTTCTTGGTCCATAAATGATCTTTGTGGCTTTGAAAAATCCCTGAGCACCATGGGTGTTGGATTTCTTCAGCCTTCTTTGTCCACCAGATGTTCTTGAGTTCTCTGGTCCTTCTTTGGACCTCAGCTTTTGCACTGGCATAGATCTTTTTCTTGGCAGCACGGTTGGTGTCTCTCTGCCATGTTTTCCTTTCCTTTTGTTATCAATTAGCTGTTGGATCTCTTTGTCATTATCGTCAAACCAGTCTTGATGTTTCTTAGTTTGGTATCCAATGGTTTCTTCGCAGGCTGTGATGATGGAGGTCTTCAGTTTTTTCCAGTGTTCCTCAACATTTTCAGTGTGTTCTGTGGGTAGATGATCTTTGAGTGTTGTTTGGAGAAGGGCTTGTTTGGAGGGCTCCTGAAGGGCTTGGGTGTTCATTTTACGCCTTGTTTTTCTTCTTGGAGTCTGCGTTTGGGGATGATCTTGATAGCCATCGTGGAATGGATAAACCTGTGGTCTGTCCAGCAGTCATCAGCACCTGTCATGGCTCTTGTGAGAAGCACATCGCATCAGTCTCTGGCACGTGTAATTACATAGTCCAAGAGGTGCCAATGCTTTGACCGGGGGGTGCTTCCATGATGTCTTAAGCTTGTTTTTCTGGCGGAAGATCGTGTTGGTGATGACCAGGTTGTGCTCTCCGCGTTTGGCGAGAAGCAAGATGCCATTCGAGTTGCTGTTTCCGACCCCATCTTTTCCTATGATCCCTGGCCACAGGTCGGAGTCCCGTCCGACTCTGGCATTAAAGTCCCCCAGGAGGATGAGTTTGTCCTTCTTAGGTATCTCCGATAGGATGGTGTCCAGCTGACAATAAAAAAATTTCCTTGATGTCTTCATCAGCATCTAGAGTTGGTGCATAGGCACATATGATGGTTGCCTGTTGGTTTTTGGCAAGGTTAATTCGGAGGGTTGAGAGTCGTTCATTGATGCCAGTGGGTGCTTCAGTCAGGTGCTTCACCAGGTCATTTCTGATAGCAAAGTGGCAGTCCAGTCAGGGATAAGAGAGGCAGACTATGTTTAGGGCACCTTTTCTAGCCCCTTCCCCGTGTGGGGTGAGCAGAGCGGATCCTAAAAAGGGCTGCTCAGCCATGGATACAGCTGCCGAACTACTCAACTGCCTCAGACCTTGAGGTAGAGCGACTGAGTCCATATCCACTGCCCATGTGTCAGTCTGTGACTAGGGGCTTCCAGATTTCACAGTCCTGCCCCCGTCACCACCTGCTGATCGCCATGGGACTTTTGTAGGTTTGTTTTTATTTTTGTTGGAAGACGCCTGTGCGTGATTTTTTTTAATGTGTGGAGGTCGGTGCATGGCTGGTCAACACACAGTCTTCACAGAGTGAGGTTCCAGCAGTGGTGTGGTTAACACAATGAGAGTGGCTTCTCAGTCTGTTGCAGTCTTCTTCCACCTTCACAGCCATTGTAACATGTACCATGTTATCCTCCGCCTGCTCCCCCGTTGAGGTCTTTGGGTCTTCGGATTATGCTTGGTCTGGAACCTCCCCTGCAGCCACATCTGGGAGTGCATGACTCCAGTGGTTGTGCCCGCAGGTTCATCGGAACACACAAGCCTTCTCACCACGACAAGGTGACAATCCATCCTCCCCACCACCTCCCCTGTATTTTGCTAGGCTTCCGAGTTACAATGTAACATGAGTACTCTGTTCAAATGGGTGCTCCTCCCTGCTCCAATATCAATAAAAAACTAAAGACTGGTTTTTCAAATGGTAGTAGGAAGAGTCATGCCCACCTGCAAAAGTGTTCATTATCCTATACGTATCCCAAGCAGAATTTTGAAAAGGTTGTGTAACACTTGAAGGAAAGCAGTGCTTTGGTAAACCAACAATTATCCATGAACAGCCTGGAGTTATTTTGATGGGGTAGAATCTTGCCAAAGACGTTGACTGCTAAAAATACATCTACATTGTTTTGGATGGCATAATTGGTTGTTGTTGTGAACATGAACTGCAGACTATCCTTAGTATTTTTAAATTGTTGTTTTTAATCATTTGTCTCTTACGCATACATTAGTCCTAATCATTGTTTAGATCACTGGTGGAAGACTTGCAAGAATATTTCACCAAATGAAGACACTTTATTCACTACCTACAATCTCAAAGCTGCAACATGTATAGGCATAATTCCCAGTAGTTTTCAACATTGGGCCTCTCCATGCATTCTGGGCTAAATGGACTCCCAGAAGTCCCAGAAGTCTGTGTCAACAGTCAGTGGTCCAGACTCCTGGGTATTGAAGTTCTAAACATCTGGAGGATAAAAGGTTGAGAGCTCCTATCTTACACTTTTTTCAATGGGATATTTCTTTCCATCTTTAAGGAAGAGTCTTTTATCTAGCAAATTAATAATGTTGCTAACATTTGCTTTATGAAAAACACAATGTGACAAATCTGATAAATGACTGTAGATAGGATATAATAGCAGTTATCAAAGAGAGCAACATTATATTTGATTTTTAAAAACTCATCCAGAAAGGTAATGAAGCCTGATAGTGTGGCTTAACTGATGTAGCACATCTGAAAGATGTTCAGTTCATGCAAATTTTGCCTGGCATGTATGCATTGTTCCATCTAGGGTTGGCAGGTCAATAGTATCACATTCCCTAAGATTTCAAGGCAAACATCCAAAGCCAGATCCTTGAAATGCAACAGTGGGAGATCCAAATCATGTCCTAGGGATGGTGGACAAGGAGGTAAGGTTTGGTGGAGTCAGTTGATTTCAGAAATGGGACTGGGGCTATCTGAGCAAATGAGCTCAGAATTTGGATAAAACACAGCTAACCACTAGGCTTGCTCAAATAATTCGATTTCCCCGTTACTCGTTACTAATTCGTTACTTTTGTAACTTGTGAAGCAATATACGACCTTGATTGTCCACACGTCTGGATATCGCGGTTTCGAACCGCGACAGGCCGCTTTTCTTATTTTGTTGGTTTTTTTTCGTTGGGAAAAAAAGGTTTTGCAAATCACCCAAACTTGTGAAAGTGCACTGGGGCAACCTAGCGTGTTGTTTCCAACTTGTGGCCAATCAGAGAGCACGTTTAACCCAGGGGAGGGGCTGGTAGTACGTCCTGAGTGAAAAGACCGTGCACGGGCGCCTCGTGGCTCATTTCGGCTCGGGATCAGCAGAGAGAGGGTGGGTTGGGAGTGAGATTCTGTAGGCAGGCAAGATTGCTGCGTCACAGCTTCTGAGCTAGAGCTACATATCAGAAGACAGGGAGAAAAGGTTGGGTGGGTGAGGTGGGGTGGGGTGGGAAACTGTTGGGTGTTTCTGAATTATTATTTTTCCAAAGGGCCTGTGGCCTTTTTCCCCCACAAGCTTGGCGTTTGCCATTTTCCCACCTGGCCTGCAATTTTTCTGCTGCGCCATTGCCTGTTGCGGGCGGGGTGGGCTTTCGTGACGTTTTGATTAGGATAGTTTTCTTTTTTCAACGCTAGTAGCAAAGTCTGGGAAAAGGGTTTTGGGAAAAAAGGGAGCCTGATTTTGCTTCCCCCTCTTTCCTTTCTTTCTCGGCTGCTCAAGTAGGGCTTTTTGTCTGTGCCAGGGCCGCAGTGAATCAAAAGCAAAGTTTGGCAAAAGGGTTTCACATCCCATCGTCCTTTGTAGAACAACACCTGTTCTGGGAAAAAAGGGAGCCTGATTTTGCTTCCCCCTCTTTCCTTTCCTTCTCGGCTGCTCAAGTAGGGGTTTTGGTCTGTGCCAGGGCCGCAGTGAATCAAAAGCAAAGTCTGGCAAAAGGGTTGCACGTCCCATCGTCCTTTGTAGAACAACACCTGTTTTGGGAAAAAAGGGAGCCTGATTTTGCTTCCCCCTCTTTCCTTTCCTTCTCGGCTGCTCAAGTAGGGGTTTTGGTCTGTGCCAGGGCCGCAGTGAATCAAAAGCAAAGTTTGGCAAAAGGGTTGCACGTCCCATCGTCCTTTGTAGAACAACATCTGTTTTGGGGAAAAAGGGAGCCTGATTTTGCTTCCCCCTCTTTCCTTTCCTTCTCGGCTGCTCAAGTAGGGCTTTTTGTCTGTGCCAGGGCCGCAGTGAATCAAAATCAAAGTTTGGCAAAAGGGTTTCACATCCCATCATCCTTTGTAGAACAACACCTGTTTTGGGGAAAAAGGGAGCCTGATTTTGCTTCCCCCTCTTTCCTTTCCTTCTCGGCTGCTCAAGTAGGGGTTTTGGTCTGTGCCAGGGCCGCAGTGAATCAAAATCAAAGTTTGGCAAAAGGGTTTCACATCCCATCGTCCTTTGTAGAACAACACCTGTTTTGGGGAAAAAGGGAGCCTGATTTTGCTTCCCCCTCTTTCCTTTCCTTCTCGGCTGCTCAAGTAGGGGTTTTGGTCTGTGCCAGGGCCGCAGTGAATCAAAATCAAAGTCTGGCAAAAGGGTTGCACGTCCCAACGTCCTTTGTAAAACAACACCTGTTTTGGGAAAAAAGGGAGCCTGATTTTGCTTCCCCCTCTTTCCTTTCCTTCTCGGCTGCTCAAGTAGGGGTTTTTGTCTGTGCCAGGGCCGCAGTGAATCAAAAGCAAAGTTTAGCAAAAGGGTTGCACGTCCCATCGTCCTTTGTAGAACAACACCTGTTTTGGGAAAAAAGGGAGCCTGATTTTGCTTCCCCCTCTTTCCTTTCCTTCTCGGCTGCTCAAGTAGGGCTTGCTGCAAATCTCTTTCTCCTATATTAACCCTATCAAGGTCTGGAAAATACAGGTATCCCCTTTTTAACGTATAACAATAAGAACAACTGCAATAGAAGGGTTTGTGGCAGTTAGACCCAGAACACATTGCCAATCAAGAAACAACACATCTTTCCCCCCAGTAACACAATACCTTCCTCCCTTCTGTTACCTGAAAACACTCCCGTTATCATGAAGCGTTCAGCTGAATGCGGGTCCGGTGGAGCAAGTTCTGCTAGTGGTCAAGCAACACCCCGGACACTGTGGGGGGCCAAAAAAGTTAGGGTGGGTCCCATCTGTCTGGAACGCGGAACGATGGGAGTGGGTGGACTTGATGAAGAAGCTGGCTGTTTGACTGCTGAAAGTTCACAGCCCTCCACCCGGAGCCATTTGTCGGTTGGAGCTGAGACAAGTGGACGATCAATGTAACATGCAGGTGTTGCCGTCCTGAAACTACAGGTAGTGGATAGTGAGGATCTTGATAACCCCACCCCTCCACCCGCTACTGACAGTGAGGAGGAGGTAGAGGAGGTAGTACCATCAAATCATGGTCTTTCTCATGCTGCTGAAAGGGTGCCCACGACTCCTATCTCCCTGGGCGTCGGCACAGTGGCTGTGGGGAGGCCAAGGTCATATATTTGGGACCATTTCCATGTCCACACTCAGCGTGCCACTTTGGCAGTTTGTAGACACTGTGGGGCAAATATCAGCAGAGGCAGAGACCTGAGACATCTTGCAACCTCGGGGTTGAGCTCTCACATGAAGCGACACCATCCCTCGATATCGGTAGGAGGGGGAGCTGCAAGCCCTTGCAGTGGCAGCATTAGCACACAAAGTTCTCCTGGTGTAGATGGTGGAAGGCAGACACAGTCCACCTTGGAGGATTGGGGCATGCCTTTAGCAAGGAAGAGAACGGGGGAAACATTACCCACACCCCAGCAGATAACCCAAAGTGTGGGAGAGATGATGGCCCTTGATCACCATCCCTTCCGCCTGGTTGAACATGAAGGCTTCATCCGCCTTATGAAACGCCTGTGCCCCCGCTACAAAATCCCCTCCTGTCACACCTTTTCCAGAAAAGTTATTCCCGGATTGTACGAGGGCTGCAAGGAACGCATTATCCAGATGTTGCGTAGCGCCATGGGAGGACACATCCATTTTACCTCTGACATTTGGTCAAGCTTGGGAGGAGGCCATTCCTACCTCTCTCTCACGGCACATTGGTGGGAGAAGGAAGGCAGTATGGATACATCCCATCGTTGGGCACTCCTCGCTTTGGAGGTAGTTGATCGTGATCACAAGGCAGAGACCATCTGCAGCTATCTGGAAAACATGATGGGGGAGTGGATGCGGTGCAGGCCGGAAGAAATGAGGAGGGGCTTCATGGTGACTGACGCTGGTAAAAATATGATCAAAGCGGTTGAAAGTGCAGGGTTTTTGAATGTCACCTGCATGGCCCACTTGCTTCACAATACCGTCAAGGAAGGTTTAAAGAGCCCGGAAGAGCAGCCGGCCAGCACCGCAAACATCGCCCTGCTGATCGAGCGCTGTAGAAAGATCGCGGGCTACTTCCACAGGAGCATCAAGGCAGCCCGGCAGCTGAGAGACAGGCAGAGCCTTGAAGGCCTCCCGCAGCACAAGCTGCTCCAGGACGTCTCTACCCGGTGGAATTCAACCTATAAGATGCTCGAACGCATGGTCGAGCAGCAGAAGGCGGTACACGGCATCTCCCTTATATTGGTTGCGCCTGTTAGCAAGCTTGTTCCAACTAAGCAAGAGTGGGACACCATCTCCCAGCTGGTAGACGTCCTAAAGCCATTCAAACATGCCACAGAGACCCTTTCGGAATCAAAAGCCCTTCTTAGCCAGGCAGTGCCCATGGTCTTGGGGCTAAGGAGGCACCTAGAAAGGCTTGGGGCCGGTCGAACACTGGACTCCCTGGCTGGACCGCTGACACCGCCGGTCCAGGAGGTGGTGAGGAGGTTGTCCTTTGCTGTACGGAAACGCCTAGAGCCACTTCTTTCCAGCAAGGTCCATATGCTGGCGGCCTTGTGTGATCCACGGCTAAAGTACAACGTCTGCCCAAAAGAGTTTACCGTATGGAAGGCCCAACTAGTTAACCTTGTGAGGGAGGTCTTTGCTGCCAGGGTGGGGGAAATGGGCACAGCGGCCCCTCTACCGGAAATGCCTGCCACCCCCAGCACTAGTGCTAGTGGCGAGAGTGATAGTACCGGGGAGCCGGCAGGGGGTTGCCGTAGGGTTACGGATCTCCAGCCGCGACCAGGAAACGCTTTCTTTGCAGAGACGGTGGCCATACTAGCCTGCTCGGAAGATTCCACTTTGCTGGCTTCTGCTCAAAAGGTAGACTCGGCCGAATGCTTGGTCAACAGGTACTTTGAGGAGCCTCCTGAGATAATTTCTTGTGATCCATTGGCCTATTGGGCTTCACGTGATCACATGTGGCCGGGTCTGTCGCACGTAGCCCGCCAGTTCCTCAGCTGTCCTCCCACCAGCGTGCAGAGCGAAAGGGTCTTCAGCCTAGCGGGAGATGTAGTCACGCCCCACCGCAGCTTGCTGGACCCTCAAACAGTTGAGAAACTGGTCTTCCTGAAGGCCAACCTTCCCGTGTTGAATTTCCCCAATTTGGATTTTGACACCGACGCCTCCTAGAACAACAGTTCTCCTCCTTTAAGCAGCTCTGCTTCTGATTAACTTTGGCTATTTCTGTTGGGGGGTGGGGGGGGTTGCCCCTTTGGCCTATGTCCAACAACTCTCTCCTCTATCCTACCATGCTTTCCTTCCTCTCTTCCCTTCCGTTCTCGTCTTTATCATCACACACCGTTGCCCACTTTCGTTTTTGGGTAAATCAATCTCTAGGGGCCGTTCCCTGAGGTTCCTATAGGTTTTGTCTCCTGTAATAATGATTCTGGATGGGAAGAAGGATATTCTGGGGGAACTTAGTCCATAAAAGCCAAGGTAGGAAATGCTTCCGCTTTGGGTTCAGAACGGATTACATTCAAATCTCTACCCTTTTTTTGTCCAAAAATATTTCGGGAATGAGCCATGACTGTTAGGTCTTCTCCAGATCCTCGCAGTTCCTGTACAGAAAGAACATTGTTATAATTGATGTGGATCCTTCGGTAAGACATATTTGGTGAAGGAATACGGCAGAGTCTCACTTTACAGAGATAACGGTCCATCAGAACCTTTGTGGCTGTGTCTTGCCGCATTAAGTAGTACACCTCGGCCTTGGCCACCACTTCTCTAAATTTTCATCTTTCATTGTCCCATCGCCTTGAGCGGGTGTGGTCGACGCAGTGGCCGCGGGACGGCCGAATAATGGTCCCCGTGCCCTCTGGCCACGCACGCGGACGGTGCCGTTTGCCCGTCAGGGCGTGTGCCTTTGTGGCTGCGATTGATGTGTGGGCGCAGGTTCTGTGGCGTGGGAACTGCTTTTTGCTGGTTTGTTGGTAGAACGATAGAAGAGGGTGGAATCACCGCAGAAAGTGGGACACCTCGGCCTTGGCCACCATTTGTCAAAATGGTTGTCTAGTGTCCCATCACCTTGAAAGGCAGTGTACTCGACGGTGTGGCCGCGGGACGGCCGCCTTAGGGTCCCCTAGCCCTCTGGCCGCGCACGCGGACGGTGCTGTTTGCCCGTCAGGGCGTGTGCCTTTGCGGCTGCTATTGATGTGTGGCCGCCGGTTCTGTGGCGTGGGAACTGTTTTTTGCTGGTTTGTTGGTAGAACGATAGAAGAGGGTGGAATCACCGCAGAAAGTGGGACACCTCGGCCTTCGCCACTTCTCAAAATTGTCTTCTTTCACTGTCCCTTCGCCTTGAGAGGCTGTGGTCGACGCTGTCGCCGCGGGACGGCCACCTTATGGTCACCTCGCCCTCTGGCCGCGCACGCGGACGGTGCCATTTGCCCGTCAGGGCGTGTGCCTTTGCGGCTGCTATTGATGTGTGGGCGCAGGTTCTGTGGCGTGGGAACTTCAGTTTGCTGGCTTGTTGGCAGGACGATAGAAGAGGGTGGAATCACACCGCAGAAAGCGGGACACCTTGGCCTTCGCCACTTCTCAAAATTGTCTTCTTTCACTGTCCCATCGCCTTGAGCGGGTGTGGTCCACAGTATGTGATGCTAATCTTCCGCAGACTCATAAGTAGAGAAACAAACCACTCAGAAACTCTGTATTGCTATTAAAAACAATGAGTTATGTCTTCATGGTTTCTTTTGTCTCAACATTTGTGCTATGTTTGTTTAAGTTCTTTGGTTTCATTTCTACTCCATTAAAGACAATATCTTTCATTATTTTACTTCCTCAACTTTACTGAAACTGTATACCAACAGAAGTCATTTCCCTCTTTCCAGCTCATCTGCTAGAGAACTTTAATAACACCAGACACACACAAGTCTTCCCTCTAGTTCAACTCCATAGAAACATGAACCTAACATCAGAGCCTTAAAACCTTCCTCTTCCAAAAAGCCTTCGAGGACTGTGTGGTGGATCGTTGCCTATTGAAGAATTGGTTGCCAGGCCAAGAGTATTTCGCACTTTATTGATTTTTAACTGTCAAACTACCTCATCTCTGTGAAGTATTCAGCCCTCGGACCAGAGCCGTGTTTTTACACCACTGTTTTTTAAGCAGGTAATGCTGTATGCTGACTGTGACAGCAGTTTTATGTGTTATTGATGCAACATTTTCTTTAATACAGAAGAGTCTCACTAATCCAAGCTAAACGGGCCGGCAGAAGCTTGGATAAGCGAATATCTTGGATTATAAGGACAAATTTGATCAGTATAGCTGAAAAAATGAGTGCAGGAGAGCCCCCTAACTGCCCCCCCCTCTTGGGCTGTTTTTGGGCCACTGCGCATGCGCGTCCGCCATTAACGAATTAATTTAGAAAATAACGAATTTTCGTTAATTTCGAAATTTTTTGGGGGCAAAATTCGGAAATGACTTCAGAAACGAATCGCCACCCCCCTCTACTTTTGAAACGAGTTTAGAATCAATTTTTTCGTGGATCGCTCAAGCCTACTAACCACCATGTAATATGCAAACTCAAAGAAGAAATAAACTAAGCATTTTTGGGTGGCTTGACAGGAGCCACTCCTATTACCACTCGTATCTCGTGCATCTTTGACAACAGCAAATATGGCATCTAGTAATTCTTTCCAGATTTTGTGATGCTTCTGGGCCTTATGGAAGTTTCATCACCAGACCATAGGAAATGTTTCTTCTCAAAGTCCTTGTTTTGTTACAGCAAGATTTTATACAACATAAAGGCTCATGACTTATGGTGGTGCTGTCCCATTCCCTACAATGAAGCAATGCATCAAAGTACACACACCTACTATTTCTGTTTTTAGTAGAGTTGTGGTTCAGGATCACCCCATGCCCTCTTTGAGGGGGAGGGGGTTCTGTTTGAATATTAAGACTAAACTAAAAGGGCTGTTTCCAAATCATGGTAAAATTAAGAGTTGATCCCTTCTCACTTACCTAAGAGAATGCGATAAGGAATATTTAATGTAGCCCTTACATTTCAAGTCCGAAGATGGATGCAGCCTCTGACGCTACAAAGAATGTGAGGGAAGGAGGAAGTTCATCATATGCAGACTCTTCCCTCCCCATAGGTTTTTGAAAGTTGCAAGGACAACAGAGGATCACAGGTTTTGCACCCTCATCTCCTGCCTAAAAATGACCCATGAGACCTGGCAACTCAGGGTCAAACACTGGGATCTGATAACCCTACTCCCTGGTCCTATCCTTACTTTTGGCTGTCTGGTGCATCAGCATTGCACAAGTGCTACATGCAAAGGACCAAACAAGGATGTTGGTGTTTTAAACTCCTCTCACATACAAAAATGAATCCATCCAGCAGTGCTCACTGCAAGATTTATGTCCCTTTCTGAAGACTGGAGAAGAAAAATATTTCCTTAAGACTTTAGCTGGAACTCTGAAACTTTGGGAACCTTAATCTCAGCAACATATAACTGTATAATCCCTAATACACACACACATTCACTGAAATGGGAGCCTTGTGGCTTTCAAGTGTTGTTGAACTGCAACTCCCAATATTTCTCACCCTGTCTTTGTGGCATATGGCTGCTGGGAACTACAGTTCAATAATATCTGAAAGGCTGCATCATTCTCACCCATGCTATATACAGTACAATGGGACTTTAATATCTGCTGTGTTTCTAAGACCCAATGTGGATATCATAATCAGTGGATTCCGAAGTCCCATTATACAGTGTTGTAGTAAAATGGTGACCCTTATAAACATAGGATGGCAAGATCAAGGTTTGCTTTTTGGATATTTTTTTCTTGTAATATTTTGAAGCTGAGGATGGCTGAATTTGTGGACTCAGAATCTGTGGATACAGAAGGCCAAGTATACTCTTCCTACCACATATGTTTGTGTGTTCTATTGATGCAATTCTTTAAAAACACCATCACAAGACCTTTAAAATCATATTTTAGACTAGCTCCCAAAAATGTTTCAGCCTCTTTATTTCACACAAAAGATTTGCTGTGATCAAGTGGCTGGAGTGGGGGTTTGGCGCGAGTATTATGGGTATTTGCATTTCCTAAAATGATAAGAGCTTTTAAAACTTAAGTTCTGTAACCTGATGCGAGTAAGAATGCTTTCTCTTGAAATGAATTGTTCTGAATATTTAATCCACCTTCCTCTTGCAACCTTCCAAAAGAACAGTATTCCATCTTAGCAGTCAGCATTTCACATTATCATACTAGGAAGCTATTAACATACTTTCTTTGGGTCATGAAGTTTGTGCCATATACACTACCAGGTCATACTTCTATAGGCCAAACATATACATATTCATACCCTTTCCATGATGAACAGTTCGCATACAAACTCTTTACAAAAATTTCTTACTAACCACACATCTGTTTCACATTTGGATATTTTCAAAAAGGGACAACACTGGCTAAAGTAAATGACCACAACAATAAACGAAGAACTTGATCTTGGCCTGTCTTGTGCCATTTGAAACACACAACAAAGAATACATCCTAGCATGTATTTCTTTGAGACTGGTGCCCTTGTGAGAAATAGAGATCATCTCCTACATATTGAATGCCATTTTGATGGAGTGGACATTAAGAAATGTGTGTGTGTGTAGCTGCCACACGATTGGAGTCAGGTGGAATGGTGGTGGTAAAAAAATGACCAGTACACATGGACAGTTGTTTACTCTGGTCTGAAAACAGCAGCGAAACTCATTTTAGATATCTTCTTCCCTAGCAATATTTATGTGCTAAATGCAGTTACAACATCAGAATGAACTGGAAATTTGTAATGAAATCACTTGTTAATGAGAATGGTGTACTTTTAACTGAGAATTTCTACCATTGTTCTTCAATTGGTCACAATCCAGTAGGTCAATAAATGTCTGTAAGTTACTCTGTCTGTGCATGGATGGAAATGTACTTGCAAACTACACACCAGTCAGCTCTCCACATCCTTTGCACAAAGAGATTTCAACTTTTGGACGTCACATCTCCAATTAAAAAGGCCTGAGACTTTGTAAGCTGCTGTGAGTAGAATGGACATGTGGAGCATGTTTTCAAAAGGTACCAAATCCAAAATATAAAATGAAATGAAAAATGTGTTATATGTGGCAACACATTTTTGGTTAGGAGTAGAATATTATGTATAGAACAAAATTATCCAAATGCATCAAATCACTTCAGTACAGGGTAATTTTTTCTATTGGAAATATAGCAAGTTTTCATTTTTGTGAAAACAGAAAGGTCTACCAGCTGCCTAGGGGATTCTGAGTATTATAAATCCCCCCCCCCAAACTCTGAAGTAGTCATAACAGTGTAATGGGAACTAAACCCTCTTATTAATGGTTTCAGTCAGTATCAATCAGATGCTATCTCCCACTTTGTCCCTTTCCAGGTAAAGTCTATTCACTTTAAAGCAGGCAGCTTTTATCTTTTTAAGTGTTTGTGGAAATCACATTTCATCATTCTTCATCACTGGCTAATGGGATTTACAATTCAAAAACTTCAGGAGGGCTACAGTGTACCAGGTCTGATCTAGTGTGATACAAACTGGAACTGGAGTCTACAATGTTAAAAAAACAACTATGTTTTATTCTAACTGGAATATAGCCAATAGCCAAACTAGAGTTCCCGTAAATAGACTTTGGTTTGTATAACATCAACTAACACAGTACATAGTGAAGACTAATAACTTATAAGTGACAATGTAGGAATGTATCAGGAATGAGGTACGTTAGAACACAGTTGCACTCTGTCAAAATTGGGAAGGTAATCAGTCCCAGTTATGAAATGAAATGTCATTGATACAAAAGTAAATATTTAATGGAGAATGCAGGGATGAGTGTATTAATGTTAAGAGCTAAGTACATTACTAAAGCTGCAAGGGCAATTAACTTTTGCTCTGTTTACATGTACTGAGGCTGTCTGCATTAATAGCCTGATTTACTGAATATGCCATGTAAGCCTTTGTACTAATGCCTCCTTGATTGTTCAGTTATTGGAAATATTTGCATTTGTCAGAACAATAAAATCTGAAGGGTTACGCTTTAAAGTCCACTGAAATGCAAATGCTGAATTGCCTTCTTGTGATACGCAGATTTGAACTCCTTGACCCATAAATGAATTTCTCTTGTTGAAGCAGGATGTTTTATGCTTTAAACTGTTGTGCTGGATACAAAAAGCTTAATTGTAAGCACAACATAATTAATCTTGAGCTTTAAAAAGAACCTGTTCTGCAAACACTTTAAACATGATTCATTGTTACAAGCAAAAGTTGTCTCTGATGTTGAAATGCACACAAAAAACCTCACTGTATAATTAGCATTCAACTCACTTTGTGGGGATTTTCTTCCCAAACTGATGTGCCCACTAAATGGCAGAAGAGTTTAAATTAAGACTAGTCTAGCTGAGTAGCAAGGGGGCATCTACACTGTAGAATTAATGGAGTCTGGCACCACTTTAACTGTCATGGCTTAATTCTATGGAATAACAGGTGTTGTAGTTTGGTAAGACATCAGCACTACTTGACAGAGAAGGCTCAGTACCATGTAAAACTACAACCCCCATAATTCTATAGTGCTAAACTGTATCAGTCACAATGCTGTCTAACTGCATTCATTCTACAGCATAGATGCACCCCAAGTGAATTTCTATCAAACTTTCTCATTCTAGCCAACATTGTCTAGTTTCTCTTATCCTAATTTCTGAAATGCTAAAAACCTTCCTACTTCTCATCTTCTTTTAATTATTTTTCCCACTTTCAATATTATTTTTCTTCTTTCCCCTTTTCTTGCACCTTTCTGGGTATTCACTTGTTCCTACCCCATCTTCCAGTCTCTGGCCTTTTGCTTCCCTACACCTTGTTTCATAGCTTAGCTGCCATCTCCAGAACTCTATTCAGGTGTTATGAAACATAAGTAGAATACCTTAAGAAGCAACAAGTTGACTCCAGCTTATGGCAAGTCTGGGGGATGGGACACCTCCAAATTACCCTGTCAGGTCTTGCAGAGGATAACTTTCAAAAGGGAGATATTCCACTATCCGCAGAAGTGCTCCACAAAACGTTGCATGTTATTTTTATTGATCTAAAACTGTTGTAATTGCATAAGTCAATGGTGAGTGAAGAATGGTGTGTAGCTACTGCTTCTGTTGGCATAAAAGCATGGGCCTGTTCATTCTGATTAACTAGTTTTTCTTACAATTGCTGAAATAAATTGCAATTATTAGATACTTCCCTTTCCCTTTAGCTATCTGCTAATATCGTTCATTTTACATTTAAATACCACACAAAGGCTTCAAAAATTCCAGACCTATAAGGGGGCATAACCTGTGAAATGCATCTTCTATGTCTATTGGTGCTATTTGAAATCCTGTGATTCGTTATATTTAATGCATTTTATTTGTTTTCATGACTTGTATAATAGCTTCATTCTGAGTACTAAGGGTGCTTTAGGAATTTACCAAATATAATGGCTCCACTGTATCCATGGGAGTTTAGTTCCAGGACCTGGTGTGGATATGAAAAATGTCAATGATCATGTCCCATATTTTTAAATGATAGTGACATGAATGCACATGCTTCAGTGTGTCCACGTTGACATTTGCTAATATGGGACATGACAATTTATAGTTATTGGAAATTGCAAATCCATATCCCACAGATCCAGGCCCCCCACTATACAAACAAATGTATTTTTTTTACCTACATAGTGGTTTGTCAGGAGACACAGAGAAACATAATAATGAAGACAAAATATATGTTCTCAGCTAACTCAACAGATTAATTAAAATACATTATTTCCATTAAAATGAATTCTGAATAAATGTAATCCATAAAACCTGAGATCATAGGCAATTGCTTAAATTGCTTATGCCCAAACATTCCACAGGTGTTGCATTTTTAGTGTTACTGGCCCCCTACCCTCAGTGCCATTTAGACATACTAGTAATGTATATGTAATTTTAATATGAAAGAAAAATGAGGCATTCACTAGAGATGTTATAACATTTATCCTGATCTTCTGTCAACATTAAGTCAGCATTACATTATAAAATAAAACAGGATAAATTGAAATCACATGCAGATTCTGGACTTGCACAATTGCCATCTGCAAGAGAAACTCTGAGTCATTAACGTAATGTGTATGTTTGAACAAGGTCCAGAGTCTAGTGGTTATGTTTAGATGATAAATTGGATGGCAACTTGAGATACCTCATGAATCACAGAAGTCAAACAATGCAACGTCACAGTCACCCCCACCGCTCTTATATGAGAGAAGGAACTTCATAATGCTCCCCACATTTTATAACCACATATACTTCATTTGTTTCTAAGCAAATTAACAGCCTGTTTATCAAAGAGCTGAAATGCCAAGGCCAGGTCCACTGGTTGTAATACTGCCCTGCTCCACTAGGCACAGTCTGAAGAAGAGAGTTCAGAACCACATCATACAAACTGGAAAAGGGCAAATGAGTGTCAAAGTAGCAATACAGTAGTTTACAGCCACTGCTTTCTATTTTTTTTCCATGCTTTTCCTATGGTCACCCTCCAAAATGACAAAGCTCAGATGAGGTGGCACCATAGGACTGAGGTGGCAACTTACTAGCTTCCTAACTTTGCAGGTCCACAAAAACTGGGACACTTAACCCTTCCTCAACCTTCTCAGAGGAGCTTGCTTGCACTTGCACTGCTGGCTGCAAAGTGCTAGCTCCATGGGTTCTACTTCTATGCATGGCTGAGGAAGCTGCTTGTCACTGCTGGGCTTCAGTTCCAATGTTGATCCTTGAACCAGCATCCCCTTCTCCTTGCTCACTGGGCTAAACACACCATCACACTTTCCCCCCTTTTAAACAGAAAAAATACTATTGATAGACTATTACATGGTGAAAAATGTAGCTACAGGGCTTCTCTCATGTTCAGAGAAGACCTGTAGTTCCAAGGGGACAAACATGCAGGTGGGTGAAGTCTCATTCACTCATGAGCCTGCTCCCTTTGCAGCTATGGGATAAGCCTCACTCGCCTGTGTGCCTGTCCTTTTGCAGCTACAAATCCCTTAAGTTTCAAGGTGAGTCTCACCCTTCATTCACTCGGTTAAGCAGATGAGGTTAGGCAAGTGAATAAAGGGTGCAACTATTATGCAAGGAACAACAAAATCCCAATTTTGCCACCCCCAAAATGGAGGTGTGATTTATATGAAGTGGGCACTTCTAGGCAATGAAATATGGTGTGTGTATGTGTGTGTGTGTATGTATATGTATGTATGTATGTATGTATGTGTGTGTGTGTGTGTGTGTGTGTATATATATATATATATATATATATATATATATATATATATATATGAATGAAATTAAACAACCAGGTCATGTAAGAATTATACAAGTAAGAAAAAACATGTTGATCCTTCTGGAGACCTCTTAATGTCTTTGAAAATGCAAGGAAGACTGCCTCCCCCTCCCCATTCCTTTATTTTTATCTTATAGCATCTCACAATAGCAATCTAAATAAGCATAGTTCTCTGAGGTTTCTGCTGAAGGACTGAGATCTGAGTCACTGCAAAATGTTAATGTAAAGGGTTAATCTTTTTCATAGTAAACTGGGTGGGGGCTTTGAGAATCTCCTGCTGCTACATCCCATCTCTCTGAGTATCATTATCAGCCTCTTGGGCAGCGTTAATCAGCTCTATGCTGTAAATATGTTTTAGTTCCAGTAAACCTTTGCCCGAAACCTAAAGAATAAGCCTCCTCCCAGATCACTTGTTACATATAGAAAGCTGATTCACATCTAAAGCTTTAAGCTTGATTGATAGACTCCCTTGGGCTGGCCACTTAGAAGCTTTTTTTTTTTTTTGCTTTTGTGAAGTGGAAATAGTGAAAAAAGTCCATTTTAACTCAAAAAGCCTTCATAAAAGAAGTTTTGTTCTCAGTAGCTTCATTAACTGAAGTACAGTTGTACTTACCTATGCATCCTCTCTCATTAAGAAAAGGAGTGGGAGATAGAGTACTACATCTCTTTAGACAGCCAGAAGAAACTATTATCTTTCTATTTATTTAAATATTTATATTCTCTATCCAATGATCACAAGCAGGCCTGTAGTGGGTGTTCAAACCCCCCCCCCCAAATTTTTCAGGTTAAAAAAAAACTGGTTTACTCATGAATTTTAACTGGTTAACCAAATCCCCATGCTAAGTCTATGAGACGCAAAAAATTAAGAGTCCCTCCAGGCACTATCTCAAGCAGATATTGACAGGTCTGTAGCTGGGGGGGGGGGGGTGTTAGTGGTTCAACCCCCCCCCTGAAATTTTCAAAACCCCTCCCGAAATTTTTTTCTGGCTACAGCCCTGATCACAATGTGGTGCAGAAACTTGAGTAGAGGAGTAGGATTCTGGGAGATTTCTGAGTAAAGACTAGGATTCTCTCATGGAAACCCACTGGGTAATCTTCGGCATGTCATGCTCTCTCAGCCTCAAAGGAAGGCAATGCCAAACTTCTACTGAATTAATTTTGCCAAGAAAACACTTTAATAACTTGAAGAAACACAACAAACACTTCTAGCTATTTTAAGCCACACTGACTTTTGAACTGGAAGAACAGTTGGATATAAATATAGCAATAGCAACAACAACAATAACAACTAATTAAGTTTATTAAGATCTCAGGTTTAGTCTAAAACATATTGAAGTACACATTGGAACCAGTTAAAACACATAAAAACTAAACACATGTGAAAATGGATTACACGTAGTGAGTAAAAAGTGGCTGAGTTTTAGTATTAAAGGAGAAGCTGTTGTCTTTCCCTGTTCACTCATGCTTTCTGGTTTAGGAAATTTTTATTAGCCTGCTAAAAGGTGGGCGCCTCTAAACTGTAGAATTAATACAGTTGGAAACCATTTTAATTGCCATGGCTCAGTATCATGGAATCATGAGAGGCATAGTTTTATAAGGTCTTTAAAGGGTATTAGTGCCCCACCAAACTACAACTCCTTGGATTTCATAGCATTGTGCCATGGCAATTAAAGTGGTGTCAAATTGCATTTTTTCCATAGGGTAGATTTTGAGACACCCTGTGTCATATGGTAAACTGGTAAAGAAGACTAAAAGTGCAAACTGTGAATAAGGCAAACTTAGTATGGAAATACCTGTAATATTCATGAGGTGGGATCTGAAATTCACACATCTCCAGCCTTTGAGACATATATTAGGCATACAAACTGTCCAAAAAGTTTTGATGTTCTGGAAAGTCAAATATGCTTATTGTGGAGAGCTCCATATTGTTGGTATGTGTGTGCACACACGTGTGTATAGAGAGAGAGAATATGTCTGAAAGTGCATCCAGCAACGCACACCAAACATTGTAAGTGTGCAGAAAACACTTGGGCACATCTACACTGACCATTTAATGTAGTTTGAAGGCAGCTTGACAGTATGGTGTTTAGATGATGCACACCAGAAATAGACAAAGCAATGCTAATTAAGGGCTTTAAACTGGGATAAGCAAAGTTGAGGGATACTCTGAAATACAGCTCTTGATGTACATCAGCATGCTTGGTGTAAATCATATTGCATGGTGAAAGCAATTAAGGGATGGGTGCTCTGGCAATCAGTTCATGCATATTGCGGCAGGGAGAGGTGAAAAACTAAAGTGCTTTCTCCATGCCTGGAAAGCTGCAGAGACTGCAGCTTCTGAAACTGGTTTGAGTTTAGCCTCTGAGGTGCATATAACCACCATGCAGACATCAAACTGTTTCAAGAATTTCACATATCTGCACAGTGAAATCACTTCCTTCTCTGCCAGTTTTACACTAACCTAAGTGGGCAGTGTAGATGTGCCCTTTCTTTGGCCCCTTTTACAATGCCATATAATCCAGATTATCAAAGCAGATAATCCACATTATCTGCTTTGAACTGGATTATCTGAATCTACACTGCCATATAATCCATTTAAAAGCAGATGTGGATTTTATATGGCAGTATAGAAGGGGTCTTAGGGCCCATCGAGACAGGCCTTTAAACTGAGATGCCTCTGTTTAAATAACGCCTCTGGTAAAACCAAATTAATATGAATCAAACCAGGGTTTCGATTCCCCATTAGATCTGGGCCTTCCTGAAAAGCCTGGGTCTAATGCGGTATTGGGCCTGTGGGGACTCACCCCCGGGTAGTTCCAGGACCAACTGGAACTACAGTAGAGTCTCACTTATCCAACATTCACTTATCCAACGTTCTGGATTATCCAACACATTTTTGTAGTCAATGTTTTCAATGCATCATGATATTTTGGTGCTAAATTCGTAAATACAGTAATTACTACATAGCATTACTGCATATTGAACTACTTTTTCTGTCAAATTTGTTGTATAACATGATGTTTTGGTGCTTAATTTATAAAATCATAACCTAATTTGATGTTTAATAGGCTTCTCCTTAATCTCTCCTTATTATCCAACATATTCGCTTATCCAACGTTCTGCCGGCCCGTTTATGTTGGATAAGTGAGACTCTACTGTACCTGGGAGTGAGTCCCCACAGCCATCTTGCTCCTTTTGGGCACCTACCCCCTTCACCCAAACAACCCTTAAAATAAAATAAAAAACTGATCAGGCTGCCATTAGGATGGTCCTTCGGTCCTCCTGGCTCATAGAAATTATGCACCAGGAGATGGCCGGGGGGGGGGGGGGGGGGGAACTATTTTTCTCTTCGTCCTCCCTGTCTCCTGGCATGTCATTTCTATGAGGCAGGAAGACTGAAGGACCATCTTAATAGCAGCCTGGAATGTTTTTGTTTTTTTATTTTAAGGATTGTCTTGGGAGGCTTTGTGGTGGCTAGGTGCCATCTCAGTAGTTACTGGGATGGCATCTAGACCCCCCCCCCCCCAGAAATACCAGGCTTTTGGGGGGCACTTAAATCCATAGCAAAGTGGGGTTTTAAAACCCACTTCGGCACGCATTTAAGTGTAGTGTGGAAGCACCCTTTTTTTGTGCTAGGCACCAGCCACACCCAGTGGTAGATGAACTTTACTTCTAATGTTCACATATAAATACTCGTATAAAGCAAGCCTAGGGAAAAACTTCAAGCTTCATCCACTCCTGCTATTTCACACAAAGTAGAACTTGACTTTTATGAAGAGAATTGCATTGTAGCAATATTAGCAACAGTTTGGATAATAGGTTACATCAATAACTTACTGTATTATTTTTCATATTACAAAGCATGTACAAATTTTCTTAGCTGTAAATATTCCAGAGGGTTCTTTCCCTAAGTAAATAAGCATATGATTGAACACCAACAGCCCAATTCTACATGCTTATTCAGATGTAATTCCCACTTTGTTTAGCAAAGGCTACGCCCAAGTATGTACAAGATTGCACTTAATTAGGGTTGAACTAACAATTCCTTGTGGGCAACTAGCTTGCCATACTTGCTGCCCAAGCTTCCACGGGCTCTGACACATAAGATCACAAGTCAGGATGTTTGGAAATAGATGTATTATTAGTTTGCATTTCTTTGATGAAAATGAGGCTGTGACAGAATGCTTTTAACAACTGAAAACTCTTCTACTGATTCATTGAAACTATCTGGGCTTCTGTATCCAGATCAATCAATGCAAATGCTTGTGTCACATAAAGTGACTTACCAAATCATGAGTCATACTGAAAAACCATTATACAAGCAGTCCCCAATTACAAACAAGATAGGTTCTATAGGTTTGTTCTTAAATTGAATTTGTTTGTTTGTAAGTTGGAACAGATACATCTTTTAAATGTAACTCCAGGCATAGATAGATGATAGATGATAGATTAGATAGATAGATAGATAGATAGATAGATAGATAGATAGATAGATAGATAGATGGCTTTGGATAGCATAGGGAAGGACTAACACCGGTGGTATTTGTTTTGCTGTCAGTTCCCCTGTTCAGAAGATTTCACCTCACTTTCTGCCTCAGTGATAGGTGGATTTTGAAAAATTTGGCTTGCTCTAGAAACAAGATTTGGTGGTAAAGCTTCAGTGGAGACCCCCTTTCCCCATGTCCATGATAACTCTTTCAGGGGTGAATTTCCCTTCCTAGGGGCAGATTTCTCTCATTTCCTGTTGTCTCACTCCTGTTCTTAACTATAAGTTGCTTATAAGTCGGATGTTTGTAACTCAGGTACTGCCTGTATATGAAAAAAAATTCAAATCAAAAACAAATATCTGGCTAATTTTTTTAAAAAAATCTTTTCATTAGTCTTATACATGTACCAGGAATTTTGAATATAACTGTATAGATCACAACTCAGTCAAAATAAAGCTATTTAGTCTCACATTGTTTTGGCTGGGTTTTGCTCCCTATTTTGAGATTCAAAATGAAAGGGAAAGCCATTACTACGAAAGTAAAATAAAGGTACTAAAACCACACTCTGGTATGAAATGTAGCATACGTTGTAACTCAGTTTATACTTGAGTTTAAAACAAGATATTATTTACTTATTTAACATGATGTACCCTATTCTACAATTCAAGCACAATTTCCTGATAATATCTTTGTTGACATCCTGTCATTTTCATTGTAATGGCCTTTGCTCATAGGTTACCTCAGTCAGTTATTGAGATGAGATGATTTCTCAAACATTTATGAACACTTGTCACCAAAATTATTGTTCCTTATGAATACTGCATTAGCAAGAACACATGGTATTATTATTATTATTATTATTATTATTATTATTATTATTATTTAAATCAAACTCTAATATACACAATGAAACAACTTAGGTTCACCTCAGATCCACTGCTGGTTGTTACCACTGTTTGCCAATGTCCAGTGAATATTGTGGGTTTTAAAAGGTCAAATTGATTTTGCCCCACTTCAAAGCAAAATGGGGAAACTCTAGAACTTGCTGGACACTTCAAACTATCCTATGACTTTGGGGCAGGCTGGACAGTGGAATCGGAACTGATTCAGCTTGGACTGCTATCTACATGAGACATGTGCCAACACCACAGGGGAAGGGGAGGATCTTGGCTGACACTCAAAGTTGGTCACAGAGCTCCAAGCTATCATAGGCACCTCATTCTATCATTAGCAATTGTGTCAACATGACTGGTAAGAATGAGGGAAGATCACTGACTGTATGAACTCAGTGGGTTTGGCCTCTGAATAAATGTTCTGGACTGGGACTAAATTTAGTGACCATTGTAGACTCATTCTGAGTTTTATCATTCTTTTAGACTGCAAGCTTAAGCCAGTTTAAACATGTTTAAGATACAATGCTCCTATACAATAGCAATGGGCAAGCCTGTTTTAAGCCCTTTTTTGTGTCAATCTGTCATTTATAATAAAACAACAACTTTATTCCCTATTGAAAAGGGAAAAAAAAGAACTTCCATGTCTATTTGTCAAAGAAATGTGGGCTTCCTTTTGCATTCCCCTTCTGAGCTAGTGGTTCAAGTCTGTAGTGGTAATTATCCCCATTAAGATGATTTATTCTGTGATAGCTGTAATTAAAACCTCATTCTCATTATCATTTTCTTACTTCAAGGGGAGTGAAATTGCCACATAAAGCAACTGGCTAAAACAATGGACAAGAGGGAGGGAGAGAAAACAAGTCAGTCCAGGGGATATTATTCTATGTGAAATACTTTTTCACTGTAATGACTTTCCTATTTGAAACTCACCATGGTCAGTCACCAAAAATGGATAAGAAGTCAAAATGTAGAACCAAAATGCCAATGTAGCAAGCTAGTCACACTGAAATATTTCAGGTTTCCAACTTCTACCAATTTTTTTAGCATGTAATCACATAGAAAGTGTGTGAACTCTTTCATCTTCAGATGTTTTTCTTTCTTCTTCTTGAAAATTACTTTGAAAAAGTGTGGTATTAAAAACTGAATTTTTACAAGGAATAAATATGGATTCTACCATGCATCCTGTAGCCTTGGCAAGGAATGACTGGTTGCACAGAATCCTGTGGATCTTTCCCTCTACAGCAGTGGTTCTCAAACTGTGGGTCCCCAGGTGTTTTGGCCTAAAACTCCCAGAAATCCCAGCCAGTTTACCAGCTGTTAGGATTTCTGGGAGTTGAAGGCCAAAACATCTGGGGACCCACAGGCTGAGAACCACTGCTCTACAGGGGCATGCATTGATTGGCACAGAAAGCTCTGCAATAGTTCCGCTTGTTGTCCGTGGGTCTGGAGAGGTTTTGAATTGTAAACTTTAGAAGGATTGTAGTAGAAGGAGCAATGTCAGGGTATATCAGGAGGGATCTGGCCCAAAGCTCACATATTCACTGACATAATCCTGGAACTGGATGACTCTGGAGCTGATACATTAATTTCCCCACATTTACTTGCCCAATCAATATGATTTAGGAAGGGTGTGAACAATTCTAATTTGATAACAGTACATAATATGAAGGCACTGATAAGGAATTTCTTACGTGCAACACCTTGGCTGTGCAATGCCTACTCTTTGAAGTCCCAATTAGTGCTGACATTACTTTTATTTCTGCTGATCTAGGCTTGCTTTTTGATCTGGCAGTTTGCTTTTGTTTTTCTGGTTTAAATAGTTAAACTGTTTTAAACTGCTAAAATATTAAATTTACTAAAGTGTTAGCATTATTTTAGATTATTTCAAAGAGATTTTATTTATTTTACTAACTTGACATGTTGATAAAGGGAATGCTAGAAATTCTCCAATAAATAAATACTTACATGAATACTTTTGACTTTGGCTCCCTTCCCCAACAGACTCCTCTCCTTTCTGTCAGATTGCTCTATTAATCTAAGGAGAAGACATTGAGGCATTATGCTCCCAGAGTTATCTTTCTCCTTCTGCTTTGCTATCAGTTGATCCAGAGCCTCCTGAGGTTTTTTTAATCTTTTATTTATATTTTGTAGCTATCTCTAGAAAAATAAAAGTCATGAGTGCATTTTCTCTGGCTTGCTATTTGTACATATGGAAACTTTCACAATTATGGAAAGCGTCATTGAGCAGAAAATAACAATATGAAATATTCATGCTACTGTTCTCTGCATTCACTGCACATGAATGTATACCTATATTGCACAGATGGTGTAACCATTGGCCAACTGTACCATCTTAGTGCATACTTAAGCAACATGCTTGCATTTGGTACAGGTTTTATCATCATATCATTTCCTACTCAGAATGAGAGCTATAAGAAGCATACTGCCCACCTTCTAAAATCAAAAGCAGTTGAAGTGGCAGTTACAAACCATTTTCTAAATAGAGTGGGCTCTTGGTATCCACTGGGTTTGGTCCCAGGACCCCACATTGATACTAAAATCCATGGATGCTCAAGTCTTTTTTAGAATGATGTTGTAAAATGATTTCTTTTATATAAAATTGCAAAATAAAAAGGGGTGTGCGAGGTGGAGGAATATTTTCAAGCTATGTATAGTTGAATCTTTAAGTGCAGAACGCATGGATGCAGAAGGCTGACTGCAATGGGTGAACACTACATGGTCCTTTTGGTAAACTGTACCCACCAAAATTCCTCTATTAGCGAGGGATGATGGAAATTGCAGTCCAAGAACTTTAGAAGGGTTGTTCGTACCAGTCTAAATGGTTACTGTCTTACTCTTACAGCTTTCTATGCAACTCGGATCCAGACTTATGTTTTCATTCACCCACATCAGGTTTCTGACTGTGGTGGAGGCTCCTTCTTTGGAAGCTTTTAAACAGAGGCTAGATGGCCATCTGTCGGGGGTGCTTTGAATGCGATTTCCTGCTTCTTGGCAGGGGGTTGGACTGGATGGCCCATGAGGTCTCTTCCAACTCTACTATTCTATGATTCTATGATTCCTATTGTCCCTCCAGCCACAGGAATACAAAGGCAAGTGTTGGGCTCTTTATCTATCAATCTCTATGAATGTCAAGACACTTACCAATATCTTCTAGCTCATTTGTGATTTGTTTGTAGCCATGCCAAAGAATTTATAGGGAAGATAATGGCAGGTGGGTTAAGCAGAGACCCACCTTGAATAGCTCTGGAGGATTAAAACAAAAGAGAAAAAAGGCCCAAGCCCAGTGAAGTCACTAGGGCAGGCATGGGTAAACTTCGGCCCTCCAGGTGTTTTGGACTGCAATTTCCACAATTCCTAACAGCCTACCGGCTGTGGGAGTTGAAGTCCAAAACCTGGAGGGCCGAAGTTTGCTCACGCCTGCACTAGGGGCATGTCAGGGTGCAAACTCTATCAGTTAACATCATTAGAGGGAATAATACAAAATGACTTTCTTTCTATTAAAAATTGGGTAAGACCTCAGCAGAAATGTGTTTTTTAATTAAACTATCCCTATAGTTAGATACAATCACAAAAATATTTTAATTTAAGCCCAGGTTACATGTCTCAATATGTCCACAAGGCTAAAACTCCATGCTAGTTTACTTTTTGAACCATCTAATGTGCCTGTGCTTTGGTCAGACTTGTCATTATTATCCAACTACAGTGACACTTAAATTTATGCCTCCACAAGCATACACCATACTGAGAGTGCAGCATGGCAGCCACAACTACCCCATGCCTATAAGGTATTCAAGAACTGTTGTAGCATTTACAACAGTAACATGGGCAACATCCATGCTGTCATATAATGCAGTTTGCAAATGCTTTATATGGTCAGTGTAGACTCATATAAATGCAACTCAATGCAGTTAGATTGGATTATATGAGTCTACAGTCACCATATTATGCAGTTTCAAATATGGCAGTGTAGATGGGGCCTGATTCTAATTTGTAATCCAACTGTCTGATGATGATGATGATTACAGGTTGAGTATCCCTCCCCCACTTCCTTTTTATTATTATTATTATACTAATGTCAGTGGACAGCAAAAGAGATTTAAAGATGGGCTTAAGGCTAACTTTAAAAAAATGTGGAATAAACAGTAAGAACTAGGAAGCCCTGGCCCTCCAGTGTTCTAACTGGAAGTCAGCTGTTGCCAACAATGTTGTGGATTTTGGAGAGGCAAGAATAGAGGGCAAAAGGGAGTAACAAGAGAAAGACACATCAAGCAAACCCTTATTGGGACTGCCTCTCATTTGGAAATCTATGTTCTCACTGCAAAAGACCATGCGGATCTAGAATAGGTCTCTACAGTCACTTACAGACCTATGGCAAATATTCCACTTCTGGATAGCTGTCATAGTGAGCCAGGAGGGATCACCTATGATGACTATGATGATAAGTTGAGTATCCCTTATCCATACTGCAAGTCACTTCTGGTGTGAGAATCAGCCGTCTTCAAACATATTGCCCAGGGGACTCCCAGATGTGTTACAATCCTGCAGGGAGGCTTCTCTCATATCTCATGTCATGCTCTGGGACAGCGAGATGCAGAGCCAACCTTAAGAAATAGGGCTACAAAGTAGAGTCCATGACATGTGAGTGCAGAGAAGAGCAAACCACAGACAACCTACCACAATGCAACCTGAGCCCTTTTTTATCGTGTCAGAAGCAACTTGAGAACATACTGGAGGTAGCTTCTGGTGTGAGAGAATGGGCTGTCTACAGAGATGTTGCCCAGAGGAATGCCCGGATGTGTTACTGGGGGCTTCTCTCATGTCACTGCAAGCTAGAGCTGATAGATGAGAGCTGAACAATGAAGGACCTGCTCGCAGCGACACCAGAGGCACTCCAAGTGGCCAGTTTCTGGTCAAAGGACATTTAGCAGAATGCCAAGCTTTTAACTTTTAAAAAGTTAAATATATTATAACTGTACCTTCAATTTTCTGACACAATAAATAAAAATCTCTTATCCAAAATGCTTTGAAACAGAAGTGTTTGGATAAATGTTCCAAAATTTTTGGAACAAGATTTTGGAACATTTGCCTGTTCTTGATGAGACATCCTGGAGGATTTGGTGATTTTCCAGACACACTTTACACTCAATCTTTTGGATTAATTGTGATCTTGAAAACAAAGTTTGCATAGCACAAAACTGACCTGCAGACCTAGGGCCATTCCACACAGCCTTCTAAGCCACAATATCTGCTTTGAACTGAGTTATCTGAGTCCACACTGCCATATATTGTTTTAACAGGTTGGTATGTTTTTGTTTGTTGATGTTTGTTGATTTTGTTTGTTTGTTGATGTTACTTCTGTTGTATGGTCTCCTATTGGCAACTGAATGTTTTGGAAACCAGGTTATTGTGCATTTTCCAGGCTATATGGCCATGTTGTGAGGTATATTGAAAAACTAAGAAAGGGAGGTTTATATATCTCTAGAAGGTCCAGGGTGGGAGAAAGAACTCTTGTCTGTTGGACGCCAGTGTGAATGTTGTAATTAATCACCTTGATTAGCATTAATAGCCTTGCCAGCTTCATTCCTGCCTGGGGGAATCCTTTGTTTGGAGATGTTAGCTGCCCCTGATTGATTAATGTCTGTAATTCCTGTTTTCTGAGTGTTGTTCTTTATTTACTGTTCCGATTTTAGAGTTTTTTTTTTAATCCTGGTAGCCAGGTTTTGATCATTTTCATGGTTTCCTCCTTTCTGTTGAAATTGTCCACATGCTTGTGGATTTCATTGGCTTCTCTGTGTAGTCTCACATGATAGTTGTGAGAGCAGTCCAGCATTTCTGTGTTCTCAAATAATATACTGTGTTGAAGTTGGTTCATCAAGTGTTCTGCTATGTGTGTTGTCGAAGGCTTTCATGGCCGGGATCACAGGGTTGTTGTATGTCTTTCGGGCTGTGTGGCCATGTTCCAGATGCATTCTCTCCTGACGTTTCGCCCACATCTATGGCAGGCATCCTCACAACCTCTGAGGATGCCTGCCATAGATGTGGGCGAAACGTCAGGAGAGAATGCTTCTGGAACATGGCCACACAGCCCGAAAGACATACAACAACCCTGTTCTGCTATGGCTGACTTCTCTGGTTGAAACCGCCCTGAGTCCTCTGGGGGAGATAGGGCAGTATATAAATAAAGTTGTTGTTGTATTTTAATTCAAAGCAGAACATATGGGATTTTATTCAGCTGTGTGGAAGGAAGGGGTCCTAGAGGTGTTTCTCTCCACCACCTGAGCGGACACAACTTGAGATCTGGGCGCATTTCCGGAGACCGGGGTGCTGAACCTGTCTTTCGACTGGCGAGGCGTGGAAGGGCTCCCCATCCGGTTGGTAGGGGCGGTCGCGGCGGCTCTTCCTCCTCCTCCTCTCCCTCCCCGGCCCCGCCCTCTCCAAGCCTCTTGCCGCAGCTGCGGGAGCCCCAGCCCCGCCTCCTCCTCCTCCCCGCGTGCCACCGGCTGGCTGGCTTTCTAGCTGGCGAGGGAGCGATCCGGCGCTCGCCCGGCAAAGCCCATTGTCTGCCAGCCAGGCGCCGGCGGGAAAGGCGCGCGCAACAGTCAGCGCGAGACAGCGAGAGAGAGAGAGGAGCGAAGGCGCACCGCTTCTCTCCGGAGGCAGGCAATCACTCAGCCCGGGCGCGATGCAAGGCGCCGGCACCCGCTTCGCCAGACTGAGGCCAGCGCCGGCCCGGAGCAGCTGCTGAGAGGAAGGAAGGAAGGGAGGAAGGGAAGGGGACGAGAAAGACGCAGCGAGGAAGGCGGCGACTCCCAACTTCGCCCTTTGGCCTGCCTCTTCCCCCATGGAGGCGCTGAGCGCCGTGCGGGCCAAAGTGGGGGCCAGGAGCCCCGGCGGCTGCGAGGCGGTGGGCAGCGGCGAGCCCCAAGCCTTGCCTGCAGCCGGCCCTACGCCGCCGTTGGAGCCCGCCGCCGGGTATCGCCTGGAGGACCTGGAGACCTTGGCCACTGTGGGTGAGTCGGGGAGGGGCGGGAAAGGGAGCCGGAAAGGCAACAAAGGGAGCGCGAGGGGAGCCGAGCCTGCCCCCTCCTCCTCCTCTCCAGGGACCACCCACCGGGCCAGCGAGAGAGAGAGAGAGAGAGAGAGAAGGGGCTTTTCTCCTCCGCGCCCCTTCTCTTCTCTTCCCTGCAGCGACAGGGTCACCGGCGTCGCCTGCCCCCTCCCTCGCCCAGGTCGGGGAAACCCTGACTTGCAGGCGCCGAGGGAGCCCACCAAGCTGCCTTCCTCCAGGGGATGGGCCAGCTGCTCTCTCGGTGCCAGCCCTGCAGGCATTCCTGTCGCTTTACGCAAGCACGCAACCTGGGACTCCTTGGGCGAATTTAAGCCCCCCCCCCACCTCTCTCAGGGCAGAATAATAATAATAATAATAATATAATTATTATAATATTATAATAATTATTATTATTGTCGAAGGCTTTCATGGCCGGAATCACTGTGTTGCCGTGAGTTTTCCAGGCTGTGTAGCCATGTTCCATAAGTATTCCCTCCTGACGTTTCGCCCGCATCTGTGGCAGGCATCCTCAGAGGTTGTGAGGTCTGTTAGAAACTTGGCAAGTGGGGTTTATATATTTGTGGAATTCTCAGGGTGGGAGAAATAACTCTTATCTGAACCAAGCGAGAATGTTGCAGTTGGCCACCTTGATTAGCATTGAATAGCCTTTCAGCTTCAAGGTCTGTCTGCTTACCGCCTGGGGGAATCCTTTGTTGGGAGGTGTTTGCTGGCCCTGATGGATTCATGATTGAAATTGTTCACATGCTTGTGATTTCAATGGTTTCTCTGTGTAGTCTGACGTGGACACAGCATATTATTTGAAAACACAGAAATGCTGGACCAACTCTAACAACTACTATGTCAGACTACACAGAGCAACCATTGAAATCCACAAGCATGTGGGCAATTTCAACAGAAAGGTTGAAACCATGAAAATGAACAAAATCTGGTGACCAGTATTAAAAAAAAAACCCCTCCAAAATCAAGACAGTAAATAACACCACTCAGAAAACAGGATTCCAGACATGAAGCAATTAGGGCCAGCTAACACCTCCCAACAAAGGATTCCCCGGCAGTAAGGAGCCAGACCTTGAAGCTAAGAAGCCATTCAATGCTAGTCAAGGTGGCCAATTGCAACATTCACACCTGCCTCAAACAGACAAGAGGTCTTTCTCCCACCTTGGACATTCCACAGATATATAAACGTCAGGCAAAACATCAGGAGATAATGCTTCTGGAACATGGCCACACAACCTGGAAACCTCACAGCAACACAGTGACAGGATGTCAACAAAGATATTATCAGGAAATTGTGCTTGAATTATAGAATAGGGTACATCATGTCAAATAAATACATAATATCTTGTTTTAAACTCAAACATAAACTGAATGACAACTTATGCTACATTTCATACCATAGTGTAGTTTTAGTACCTTTATTTTACTTTAGTAGTAATGGCGTTCTCTTTCATTTTGAATCTCAAAATAGGAAGCAAAACCCACATCTCACTTAGGTGTTGGAGCTCTTCTGGCAGGTCATTTCACTTTGCTATCTCCCCCCCCCCCAACCCCGGTATTCGGAGGCACAGCACAAGTTGAGTCTGCCTTGTCTGGAATTCCGAAAAATGTCCACACCGATGGCTGAGATTGTGATGCCTTTGCTTCCTGATGAGTCCAGTGTGCACAAACCTTACTCCATGCACCAATTTGGTGAAATATTGTGCATACAATAACTGTCAGGCTATGTGTGTGGCTGAAACATCAGTGAATTTTGTGCACACACTTGGTCTCAGCCAAGGTGTCTAATGATGTATATGCAAATAGGCCAAAATATGAAATATGGAATACTTACAGTCCCAAGCATTTTGGATAAGGGATACTCAACCTGTATTGTATACTCTGCCAATAGAGCCAGGGTTTTACAAATGTCAGCAAAACAACTGGCAGGTGTCTGCTGTGGCTTCAGAATCCACCCAACCCAAGATGCTAAAGTCTGATAAGCTTTCTTTCATTGTTTTTGACTTTTGCTGTTGATTCTTGGTGAAAAACCCAACTGGTTTTGTAAACAGTGTGAGGTCCTGTTTATCCAGGAATACTTTGGGTTTGTGACCCACTGACTCTTTAAATGAAAATATTTGCATTCAAATTGGTTAGAGTTCTGGTGAGCAACCCTATTTAAATAAGAAATATGCAAGTTGTGCATGCATCACAGATTTTCATTCCAGAGAAGGATTCATGTTTTCCTGAGCAGTTGGTGTGAAGTAGTTATGTTTAATTGTGTAATGTGCTCATAGCTTTTCAGGTTTATAAGGAGTATTCACTAAACATATGTGCTCTTCTCACCAGTTCCGCCTTGGCTCCTGTTAATATTAAATATGGTTTGAACAGTGGGATTGTTCTTTTATTCGGGTCCTCAGGTTTTGTTACATCTTAAGCATTTTAGAATTACTCACGTGACCAGCTAGAATGCATGGATTGCTTTCAAAATGCAAGTAATTTGTGGCATTTCACATGTGTCCAGGGATAGGTGAGTCCTCCATGAAGGCATAGCATTCTTTCTTAGATATCCTCTCCTTGGGGGATATTTGCTTCAGATCTGCATTTGTGATTGTTTTGACAGCCCTTGGCTACAGTGCCAGAGGAAGGGGAAGATACACACAGAGATACAGACAGGGTATGATGGCAGTGCCATATGATACATGAGAAAATTTGAGAGGAAACAGTTTATGAGAGAGGGCATGTCATGAAAGCAAACATCACGTTTTAATTAAACACAAAATCTCCTTTCATGTATTATTTTATGTAGGAATGAGTTTAGAAGTGGGGGTTAAGCATGGCTCTTGTCTCTATGGGAAAGATCCTAGGCTCATTTCAGCAGACATTGAAATGAATAGAAGGTTGGGGAAGAGCCTCATGTCAGACATGCAGACCGTATTACTTACCATTTGAAAAAAGGTATAGCAACTTTATATACTCACAAATAGGGATGAACGAGTTACTGTGATCTGTATCAGTTTCATAAGTACTGAGTCATCCATTCATTCTATGTGGTTTCCACATCAGTTTGCAAACTTGAAAATATGCAAGAAAATGTGACAGTTTTTCCCAATACGCAGTTTTTTTGAATGGAGAACTTTTTGCAAAATTTGAAGTTATGCAGCCTAAGAGTAAAGTGTGTTCTGAGGCAGGTATTAGCCCAGGAAGTGTGTATTGAAATGGGTTGCTCAACCCAAATGAAATTCTGGCCTGTTCCTAGCCAAAGGCAACAATGAATTCCATGTAGGCAATTAAACGGTATTGTGGAGATGCATATTTCCACCCATTCTTTATTAATCCATTCAATGAAAGGAATTCTCAGACTGACTGGTTAAGAAACTACTATGTTTCTGTTCAGGGTTGAAGACTTCATTGGCAGCCTGCATGCATTACTATTACTAGTCTGTATATATCAGTGGTTCCCAACCTTTTTTTTACAAGGAACCACTTTGACCAGGGACCACTCTCCAACATTAGTACTGAAAGGGTTATAAATCAGTTTTTGGTCAACTTTAGATTTGGTTTGGTTATCTGGGGTGTTGATTCAGAAAAGTGTATTGGATAGACCATATCAGCTCTAGTTTCTGATACAGAACACATGCCATCTAGTAGTCGCCATCTGCTTGCCCACAGAAAACCATATTTAAAAATCTAAAGCTGATGTGGTCTACTCAATGCAATTTTCTGAATTAGCACCCCAAATAACCCCAGGAACAGTCTAAAAATGAAGACAGCAAGGCGCCCCCGTTTCCAGGCACCACATGGAACGGCTCCACTTGGGGAGAGAAGAGGAGGAGGAGAAGCAACAGTTAGGAGCCTTTCATGGGTAGTCAGCCTCTCCCCTGCCAACATTCCTATTGCCTCAGCACTATAAGAGGGTTTTGTGAGACCAGTCACTCTGGTTGCAACAGTGTAGTAATGGTGAGGCCACAGACCATATTTTAGTTTTTGGGGACCCCTGGTGGTCCACAAACCACAGGTTGGGAACCACTGGTATATATGCTAAATTGTGCTTCTGACAAGATAACTTCTAATTTGACTTAGTTTATCTTCATATATGACAATTCTTGTGTTTTTCACTTATATTTCTTCTGGTTTGTATGGGATATGAAGTAAATGGAAGTCTATATACTACATATTTGTTTGATGTTAGAATAGGACTCTGAGAATGAGTGTTTGAATCCCTGCTGGGCCTTGGAAATCGACTGGATGACCTTGAACAAGTCACATATTCTCAACTTTGGTCCAAGGAGGTTTGTGCGTGACTTGCCCAAGATCATTCAGTGGGTTTCCTTGAACAATTGATTATTTGAATCTTTGTATCCCAGTGTGCTAGCCCAACACTCCAACCAATACATCCCACTGGTATTATGGTTATTGTAGGCCAGAAATTACTTGAAGTCACACAACAGCATTAAGAACCAAAATATTATTGGTTACTACAAATTTTTGCCCCACCAGTTAATAAAATTGGTACTGTATACCTCTTCAGTATGGGGATTTAGACTCTTATTTGCTATTTTTATATTAGTTTTTTTGTAACAAGATGGAGCAAGAAGCTAACTATCTTTTTCTGGTAATTGGAGAGTGTATTCTTTCTTTTACCTTCACTATCCTTCTGGAGGTTCAGTAAAATAAGAGTTTGAGAATTCATTTTCACATGAGAGCTAGACTGGATTTTTAGTTGGAGCTATAATACCGAACATGCAATGTTTAAAACAGTAAGGATTTTACAAGTCTGAAGAGTAGCACATGTTAAATTTTGCCCCGATATATGACTTCCCTGTGTATATCCCTTGATGCCCACTATTAGCCATGGACAGTTAAGCTCAGATATCTGCACCCAATGTGTGATTATCGTTAGCCGAGATTGGGAAATCTACATCTTTTGGGCTCACTTCTCCTTTCAGTACTTGTGAGATATTGCACAAGTGAAGCTATTTGCTCATGAATTTGTATCTTCTATTTTTAAAAAAATCTTGGTGTTTGTGTGTTTCCTCTCATCAAAATTGTGTAATCTCATTTTTCAGTGTAGTGAACACTATCCTTGACAGCTTTAATAAAATAATGTGCATAGGTCTTACAATGTGACAAAGGAAGCATAATAAAGCATTATATATATATAGTGGGAAGCAAAGCATGCCCTTTCTCACTTCTTTGTAATGAATTTTCCCTTGGGAAATAGGTTTATTTGCGTCCTGTTCTGGGTGTGTTTGAAGATGCTCATGTAACCACCTGTGTTTTCTGTCTTGATCTTTTTTATACCTAAAATTTCCTTAAAAACACTAGTCATCTTCTCTTGCCATGTATTATCGTCAGTGAATATGTCAAATAGATATTTATATTCCTTTAACTGCAAATTTCACCTGAGGTGGTTTTTACTGATTTTGAGTTGTAGATTTCATCATTAAATTATGAATTTTGGGATGTTTTTCAGTTTATAGTGAAATGAATTTATAGCATTTCCTTCCCAGAGAAATGACATCAATCCTAAATAGCCGATGAATGCGTAGATTTTGAGATTAGCAGGATTGAAGCTGCTATGAATTTTTACATGGTCTCCTTGTAAAGGAAATTAATGTAGCTTTGTGTTTACCTGGAAATAAGCTCTCTCAAACAAGTAAGATTTACCTGTTCTGAGTAAACACACACAGGATTGCAGTGTAAATTTGTGGTATCGCCTATAACATTTATCAAGATAGCAGATTGAGCCTATATTTTAAGTCACCAAACAATAGAGAACATTTATGGATGAAGTTTGTTTATATTCCATTGAATATAGTGAGTTTCAAATAGTTTTAACTATGTGTGCTCAACAACAGCTTTCTTCTTAAGAAATAAAGATTCAATTGTCATGTAACGCATTCCTGTAAATAACAAGGAAATTAAAAACTGGCAGGCACAGCCCTTTTAAAATAAGTAAACTTTTAAGTGGTGAACTGGGCAATTATTTCTGCTTTGAAATAAAGACTGGCATTGCATCTTCACAATATAGTATGTGGAAAGAGAGCCTTTTTGGAAGCATTTGTTGGCATTCTGTATTTAAAATTGTAGCAAATAGATCATTTTTATTCTTCATTGTTTGCCTGCTTGTTTCTCAGCATGGTCATATTTTCAGCTAGTTTTTAAAAATAATGATAATAATAATATATATTTTATTACTTGCCCACCTTTCCTCATGTCTCGAGGTGGATTACAACATTGTGAATGCACCTTTCCATCAAATGTACTGGGCAGTTTTTCTGCTCCCCTTTCTGTCATTTATTTTGTCTGTTCCTCTCTTTCTCTCTCTCTCCCTTCCTCAACACTGTGCCCATGATTGAAGAAGTGAGAGAAATAGTGTGTAAGAGAGCAAATGATTACATAAAGGTGCATCTACACCATATAGAATTACGTAGATGCAATTTGAATCCACTTTAATTGCCATGGCTGAATGCTATGCAATAATGGGTATTGTAATTTTACCAGGCCTTGAGCCTCCTCTGCCAAAGAGTGCTGGTACCTTGCTAAACTTTCATTCTCATGATTCCATAGCATTGAGCCATAGCAGTTAAAGTGCCGTCAAACTGCGTTAATTCTGTAGTATCAGTGAAGTCAGTAATATGACCAAAGGGAGATTGGAATTTAGGTTTCCTTTTTCCTGGTCAATCCGTATAGTCTAACTACTACATTATACACCTCGGAATATGCTCAGACTTATGGAAATCTCTGTACACATGGAATTCACAAATTCTGACTTTGGGTTTGTGGTCGAATGGTTTCTTTTCTTTTTGTTAGCTGTCTTGTTTTCTGACATAGGCAGATAATAGCCTCTGCCTTGTTGTATTTTGTAACAGATATTGCAATGCTAAGCAGGATCATCTGTGGATAATGTTTGGGTAGGAGACCAAAAACAAATACCAGATTCTGTGAGTTGTTTTTCAGAGAGGACTTAGCAAAAACTTGCCCAACAAAATCCTATGATATTCATATTCATGAAGTCACATATTTGGGAAGGTCATTAGCAACAAAAAGCCCTTGCTCACACCCTAACCCTGATGTGAAGTGAGAAAATAATGCTTCTTGTTCTCCAGTGAAACTAAATATTTTGGCACAAGGTGAGGTTTCAGTCCTCATAGAGCTTTTTTGAGAAGGCATACCCCAAAACAGTAATCACAATATTTGCATTTTTCTATAGCCCAGTGCAAGACTCTGAAATGACTGATTTAGGTTAATTGAGCAGTTTTTCAATTGTGTTGAATTGTTCTGTGACAGTTGTATGTTCCAACTTCTATTATAAAGTTTAAATGTAACTTTAGTTCTACAAATACGTAGTGCTGTTTAAAATAAGTATGTGTATGTATGTATATGTGTGTGTGCGTGTGCGTGTGTGTGTAGCTTTGGAATGCTCAAGGAAGGGTTAACACTCATTTGCCATTTGTTTTGCTATCTGCCCCTGCTCACCAGATTGCTCATAAGATCACTTTCTGTCTCTGTGGTAACTGGATTTTGAAAAAATTGTACTGGAAACAAGGTTTGGTAATAAAGCTTCAGTGGAGATACCTTTCCCCCATGATAACTGTTTCAGGAGTGAAATTCCCTTCCTAGGGGTAGATTTCTTTCACTACTATTGTTCGCTCCCTGTTCTTAACTGTGGGTCTTTTGGAAGTCAGATGTTTGTAAGTCAGGGACCGCCTGTGCTCTGATTTTCAAGTTAGTTGGTTTCTCTGTTATGCTCAAGTAGTTATGATATCTTCCTATCTGCAATGATTAAAAGTTCTGGCATTATAAAAGGCAGTATAAGAATTGAGTCAGTGGTCTAATTAAGTACTCTGTAAATGTTTAGGATCTCTTTGGCCATTGGCCATGTCAGCTGGATCTAGTGAAAATTGTAATACAAACCCATTAGGTTATCTGTTACCTCTGCTGTGATAAGGTTCACTAGAGAAACATTGATTCTCAGTTTCAAGATTTGTTGTCCTAAATGAAATAGCATTAGAGGGCACTTAAACCATAGCCTTCAGAATAAAATGTTAGCATGATCTTAGTACTATAATATTATTAGTTTTAATTAAACCGCCTGCAGCTCGAATCTTTAGTTGCATCATCCAACCTTGAAATTCATTTGTTTAAACCAACTTGAGTACCCCATTGAGCTAATGTCTCATCCTCAATATTATAATGATGCCAGTGCAACTGAATTTTATTTCATCTTCCTGCAGTCTTTGATGGCATCTGAAAGCGAGAGATACAAAAGTGTCTGCCTTAGAGGGATGAGTTCCCTCCAACTCTAAAACTTACGCTGGTAAAAGCAGTTCTATCAGGAGATGCCCCCATTGGCAGTGGGATTTGTATAGGTGTTGATTCACCATAAAACTGTTGATTCAGTGAGTTGGTGAATAGCAGTTCTGGAGCAAAGGCAGTGTAGTTTTGAGTATTTGACCAGAAGATTAAGCTTTTAATAGTTACTGAGTCATGGAAACCCACTGGTGACCTTGGACCAGTCACACACACTCTCAGCCACAAAGAAGGACAATGACAAATATTCCCTAAATAATGAAATGATAGGGTCAACATAAGTCAGACTCAACTTAAAGACACATAATAATGCCAAATTTGAAAAGTCTAATTTTTAGCAAGCATGTTTTCAGAAAAAGAAAAAGTTATTCAAACTGGAAAACAATGGTGGGAAAGCATTTATCAATGATATAGTTTTATTGATTAGAAAAGCCTGATTGTGTAACATGTTGATAGAATAAAAGAGTAGACAGGTGGAGATAACAATTTTTCTTCAAGAGAAAGCTAACATATTTATAACCTCATTCTCTGTTTTTGATAGTTGAAATGCTCCTCTTTTGGTTGTCTTTCGGTCTCTCTCTCTCTCTCTCTCTCTCTCTCTACAGTGTGAATTAAAAACTCTGCAACCAATTCTTTCTTTTATTGCCCTTACCCACAGTTTTATGGATTCGAACTGGATCTTCAGTGTTGTACTTGAAAGATTCACATATTAAAGGGGGGATAGATATTTCACAAATTAAGGAAGTTTGCATGCATGGAGTGTAACTTTTCAAACAAAAATACATTGTATTACTAATTCTGCAAAGTTGTCATTTCAGCATTTGTTTCAAAAAAACTAGTTATTCACAAGAGATCCTAAGTGTAACAGGTGCATCTTTTCCACTTGGTCTTGAAATTAGTGTGTTTACATGTGATATTAAGCCATGGTTGATGCTCCAGGAAATGCACTCATGAAGTAATTAGCAATTAGCATACCAGAAGGGCGACAGAAGGAAAAATTATGTTGTTATGGAACACTTTGTCACACTGCATTGTTCATGTATCCTTTTTACTAAGAGGAAGTTGTTCTTTTGTTTTTATGTTTCAGTTAAAGTGCTTATCATGTGATTCTACTACTAAGTTCCTTAGAACTTGTATTTAGTTCATATTATGAAGTCATACACTTCTCTATGTCTGCTTGAATATGAGACCCCTTAAATTTCCTGTGATATGTATCATATATATTGTGTGTAAATATATTGTAGAATAAGAATATAGGTCTTCAGAATTCTGTTTTACCAACATAGCGCTGTTTCATTTTTAATTGCAAAATGCCTTATGTGACGGATAGTACTGCCAGATGTCAGTATCTGACTTTGTCTCAGATCTGACTTATCTCCTTTTCCCCTGAGCCTAAAGGAGAGGAATCTGAGGGTAATAGCATTGTCCTTAAAACAAGTTTGTGCTTGTTTTGTTCTGTTCACTATAGGTCACATTTCTCAAATGCAAGGCCTGCGGGCTGATTCCAGCCCACAATGGTAATTTTATGTGGCCCGAGGGCACATAAAATGCTAGTTCAACGTAGTTACCTTTCTGTAATCTTAATATTACAAACAACCCTTTGAAGGTAACCATAAGGCCCTCTGTGAAAATGAGTTTGACACTCCTGCTGTGGGTTGTAACCCCCATGTCTATGAGTCTATGTTAGAGTTATACATTTCTAACTGATTTGTATTCACAATCCCTACATATTTAATAGTGTAGGAAATATATAGGGATCACAAAAATCTCCCAGTCCTGACTTATTGGACATCAGCTACTGTGAGCAATGGCAGATTGATGTTTCCACTGCCTCCTTCCAACAATCTCAGGTGTGAAGAGGAATTGTGACAGGCATCTCTCTTCTGAATGTTGCACCAAAGATTTCTTGAGATGTGTGTGTGTGTGTGGAAACATCAGGGAAAAACAGACTGCTTAAGTATACTAAATTAAATTACCGATCTAACAGGCTGCCCAAAATTATCTTTATAACTTCAATTCTATATTCAATTCAAATTTTAAATATAAGGTTCAGACACCCTGTAAAATCTCTTTAATTTGATGTAAATATTTTAGATAAATGTCACAATAATTCTGTAAGCCTAAGTATAAAAACAAAACTGTGTCAAAAATACTTTCATGTTAACACTAAATTATCTATGAGACAGCTATAGAAAATCTGTGTGTATGTTGTGTATTTTAGCATAATTACGGTGAAATGGAAGATATAGTAGCTTTTTTTGCACAGTCACTTTTAATGCATTTCAAAATCAGATATTCATGCATTCATTCTAAAACTATAAATAGCATTTCTAGATTTTTATGCTTTGGAATTTCAAGGCTGGGGTTAGTGTTTGAGAATTAATCCCTGTAATCTAAAGACATCTGAGGATTTCCACCATGCACCAGGCCAAGGTCTGTCCAGTTACAGATTATGCTTTCAACAGTGAGCCAGGCATGTGCCTCTCAGAAGCTTACAAGTAGGATAGCAGTAGTCTGGCATTCATAAAGAATTTGCTTTGAAACATGGAGTTACCTTTTCTGCACAAAATTTAACGTGCAGATGGGTTTTAACTCTCTATAAGCTGCAAATGAGATGTCATCAGGTTACTGAAAGAACACTTCTCCTATATGTATATAACTTTAAGATGACTCCAGAGTGCAAGTCTAATGAAGTGAAATGGGTCAGTTGCTAGTGAGAAGGACATTTTGATAGTAACACTTTGCACATGGAATAAACTTAGTATCAATTGTGATCTTTGATGAATACTATTTTATTCTCTTAAGCCTTTTATAATTTACATCTTATTGATCATATTTGATTATCTTTAAGCTAATATTGTCTAGGGTTTACAAATAATGGGCAGCATGCTGGTGTACTTTATCCAATTGCTATCACTAGGGAGGTGTTAACTGGCACCCCAAACAAAGAACGCCTCCAGACACAATAGCCAGGTAACCTCTATGCAAAATACCCTCACTGATTGACTTTGCAGGTGCAAGGCTACTCAGTGCTAACCAAGCTTTTTAATTGCAACATTCACACTTTCTTCAAACAGAAAAGGGTTCTTTCTCCCACTCTAAACATTCCACAGATAGATAGATAAATAGATAGATAAACACTCCACTTGCCTCATTTCCAACAGAACTCTGAACAAACTTCTGAGGATGCATGCCACAAATGTAGGTAAAAGTCAAGAGAGAATGCTGCTGGAATATGGCCATACAGCCCAAAAAACTCACAGCAACCCAATCAGGATATAGATGGAAAGTCTGTGCTAGCCACAGCTAAATTCAGATTAGTCAAGGCAGCACATGATAGTAAGTTCAGATCTCCTAAATTCTGGGTTGTCACTTCAAAAATATATCATCCAATAACAACTACAGTTCTCTTAGCTGTATTATATTTCACTTTTATTGTGTTGTACTATGCAGGTTGGGCATTCCTTGTCTGGAATACTGAAATCAGACATACTCCAAAATCATGACACCTTTGCGTTCAGTGCACATAACTTTGTTTCATGTACAAAATGATTAAAATATTATGTCTAAAATTACTTCCAAGATATGTTTATATAGTGTATATGAAATATTAATTCTGTGCTTAAATGTGGGCTCCATTTCTAAAATATCTCATTTTGCATATGCAAAAACAGGTATTCCAAAACTTGAAAAAAATCGAAATCTCAAACATTTCTGGTTCCAATCATTTTGGATAAATAATATTTAACCAATCACTGTTTTGTGAATGACTTCAGAAATACATCCTACATCCTTCCCTACAAAGATCTTATTACATATTAGCCACGAATACCTTTTATACCACTGGATTTAAACTTATTAGACCATATTCTGAAACTCTCCATCCCGGAACAAAAACTGGAGATAGTTATAGATGTTGTATGAGAATTGTAGCTTAGATGTGTTTTAAGATTGCTGTTATAGAAGAAACCTTAATTTGAACCCCCCCTTCTTTTTTAGTCAAGATTTGATAGGTCAAAGGTCACAGAGTCTGCATACCTGCTTGTAATTTGAAAGGAATTTATGGGCGGATATTTTACCTTTTGAATAAGGACAAGGTGAAAGCAACAACAGAGCGCCGAAGGGAATTATAGATTTTCTTCTACATTTCCTTGAAAATGTCCATTAATGCTTAGACATCCCATCTCATACTATAAGGATTCTATAAAAACTCTTAGCACTTTTTGTTTTCTGATCTGTAGCCTCTTTGTACTGATCTCCTTAATCAGCTGTGATTTTCCTAAATTAGGTGAGGGGTTAAGGTGCTAAAGAACCATAGTGCTGAACTTCATGTTATTATTTTTATTCATCTTTCCGTAGTACCCTGTGGATCTATTTACTTGGATTCAGAGTTTTGAGCTCTAGTGCCTACTATTCATCGCTTCCTCACTTCCCACCATGTTCCAAGTGAGCACATGTTCACAAATTAAATTTGAAGAGCTTATATATTTAGCTCTTCTTTGTGATAATTGTTTCTAGCTGCAATCCACACCACAATTATCTGTGTAAACTCCATCAAAATTGGTAGGACATGCATCTACATAATTTTGCTCAGGAATATACTTTGTTTCATTTTCAAATAACATATCATTTTTAGTAACTCATGGACTTTGATGGGATCATGTGCTATGCAATGTCATACTACTTGTTGGTATAAGTAAAGCTGTATATCTAGACCTTTAATTGCAATGTTGTCTTAATTAAATTTGACACTCTTTATACTATGAAGACCATTATACAGGCAGTACCTAAGTTACAAACAAGTTAGGTTCTGTAGGTTTGTTCTTAAGTTGAATTTGTTTGTAAGTCAGATCTCCAGCCAAAAATACATATTTTTCAACTTTGGATAGCATAGGGAAGGGTTAACATCCCTGTGGTGTTTGTTTTGCGGTCTGTGTCCTTGTTCACAAGATTTCACTTAACTTTCTGTCCCTGTGATCGTTGGATTTTGAAAAAGTTGGTTTGTTGTGAAAACAAGAATTGGCAATAAAGCTTCAGTGGAGACACCTTTCCCCCCATGATAACTCTTTCAGGAGTGAGTTTCCCTTCTGAAGGGTAGATTTCTCTCACTTCTTGTTCTTACCTATGAATTGTTTGGAAGTCAGATGCTTGTAATGTGGGGAGTGCCTGTATATCTGATTTTTATTTGCAAACCTCTGTATTTAAAACATCAGAAGTTAACAGCTTGATATCTTACTATCTGTGTATATTTTGTACTGAATACTACCAAACCAGTTTGGCAGCATTTTTTATGAGAAAAGAAAAGAAAAAAAAGAGCCTGAGTATAATGGCTTGGTGGTCATTTCAGTGACATGACACTACAGAGTCTACTAAACCTCCTACCGTTAGTGTTATTGTTCATTTTTAGGAAAAGAAGTACAATTATTCTCCATATGCTTTTTAATGAATGTTCAAATTATGGGCTTGGTTGGGGAACAAAATACTCAAGCAAATGTTGTGTATCAATCCACAAATCAGTAGCCTATACATTAATGTCTGCTTTGCTAAGTCATTTGTACTTGAATAGCATTAAACAAGGGACAAATCTTGTGGTAGTACGGTAGCCGAGTACAAGCTTGATTCAGGCCAAAATTTACACTATAGACTCCATATCTCAGAGATCAATGAGCACATAGAAGTCCCAACACAGTTTTCAGGCATCTTCAACTAAGTTTTGCATGAAAAGAACATATGTCTCTTGTGAAAACTAAATTGAGATTGATGGTATTTTGAGTGTAGAAGTGGATACATCATTGAATGCTACAGTTATGATTACCCATGCTATCCTATTTCCCATTTCTCTGGTGGACAGTGAAGAAAGCTGGAGTGTATGTAACTGTGGACTGCTAAAAAGACAAATGGGTCTTAGGGCAAATAAAGCCTAGAAGCCAGAATGACTAAACTGACTAAACTAAGAAGGTTGCCTTTTGGACATGTTATGAGAAGACATGACTCACTAAAAAGGCAATAGGAAAACAGGAAGACCACATTTCAGACGAATGGACTCATTCAAGGATACGATATCCCTGAATCTGCAAGAGTTGAGCAGGGCTGTTAAGGATAAGGTGACTTGGAGGTCTCCCATTCATAGGGCTGTAATAAGTCAAAGTCAGCTTAAAGAAAGTTAAGAACAGCAACAGCGATATCCTGATTGCAATTAGCTGTGGCGATTTTGGCATAAAAGAACACTCTTTAACCCAATTAAAAGGAAAAGAAAAAATGGCAACACATATTTGTCTGTTTTTTGTGTGTCACTCTTTATGGATTGCAGAAATATTAATGTTTGCATATTGTAAATAGACCCATTGAAAAAACAGGCCTGACTGATTTGTTTGTGTGATATAAGTGGAACTGCACTACACATGACTAATTTGGATTTAACTCAATGTATTTTAAAATACAGTTATTGATTATTGTTTTCTTGATTTTTCATTCTCTGCACTGTAGACATAATGCTTGTGATTAAGTGAGGCATTAAGTGAGCAAAAACGGAAGAATTCTTGAGGTTAAATTTCTCCAATTCTAAAACCATGCAAAAACTCTAAAGAACCTTTTTTATAGGTGAGCAAGCTTTACAAAATTCAGCCAAGATTAACTTCTCAATAATTATGAAGGTACTTTATTTCAGAAAGAAGAGCATAGTTTCCTTCCATAGTAAAACCCTAATAACATCACAGCTGAAAGGTTAATTTTAAATTCTTGTATACAGTTTTCTGTGTATGCTTTGAGGGTTCTACCACATCCTGAAAGAAATTCACGAATATTGTCTTGCCCTGTTTATTTCATTTCTATTGTTGTCACCAAGGAAAGATTGTAGTTTTACTTTAGTTTAGAAGGGGTGTATGGAGATTCAGGTCTCATCTACACTGCCATATAATGCATTTGAAACCATATTATATGGTCAAGTGGACTCATATAATGCAATTCAACTAAGTTAAACTTGGAAGAAAGTTTGCCTAGAAAAAGCAGCAGTAGGTTCACCTTAGAGTTGCCACAAATCAGATATGACTTATAGGGAACACAACAATAGAAAGAGGGATAATATCTCTTTATTTAAATCCATATTTTTATTTATATTAAAGATATGAGGCTTGGATCACATATATGACAAGAATATTCTTAATAAAAATATAAATGTGTTCAGTGAGGCTGCAGAGACTAGGGATTTTTCACTCCTATTGAGAACAGGACAATATGTTTCGCTCTTGAATGTCTAACCAATTCTCCCTGTATAGTACAGATAATTTTAATATGACTAGTTACTATAATAGTGCCAGTAATTTATGAGACCCTTTCAAATTTGTTTTGGAAAAAGCAAAAAGCATTTAGCGACAGATAAATTAGGGTGGATAGTAAATCACACTATGGAAGAAAAAAAACATTTAGACATATCCTGCAATGTGTGCTGCAGACATACCTTTTCATTTGCACTTGTAATAATTACCCCCAATCTCATTAGATATGGATGTGAAAATTTGTTGTGGTCTTCCCCCACAAAATAAAGTCTTACATTAGAGGCACTGTTGGCGATGATGTCGGTAGTTTTGCTATACAATAGTAAAGGAATAAACAGGAATCTCTTATTTTTATCCTCAGTGGAAATGAGACAAGCATTTTCACTTCTACTATCACATCGAGAAATTTGACTTCCTTCTTGGTACAAAGGAAAATCTACAGAACTCAGTAGTTTCTGTGAAGAGTACAGAGTTTCCAGATTAATGATAAAGTCGGTGTGAAACCAAAGTTCTTGTAGAAATGATTAGCTGGTAATAATGTTGCCTTTGCTGTCTTCAGTTCAGTTTTTGTTGCCAGCCTTAACAAAAAAGTCAAGGTGAAACTCTTCACTAGAGACTAACCGGGAGAGCAAAGAATCTAAGTACAGTACTACCACAGTATTTAATACTTTAAAAATGATGTACAAATGAGGGAGAAGAGCTGATCAGTAGCATAGGATAACAAACAAATATATTTTCTATAGCATTTGCAACTATACACAAAGGAAAAGAAATTATTTTTCCAGTAGATGAAAAAATGTTCTTAATAATGGAAGAGTCCTACAAGAGAGACCCTAGTTTAAAGGTTTGAAGAAGATGTTGATGTCCTCTTCCAAAATACTAGTAATATTTTTACATCTTGTTTTAAAAGACTAGCATTGAAGCCTCTGTGATGTAGTGGTTTGAATACTGGACTCTGAGTGGTAGCCAGATTTCCAATGTCCACTCAACCACAGAAATCCACTGGGTGACTTTGGGCACGTCACACTTTCTCCGCCTCAGAGAAAGGCACTCTGAACCAAGCTTGTCAAGAGAACCCTAAAGATAGGTTCACCTTAGGATCAGAAATGTCTTGAAGACATGCAAGAAGATGAAGTCATATACACGTCAGCCTTGCCATTTCACAGCAAATTATTTTTTCTGTTGTATTTTAATCAAAATAGAGATACAAAGAGATGATCATGTAGAGACATTAAAAGGCACTTATATAATGATACTATGAAGAAGATCAATTACATGAAAAGGGGGATACCATATTATAAGATACCATATTATAAAATATGGTAATGTTCCAAATTCATATCCACAATGCATGATGTAGGTAACCTCTGGTTTACTGCAAGGTGATAACATCTGTAGCATTTAGTTCAGATGGAACTTACACACTTAGGTGTGTGCCAGAGTTAAGCAAATGCATATAGTCTAAACTAGGAATGCAAATGTTTGATTATTTCATCTTCGCCAATAGAACAAATAATTTCTGCAGTTCTTGCTGTGAGAAAAATGAATATTTATATGGAGTTCTCACTTGGTATTTGTGCATCTTAAGGTGTTTCACAATACTGGGGAGGTGTGCATAACATTTGTACAAAATTTATAGTTTTAATGAATAATTTTAATTCAGATGAGCCAGAGATAACCCCTGGGTGATCCACAGATGCTCATCTTTGCAATACAGGCAATAATTTTATAGGAAATTTAATGTTGACAAATCTCTCAAAATATGAAATGTCTAGGGTCCTGTAAACTAGATGCCATGAGAAATCAAACTGATTAGCTGATTTGATTTGAAAATACAGCATTGTTACACAATCTGCATTTTAGGGAGTGTACCTCTGTCCATTTTCTTGCATGCATGTGCTGTTCATTTCATTTGACTGTGGTATCAATTTGGGATTCTCTGCTCTCCCAGTTCGTTTCTAGTTAAGAGTTTCACCTTGACTTTTTTGTTAAGGCTGGCAACAAAAACTAAACACTTTGGTCTACTTTGAAATACTGTGTTCAGTTCTGGGCATGCCAGTTCAGGAAGGCTATCAACAAAGGATATCAACAAATATTTTGGAGAAGACTGAGAGGTGACATAACTGTTTTTAAATGCATGAACAGGTTTCATGTAGAAGATGGAGCAAGCTTCAAGTTTGAAGAAGGGCAAATCCGCTTAAACATTAGGAAGATTTTCCCCCCTATAAGAACTGTTCAGCAGTGGAATGGGCTGCCTGAGAGAGTGGCGGAATTGTATATCTTTAAATAGATGTTAGATAGAAGTACTTTTAATGTGTTTTCCTTGCATATATCAAGGGGTTGGACTGAATGATCCTTGTGGTCCATTCCAACTCTAAGATTCTGTGATTCTGTGATAGCTTGTCAAGTGCCATAGGATTGCATTCTTTTTAATGTTTTTGCAACATGTTCATGAAATAATTATGAGTCAATATATATGGATTTGAGGTGTGGGCTCTCACCCTTGTTTCTTTTTTAATTTCTTTTCATGAGTGAAGAAATGATATCCTGAATATCAGAACTTCCTGCATCAGTTCACCAGGTGCCATAGGATTCAGTCCTCTTGAAGTAGTCAGATGAATGAGAGAAAATAAACCAAAGCAGTACAAGTAATGGAAGATCCAGCTGTTCCTGGAATAGGGGGTTGAAACAAATGTCTGCTATGTCATGAACATGCACTTACCGTATATACTTGAAGATAAGCTGAGTTTTTCAGCCCTATTTATGAGCTGAAAAAGCCTCCCCTGGCTTATAATCGGGTCAAGATCAAGCCGGCAGCAGAGCCTGGAGGCCGTTGCTTGCAATATATGATATATTTATCTCTCATCTTACCCTCCCTCATCAGTGTTTACTTTTACAAAGCCTCCCTCGCTCTTAACCAAGGGAATGTTTTCAAAAGAGAAAGAAGGCCTTGCAAGTCAGGAAGAAGAATATATATATATATATATATACACATTAATCTTATAAAAGAATTTCCCCCTGCAAATATCACAGATGATATGTGTGGACTGGAAAATGTAAATGTAAAGAAACTAAAAGAAAATCATAAATGCAGTATCTATATGTACTGTATATTTTAAATATGGTCAACAGTATTAAGATTTAAGGTTGGATGACCCAGAGATATTCACGGTTGTACTACTTTGGGTGTGGGGGGCTTTGCTCCTAATCCATCCAGACATGGAGGGCTGACTATACTGTTGAGGCTCTTCTTAATACCATTGCTATCTCTGAATCTGATTAAATCAAATTAAATCAGGACCCTTGTGTCCCTTCAATGCTGTATGGATTTATATGTTTTACTAGATTGAAAATATTCAATATATTTCACACTAGATTGAAAATATTCAATCTAGAGTGAAAATGAAAATATTAAATGATATCACTGTAGTGTCATTCAGCTACAACACCTCATCATGCTGTAAGATTGGATGTGCAATAATAGTGGGTCAGTTTTGGAGACCCCAAAATTGTAGAATAATGTATTTGCTTATAGAAATTAGTTGTCCAGAAATTATAATTATTTGTTTATATATGCATTTTTGAAATGTTATCCATTCTGAAATTAGGTACCAAAGAACAATGAAGTGACAGTATTTTTTCAGTAGTTTTGAGTACACAGGTAGCTGAAAGCCAGGTGTTTGAGAGCTGAACAATTAAAAGACTTCCATGTAGGTGCACAGATACGTTGCTTGTTGTTCAACCTTTAAAAAGTATGATTCTAATAAATTATATATTTAAAAACTCACATTAAATTAAAATCTCACCAAACAAGCATAGATAGCACTTATACTTTCTGAACACTTTCTTTTAAACTGTTTGAAGCTTGTTCTGAAAGATTCTTCCTTATTCTTACAAGTTTTGGGTGAAGACTCCCACCCATTGAGGATTTGGGTTTGGAGTTGCTTATCTTGTTTCTGCAGTGGGTCTGTGGGAGTGTGATGTGGGGGTGTATTGTTGCACTGCAGTGCTCCCTCCCACTACACTTTTAAAGATGACAACAACAAGACAACAACTGCAGGTTTCTTTCTTTCCTATATAAGTTGCCTGGTCCTCAGGGGCTGCCTAGTTAGATGATCTCAGTGTTTGTAGGCTGGGAAATGACATTTTAAAAAACAAACCTAAAAACAAAATTGCAGCTTTCTCTTTAAATAACAGAAGTCTTTCTCCACATATGTGTGTGTGTGTGTGTGTGTGTGTGTGTGTGTGTGTATTACACACACGCACACATATACACATACAGGATCACTAAAGTAATGGCTATCACTATTTTAAAGTGCTGTTTTCTGGACTTAATTTCTGCCACGGTATAGTCACCAGAGGTTTTCCTCAATTAAACATATATGAAATGAAGAAGGAGAAATAATGTTAAGGTAATCTATCTTGACAGTTTTGTTGTCAGTTCACCCCGGTGGCGAAGTGTGTTAAAGCACTGAGCTGCTGAGCTTGCAGACCGAAAGGTCCCAGGTTCAAATCCCGGGAGCGGAATGAGCACTGCTGTTAGCTCCAGCTTCTGCCAACCTAGCAGTTTGAAAACATGCCAATATGAGTAGATCAATAGGTACCACTCCAGCGGGAAGGTAACGGCGCTCCATGCCGTCATGCTGGCCACATGACCTTGGAGGTGTCTACGGACAATGCCGGCTCTTTGGCTTAGAAATGGAGATGAGCACCAACCCCCAGAGTCAGACATGACTGGACTTAACATCAGGGGAAAACCTTTACCTTTAGACTTGTTTTAATCGGAGTATTTTAGTGTCTGTTTCAGGGCATATTAATACAGATGTATCCATATTCATGTGGAGACGAGATCATTTTGACTGTTCTATTTTTTATACAAGGTAGCATTTCTATTATATATCACCCAGTAACTTATAATCATGAAGTCATTCCCAGCACTGCTAGGCTACATATATACCTCTTTCGTGACATTAAACTGCAGTTTTCCGCTAATTTAACATGTGCATGATAAATCACAGCTCATCTTGCCTATGATTGGTCCGGTGATAATATTTTTCAGCAAATGTTTGTTGATTTAAGTGTAAGTCCTGGATATAAAGAATGAACATATTGGCCTAAATCCAATGGTTAGTGCTAATTAGAGTTGACCCATTAAATCATTGGGAATGTGGTAAATTCCTTTGATTGAGTGGATCTAATCTGGTCATTATAAAAGGCTATTTTCTGAACACTATCATGTAACCAGGTTTGCCATTCATGCATCTGAGTCATTTGAGACATGATAGGAGTAGTTTTCAAGTACATAATTAAACGGTAACATTGTTAGAGATCATAGCAGTGTATTAAGTCTGTCAACACTCAGCAGCTTGCAATGGAACTTGAAATGCCAGTAGTTCCATGGAGTCAAGGGATTTTTGTTTGTGCTAGGGCCTATGCTTGTGCTTAATTAAAACAAAAATAAAAATTGTGTAATGTTTTAAGCTTTTATGCAGATAAGCTCCAACACAACATTGCCAAAGCAGTGTTCTAATATAGTACAAAGGAGCTTTTTATTGCATTCCTGGTGAATTGTTTTAAAACAACTTTCTAAGACATTTGTTTGCTTTTAAAAAAGATTATAATGTCAAACTATTCTTGTGTAAAAATGAGTTATTATAAAGCGTTTCTTGTCTAATTCAGATTTGTTTATTTCACTTCAAACTTCTGAAAATTTTCAATTTTTAACATATTATGAAGAATATCAAGGATCAGCAACCATAATTGGTTCCCATGTACAGCATGTTTTCTCAAAGATACTGAAAAATAATAACCATATAAAGTGTACATTTTGAAAGTTTTCAGTGGCATAGACAAATATCAACTTAGCTAACTTTATACTGTGTCCCAATAACTTCTGTCTGACAAAAAGTCCCCTTTTGTTTAGTTCTTTGCTTAATGAAACTTGAGAAGTAGTGTATGCAGAAATTGAGCAGGGGTTGAATTAGGAAACCTCTAGGAATGTAAAACCCTGTTGGATATTGCATCTGAGTGTAGCATTGTAATTGTTCTGGAATGATAGATAGCACATTGTCATTAAATATGGGGATGGGGGGAATAGACAGTCAGTAGTGAACAGTAGCAGGTGACTAAAGTTGTTGCTTTTCTCTACATCTTAGCTAGTTTTGTTTTTTTTCAAACTGGAGCAGTGACATGAAGCTGAGAGACACTCTAATGCCCTGGTGTCATTTTCACCAAGGGCCACATCAGAATTATGGTTGCATTCAAAGGGCTGGATATAAAAAGTTTTTTTGTTTTTTATATATAAAAAGGGGGGCAGGCTGTGGCGCAGGCTGGTAAGCAGCTGCTGCAATAAATCACTCTGACGAAGAGGTCATGAGAGCGAGGCCAGCCCATGGCGGGGTGAGCACCCATCAATTAAAAATAAAATATAGCCCCTGCTTGTTGCTGACCTAGAAATCCGAAAGATAGTTGCATCTATCAAGTAGGAAATAAGGTACCACTTATAAAAGTGGGGAAGCACGTTTAGCTAATTTACAACGTTGGAATGAGGAAGTGAGGAAGTGCCATCAGAGTGGATGATGAAGCAGCTGCTCCCCCCTGTGGCCAGAATCGAACATCCCCTCAGGAGAAGGTTAAATTGCCTCTGCATCTGTCTGTCTGTCTGTCTGTCTGTCTGTCTGTCTCTGTTTGATGTGTTTATGGGCATTGAATGTTTGCCTTATATGTACATAATGTGATCCGCCCTGGGTCCCCTTCAGGGTGAGAAGGGTGGAATATAAATACTGTAAATAAATAAATAAATAAAATTGTAAGACTGAGTAAAGTAGTTATGTTGCTCTGGCATTGAAAGCCTAATATGTAGTAGTGGTGGTGGTGGTGGTGGTGGTGGTGATAGAAAAATGAAACCATGTTGCTCTGGTATTGAAAGCCTAAAACACCTCCCATATGAAAGCTACCTACTGATTACTAAGGTCAGTTCAAATATCATGTATCCATTATGCCCAGACCCTATGTGAGGAAGAGCAAAATGGGGGGTGGGGGGGCACCTTTCTTCAAAATCCTCTTCCTTGTTTGTACCATGAAGTAAGGGCCTTTGCATTCTAGCTCAGCTAGGAGGGAAATGGACCAGACATAGGGAGACCTTCTTTAAAGACTTCAACCCCAACTCCAATTTCTCAAGGGCCTGAAAGCGAGACGGGAGAGGCTCCACCTGTCTCATGTGCCACTCTGACCAGATGCTGTCTATCATAGTGTTTCTTTGTAGATATCCAACCATTATCTTTTTTTAAAAAAATAGTTTTTATTGTGCTTTTATCTATAATTACAGTGAAAGCAAGGAAAACAATTGTGTGTAGAAGGTGGGGTGAAAGTAGAGACCAGAGACCAAGAAGAAAAAGAAAATAAAACCAGGAGAAAAAATAAAAATAAATAATAAACTTAAAAATAGGTGTGAGAAAAAAATTTAAAAAAAAGAGAAAAAAGAAAGAAAAAAATTGAATGACTTCCCATTGACCTCTTGAGGGTTTTAAAATCTTATAGTCTATTTTCATCTCTGGTATTAACAGTCTTGTAGTTTTGATGTATATCACATATCAAATAAGTCTATTGTTAAATTATATCCTTCTTTCTAAATGAAGTTTCTGAAGCCCAGCCAATCTGTTTTTTCTTTTATTTCTCTTAGTCTTTGAGTTAAAGTATTCATTTATATTATACTAGCTGTGCCCGGCCACGCGTTGCTGTGGCGAAGTATGGTGGTATGGGAAATAAAGTATTGAGGAATTGGTGGTAGTTAAGGTCAAGGGTAAAGGTTTTCCCCAGACATTAAGTCCAGTCGTGTCTGACTCTGGAGGTTGGTGCTCATCTCCTTTTCTAAGCCGAAGAGCCGGCGTTGTCCGTAGACTCCTCCAAGGTCATGTGGGATGACTACATGGAGCGGCGTTACCTTCCCGCCGGAGCAGTACCTATTGATGCACTCACATTTGCATGTTTTCGAACTTCTGGGTTGGCAGAAGCTGGGGCTAACAGTGGGGGCTCTCTCCGCTCCCCCAATTCAAACCTGTGGCCTTTCGGTCCAGAAGTTCAGCAGCTCAGCGCTTTAACACGCTGCGCCATCAGGGGATATTATTTCCTAAAGGTTGTGTATATGCAATATTTCTGATTGGTTTTTTTTGTTTGTTGGAGGCAAGTATGAATGCTGCAATTAGGAAAAATGATTAGGATGTAATGGCCTTGCAGCTTTAAAGTCTGGCTGTTTCCTCCCTGAGTGAATTTTTTGTTGGGAGGTGTTAGCTGGCCCTGATTGTTTCCTGTCTGGAATTCCCTTGTTTTCAGAGTGGTGTTGTTTGCGATATTTTATGTGCTTCTACTGTCTGTGGCCCTGAGAAAACAGAGGATCTTCCAGACTTTGATGATGGGAATACTTTGTTGGGAGGTGTTAGCTGGCCCTGATTGTTTCCTGTCTGGAATTCCCTTGTTTTCAGAGTGGTGTTGTTTGCGATATTTTATGTGCTTCTACTGTCTGTGGCCCTGAGAAAACACGATTTGCCAGACTTTGATGATGGGAATACTTTGTTGGGAGGTGTTAGCTGGCCCCGATTGTTTCCTGTGTGGAATTCCCCTGTTTATTTACTGTCCTGGTTTTAGAGATTATATTGTTCTGCATTATTCTATCCCAGTAATTATTTCATATTAAAGAAGAATCTCACTTATCCAACATTCGCTTATACAATGTTCTGGATTATCCAACGCAGTCTGCCTTTTCATAATCAATGTTTTTGTAGTCAGTGTTTTAAATTCATTGTGATATTTTAGTGGTAAATTTGTAAATACAGTACAGTAGAGTCTCACTTATCCAACATAAAAGGGCCGGCAGAACATTGGATAAGTGAATATGTTGGATAATGAGGAATTAAGGATAACCCTATTAAACATCAAATTAAGTTATGATTTTACAAATTAAGCACCAAAACATCATGTTAGACAACAAATTTGTCAGAAAAGTAGTTCAGTACACAGTAATGCTATATAGTAATTACTGTATTTATGAATTTAGCACCAAAATATCACGATATATTGAAAGCATTGACTACAAAAATGCGTTGGATAATCCAGAACGTTGGATAAGCGAGTGTTGGATAAGTGAGACTCTACTGTAAATACTACATAGCATTACTGCGCATGAAACTACTTTTTCTGTCAAATTTGTTGTATAATATGATGTTTTGGTGCTTAATTTGTATAACGATTACCTAATTTGATGTTTAATTGGCTTTTCCTGAATCCCTTCTTATTATCCAACATATTCACTTATCCTGCCGGCCTGTTTACGTTGGATAAGTGAGACTCTACTGTATATAGATAATCTTAAATTATCTGCTTAGAACTGGATTATATGAGGCCCCTTCTTCACAGCTGTATAAAATGCACACTGAAGTGGATTATATGGCAGTGTGGAGTCAAGATAATCCAGTGCAAAGCAGATAATATAAGATTATAAATGGGTTATATAGCTGTGTTGAAGGGCCTTGAGTCTACACTGTAGGCTTGATCGATCCACGAAAAATTTGATTCTAAACTCGTTGCAAAAGTAGAGGGGGGCAGCGTTTCGTTTTTGAAGGTATTTCCGAATGTTGCCCCCAAAAATTTTTGAAATTAACGAAAATTCGTTATTTTCTAAATTAATTCGTTAATGGCGGACGCGCATGCGCAATTCCCAAAAACAGCACAGAGGGAGAGGACTTTACAGGACTCTCCCACCCTCATTTTTTTAGTGATCTTCTTCAAACTTGGTACAGTGGTAGAACACATTTAACACTGATAGCTCACCAAAATTTGGAACGTTTCCCTTATCCTCTGAGTTTTGGCGAATTTTCATAGCTTTTATAATAAACCATTTTTTAATAATTGCAGAAATCTGTTCCTGGTTTGAAAGTCTTATTTCCTGTTAAATTGGGTTGTCTTTACTGTGAAAGTCATTGTTCTACTTCAGAAACTTTGTTTTTGTGGCTGAAACTTTGTTAAATTGGTGTGTGTGTGATATATACTGTGTATATATATATAGTCCCTGCATATGTGTGTGTGTGTTTGTGTGTGTGTGTGTATAGGTAAAGGTAAAGGTATCCCTTGACGTTAAGTTCAGTCATGTCTGACTCTGGGGGTTGGTGCTCATCTCCATTTCTAAGCCCAAGAGCCAGTGTTGTCCATAGACACCTCCAAGGTCATGTGGCCGGCATGACTACATGGAGTGCCATTACCTTCCCGCCAGAGCGGTACCTATTGATCTACTCACATTGGCATGTTTTCAAGCTGCTAGGTTGGCAGAAGCTGGAGCTAACAGCGGGCACTCACTCTGCTCCCGGGATTTGAACCTGGGACCTTTCGGTCTGCAAGTTCAGCAGCTCAGTGCTTTAACACACTTCACCATCGGGGCTCATGTATATATAATATACATACACATACACACAATGTGGAGAATATGTGGAAAGGTAGATAGATAGATAAGTTGGCAGCCACAGCGAAGGCACCTTCCTGGGAGCAAGGTCTAATAATAATAATAATAATAATAATAATAATAATAATAAATCCCTTACAATATCCAAGATGGGTACCATTATTGGCAGAGAAAGCCAAGCTGTAGGAGTTGAAATCCAATCATTTATCCTCCCTATAGAATCAATTTTATATGCATTTTTAGCTACAGAAAAGCTAAAATCAGGACAGTAAAAGAACAACAACCAGAAAATGGGAATTCCAGATAGGAAACAATCAGGGCCAGCTAATACCTCCCAACAAAGGATTCCCCCAGGTAGGAAGCAGCCAGGCTTTGAAGCTGCAAGGCTATTCAATGCTAATCAAGGTGACCAATTGCAACATTCACACTTGCCTCCCACAGACAAGAGTTCTTTCTCCCACCCTGGACCTTCCACAGATATATAAACCCCACTTGCCTAGCTTCGCACAGATGTCAAAACCTCACCGCCGGGCCCCTCTCTGTCTCTCTCGGTCTCTCCATTCCCGGCTCCATCCGCCGCCTTCCCGCCTCACAGAGAGACACCAGGCCTGAGCTGAGGCGAGGCGGCGGCGGCCATTTCCCCCCTCCGTCTTCCTCCTCCTCCTCGGCCTCCTTCCCCCTCGCCCCCTCCCATTGGCTGAGCCCGTGACGCCCCTTTTGCTGAGGGGCAAAAGGAAAGGGCCTGAATGGTGGGAGTTTGGGTGATTTGCAAAAGCTGTTTTTTCCTAACGAAAAAAACGACGACATAACAAAAAACGGCCTCTCGCGATTCGAAACCGCAATATCCAGACGTGTGGACAATCAAGGTCGTATATTGCTTCAAAACAAACGAAAATAACGAATTAATAACGGGTAACAGGGAAATCGAATTATTTGAGCAAGCCTACTACACTGCCATATAATCCAGTGCAAATTAGATAATCTGTGGAAGAAGTCTAAGTGAGGCCTAAATCTGCCTGTCCCCTAACTGAAACCTGGCTGTCCCTTGGTTGCTAGGCAACCAAGTGGGCAGAGATTAGCCCTCTAAACTGGCAGCAATTGGATAAAAAAAATTATTGCTCTCCCTCTAATTAGGACTTTATTTTTCTTTTCTTTTTGTTGTATCAACCTTGAGGCGTGGATGATGGGTTGTGTTGTCAAATTTTGAGGTTGGGGGGCCTGTATTTTTGTTGTTTTGTGAATTGCCGTGATGCCATCACTCTTTTATATATATAGATCTAACAGTTTTAAAATCCAATCGTTGATGGACGGTACCTCCTTTTGATTCCATATTCTAGCTACAACTAGTCTTGCTGTGGTTCCAATAAAAAATAGTAATTTGTCTTGATTCTTGTTTGTTTTTACATTTGGTATACCTAATAAATATGTCTCTGGTGATAGAGGAAACTTGAGTCCTAGTATTGATTGTGACGCCTTGTGGACATTTTTCCAGTATTCTTTGATTTTCTTACTTCCTTGTTACATTTGATATCCAACCATTATCTTAAGCTGAGTATTGATAAAACACTGATCTTGGTGTTTTAGCCTGACCATTCAGTAGTTCCTCCGTAGTTACCAGCTTACACAGTCAGTCTTGTCTCAATTGCTAGGAAGCTCAGGGTTTTGCTAGATGATCATTAGTCCTTGCACCTTTTTATTGGGGCAACAGCAAAAGCATGTGATTGCCATCTTTTGAACATCCATAAGATCTGTAGGGGATTTTGTGTATTTTGTTTTAGTATTGAGATTGCCCTAGTTAATCAGGTTTTGGTTCTGTCACACCTGGATGATTGCTGGCAGGTTTCCCTTCCTACTCTCTTCTTCCTCCAGTTTAATTTAGAACCATGAAATCCAAGTTGTTTTAAATCTTCACACAACTCTTCTACTCATAGGTCTCTTCATTGGATGCTAGTTTATCCCATGGCCCATTTCAAACTTTTGGTTCTTTAAAGCTCCATACTCTAATCTCCCCCAGTATCTGTCAGCTCAGCTAGCATGGTATACACCAGGGGTCCTCAAACTTTTAAAGCAGAGGGCCGGTCCACGATCCTTCAGACTGTGGAGGAGCCGAATTATCATTTGGGAAAAAAAAAACAAGTTCCTACCGTGTTTCCCCGAAAATAAGACAGTGTCTTATATTTATTTTTGCTCCCAAAGATGCTCTAGGTCTTATTTTCAGGGGATGTCTTATTTTTCCATGAAGAAGAATTTATTGTTAAACAAAAAAATGAACATTTATTATATCCTGTACAGTAGTTGTCATCACAAACCAGCATAACCAGACAAACTGAATCCTATCAAGAATTTCTTGTTACTACCATTATTTCCATGTACAATACTCTATGGTAGGTACATTTACTGATCCTGCATACTCTGGTGTTCTGTTTGGCAGGCATGCTTCCAAACAAAAACTTTGCTAGGTCTTACTTTCGGGGGAGGCCTTATATTTAGCAATTCAGCAAAACCTCTACTAGGTCTTATATTCTGGGGATGTCTTATTTTAGGGAAAACAGGGTATGCACACTGCACATGTCTTATTTGTAGTGCAAAACAAAAACAACAATGAAAGAACTATACAATATTTAAAAATGAAAACAATTGTAACCAACATAAACCTATCAGGATTTCAATGGGAAGTGTGGACCTGCTTCTGGCCAATGAGATAGTTAAGTTAATTAGGATTGTTGTTGTGTCATTTCAGACTTTGGGTGAGCCTAAGTCTAAAATTGGAGCCTCCGGTGGCTCAGTGTGTTAAAGCACTGAGCTGCTGAACTTGCGGGCCGAAAAGTCCCAGGTTCAAACCTGGGGAGCAGAGTGAGCACCTGCTGTTAGCTCCAGCTTCTGTCAACCTAGCAGTTCAGAAACATGCAAATGTGAGTAGATCAATAGGTACCGCTCTGGCGGGAAAATAACGGCATTCCATGCAGTCATGCCAGCCACGTGACCTTGGAGGTGTCTATGGACAACTCCGGCTCTTCAGCTTAGAAATGGAGATGAGCACCAACCCCCAGAGTTGGACACAACTGGACTTAACGTCAGGGGAAACCTTTACCTTTATCTTTTAAGTCTAAAATTATTTATTTATTCATTTACTACATTTATTTATTACATTTATATCCCGCCCTTCTCACCCCGAAGGGGACTCAGAGCAGCTGTATGTACATACAATATATTATATTGTTAGCATATCACATTAGCATTATATATTACTATATTGAACTATACCACTATACTGTAATATTATATGTAATCTATAACATATAACATATAATTAATATTATTATATGGCATTATTATTAGTATTATATTGTATAACATTATAACATTATTATCAATATTATATGTATATACAATATATTATATTATTTAAAATGATATAAAAATATTATATTATAAAACTGAGGGTGGGGGGCAGGTAAATGACCTTGAAGGGCCGCATCCGGCCCCCGGGCCTTAGTTTGGGGACCCCTGGTATACACCATCTAATAGTTTAAGATTCAAAGGCAACTGATGATTGCCTGATTCGCCAACACAAATAGCTCTGTCAGGGCTGAGAGCCTTTCAAGACCAGGCTCTGTATCTGTGGAACTGCCTTCCTTTAGACCTCTGGAGGAAGATCTCTCTTGTTTTCATAAGGAGTTAAAGAACTTCCATCTTCATTTGCCAGGTTAAGCTGCTGAGTTGTGCCTGAGGTTGTTGAGATTGGTAATGACTGGTGGGGTGTTTGGGATTTTGTTTCATGTACATTTATAGTGTTATGTTTTATTGTCCTTCTCCTTGATTTTATATATAGATTTTCCACCTTTTAGTGAGATGGGAGTTATAAATATATGATGGTGGTGGTGGTGGTGGTGGTGGTGACAATAATGATGATAGAACCCAGAGTTCTACAGAATTCTAGTTTAGAAAAATCTGATGAAAACACAAACACAGGTAGGAAAAGGTCTAGCAGAACCTGGTTTCACCTTTCATATATGTATAATAAAAGGTATATATTATGTGTTCAAATAGGGTTGTTGTATGTCTTTCGGGCTGTGTGGCCATGTTCCAGAAGCATTCTCTCCTGACGTTTCGCCCACATCTATGGCAGGCATCCTCAGAGGTTGTGAGGTATGGAGAAAACTTTTCTCCATACCTCACAACCTCTGAGGATGCCTGCCATAGATGTGGGCGAAACGTCAGGAGAGAATGCTTCTGGAACATGGCCACACAGCCCGAAAGACATACAACAACCCTGTGATCCCGGCCATGAAAGCCTTCGACAACACATGTTCAAATAGGGTTCTTTCCTATATGTTTCTTCAGTGGTAATATCCTGATACAGTTTTGGAAAGACATCTTTCAGCAAGAAGACAGTCATAAAGCATAATGATCTTAACAATTAGAAATTAATGTTTTAATAACATGCTATTTTATAAACATAAACCTTTTCAAAGTAGGTTATTATGATATGAGGTGCAGCAAACATTGGTTTGTACACTTCCTGCAGTTGTTTTATCATATTTCTATGCTGCCCTGTAGCATAGATTTGTCTCAGTAGCTTGCAAGTTATCATTCTTATTTAAGTGCTGAGTCCTGCAAAAGAATATCCTAAAAACTCAAGAGAACACCTTGAGGCTCTGGAACAAAAAAGGATGGTGAAGAATGGGCACACAAAATGCTTACAAAGTTATTCTCTTCCGTTTTTCCATAAGTAGCAATGCTGTCACTTACCTTAAATTGTTGTGGCATGTTTAAATGTATTTAATGCGGAATCTTCTGCAAATACAAAATGAAATTAATGTTTGTGGGTTTCACAAGTATATAATTAAAACCTCAAGTTATGAAAGGTGTGTAAACGACTATTGTTTCTTGTTAGATATTACAATGTCAACTTTGTTATTAGCAGATTTAATAACTTCCTTGATTCATTTTCCTCAGAGGGACATAGGTTTGAATGAAATTGACTGGATTTTTAAAGAGAAAAGTGTGGAATTTGTGCCACATTTGTGGAATAATCTGTCAAATTGTTTATTTATTATTTATTAGACTTGTATACCGCTACTCCCAGTTTGGCTCGGAGCAGTTTACAGAAATAGATTAAAACAATACACTTAGCTTTAAAATAACAATAAAAACAACAATAAAAACAGACATAGTCCCGAGTTTTTCACCCATTGAAAGCTTGTCGGAAGAGCAAGGTTTTGCAAGCTTTCCGAAAGGCAAGTAGGTCTCGGATAGTTCAAGTTTCAACTGGCAAGGCATTCCATAAGTGAGGGGCTACAATCGAGAAGGCTCTCTGCCTAGTAGAAGACAAATGATAAGTCTGTATGTTAGGGACTTCAAGCAAATTTTGGTCTTCGGACCGAAGTAATCTCTGGGGTTGGTAGGGGGATAAGCGGGCCCTCAGGTACGCCGGCCCCAAACCATGTAAGGCCTTAAAGGTTAGAACCAGTATCTTGAAAGTAATCCGGTACTCAATCGGTAGCCAGTGCAGCTGTTGTAGAATTGGGGTGATACGCCACCTTACTGGCACCCCGGCGAGAAGACGAGCCACCGCATTTTGCACCAGCTTCAGTTTCCGGATCACTGACAGAGGAAGGCCAATGTAGAGGGCCTCGAGATGACCGTCGCCTGGATCACCGTAGCCAGGTCATTCCTAGATAGGTAGGGAGCCAGTCACCTAGCCTGGCGTAGATGGAAAAATGCAGATCTGCTCACAGCAGAGCCCTTTCTAGAACCTTTGCATACAAAGCTACTGTTATTTACTAGAAGATTATTAGAGCCATGCTTGGAGAAAGTCTATTAGTATCCATCATTTGGAAAAGTGCTAGTAGGAGACATTATACAAAAAGTAGCACATGCAAAGCATACAAACAAACAAAACATATAAAACTTGTAAAAAAATCTGCCTTGGGATTTGTCACAAACAGTGTATCCTTCTCTGAGCCTAGCATGGTTTGACGTTACAGGGTTCCTAAGAAAGAAACAGCAAGTTGCCTTTCTCACTTTATATGCAGTACCAGCAAAGCCTGTAATTGATATGAGAGAATTCATTTGAGCATACTACCTTTTTCAAAATAAGTAGAGATGACTTTCTGATCATGAAACACTTAGAAAAAGATGCAGTCATTGCTAATAGTCAACACGGATTTACCAAAAACAAGTCATGCCAGACTAATCTGATCTCTTTTTTCGACAGAGTTACGAGTTGGGTCGATACAGGGAATGCCGTGGATGTAGCCTACCTAGATTTCAGTAAGGCCTTCGACAAAGTCCCTCACAACCTTCTGGCAAACAAACTAGTAAAATGTGGGCTAGACAAAACTATAGTTAGGTGGATCTGTAATTGGCTAAGCGAACGAACCCAAAGGGTGCTCACCAATGCATCGTCTTCATCTTGGAAAGAAATCACGAGTGGAGTGCCGCAGGGTTCTGTCCTGGGCCCGGTTCTGTTCAACATCTTTATTAATGACTTAGACGAAGGGTTAGAAGGCGTGATCATCAAGTTTGCAGATGACACCAAACTGGGAGGGATAGCCAACACTCCAGAAGAAAGGAGCAGAATTCAAAACGATCTTGACAGACTAGAGAGATGGGCCGAAACTAACAAAATGAAGTTCAACAGGGACAAATGCAAGATACTTCACTTCGGCAGAAAAAATGGAATGCAAAGATACAGAATGGGGGACACCTGGCTAGACAGCAGTACATGTGAAAAAGATCTTGGAGTCCTTGTGGACAACAAGTTAAACATGAGCCAGCAATGTGATGCGGCTGCTAAGAAAGCCAACGGGATTCTGGCCTGCATCAATAGAGGAATAGCGTCTAGATCCAGGGAAGTCATGCTCCCCCTCTATTCTGCCTTGGTCAGACCACACCTGGAATACTGCATCCAATTCTGGGCACCACAGTTGAAGGGAGATGTTGACAAGCTGGAAAGCGTCCAGAGGAGGGCAACTAAAATGATCAAAGGTCTGGAGAACAAGCCCTATGAGGAGAGGCTTAAAGAACTGGGCATGTTTAGCCAGCAGAAGAGAAGGCTGAGAGGAGACATGATAGCCATGTACAAATATGTGAGGGGAAGTCATAGGGAGGAGGGAGCAAGCTTGTTTTCTGCTGCCCTGCAAACTAGGACACGGAACAATGGCTTCAAATTACAGGAAAGGAGATTCCACCTGAACATTAGGAAGAACTTCCTCACAGTGAGGGCTGTTCAGCAGTGGAACTCTCTTCCCTGGACTGTGGTGGAGGCTCCTTCTTTGAAGGCTTTTAAACAGAGGCTGGATGGCCATCTGTCGGGGGTGCTATGAATGCGATTTCCTGCTTCTTGGCAGGGGGTTGGACTGGATGGCCCATGAGGTCTCTTCCAACTCTGCTATTCTATGATTCTATGATTTATGATGTTTGTAAGCCTGGTTTATATAGCTGCCATTTACTTTGAGGGTTGTTGTGCAATTTGGAATTGTCTTCTGACCAAATGGTAAGCAAAAGTCCAGCCACATCCTACCCCTTAAGGAGTGCACCATTGCCTGAACACCACAATTTCTGTGTTGCTAGAGAGCAATGGGAAGAGTGGTTAAGTGCCCAGCTCTTTTTCCTGCAGTTGTATGTCATTCATTCTTCTGCCTCATTATCAAGTACCATAAGTAGGCACTGTCCAGCTTATAAGGAATGTTGAGAGGAATTCAAAGTCATAGCAATTTCTCAAATACTTTAATAAAAAGAAGGGATATAAATTTGATCGATAGATCAATCAATACATAGATAGATGACTAGGACACATTGCACCTCATCTTGGGACAAAAATAAGATATTACATACATGAAATGAAATATCCACAGCTACATATCCAGATTCACCATCTTCACCTATGTCTCTTGCCTGAGGGCTTGTCAGATCCTTATATCATTCTATTTTGTATTTTGTTAAAACAAAGGGAGATTGGTTATGTTTGGCTTGCCTTTGTCGAGGAAATAGAAAGCATCAATATATCATAGGGATCAATAGGGATTTCATAATATCTTGAAATCTTGTGTTTAACACTTGCTTGCAAAATTATATTATTAAAAGTTGAACTATAGTACTAAGACAGTGTGATTCAGAATTGCACAGATTGCTGTTCTAGTTATGATGCCCAAGTACTATAATGAGCAAAATCACTGTTGTGTTGCAAACCCACCATAAAAATAAGGTTGTTTACAAGTCTGTTCATGCAGCATTACATCAGTGTTAAAGGGATTTCATCACATTTTGCATTTTACAGAGTGGTTATATAGCATAGTTAAATATGTTAGGGGACTATTTTCTGATTACAGTTTTTCTGTTTTCATCAAGGTGCTCTAATTTTTTAAAAAAACCATGAGAAGCAACTGCTGTTAAATTGGTTTGCATTTAGAAGGCTTGTGATCATTTTAGGACTTTGGCTGTGTTTTATTTTGTTTGCTTTTTGATAAGCAAGTTAATACTGATTTAAGCAGCTCTTCATAGAGGGACAGTCACTAGAACTGATTTAGTCTAAGCTACAGAATCTGAGCAAATTATTGTCTTAACCATATTTAATGGTTGACTTTAACATATAGACAATTGTTTCAGCAATGTGTATCATACTCTAAACTTATTTTTAAAGTGTACCTGTGAAATGAGGCTAAGGGTTTAATCTTGTAATATGTGCAATAACCCTAGTTGTGAATTGTTTGTATTTGTGTGTGTAAAGAGAGAAGAATCTTAGCTGAAAAAAGATCTGTAAAACTTCTACATAATTGTTAAATGAAACTGCTTTAATCAGGATTTGATTCAAATTTATAAAATGCAGTTTTCTGCTAAGGACTGAAAATATTATTAGTGTTCAGTATGTCTCTGTGCTATTTGTGAAGTGTAATATACACACAGCAAAGCTATGCTTAAGAAATTATTCTGTATTCTTAAGAATTAATATTTGAGGGGAGTGGTTTTTATGGTTCTTCAACCTTGATACATATGCCCTAGGGACTACCTGGCTTTAGAGAACAGGATTTTGGCATACTTCAGATTACTACAATCACTAGTTTAAATATTGCTTTTGCTTTTTCACTTTTGAACAATAACCGTAGAGGTCTTACAAGGTGCATGTATCAAGAAATATCAAGTAATAGTTTGAACGTGGAAAAGCATACAGCACACAATGGAATTATGTGAAATTATGTGAATATTTAATGTGTGTTCTGAATTTTTATCTTTATTGCTATATCTTTTAAATCATTTGACATTAAGTCTAGTCGTGTCTGACTCGGGTTGGTGCTCATCTCCATTTGTAAGCCGAAGAGCCAGCATTGTCCATAGACACCTCCAAGGTCATGTGGCTGGCATGACTGCATAGAGCTCTGTTACTTTCCCATTGGAGCAGTACCTATTGATCTACTCACATTTACATTTTTTAAACTAATAGGTTGGCAGAAGCTGGGGATAACAGCAGGAGCTCACCCGCCCCCTAGGATTTGAACCACCAACCTTTCAGTCAGCAAGTTCAGCAGCTCAATGGTTTAATCCTCCGAGCCACCGGGGGCTCCTATACATATATATATACATATATACACACATACATTATATATGATATGATATGATATGATATGATATATAAACATTTCTTGGGGCTCCACAAGAACTTTTTGCTTCAAAAGGGCTCCACGGCTGAAAAGATTTGAGAACTCCTACTCTAGAGGTTCCAGTGTAATTCTACGGCATGCTTCCAGGCCAAATATAATAAATGAAGTAAGTGAAATTGGACATTGAATCTGTGGATAAGAGAACTTATCCATGAACTCTAAATGAGACTGTGGTCTGGCTCATTCTAAGACATTCAGGTTCTTGTTTTAAAATACTGCAATGGAATACATCAAAACTTGTTTAAGCATTTCACTACAAAAATTGTGAATACTTACATAATCAAGAGGGCCCTTTTATTTTGTTAATTTAACTTTTGTGCTAAAATATTTTGCACTTTTAGTGTCTTCCATAATCAAGTGGTAGCAATGCCAAATGAATTCATTTCAGTACAGTTCAGGATGTTAAAACAACAAAATGGTTTTACATCATTTCAAATTATTTTAACCAATTTTAATCTGTTAAACTTGTTTAATAATTTCACGTAATTTCACATAATCACCTGGTGGCACAGTGTGTTAAAGCCCTGAGCTGCTGAACTTGCGGATCAAAAGGTGCCAGGTTCAAATCCCAGGAGTGGAATGAGCGCCCGATGTTAGCCCCAGCTCCTGCCAACCTAGCAGTTCAAAAACATGCAAATGTGGGTAGATCAATAGGTACCGCTCCAATGGGAAGGTAATGGCGCTCCATGCAGTCATGCCGGCCACATGATCTTGGAGGTGTCTATGGACAATGCCAGCTCTTGGGCTTAGAAATGGAGATGAGCACCAACCCCCAGAGTCGGTCACGACTGGACTTAACGTCAGGGGAAACCTTTACCTTTTACTAAACTTGTTATTTAATATGTGTTCAGCCTTTTAAAATGATGTTATTGCTAATGTTGTTTTAAATTAGTCACATTGGTTTTGTGGTACACTGTCCTTACATCCTAAGGAAGAAGGCAGGATATAAATATTTAAATAAATACCGAGGGTGGGTGTGAATATTTTTGCACAGCATTATATATGGTAGTGAGTCAGAAATGGAAGTATTTTTGCGAACTCTTTAGACATTAAAATTCAAAGACACAGCCATGCTACTCTTGATCAATATTCAAAGATACTGAGAGAAAGACTTCCTCAGGTTACCAGGTGTGCACTACCATCTTTAGGTCTTCCAACTCTAGGAAGGGGAGCAGCTGAGGTATCAGCTGAAGCTGGTAATAAGGTTAGCTATTAAAGATACTATTAAGACTCTAATTATATAGAAATGTTCAGTATCTGTCAGTTGGTTTTTTATAATCATTTGTTGCTTTTGTACATTACTTATACATTCTTACCACAGCATGTTCTTCCAAAAATATTTTTTCTCTTTAATTTTCAGGAACAGGTACTTTTGGGCGGGTTCATCTGGTGAAAGAGAAATCAGCCAAAACCTACTTTGCATTGAAAGTAATGAGCATTCCAGATGTCATTCGACTAAAACAAGAACAGCATGTGCACAATGAAAAATCGGTCTTGAAAGAAGTGAATCATCCATTTCTGATCAGATTGTAAGCTTCATCAGTTTCAGTTTTTCTATTTTAATGTTCAATTCTAACATTCAGTTACTTGCTAGAAAGAACTAATCCAGACATCTTTGGGTTGTAAAAAAAACCCTGAACAATTTAATGTGGAGATACGTAAATCTAGAGACCTTTCACATGACATAATTGATTGTAGCACTATGATTCCACTATAACTGTAACAGCTCCATCCTTTGTAATCCTTAGATTGACAGTTTAAAGAAAAATATTTCAACTCTGAGCCAGAGAGCTGTGATGCCTCATCCAGCTACAAATCATAGGATTTTATAGAACAGGACCATTTAAATGAAAGTAGAATCATAGTGCTATAACTGCGGTGTGAAAGAGTCCCTGATCAAGATGTTTCTGAGTTCATGTAATGAAGGTGTCCCTGAATTTTCCTTCCTCAAATTCATTTCTTCATTCTCCCAGGTTATGTTTTATGTGTTCTCATGATATTTGTTATGAATCTTGAGTTACCAATCCATAAATGTAAGGATTTCTCCACCTCCAGTGTTCAAGAGGTTGTTCCATCCTTCTGAATATTTAATATTATCAGAGTGAAATACAGAAGGGATTAACACTTTCTTTTTCTCAACATATGTCAACACATGTGTCTACTGGTGGAGTTCTGATGAATTAATTAGATATACAAACTATGATAGTGTTAATTTCCAACAGTATTTTTAATTTTTTTTTTTCGTGTCAGGAGCAACCGGAGTTGCTTCTGGAGTGAGAGAATTGGCCGTCTGCAAGGACGTTGCCCAGGGGACGCCCAGATGTTTTGATGTTTTTACCATCCTTGTGAGAGGCTTCTCTTGTGTCCCCGCATGGAGCTGGAGCTGATAGAGGGAGCTCATCCACACTCTCCCCAGGTGGGATTCGAACCTGGCAGCTTTCAGGTCAGCAACCCAACCTTCAAGTCACTTAGTCCACTATGCCATCTGGGGGCTCCATTTTTAAATTAATAACATTGTACTTTCATTCTATTTTTTGAAGCAGAGAATGGAAACTCCTATATGCTTGTGTAAATTTGATATTTTTTCAAAACTCATATTTTCATTTTGAGTTATGCATAACCATATTTTTCCAAGTGATAAATATAGCAATCTTGTGTAAGGGTTGGCAGTCATATTTAGTGAGAAGGAATAGATATTAGATGCTTTTTCCTCCTGAAAAATGTGGTTATTAATTCCCAAAGGCCTTTCAAAGTATCCACTGTTATACTTGCTTGTTGGGTCTTCTTTCTATGGATCATAACTGTGTGAAATCTGTTCCTATATGCCATGGGGTTGTTTCAACTATCCTGTGGTAATGGATGAAGTAATATATACCACCAGAAATGTCAGAATTTTGCAAGTTAAAAGTAGACAAAAACAGAGGGGTGCGGATACATATTACAAAATAAGTTTCAACATAACATAATTGCAATCTTATATTGTAAAGAAAAGCAAAGACAGGCAAGCACAGTAAGAAAACAACTACTTTTAGTAGCAGTAAAGCAATACATATACAGAATTTCAAATTTGATATTAAAATACATTGATGCCTTTGAGGCAACAAAATGTGTGATGGCCAGTATAACATCAAGGCAAAACCTGGAACAAGAAAGGAAGAGTAAAATGGTAGAAGCACAAAGTTATGGTAAGGAAGCACAAAGTAAAGAGGCGGAAACATCATTTTGTTCATACCGTACTCATTCCAGCCTCCCTCCCTCTCTTGCTCTCTCTCCCTCTCTCTTCATGAAGCTAAACATATCAGGATTTTTTTAAAAAAAACACCCACAAAATCAAGTAACCCAAAGTTCCTCAAAGCAGAAAAGAGCAAAACAGACAACAATCTCCCAAAGCAGAAAAGAGCATGAGTCACGTAGGATGTTCCATTGAAGCCCTAAAGCCTTGCACTCTTGTGCTCCCTCTCGCGCTAGTTGTTAACTCAAAATGCTGCTCCTATGTAAAAGCAAAACCAGACCAAGCAACCACTCTTATCTCAAAACACTCTTAAGTTGGGACACTCTATACTCCAAAAACTAACGTTGTTTGTTTTAGTGGCTGAGACAGAGACACCTTTGCTTTGTGATGGTTCTATGTACATGAATATTAAAAACATTATGTAAAATTATCTTCAGGTTATTGTATTAACGTATCTAAAACATAAACAAATGTTGTGTTCAGACATGTGTCCCAGCTCAGGTATCTCATTATATATGTAAGTACGGGTATTTCAAAATCCAAAAAAAAAAAATGGTATCCAAATCACGTCTGGTTCCAAGCATTTCCATTAAGAGATACTTTAATTCGAAACCTCTCCAAACCCATGGACAACAAATGGAAGGATAGGTACTGTGCCAATCAATGCATGGTTCTGTAGAGCAGTGGTTCTCAACCTGTGGGTCCCCAGATGTTTTGGCCGCCAAATCCCAAAAATCCTAACCGCTGGTAAACTGGCAACCTGGGGCCCCACAGGTTGAGAGCCACTGTGTTAAATAGATACTGTACAAGCAAAATTTTAAGCAAACAAGAACTTAAATTAAGTATAGTTGGTCTTAAAAATATACTTTGGAGGTCACACAAATACCTCTAACTAATACAATAATATATATACTAAAATGTCTGTTCCTATGCCTTCCTCATAAATAAACCCATGCAATATAAAAATATAAGATCATGTTATGTTGATAGTAGCAATGAAGCATGCTGTCACGACCCAGGTTGCAAAGGCACCAATAACCAAACACAGAGGCCAGAATCTAACTAATATCTTTATTGAAGGAATATATAAAGTTAATAAAAGCAAGTATATGAAATAGTCCAAAAGCAGACCTTTCAAGAAAGGTCCAAATTAGTCCAAAAAAGCGATGTCCAATATGAAATATTAAGGTCCAAAGTTGTAATCCAATAACCGAAACACTCACTTTGCCAGGCAAAGTGAGGGGAGATGACAAGTCCTTTAGTCCATAAACTTGAGCAAGGCTAGGAAATAACTTGATACTTGAAACAAGGCTTAAAACGTGGAACAAGGTAACTAGGAACAAGAACAAGGTCCGTGGAATAACTTGGTAAAATCCGTGATACAAGGCAAGGATTGGTCCTGGGCAACAAGGCGAAGTCCGTTGGTAAACAAGGCTGGGAAGCAAGGCGAAGGCTGGAAAGCAGGGCAAGGCTTGAGCAGGAGCGAGGCTTGAATCGGAGCGCGCTGTCCAGACACAACTCGCTCCGTAGGCTGACGAATTGACTCCGCGAAGTTACTACGCGGGTAAAACACCTAAATAGAGTCTAACTTTCCCGCCGAAGCAGTTCTCTGGGAATCAGAACCGAAAGCTAAACTCTGAGACCAGATGTGAGACTCCCCAAAGATTCTCACGAGAAGCAGTCTTAATTGGCCACATTCTTAGCTGCAATCCTCGCACTCCTGCGCGAAGCTGATTCCAAACTTCTCTGTTGTTTACAAAACTCCCGGCGCAAGAACACGGGAGAAGTAGGCTCTGGGGTTGTTTGACATACTTCTGGGAGACAACTTTCTTGCAGGTGCAAGGTTCCCAGATCTGCCTGGGAAAGATCTGGCTGAGGGGAATCCAGTTCTGACTGGGAAGGTAAAAAACCCAAGTTTTCCTCCTCATCAGGAATTACAATGTCCTGAGCAGGACTACAAGGCCCATGGGTCATCACACTATCCCCCTCCTCAAGGCCCCTCCCAAACTGGGGCCCTCTCCCCGAGGCGCGAGGTCGCGGCTTGGCGGGATAGGTTTGATGAAAGCGGCGGGTTAGATCAGGAGCATGGACTGTGGAGGCGTCTTCCCAAGAGCGTTCCTCAGGGCCAAAACCCACCCAGTCAATGAGATATTGTAGGCGGCGGCGATGAAAGCGAGAATCCAAAATGTCCTCAACCTCGAACTCCTCCTCCCCATTCATCAAAACAGGAGGGGGGGCCGGTTGGTCTGTATCAGGACGCACACCATCCGCCGGAAGGAGCAGGGAACGGTGAAACACTGGGTGAATGCGCATTGAACGCGGCAGTTGGAGTTTGAAAGTCACGGGGTTTAATTGCGCCACCACTGGATAGGGGCCAATGAAACGGGCATCTAACTTCCGGCAAGGGCGGTGGGAGGGCAGAAAGCGAGTGGACAGAAAAACCCGTTCTCCTACCTTGATTTCAGGGCCTGGCTGGCGGTGTTTGTCAGCGTGGCGTTTATAGTCCTCCTTGGCTTGGTCCAGTTGCTGGAGCAAAAGTTGTTGCACCGCTGTGAGTTCCTGCAGCCAATCCTCTGCTGCGGGAACTTCTGAAGTTTCAATGACAGGGGGAAAGAAACGTGGATGGAAGCCGTAGTTTGCAAAGAACGGCGTTTCTTTTGTAGAAGCTTGAACTCCATTGTTGTAGGCAAACTCTGACAGTGGTAACAGAGAAGCCCAATTGTCCTGTTGGTAATTTACATAACAGCGAAGATACTGCTCTAAAGTGGCATTGGTGCGCTCCGTTTGCCCATCTGTTTGGGGATGATGAGCTGAAGATAAGCGAGAGTCTATGCCCAATAGTTTTTGTAGTGCCTTCCAAAAACGAGAGGTGAATTGAGATCCACGGTCTGTGACTAAACTCTTGGGCAATCCATGTAGTCTGAAAACATGTTGAAGGAATAGATCCGCGGTCTCTTTGGCCGTGGGGAGGCCTTCGCAGGGAATGAAATGGGTTAACTTGGTGAAAAGGTCCACCACCACTAAGATCGTGGTGAATCCACAGGAAGGTGGTAGGTCAGTGATGAAATCCGCAGAAATTATTTCCCATGGGCGAGATGGGGTAGGAAGGGGGTGTAAAAGCCCTGAGGGCTTCTCCCTTCTTATCTTGGAGCGCTGACATACTGGGCAGGTGTTGACATATTTTTCCACATCCTTGCGGATCTTGGGCCACCAAAAATCCCTTAGGATCAGATGCATGGTTTTAAATAGTCCGAAGTGTCCTGCTGGTTTGCAGTCATGACACAGACGAAGCGCTTTTTCCCTGCCCGGTCCGGGTGGGATATAAACATGATTTCTATAGCAAAGCAGCCCATCTTTAAGCGAAAAGGGAAAATGCAGACCTTGGCGAAGTTGGTCCTGCGCCCAGGCATCTGCTTGCTGACTAGCCCTGATTTCTTGAGCACAGATGGGTCCTGGAGTAGAGGAAGTTGATCCAATGGAAATGGATTTGGTGTTCCCCACTGTTAGCGTGGCAAAGTTCTCGGGTTGTAATAGTTGGGATTCAAAGGTCTCCTTACGTCCTGCAGCGTATTCCGGTTTACGTGACAGGGCGTCTGCTTGCTTGGTCTGGGCTGGGGTCACGTAATGAATCTGGAAGTTGAAACGTTCGAAGAATAAAGCCCAACGTTGCTGCCTCTGATTCAGTTTGCGGGCAGTTCTTAGATGTTCTAGATTACGATGATCAGTATGGACTTCAATGGGAAATTTGGCCCCTTCTAGCCAATGTCTCCAAGTTTCAAAGGCTGCCTTTATGGCCAGTAGTTCTTTTTCCCAAATGGTGTAATTCCTCTCTGGTGTGGTTAGTTGACGAGAGTAAAAGGCACAGGGATGGAGGTGATCTCCCACCGGTTGTAAGAGTACAGCCCCAATTGCCACATCAGAGGCGTCCGCTTGCACAACAAAAGGGGTTCCAGGATTTGGGTGCTGTAGAATTGGCTGGGAGGTGAATAGTTTCTTTAGTTGCTGGAACCCTTTCTCTGCTTGATCAGTCCAGCTGAAAGGCTGCTTTCCACGGATGCAGCTAGTGATGGGGTCGGACCAGCGGGCAAAATCTGGAATGAACTTGCGGTAATAGTTCGCGAACCCCAAGAAACGCTGCACCTCTTTCTTGTTAGTTGGCGCCCGCCATTCCAATACTGCTGAAACCTTGGCTGGATCCATGGAAAGCCCTAGAGGCGAGATACGGTAACCAAGGAAATCTACCTCTTGTAGATCAAAGGCGCATTTTTCCAGCTTGGCATAAAGTCCATGATCCCGCAGTCGTTGTAACACCATTTTGACGTGGTTCTCATGTTCTGATTGTGATCTAGAAAACACCAAAAAATCGTCCAGGTAGATTATCAAGAACCTGTCTAGATAGTCCTGAAAAATGTCATTGACAAAATGCTGGAACGTTGCGGGAGCTCCGCATAAACCGAAATTCATAACTCGGGACTCGAATAATCCGAATTTGGTCTGGAAGGCGGTCTTCCACTCGTCCCCTTCCCTGATGCGAACTAAGTTGTAAGCCCCCCGAAGATCCAGCTTGGTGTAAACCTTGGCTCCTCGAAGCCGATCCAGTAGATCCGAGATTAAGGGCAGGGGATAGCTGTTCCGCTTGGTGATATTGTTCAATGCTCTGTAGTCCACCACCAAGCGTAGTTCCCCTGACTTCTTCTTCACAAACATCACTGGGGAGGCGGCTGGGGATTGAGAGGGTCTGATGAATCCCTTGCGAAGGTTTGTCTCTATGAATTCCCTGAGAGCTTCTTGCTCTGGTTCGGTCAGGGAGTAGAGATGCCCTCGCGGGATCGGGGCCCCCTCCACCAAGTCAATGGCACAGTCATAAGGTCTATGTGGGGGTAATTTTTCGGCTTCTTTCTCATTGAATACATCCCAATACTCGGAGTACTTCTTTGGCAAGGTGATGATGGGCTCGGTGTCTGTGGCATGGCAGACCTTGGCTACGAGGCAATGGTTTTGGCAATACGGTGAAGCAAACTGCAGTTCTCTGTTGGACCAGGAGATGTTAGGGTCGTGGAGAGTCAGCCATGGGATTCCCAAAATCACAGGGAAATGGGGAACCTCGGTAACAAAGAAGGAAATCTCTTCCATATGTTCCCTTATCCACATCCTGGTGGGTTCCGACCACTGACTTACGGGGCCCGTCTTGAGGGGGCGGCCGTCTATGGCTTGCACCACACGGGCATTCTTGAAATCATGATATTGTAATCCCAGAGAATCGGCATACTCTCTATCAATGAAATTGTTGGTAGCTCCAGAGTCTATCATGGCGTGGATCATGACGGGTCCCCTTTTTGCTGACCATAATGTGACCACGAGAAGGAACAGGACCCCGGTTGGCGGCTCTTGAATAGATTTTTTGACCGGGTTGGCGAGCCTCTCTACACCCGGTCGTTGGCTTCCCCCGCCGGCTGTGTGCCAGTCGGCTCAGACGCCTTCGTCTCCGTGGAGGACGCCGCCGCAAGACGGGCGGCAGGCTTCCCTTTGGCTGGGCACTCTCTGGCGAAGTGGCCCCCATTCCCGCAGTACCAACAGAGGTTAAAGCGTTGACGACGGGCCTTCTCGGCGGCATCCAGTCTGGGACGCACATTGCCCAACTGCATCGGCACCTCCTCGCCTCCTCTGGGGTATGGGGTTGGCGGTGGGGGTCTCCACACTGGACGTGGCTGAACGCTGGTGGGAGCGGGGGGTTTTGCCCCGGCTCTACTGCCCTGGCCTCGAACCCACTGTTTCCTGTTGGCAATCATGACTTCAGCCCGTAAACATTGATCAATGAGTGCCTCGAGGGTCTGGGGAGGATCCACCTTGGAGATTTCTTCCAGCATTTCAATGTTGAGACCCTCCCGGAATTGTCCTCTGAGGGCTACATCGTTCCAGCCGGTGTTGTGGGCCAGCACTCGGAACTCGGCTATATACTGAGACATTGGTCTGTCTCCTTGGAATAGGCGACGGAGTTTGTGACAGGCTGCCTCCAAATTGTCCTCGATTCCCCAAGTCTCCTTGAGGTGGTCCAAGAAGTGTTGCGCTGATCTTAGGTGTGGAGAGGCTTGGTCGAACAGTGCCGTCGCCCAATTGGCCGCTGGCCCGTCTAGAAGACTGTAAACCCACGCCACTTTGATGTCTTCTTGGGGAAACTCGGCATCACGGGCCTCTAGATAAGCTTGACATTGGCGACGGAAAACATGAACCTTAGAAGCTTCTCCAGTAAACTTGGTAGGCAACGCCATGGCCGGGAGGCGGATTCCGCGCTCCCGCAAGCCCTTTATTTCTCCATCCTGGGCGTTGAGTCTGTCGCGGATGCGATCCACCTCATCCTTGTCGATGGTGTAGGTAAGCGGCTGCCCACCCGGCACGGTTCCGGTAGACATTCTGGCCTTGGTTAATTGGTGCTTATGGGTGGCGGAGTCAAACTGTCACGACCCAGGTTGCAAAGGCACCAATAACCAAACACAGAGGCCAGAATCTAACTAATATCTTTATTGAAGGAATATATAAAGTTAATAAAAGCAAGTATATGAAATAGTCCAAAAGCAGACCTTTCAAGAAAGGTCCAAATTAGTCCAAAAAAGCGATGTCCAATATGAAATATTAAGGTCCAAAGTTGTAATCCAATAACCGAAACACTCACTTTGCCAGGCAAAGTGAGGGGAGATGACAAGTCCTTTAGTCCATAAACTTGAGCAAGGCTAGGAAATAACTTGATACTTGAAACAAGGCTTAAAACGTGGAACAAGGTAACTAGGAACAAGAACAAGGTCCGTGGAATAACTTGGTAAAATCCGTGATACAAGGCAAGGATTGGTCCTGGGCAACAAGGCGAAGTCCGTTGGTAAACAAGGCTGGGAAGCAAGGCGAAGGCTGGAAAGCAGGGCAAGGCTTGAGCAGGAGCGAGGCTTGAATCGGAGCGCGCTGTCCAGACACAACTCGCTCCGTAGGCTGACGAATTGACTCCGCGAAGTTACTACGCGGGTAAAACACCTAAATAGAGTCTAACTTTCCCGCCGAAGCAGTTCTCTGGGAATCAGAACCGAAAGCTAAACTCTGAGACCAGATGTGAGACTCCCCAAAGATTCTCACGAGAAGCAGTCTTAATTGGCCACATTCTTAGCTGCAATCCTCGCACTCCTGCGCGAAGCTGATTCCAAACTTCTCTGTTGTTTACAAAACTCCCGGCGCAAGAACACGGGAGAAGTAGGCTCTGGGGTTGTTTGACATACTTCTGGGAGACAACTTTCTTGCAGGTGCAAGGTTCCCAGATCTGCCTGGGAAAGATCTGGCTGAGGGGAATCCAGTTCTGACTGGGAAGGTAAAAAACCCAAGTTTTCCTCCTCATCAGGAATTACAATGTCCTGAGCAGGACTACAAGGCCCATGGGTCATCACACATGCACCCAAGATTCATTGAGTTTTCTTTCTTACACAAAGATATTGCTTCCTTCCTTGTTGTGTAATATACAACACTTTGTCAATAATAACACTGAGCATGATGTATTCTGCATTATGAGATCTATGCTTCTACCACCTGGATCTAATGCATCTTGCACCGCTGAATAAAGTTGTACAAGATAATTCCTTATTTTTCATCAAATTTTGCAATTCCATGAGACTGTAATTATATAACAGATTGAATATTCTACCTCTACAGCATTCATGAAATAAATATTCTAGAAATGTTTAACATTTGATTAAATATTCGATGCAGGTTGTTCTTGTAGATCATTGAAAGACATTTCTAGTTTCTTTTTTGGAGCAACCTTTCTGAGCAACCTTCTTCCTCTCTCTTCAGCCTGTTTCCTCTAATCACCGTAAACAGTGCAGATGTTTAAGATACTGCTTCATGTGGCTGTTTGTGAAAGATGCAGTTGTTATATTGGGATTAGCACACATGGATAGACTATTGTAAGACCTCTCAACATTTCAACATTTGCCATGCATGTGTTGCAAGCTGAATGCTACACATTCAGAATGACTACGAGACATTTTGTTCCATGTTTACATTTTATACTCAGGTTTTTAAAAACTAATTGTTCATGTTTACATAGCTTTTTGTCTTAGCATTTTAATTTATGTATTTCTTTCATTCCAGATTTTGGACTTACCATGATGAACGCTTTCTATATATGTTGATGGAATATGTACCTGGGGGTGAACTTTTTAGTTATCTGCGCAACATGGGACGCTTTAATAACAGCACTGGACTGTTTTATTCTGCAGAGATTATTTGTGCAATAGAATATCTCCATTCAAAGGAAATAGTTTACAGAGACTTAAAGCCTGAAAATATCTTATTGGACAAAGAGGGGCATATCAAACTCACAGACTTTGGATTTGCTAAAAAACTGGTTGATAGGTAAGTCCTTTTCTCCTTGCTTTTGTGATGCTGGTGGTGGGGAGATAGATGGGAAAAGGTTATAAGGTGAAACTTCTTATGCAGCTTGTTCTGTCAACATTGAAGTGGAATGGCACTCTTAATTTTAACTCTTCAATTAATTGGTACCCTTATTTACACATTTTAAATCAGGAACGTGCTCCAGTAGGAACAGGGCTACTCTTGAAAATAGCCAGATACCAGATGTCATTGGTGGTTTGATTTTTGGTGTATGTGTGTTTAAAATGCATTAAAATAGTATATATGTGTGAGAGAGACTGTGCTTACATTAATTCAAAATTAATTGCAGAATTACAGTTAATTTTAACAAAATTAGCCTACTCATTCTTTATAAATTATGGTAAAATATATGTTTATATTTAAATGCCAATGCCTTTTTTGTTATGATATCGAATGTAGTGCTTTTTCTTGTTCTCATTTATTGTGGTGCATAGTTTGCAAAGTTTTGGCAACAGATTGTGATGATGTTAAAAAATAAAAATTGTGGGAAGCATTCACATAAGATTGTATATACATCAGAATCTGCATTTTATCCACCATAGTTCAAATAAATAAACAATTATATATATATAAATGTAATGTGTGTTTTTCCCATGGAGTAAACAACAAAACCACTGGACCCAATCACACCAAATTTGGCCACAAAAGACATAGTCATCCAAACTATGTCTTTCAATAAAAAAACCTAGAAAAATGAAGTCCAAATTACAGACGATGAGGAAGAGCTGTTCTCCCCCTGGCTGCCAGTTAGAAGGGTAGGCCTTTACAACCTTTGGTCCCCCCCCCCCCCAAATTTGGGTGCCAAACCCATGATTATTATTTTATGTTTTTACGATGTTTAGAGTGTTACATTTTAATGTCTGTGTCTGTATTTCTTGATGTTATTTTATTTTGGTTTGTTGTTTTATCTGGGCTTGGCCCCATCTAAGCCGCCCCGAGTCCCTTCGGGGAGATGGAGGCAGGGTATAAAAATAAAGTATTATATTATTATTATAGGTCCTGCCCCCTTTAGGTTCCGTCCCCTTCATGTCATAGCAACCCTTTCAGCCAAAATGGCACCCAGGAGACAGGCAGGGTTCACTTAGGCCTCTTCCACACTGCCTATAAAATACTGATTATCTGATTTGAACTGGATTATATGGCAGTGTAAACTCAAGGCCCTTCCATACAGTTATATAACCCAGAATTCCAAGCCAGATAATCCACAGTATCTGCTTTGAACTGGATTATCTTGAGTCTACACTACCATATAATCCAGTTCAGTATGGATTTTGTACAGTTGTGTAGAAGGGGCCTCATGTAATCCACTTCAAAGCAAGTAATATACAATTATAAATATAATATATAATAATTACTGTGGCATAATAAAACGGAACAATATAATCTCTAAAATTAGGACAGTAAATAAAGAGTAACATTCAGAAAACTGGAATTTCAAACAGGAAAAAATCAGGGCCAGCTAACACCTCCGAACAAAGGATTTCCCCAGGGAGGAAGCAGCCAGGCCTTGAAACTGAAAGGCCATTCAATGCTAATCATTGTGGCTAATAGCAACAATCATACTTGCCTCCAACAGACAAAAAAGGAACAACCAGAAATATTGTATATTCACAAGCATTAGGAAATAACATATACTAACTACCACCAATTCCTCAATAAAGTACTTTATTTCCCATACCACTTTGCCACAGCTAGTTGATTTATATATTTAGAGATTTTTATTCTTCTCCTCAAAGACAGCAGCATAATGAAAGAAGGGAAAATGACACAATATAGTTAATAAAACAACCAGCAATATTAAAAATTTGCATCCTTTTAAATCAGATAAGAGATTAAACATTATTTTAAAAGACTGGGAGGGAAAAGTCAGTTTTGCCTAATACCAGATGACAATGATTAATTTATTTACCATTTAAATGGTAAAGAGACTTTACGGACACCTTGTATTATATCCCCCCCCCCCCTTTACTGGGAATCAAGGCAGTTTACAAAAGTTGAAACACAAACAAATTATATAGAACAATTTAAGTGAGAGCATATATATGATACTTTTAAAACACAATTAAACAGTCTATAGAATTGAAACTATTGAAACATCTATTAAAAGAACAAAATAAGCAATAACTACCACCAATAAAAGCCCATGTAGACAATTCATTTGCTGGTGGAATGAAAGCAAGGAGGGAGGTCTTGGTTTTTACCATTCAGTGAAATACAATCCACTGAAACTACTTTGGTTTCCAATGGCAGAATGTGATATGGATGCTTTATCTTTGATTTTAGTGTCCAGTAACACTAAACAGTTGGTAGAGTTGCACAAGGGTGGGTGGTTAATTAAATATGTATCTTTTGGTAGATGACGCGATCAAGGTGGTGCAATTGTATAAACACACAAGGGACAGATTCTAAACATGCCAAGTAGTGACTCTGTGCAACTGTATTATTATTATAGTAATAGTAGTAGTAGTAGTAGTAGCAGTAGTAGTAGTAATGGATGATATGTTCTGCCAGGTTGTCTTGACTTGAGCCACATAGGTCTTTATGGATAGGTGTAGTTGTACCCTGTACATGCCTGAGGCTTTAATATCACTCTGTACTTCATCTGTAGAAGTGGGTTTTTAAGATGCAAGAGACTAACATATCTCCTATCAAAATATCCAGGCATTTCATAGAAGATGCGCCACTCAAATTGTTAACTGTATTTTAAATTCAATTCAGAAATAGTAAGGTGTTCATTTTCTTAATGTTTGCAAAGGAAATAACAACTTCAGTTGAGGGATTCCCTTAGAGTATGGAAGGAAGGTTGTAAATGTCACATCTCTGCCTGTGATCCTGATAGTTGTCCTTTCAGGTGAGATTGATTTTATGATTTAAAAACTCTTTATGTTCACCACGAACATTTACTTTAACTGTAATAAAACAATCACATAACCACAGCAGAGACATAGTGGCCTTTCCTATTTGTTTTCTAGAGGCTTTCCCATTTCTTTAATATTAGTTTTCTTAGCTGATGCCTTAGATGTACTTTACTATTTTCCCAAAAACATAATTTTGAGAACAGGCTTGTAAACTGTCCCATTCTAATTTCATTAAGGGACAAACAATAATTTTGTGGGACATAGACTGTCACTATGTCCCATATGGGCAAAGTTTAGCAATTTCCCCCAAAATATAGTAATGTCAGGGTAGATGACATGACGTAACTAGTCACTTGGGGAGGAGGATTCAGCTTCTCAGTTCCAGACAATTTCCTACTTCTGCTACAGAGTATATGACTTGGAGCAAAGCTGATCGACTGAGCGCTGGTCATGCACACAATGAATCCATTTCTATATTCCAAACTGAATAATTTGTGGAAGAAATGGAAACATTTTTTGTTCTTTATGTATTCAGTCTTTAGGCAAGCATCTTTTAGTCTTAACATAAAGAAACTGCAGCTAGAGACCTCCAGAATTGTTCCATAAAACTGGCTTTTAATTCTGTTCTTACTGAAGCTGTTTAATGCGGTTTTATTGATATTTTATGTTATTGCTTTATATGATTGAATGTTTTATACTATTTCTATGTATTGCTTAATTTACTGTATTGTATGGCATTGAATATTTGCCTTTTTATGTTGCAAGCCGCTCTAAGTCCCCACGGGGAGATGGGGTGGGATATAAATCATGTTTGTTTTTGTTGTTGTTACTAGAAAACATATCTCAGGTGACAAAGTTGAGGACTTTTTCCTGAGACATTGTAGTGCATTTGTCAGTGAAGGTAAACATTACTGGATTCAATAGAATGTTTGTTTGTTTTATTCTGAATGAAACTGCTGTTTGTTTCTGCATACTTAAGAGCTATCTATGATCATGAATGGTGAACTAGCAAAAAAGAGATTAAATTCAGCATATGTAATCAGCTGTTTTGCTCTTTTCAGAGACCATCATGTATATTGGTAAAAACTAATTCTACGTTCCAACCAAAAGCAAAACCCGAATTCTAGAAAATAAATATCTTGCTCCAACATTCACATTCAAAATACTTATTTTGTGGGCTACAATTTCTTAATGTATATGCTGAACAAAATCATATTTATTATAATTTGTGAGCAACCGTCAGATTGTTCTGAACAAATAATGACAGCACATGACAGAGACATAATACTCTGTAATTTTAAAGTAAATTAAGTACAAAAAATATATTTTGACAGTGATTTACAAAAAGCACTGTGTTACATAACACAAAAGTGACATACTGTAGCTACATTTTGCCTTGTGTATATTAATTCTACAAAAACCCTTTTTTTCTGAGGGTTTTTCTCTTTTTACATGTACATGCAGTCCCTGAGTTACAAGCATCCGACACATAAATGACTCATAGTTACAAACGGGGATGAGACAACAGGAAGTGAGACAAATCTACCCCTAGGGAGAGAAATTCACTCCTGAAAGAGTTATGGGGGGAAAAATGTCTCCACAGAAGCTTTATCGCCGAACCTTGTTTCCACAAGAAGCCATTTTTTTCAAAATCCAATGATCACAAGGACTGAAAGTGAGATGAAATTTTCTGAATGGGCACAGACAGCAAAACAAACACTACAGGGGCATTAACCCTTCCCTATGGTATCCAAAACGAGCACACACACACATATATAGACATACACATTCAACTTAAGAACAAACCTGCAGAGCCTATTTTGTTCGTAACTTGGGGACTGTGTATTCAACCTGGGGTCCCCAGATGTTTTTGGCCTACAACTCCCAGAAATCCCAGCCAGTTTACCGGCTGTTAGGATTTCTGGGAGTTGAAGGCCAAAACATCTGGTGGGCCACAGGTTGAGAAGCACTGTTCTAGAGTCTCACCTCAATCTCCAAAGTTAACTTGAAAGGCTCAGAAAAGAGCAATGTGTGTTAATGCTTCCCCAGCCCCTTTTAGGGCTCATTCCAAAGCTTCATTCCAAAGCTATATTAGACTTTTAATGCCTTGAATGATTGTTTTAATATTTTTGTTTCAATTATGTTTTATTTAAATTATGACTTGTTTAATTAGTTTTTAACATTGATGATTGTCTTAACTATTCATTTTGTGATGTTATATGATATGCTGGGCTTGGCCCATGTGAGGTATTTTTAAAGCAAAGTAATATGTAGTTAGTAATCTACATCCAAGCACTGTGGGAGTTACAAGCATTGTTTACGGAAAGACTTGCATAATGGTAGGGGACATGAAGCCTTTGGCTGGCTTTGATCCAGACAAACAGGCATTAAAAACGTCCAAACTATTTTCAATAAGAATTAAGCAAATGCTTTAGTCAGTAGGACTCAGAAGAGCTTAACCTCTAAATCAGAGCTTTCCAAACATTTCATGTTGATGACAAATGTTTTAGACATGCATCATTTCATGACACAGTAATTCAGTTTTATTAGCAAACCGGAAGTTAAACCAACCCCTTATAAGAGATATGGACACATAATTGTAATTACAAAATATATGGGACACAATATATCTCACGAAATCCTTTCATTTATATTTTTTAAAAACATAAAGGATATTAAAATATATGTTTTATTGTTTATTTCACATAGACTCAGAGTTTTCTCATTATGTTTGTGTGCCACACCTACAAACTGCAGCTGTCACGCTAACGTGTAATGACACACATTTTGGAAATCTTTGCTCTGGTTTTGTATCCAGGTTTTTCATTATCATGTGCATTTAAAACATAAGCATTCCATAACTCACCTCTCATGATCCATATGTGTGTTTTTAGTGAGCTTACATGTATGCATAGTCTTAACAAGCGTGATATACAGACAAATACTGATATTGTCTCTCCATCAAACTTCATGCTGTGGAATCTTCTACTTTCTTCATAACTGTAGCTTGAGTTCCTCACCTGAAACTTAATAATAGCAGACAAACTTCCCTAAAAAACAATCTACTCATAACTGTCACTCTTCCTAGGTAACATAGATGCTGAGAAGTTGTCTCAGTTGTTGTGTGATCACAAAGGTACAAGGTGGAAGCTCAGAATTCACTGTCCACATTTCTGTCCACTGTTCTTGCAAGAGTAATCATTCCACTGCTCTATAACAAGGGCAGAGAGATGAACCTGAGCTTTCTTCAGTAGTTTGTGGAAATTCAAGGAGGTCAGGATAAGAGTAATATGGTCCTCCAGATATTGTGGATATACAAGTGATCAAGAATTGCAATCCAGCAACTACATGATACCCTCTCTTTCTATGTAAACATATCCTAGGAGAAAGACACCTGGATCATAGTGGGATTTATTTCTAAACAGGACAGACTGGCTACCAATTTCAAAACTATTTTAAATCCAGAATAAGTCTTGAAACTACTTTCTTGTTTGGCAGTGTATAGCAGAATGATACAATCCATACCTATCTCAATTTAAAATTGATAAAGTTTAAAAACATATGCGTGTATATGTGTGTGAGGTTTGTGTAATATTTAGCATAAAAGGCTCTTAATGTATATTGTTATACCCTTTCATCTTGCATGTGGATACTTTGTATTGAATAAGAATATTTTTCTAGTCAAATTCGTGTATATTAGCAACAGGCTTCCTGTGTTGACATTTCTTCTTTGCTAAAACAGAAGGTGTGCTGTAGTACAATTGAATGCAAAGAAGAAAAGACATATCCTAATCCTGTGTGATAAAATAGAACCAATGCACAGTTTCCTAGCTATTACCCTTTATAAGAAAGATGCAGGCCTCTGTGTTACCTACCCCAGTGTGTTCTGGTCAGCTGTAGAAAAGCCACTGAAAACAGAGTATCTTAGGCACCCATTCCTCCTGCTTTATGTTACTGTGCGTTTCTCTGATTTACTGTGGAGCTGAGGAGGAGGAAGTGGGAGGATATATGACTGGAAAGCAGTTGGTTCTTGACTCATACCAATATCAACAGATTGTAGCACCCATGTGTGTTTATTTTTAAAGGTTATGAGTGCTGCAGTGTTTACAGAAGCAAATACAAGTTTCCCCTCTGTCACTGTTAGGTCTGTGAAATGCTATTTAGAGTCGTTCTAGTGTACTAATGTACTGATAAACCTGAACTTTCTTTACCTGGAGCCTGAGCCATAATCTCTTTTAAGTATTTTCTAGACTACATTGACAGTCCTGAGCACACTTTCTGGACACAGGCCCCATTGGACACAGACTTCATTCTAAGTGAATAAGCTAGGAGTTGCTCTGTGAATCATTTATGTGTGGTTTGCAATTGTTGGTTGAGACACAGGTTGAAGGCCAATATAACATAAACAGAACTCATGACACATCCACAGCATTGTAAGCCCACCTTCACAACTATCTCATCTAAGCCTGCCCCCACCCTCTGTCCACTATCACATTTACCACTACCTGCTTTTAGGGGAAAGTTCACAATGTGTCTTGCATTTGGATGCCTGAAATAGAAACCGCACAACCTATTCTACTTTACTTTGAAGCAGTTTAGATTTAGCTAGGTGGAGCATCAACAGTAGAATGCAGAATCTATTTGTTGTCATGATTGACAAGGGGCTGCATCTCCATCTATGAAAAAAATGTGGAGTAGTATCCTCTCGAGCATCAAGTATTCAGATGGCCATCTGGGCTGAAAGCACACTGGTGGTGCTGCTGCTGCTGTTTCCCCATCCAAAAGCAACTCCTTGACAGAACATTGCTGAATACATCACTTCTGATGAGGCCACAACAGGGTAACCAACCATGTGACCAGTACAAATGACATCACCAGCAGGACTCTTACTAGGAGCTGCTTCTAGGTGGTGACACAGGAGTGAGTCTGGCATGTGGACTGAGATCACTCTGGAGCTCCCTGAAAGCTCCGGAGTAAAATGTGGTTCCCCTTGCACTGGATTAACAGCAGCACTTCTGCTGCCAAACCAGCTGTGTGTCACAGCAATTGCAAGGGGAATCCATTTTATTTGCCCTTTGTAGCTATAGGCTGAGTCTTGGGAGATCTTGATTCAAGTACTCACTGTGACATTACATTCATTTGGTGACCTTGGACCTGTCAGTTTCTATTTCAACCTAATGATACATCACAGGGTTGTTGTAAGTGTAAAGTAAGGAGAAAAATCATGTATGCCATATTGAATTTATTATAAGAAATGCATGATAAAATTATAATAAATAAAATGTTGGAATCAAAGTGCTTTGAAGCATCTTATATATATTGCCAGCCAGGTGGACAGTCTCCTCCTATTTGATGAGTCATTGTGAGGATTTGTTTGGAGTTTTGTTTATTTCTTTTAGAGGCCGTGTTCATAGATCACACAACTTCAGAACATTGCTGAATACATCACTTCTGATGAGGTCACAACAAGACACCAAGCTATGTGACCAGCAGAAATGACATTACTAGCATGACTCTACCAAAGAGTTGCTTCTAGCTGTTGACACAGCAGTGAGTCTGGCATGTGAACTGAAATCACTGTAAAGCATCATGCTGATGATGTCTCTGATCTGCTTGTGATCCAAGTTCTTCAGTCTTAGTCTAACCATGGCTGACAACTGAGAATAGGCCAATAAGCTGATTCAGATAAGACTAGGATACAACAGTCTGCATCCTATCTCGCTAGAGAGGGTGCATTATATCAACAAACTCACTAGCTCTCAGTTGTCTTGTGACATTTCTAAATTCACCAGATCTCATCTGAACTTGGAAGCTAAGCAGGGCCAGCTCTGTTTAGTACTTGGGTGCAAGACTACAAACAAATGTTGTAAGCTATATTTTAGAGGATGACACTGCGAAAACCACCTCTGAGTTTCTTTCACTAAGAAAACCTTATGAAATTGATGGCGTCTCCGTAAGTCAACGGGTAACTTTAAGGCACATGAACATACAAATAAAGAGATTGCAAAGCCCAGAACTGAATAAAAATGAATTTAATATTTTGTAAATAGATGATACCTCACTTTTTCAGGAAATTATTCTTTGGAAAAATTCAACATTTAATTCTCTTGGTTTTCATTTTTTTTACTTTTAAATGAGTATATTTGTTTTAATAGTAACTATATTTATGTTTTTTACTACATTGTGTTGTATGTTCTTCTGTGTTTGATATTGAGTGCTCTATGTATATTAGAAACTGCCCTGAGTCCCTTTTGGGGAGATAGAGCGATATACAAGTAAAGTGTTGTTGCTGTTGTTGTTGTTGTTGTTGTCATCGTCTTTCCTGCTATTTTATGACAGTTCCTTGTCACAAGATCACAAGAATGTTCTGCATGTTTGTTGCTAAGTTTCTCAAAAGTCTCAGCTCATCAAGCAAGAGCATTTCATTTTAAAATGTCCAGCTATTTATAACTGTCATTATATTTGAATCCAGATGTTTTGTCCTTTTTGTTGCTGACTTGGCACAGTTTCTATGATAAGCTTATCAGACATTTTTAAAAACAATAAATTATTTGGGTTCTATATACCTTAGAGACTATTGCCTTTCCTACATTCCATTACACAATATGTTTAGTTCTGCTAACAAAGAGTTTATTGACTGTGCCAATTTAAAGTTGGCCAGGGGTCCACTTTTTTTTTTTGTTTCACCTTCCCTTCTTATTGCAAACGTTTCATCATTCTTTGTCAAGGAAAACGAGAGAAACTCCTGTCTTCCCTCTCAGACTTAGAGCTGAATGAAGGAATGGGGTGGTTTTTTCCAGCAGATGTACTAGGCCTCAAAGAGCTTGGTGTAGGGAAGCAGATGAGCCCTTCACCTTTCCAGATACAAGTTAGAAACAAAGGTGTGGGCTGCTGCTTCTGTAGTGGATTCTTATGGGTAGTATTTGCTAAGCATGATAAAGTTTAGAGCCTCAGGCTATGAAAGTACTTCAGAAGATTTTTTTTAAAAACATCCCTCTAGATGTCAAGTTGCACGTTTGCAAGTAACTTGCCTCAGTATGTCTTAATCCAATAAGGAAAATCTTGATTGTCCAGCACCAAAACAAGCTCTTGCTTTCTACCTGCAACTCCACTTAAATTGTATACTTTGAACAGAATGCAACAGAAATATCCTAATATGAAAGTTTGGGGGGGGGAGCAGTAATCGTGCTGCAAAACAATACGATCTGCACCTTTCAGGCCGTCTGATCTGGATATTCCTTGATTTTAAGAAGAATACCTTATTGACTCCATGATAAACCTGTCACATGACCAGTTTATAGTGAGGTAAATTCCTATGCAATGGTGCAGAGTGGTTTTCAAAGTGGTGTGATATTATGACTGTAACTGAAACATTAGTGCTGCTAAGACTTCATGTTTCAAATTCATGGTGTATGTCTTTATATTCAAGCATCCGCTTAATTTAAAACTTTAGGAGTGGATGATAACAATAAATGTTGTATCTTCAAAATAAAGTCTCAGTCATAACCCTTGTTGCTAGATGGCACTAGAGTACAGAGTTTCAGTACAGAAACAAGAAATGAAATAAAATAAAATTTCCTGTTTTAAAACAATGGGCCTAAAATTTAATGAAATGAAGTATTAACAGATATATTTTTGTTTTCTATGTTTTTGTTTAAGTTGTGTTTATCAGAAACCTATTTATATTTTTGTTTTGGGAAGCTGAGGTTTTGAAATTAAAATGCAGCTGTGTAGTATTATCTCAGCTACAATCTGATGCAAATGACTACTGTACTTGGACAACATAACTGTATTTATTGTATTACAAAACTTAAAAGAAAATGAGGTGGTTGAATTTAGATTAATTGTAATCTGAAAACAATGGGACCTCAAGCCTTTACACCAGTATATTTGCATGCAATGCATATTAATAATTGGTCATGTCTTTGGTTTGTTCCCATTATGTCTAACAAAAAAAAAGATATCAAAGATATCCATATTTGTTTAATGTTTTGGTGGCAAGTAGAGTGAGATACCATACCATAGGTATTCCTTCAGATGCAGATACCTTATTTTTCTTACATCTTCATCTTTTCCTGAAGTATAATCTTTCCTAAAGTATAATCCTTCAGTTATGTTTCTTAACAGTGAAGAGAGTTTTTTTAAAAAGAAGAAGAAGAAGAAGAAGAAGAAGATATGGAATGGTTCTTACAGTACAATATATTAAGACATCTGAATGTGGCTCCCTCCAGATTGCAATTGTTTCTGAGCTATCCCTGTTACATAGTAGTGATAGATTGTTTGGAAGCATCCAAAATTTGCTTATATTTTGGTGAAATTTACTCATAGGCAAAGTCTCATCAATTCACTTAGGAACTCAGGGTGGCATGCTGCTGACATATACACATGTAAGTGTGGTTTACATATCCTAGCCAAAACCAGATACTTTTGCATCATTCTAATTACTTTTCCTCCCTTCCTTCCCACTGGTAAGCAGTGGTGGAAACAGATCCCTAGCAGGCTTGACAGATGCTGGAAAAAACGTTGGGTTGTCTGCTCTGTCCGAGAACAATCTCCTCTATCTACTCAGTGTCTAATCTTAGCCACAGCAAGTGCTTGCCCCATCATTTTTAAAAATATTTTAGGTTTTAGATGTTTTGCCTGTTAATGCTGGTCCTTGTTTCAGCCACGCTGTACCGTTATCTGATTTGCCTTCAGCACCAAAGCCTTCTGGGGAAGAAAGCTTTTTAAGCTTTCCCATACATTATAAAGATCATTAAAATAGAGGGCATAAGGAGGATAAATAACAAGACTTTGCATAACCTGATTATTTGAATTAGAGAGCTTATTGGAAATTGGTTAGATAAATTTGAGGACTGCCCAGTTTTTTGTTTAGAAGAGCTCCAGCAATGCTCTGTATCTTGAAATTATCTCCACGTGTGTGAATTACTGAACTACGATTAGTATCCATGACTTGGACAAGAGAGCAAAAGAGTGTTTAATTTGAATGCTCAAGCATATTTGGTGGGAACACGGGAGAGGGCCTTTCAGCAGCTGCTCCCAAAGTGTGGACTTCCTCCCAAGAGAGACCCGGACGACCCTATCTCTGCTGGCCTTCTGCAGGCAGGTCAAGACCTTCTTCTTCTGCCAGCAGGCATTTGGGGAAGAATAAGGGGCATGGTGCTGGGGAAGTGTGGGTAGGATTCGGGGGATGTGGGGTTGAAAGTGAGTTAGTATATTTTAATCTGTTTTTAACTTAATCCACACTGTACTATTTAATTGTTTTTTATCTTTTATATTGCACTTTTTAAACTATGACCAAAGTGTGGGATTGTTAGCTACCTCCTCACAAGGAGAAAGACGGGATATAATTAATGATGAGGAGGAGGAGGAGGAGGATGAACATTTATTTTTTATTGGGTTTGCTTTAGGTTTGTTTAGGTTGTCCCTTATAAAGCATGTGCATATACCAATGAATCCACATGACTGTGAGTGTAGAATCTTGGCATATATTCTAAATAAGATAAGAGACATGAGTAAGGGCTGGTAGCACTTTGGACTTTGAAATGCATCTGAGAATTATGAACCAAGCACATCTTAATTCCAAACAATTATTCCAGTTATTACATGCCACCTCATGTTGTTGTGCCTCATATGGAACTTGGTTTGCAAGCCAGCTTTGCCCCACATGGTATTCAGAAAATATTCAATGTTTGCATTATAATATATCTTCTCTCCGTGTACTCAGGCCAATATGAATTAAGTTCAGAGTACCTTTGATTTAGTACTATTACAGTGTAAACAAACTCGAAATGAAATTGAGTTCACTGTTGCATGAGAACATCAAGTTAAAACTGGTCAATAGTTGGTTTTGGGGAAATTCTGCCCATTTGCAACTCTAAATGAATTGTTTTTATCTCTGGGCTTGTTATCAATCATTTCTAGCAATAAGTGGCTATCTGTGAATAGTTACTTACTTACTTAGGCGATCCCTCGACGTTCGAGGACGATGGTCTTCCAACCTTGGTATCTTGGGCGTGTGTTCTTAGGTGACTGAAGAGACCGATTCTTGACCCGCATATTCTCCCGCAGTGAGGACATCGGTTTCCAGGTGGAAGGCGGTCCCGGTCGGGGTTAGCTTGACGCTCCTTCCTCTTGGCACGTTTCTCCCTTAAGCCCTCCGTTCGTGCCTCTTCAAACTCCGCAGCACTGCTGGTCACAGCTGACCTCCAATTAGAGCGCTCAAGGGCCAGGGCTTCCCAGTTCTCAGTGTCTATGCCACAGTTTTTAAGGTTGGCTTTGAGCCCATCTTTAAATCTCTTTTCCTGCCCTCCAACATTCCGTTTCCCATTCTTGAGTTCAGAGTAGAGGAGCTGCTTTGGGAGACGGTGATCGGGCATTCGGACAACGTGGCCAGTCCAACGGAGTTGATGGCGTAAGAGCATCGCTTCAATGCTGGTGGTCTTTGCTTCCTCAAGCACGCTGACATTTGTCCGCCTGTCTTCCCAAGAGATTTGCAGGATTTTCCTGAGACAACGCTGATGGAAACGTTACTTAGCACCTTCTGGTTCACATAACAGTCCTTTAAAGAGGTTTTTGTTTTGTTTTAACCTGTGGTAACTAATGTTCTTTTACTAGTTTGGTGGGGATATATGCCAATGACCCATGATGCAAGACCTTCTAGTTCTTCTATTTGTAAATGCTCTAAGGTCTCCACATTTTGTATTTGCAACTAATCAGACAACCTGCATATATACTGGAGTTCTGCCATGTGGCTATAATTTCCATAAATCTTAGAACTTTCTGAGTTACTATGATTGTTTTTCCTTTTATATTTTGGAAGAGTTTGTGTTCCATGCATTCACTCAATATGAAATTTAAATTCCAGTTTCATGGTCATTGTTTTTTTTTAGGACATGGACCTTATGTGGAACTCCAGAGTATCTTGCCCCAGAAGTTATACAGAGTAAAGGCCATGGAAGAGCAGTGGACTGGTGGGCCCTGGGTATTCTGATATTTGAAATGTTGTCTGGGTAAGTTCTTGGGAAAGTGTGGAATGAGAGGAAGTAGAAATGGTTTGTGTTTTATGTTAAAACTAATGTGGAAAATCCCATTCTGTAACTTTATTACCTCAGATGTTCTATTCATGTTGTGGATAGTTAAAAACAATATTTGGAGGTGCAATGAGACTGCTCAGTATAATATCAAAGAGCATATGAAAAGTCAAGCCTCTGAGAGATGGTGCCCTCTACACAATCTCTCTGCTTTGGACAATTTGCAATTACATGGGCAGCTCCTATGCAACTAGAATGACATCTGATTGATCTAGTCATGTGGCTAGGACTGATTATGTAGGCTGCCAATTTCATAGGAAAGATTTGGGTCATTGATCTTCCTACCTAGATCAGTTGTTGCCCTGTACTGTGATACTTTATTCACCAAACAGTAGCAGTGCCAGTTGCTTTTTTTTTTTTTTACTTCCATAGTTGAACACAATTCCATTGTTAATAATGTAGATCACACTTCTCTGAATAAGAGAAAGAATTAGTTTGATGTCCTATATAAGAATATTTTAAATCCACTAGATGGCAGCATTTTCAGATTATTAAATAGGTTCTTTTGATGCAGGAGGGACTTCTTAGAAATAAATGTTTCCAATGTGAACCCCAAACCAGATTTTTTTTCAAGCTGAATGTTTTTTCTATTACAATTTCTTAACAATTGCATCAGTATGAATGAATGATCGCTTGCTTACTATCATCCAAAGCACTAAAGTACATGCTTTATCTTGTGCCCTGTCCAGGTTAACTGTGTGCACAATAAAATGGAAAAATTAAATATATTTTCCTTCAGAGCTATTGCAACAAAGGACAAACACTGAATGAAGGCATTTATACTGTCAGTTTTACAAAGTCTTGCATTCTGCAATATTCTGTATCATATCTGTCACTTTTAATTTCTTCGTTGTTTGTTGTATTTTAATGTTCCTGCAGTTTTTTATGCAGAATGTTATTAAATGTGTAAATCTTTTCTACCCTCTCCCCCAAAAAACCCTGATTCTCTGTAAGCATATAGTGCTGTTGATTTGCTCTTAAATTTATTGAAGTCCAGGGTATTTACTACTTCATAGAACTGGTTTGATTGCATGTTCACAAATTTAAAGTTTGTGGGTCACTTGTGTCAGCCACAGAGTTGATGCCAAAGCCCATACTACCACTGCATCTGTCATAATTGTGTAAAGTATATGGGTACATAGTGAACGATATCCTCACATTGTGTTTTTTGTATTTAAACTGACTAACTCCATCCTCTCTATTTGGTTGATTTGGGGGGGGGGGGCAAGGGATAATGAAGTCACAGCTTGCTGAGTCAATAGGTTTGTGGGGTGAAACTATGACTGAATGGAAGTGTGTATTTGGAGATAGATTGTCAATGTGTAAAAGAGATAGTTAGGGGAAAGGAAGGTATGAGCCTGTGACCTCTCTATGACTACTTTTCTTTACATGTACCAGGAACATGCAGCTTCCAGCTCTGCATTCACTGGCACAACCCTCAATTAAACAGTGAAATGGTTCTTATAAAATCTGTAGGCAGTGGCTGATTTTAACCACAGATTTTCAGTATTGTATCTTTTTTTCTTTCTTCTGATGAAAGTGTTTTGATACCATAGTGAAAACTTAATTTCTCTACATTAAAAAAATAGGTAGCTCAGCTCTTACAAAAACTGAGATTCAAGATTAAGTCACTTGAACTGTGTCCACACTGAAGGGAATAATAATAATAATAATAATAATAATAATAATAATAATAATAATAATAATAATAAAAAAACTGTATTTCTATCCCATCCTATCTCCCCAGAGGGAATTAAAATCTGTGTACACTTTACAGTAGAGGTTGAATATCTCGTATCCAGAATTCAAAATTGTCCACTTGGGAGTCTGAGGACCCATCCAGACAACCCATAATATGGGTTCTCTCGCAGTTTTACCAGAGGCATCCAAACAATGCCTCCAGTAAAACCAAATTAATTTGGAACAAAGCAGGGTTTCCCTACTTTGTTCTGAATTAATTAAACACCTGGTAAGAGACCAAAAAAAGTGGGAATTCAATTGCTGGCTTTGTTTCACTCACAGTTGCAAATAATGGTTGATCAGTTATTAACAGAAAGCACTTCTCTTAAATCTTAACAGGAATATCTATTGAATGGTATCCAGTTAGCATTCTGTCTCAGTCATAAATATTATATGGTGACCTAAAATTAAGAGCTTAGACAAGTAAGGATGAATTAAAACCCCTGTGGTTATAGTTTACTTGTCATGGGCGCTGTATTTCCCGAAAACCTTTATTGGATAGCACTAGACAACATGTTGATAAGTTTTGTTTTTATCTTTATTTTAAAAGATAAAAACAAAACTTACCAACATGTGGTCTAATGCTATCAAAGTATTTATTGCAGAGATCTTCCTATGAAAACTATTATTTAAAAAACAACCAAAGAGGCACAGGAACGGAGACACTTTTAAAAATAGAAGCACTTTTGTAAATAGTATTTTTAACATAGGGAAGGAGATGTTATCTGACTAAACACACTTCAAAGAATATTGTACCCAAAACCTTTTTAAACTGTCAAACCATGCCTTCTCATATATAATGAATTTGGAAGCTTCTATTAGAGAGAATTCAATTTCTGCTTTCCGTCATATGTTTTCCTGCTGCAATCAGCAGACCGCACACATTACAAAATTAATACTTCAATTTCAGCTGTGCCAGCTTGATACCAAACCTGTGTGTGAAAAGGGGAAATAGAAGTTAAAGGAAAGACAGACCAGAAGGATTTATTAAAATCTGGAAATTATCCATGTTCACTCCCCCCCCCCCCTTTCTTGGTTGCGGTTTTTGACAGAAAAAGCTTTAAATCTTATAATGGGGATTCAGTTACCTCTGAACTAGAAGAATTCCTTTAAAGTAAACGCATTTGAATATTTAGATAGATATTAAGAATTATATTTGAAAGCATAGAAATATTCCTTATTTGGTATTTCAACCATTTGCTGTTCCAATTTTAATAAAATTTGGTGCTTTATATTTTTTAAGCAGAGCAGTCGAATCCTACTCAGTTAGCTCATTTTGTATTCCTGTGAAATGTATACTTTTTAATGTGATTCTAATTTATAGTTCATGAGAATGTCATAGGGCCTAACATCCTCCTCCTTAGTTAAGGCCAATAAGCTATTAAAGTACCATCTCTGGTTGGAGCTGCTGCATGAATTTTGGGCACCAAAGGTATATGGAGAAAATGAAATTGGGGTGTGCTTAGAATTCAGCAAAATCCTTGACTCAGGCCAATTCAGAGAAATTCAGAAAGTATCCGAACTGAAGCAAAGCTGATCAAAACCAAACTCAATCTAAATGTGATCCATTCTGACCTGTTTTGAGCAGTTTAGATATGAACATTACACCAAGAAACGTTACCTGCAGAAATTGATATAGTGCTCCCTAAACTTTAAATATAATATAATGGAATCTAGTTGTATGGCTAAAAGTTTTAGTGTTTCATCAGTTTTATCCTCGTTATCATATCCCAATACTTTGAAGTATGATTGTTTTTCATTCTGTTTTCCTAGTTTCTTAGTCAAATTCCAAATGGGCACAATAATTAATACATATGTTGAAAAGGTACAATTTTGACTTTACTTACTGTAGAGCTGTAAGAAAAATCCTAATGTCTTCATAGTAAGCAATAGCATAGGGTTTTTTTTACATAGGTTAATGCTTCATGATGCATTTTCTGTACATTTTTCTACCTTTCTAAACATATTGTTATATGCTGATTTATATTCCTACTATAGGTTTCCTCCATTTTTTGATGATAACCCATTTGGAATATATCAGAAGATTCTTGCTGGCAAAATAGATTTTCCCAGACATCTGGATTTATATGTAAAGTAAGTGTATTAATATCACTTTTTTCAGTTATGCTACAGCATTATTTTATAGTAGCAAGCAAAATGCATATCAAATATAAAAATAGATGGAGTCATATATCAAATGTAGTTATTATTAATTGGTAGCATAAACACTGGCTACTAATGGATTCAGGGGAGGAAATATGCTTTGTTTAAAGTTAAGGAGATACACCAGATAGAAGTTTTCTGTCTATGCTTCAAGATTTATAAAGGAAGATTGGACACTAATTTCTGCAGTGGCTTTGCGTATTCACTTATTCACAGACATACTTACCATGGTGATAGTATGAAACAGAAAGAACGAGAAATTTCAGATAAGATACTGTCATAATTAGATATCTGCTTTAAGCCATGACTTCATGATAACCTAATACTGTACTAAGGTGTTTCATTTCTGTACTCTCTTTACTCTCTAAATAATTCAGAAGAAAGAAATTTCTCCATCTCTTACCAGCTGTCTCCCACTATCAGTTTAATTTTGTATTTAACTCTGGTAAAGGCAGCTGAGGGATAAGGCTGTAGAATTTGTTTTCTGGGAGAACTTTGTAAAGGTTTTGTGCAGATGTGATACACAAGATATACAAAAGCATATGTTTCTAGGATTTTCAACTGCATACCCATTTCTCAGTGAGTGTTGCCAAAAGAATTTATAAAGTAGAAGTATTGAAACTGATCACATCTTGAAAGCTCAACAAACCAACATAAAACTTGTATTATTTTTATTATTAATTATTTAGTTATTTACTTAATAACTCTGCATCATATAGCATCAGAAGTTGCTACAGATCATAGCGTGAACTATACACAAAACTACCGTTCAACATAGTCACCATTAATTTGTACACATCTGCGCCATCGTTTAACCCAGGCATCATTTTGGAAAAATTCAAGGTCTTGCTTCATGACTCATGATTTTAAAGCTGTTTTCATGTCATTCAAAGTCTTGGGCTTTGAATGAGGCCTTGTATAAGTCTTCTGATTAAGTATTGGTTGAATTGGGAGTTTCCTCAAGAGTAGCCAGATAAACTTGAGGACGTTACAGGGAGTTCCCAAAACATGTATTTTTTGGGTTAGAGTGTTCATAAGCGCTTCCTCCTGGTGTGTAGCTTGGGTGAAAAAATTCTGAAATGTTGAACAGACAATTGTAGCACACTGGACAACATTTTCTCTCTGAAAAGTAAATCTAGATGAGCTCCATTCCAATTTTAATTGATTAAAACAAAGAAATAGAAGCAAAGATTAAGATACAGTACAATATTTTGAGTAGCTGAAAAATGATAAAGCTATGCTAATCTAGCAGTGGCCATCCTATATTTGTATGTGTATTGTTGACCAAATTATTTGAGTGGGTGCATGAAGAATTATTACTCAAAGTCATACCAACCTCTCTATTTTTCATTAGTACTCAATTTAGTTACTGTTTCATTGCATCATTGCTCAAAAGTGTAGAAAAGTATATTTATTGTATACTCTTCTGACCCCTGTTGCCCTTATCAAATTTATAACAATGGAAATCATTTCCTATAGTTACAATTTCTCTCAAATTAAAAGATAACTACATAAAAATATACTTTATTTTGTTCCCGTGTTTGTCTAGGGACCTTATTAAAAAGCTTCTTGTGGTTGACAGAACGAGGCGGCTGGGGAATATGAAGGTATGTTTTAAATATTCAAAAGACCTTTTTAATCTGGGTACATTAAGTGGTTAATGTAAGGACATTCTTTTATTCTAAGCAAATTTCTGTATACTTGGATATTTGAAGTTCTTGCTATAATTATGCTATCATTATGGGAAAGCTCTATGACTCTTCATTTAATCCCCAGATAAATTACTTTTTGCATCTGATAAACATCTTGCAATATAATACTTCAGGTTTAAACATAAACAAAAAAATATTATGCAGGTTTATGTGTGTCCAACAGCAATATATCATAATCCCGGGAGCTAGCATATTGTTATTTCTGGAAATAATTGTTACCTGATTACAGAAATAGAATTACATGAACCAATCGCAGTCTGGCTTCAGGCCTGGGTTCAGTACCGAGACGGCTTTGGTCGCCTTGGAGGATGACCTCCGCAGGGAACTGGACAGGGGGAGTGTGACCCTGCTGGTTCTCTTGGACATCTCAGCAGCTTTCGATACCATCGACCATGGTATCCTTCTGGGACGGCTCTCTGGGATGGGCCTTGGGGGTACTGTTTTGCAGTGGCTCCAGTCCTTCCTGGAGGGCCGTTCCCAGATGGTGAAGCTGGGGGACACCTGCTCGGACCCCTGGCCATTGACCTGTGGGGTCCCGCAAGGTTCTATTCTGTCCCCCATGCTTTTTAACATCTACATGAAACCGCTGGGAGAGGTCATCCAGAGTTTTGGAGTACAGTGCCATCTCTACGCGGATGACACCCAACTCTACTACTCGTTTCCACCAAAATCCATGGAAGCCCCTCAGATTCTGGACCAGTACCTGGCTGCTGTGTTGGCCTGGATGAGGGCGAACAAGCTGAGACTTAATCCTGACAAGACAGAGGTCCTCCAAGTCAGCCGTACGTCTGATCAGGGTATTGGGTGGCAACCTGTGTTTGACGGGGTCGCACTCCCCCTGAAGGTGCAGGTCCGCAGCTTGGGGGTCCTCCTGGATTCGGGGCTGACCCTTGAGGCTCAGGTGTCGGCCGTGGCCGGGAGGGCCTTTGCACAACTAAAACTTGTGCGCCAGCTGCGACCATACCTTGAGAAGTCTGATCTGACCATGGTGGTCCATGCCTTAGTTACCTCTAGACTGGATTATTGCAATGCGCTCTACGTGGGGCTGCCTTTGAAGACGGCCCGGAAATTACAATTAATACAACGTTTGGCAGCCAGGCTTCTAACCGGAGCGAATTACAGGGCGCGTTCAACGCCTCTGTTTAAGGAGCTCCACTGGCTGCTGTTTATTTTCCGGGCCCAATTCAAGGTGCAGGTTATCACCTACAAAGCCCTAAACGGTTTGGGACCCACCTACCTTAGAGACCGCATCTCCCCCTATGAACCTGCACGTTCTCTTCGCTCGTCGGGGGAGGCCCTCCTCTCGCTTCCACCACCTTCGCAGTCGCGGCTGGTGGGGATGAAAGAGAGGGCCTTCTCCGTCGTGGCCCCCCGACTTTGGAACTCGCTCCCCAGGGAAATCAGGCAGGCTCCTACCCTCCTCTCCTTCCAGAAGAGCCTAAAAACCTGGCTCTTCCAAAAGGCCTTCGATGATTAATTATTGTAGGTTTGAACTATCTGCCCATTCAACAACAGGATACTTTGCCATTATTACTTTGCACTTTATTGACTACTTCGGCTGTGGAACTACCTCTCCCATTTTGAAATATTCTGCACTTTGGCCCAGATCCGTGTTCTAGTCTCCTGTTTTTAACATTTTGTGCTGTATGTTGATTTTTATGATGGTTTTATTGATGTTGATGTTTTATTGTTGGGATATTTGTTTCATTGTTTTATTGCTGTATGTGTCGGGCTAGGCCCCCATGCAAGCCACTCCGAGTCCCTCCGGGGAGATGGGGCGGGGTATAAAAATAAAATTATTATTATTATATTATTATTACATATTTTCTCACAAGGAAGCAGTGTTTACATTTCATCGCACAGTTTTTTGTACAAAAAATATTAGTACAAAAACTGTTAATACTCCTTTAATTTTGGTATTCAATTGACTACCTTTTCAATTGTTATGGTAGTTGCCTAGAAAATCATATGGATGTGAGCAAGTGGCACCTTTACCCATAAGGGTATTTATTTGGGCTAAATTCTGTAGCAATTCCAACTGGAATAGATCCATTAAGAAATCCCATTCATTTCATTGGACCTATTCTAGTTGAACTTAGCACCCTATGCTTAGTAGTTATAAGAAACATTTTTTAAAAAAAGAGCACTTTTAATGCAAAATACTTCTTCTGTCTTCATAGAAAATTTAAGTAAACAAAAACACACTGGGATTTGGTGACTGCAGATATCCATTCTCTTTATTTTGATGTGCTTTACTGAACACTCGCACAACCCTCCAGAAATCACATAAATATCATATTTCATTACATAATTATCAATCACATAATAGTTACACCCCCATTTTTGGGGGTGACAAAATCTGTATAATAAAATTCCTCATATAATAGTCATATCCTTAGTTCACGAATGTGATTATTATGCAAAGGGGCCAGGCATGTGAGTTGGTAAATTCACCTGCCCGCTTGCCTCTCCTCTGTCTTGCAAGCAAGACAAGCCTCTGTAGCTCGGCAAGGCAAACCCCATATCTCCAAAGAAAGGAGGCCGGCATACGGGGGAGTAAAGTTTTATTCTCCCATGTACCTGTCCCCTTTGCTGCTATGAGGCCCCCCCAAGACTGGCAGTCAAGGAAAGCCCCATAACTACATTTTTAACCACATAATAGTCACACACCTCTTCCCCCCCAAAAAAAAAAAGTGGGGAGGGGGAGAGTATGACTATTATGCAGTGAAATCTCACTGTTATATAATTCCAGATTAAATATATTTATTTCTGAATGTGCCTAAATTTGTTGGAGAGAATAAACCATCAGGATTATGAAGACCAATAAGCTATCAAAAACTAGTCCAAGGTCAAGTTTCACAAAATCACCAGTCAGTGTTGGGTCATTTTTATTTTTAAAATGTTTGTTGATATATAAAAAATGATACAACAATTACAACTAAACAATGTTGGATTATTAAAAGTATTTCTAGAATCATAGAATAGAACCATAGAATAGTAGAGTTGGAAGAGACCTCATGGGCCATCCAGTCCAACCCCTGCCAAGAAGCAGGAAATCGCATTCAAAGCACCCCCGACAGATGGCCATCCAGCCTCTGCTTAAAAGCCTCCAAAGAACGAGCCTCTATACCTGCGTATCAAAATACTGGTTGGTTTGTTTAAGTATTTATATCATGCCCTTTAGATCTCAGGGTGGCTTGCAATATTATCAACTTTAAACAATAAACGATTACAAAACTTTTAAAATAAAAAAGTGTATCAGTTTAAACCAGGGAATTTGCAAAGTGTTTGCTATATTATATATTGATGCATTCTTATTTTGAATTCATATTATTTAATTTTTTCAAAAGAATGGAGCTGATGATGTGAAGCGGCATCGGTGGTTTAGGTCTGTTGACTGGGATGCTGTACCACAAAGGAAATTAAAGGTGAAGTACACATAGAATGATCTGTCTTTGGAATGAAGGAATGCTTTTTATCCTTTTTGGAATATTCACAACTCTTTGAAAAGTAGAAAAAATACAGTCCTTGGCCCCAGAAAGAAAATTTCATTCTTCCAAAGGGCAGGAGTTGCCATTTAAATTCTTGTTTTAGATTTGAATATTATATACATTTGTATATAATTTGACCTTATGTAGAAATAAAGAGCAAATTTCAGGGCAAAATTATGTTTGTTTGTTTTTTGTTTTTTTTGCTATGGCCCATGGATAAGCTGAAGGTTTTTCTGCACAGAGGGGAAAGCACAAGACTAGTAGTTTCAGCCATTATTATGCCATATAAGCAAGGAAAAAGTAGAAGAAATTTTAAATGTTTGAGAATCACATTCATTTGACACAATATTACATTTCCTTACTGAAGTTTCATTTCTCTTTCTCATTCAGCCTCCTATAGTGCCGAAAGTATCAAATGATGGTGACACATCAAATTTTGAAGCTTATCCTGAAGATGACTGGAACAAAACACCTCCTGTACCTCCTAAAGATTTAGAAATTTTCCAAAACTTCTAATTTTGACACAGACAACATTAGTAAGGTACGGAGTATTTGTCTTCCATCACCACTATTTGTTGAATTCCTAATCTAGTAATTCATCAAATCCTTCATGAGAATTGCTTTATTTGATTATTAAATACCTTGTGATGCTTTGTGATTGAAATTCTGTGATTGACTTTTGAGAAGAGAGAAGGGAAGACATCTCTTGTAATGATTTCATTAGATATAAATACAGCACATTAAACTATGGACTTACGCTTTAACATATAAGTTATTATATTGCTTACTGAAATAATGAACTTCTGCACTTGCAAATTCAGATGTCTGCTGAACTGAAATAAGATACTGAAAACTTTTTTATTATTTGTTTACTAGAAACTGGAAAAAGAATGGATCTGATATCTGGAAACTGGAAGAGAAGACTGAAAACATTGAAATTTTTATTTGAAATGAATGAGAAATGTTACTTCATTATGTATAGTCTTTAAAGAAATAAAGTTTAATGTTGGCGAAGGAACGATACCTGTAGTTAAATATACAAATTTGGCATTAGTTCAATAAGCTAAAATAATGAATCACCTATTTCAGGTGACGGCATTGAAACTGTTTTTTAAAAATATATATATATTACTTTTTATTTTTGTTTCATGCTATGCCCGAATTTTTTTGCATAGTTGTCTCATAGACTAACTTTATAAGTTTATATTAAGATTGTCCTTTGAAGCACAAATTAGTATATATGTATATAAGGAAATCAGAACCCCTAAAGCACAGAAACTGTGCAGAAATGTAAATTTTTGTACTTTACAGATTCTATGGTTTTTATTCTTAAATGTTTTCAAAATGCTTTTAGAAATTAAAAATTTCAAAATGCTTCTTGAAATGATAGGTTTTTCAGCATCTTCTATACATTTTATAATTCTTTATAAAGAGGAATATACATAAAATTAAGAAAATTGTAACATGTTCAGTGCTTAACACTTGCAGCCATACTACTTGAAAGAAGAAAGATAAACAAGGCCTTGTTAAATGTTTTAATTTAATTGTTTTTTCCCTTACACTGCATCATGTTATATTTACAATGTTGAGTTGAAATGGTGTGTTTGTGCATCATAATTTTTTGTGACTGCATACTATATAGAGTTTTTAAAATAAACTATATGAAATCATAGCCAGATTTCATATTATATATTATTTCATATATATATATATATATATATATATATATATATATATATATATATATGCAGCACTGGTTGAGAATAAAGATAAGATCTGTTCTCTGAATGTATATTTACTTCTCACACTTGCAGGTATCCAATAGTTACTGGGTTCTGATTTGTGACCCCCAAAATGTTTTGTTCTTCAGTTCCCAGAAATTCAAGCCAGCCCGAGTCATGGTTAGGGATACATCTTGAGGGTCAAAGATCAGAAATTATACTAATCTAAACCAAGCCACAAATGTGTGCATGCTTGCCTATCATTGAACAATGGCAACCTCAAGCTATTTATTGATGTTTGAAATAAGCATCACAGATCAAGCATTGTGGAAATTTTGTTACATGATTTTCCATGAGTCATATAAGCTTTCATGTGAAATACATGCACATCTGAATCAACTTTGAAATGTGATCTACATATTAAGATCCTATTACAGGAGTTCATGAAATTTGTACATGAATCTATGAAATTCACAGATTGGTATTTTCCCAGATCCGTTTACAATTGTGAAGTTAAATAATGCTCCTTCTTTGCTTTTGTCTATGTATGTGGGAAGGGTGTCCTACCAGGAGTTTGAACTTATTCCTATCCTATTTATGTAATACAGGTGTCTTGAAATGGTTATGCCAGTTTGACAAAAAAATTTATTTCATTAAAAAGATGGAATAATTTGGCAGTTAACAACTGGACTTTCTGTAATTAATTGTTTTTATTACTTTCTAATTACTATCTATCTATACAGGTTGAGTATCCCTAATCCAAAATGCTTAGGACTGTTAGAAGTGTTTTGGATTTCAGATTTTGTGGGGGAGGGGATTTGAAATACATTTATTTGCATATACGTACATAATGAGATATCTTGAAGATGGGATCCAAGTCTAAATATGAAATTCATTTATGTTTCAAGTATACTTTATACATTGAAGGTAATTTTATGCAACCTTTCGTAATAATTTTATATGCGAAAAAAGTTTGTGTACATTGAACTGTCAGAAAACAAAGGCGTCTCTGAAAAGCTGCCTGTGTGGACAATTTTGGATTTTGCAGTATTTCAGATTTCAAAACTCCAGATAAGGGATGTTCAAACTGTATAACATTTTCAGTGTTAACCTTCAGTACAAATGTAGAATGTAACAGTTTGGAATGGGAATATGTATTTGCCTGAGAGTTTGGGTTTGAAATGAGATTGTTTTTTCTGTACTTTTCAAAAAAGTGCTACTAGGATTTAAAGTAATCTAAGACTTCAGATATTCACCTTGATTTTTTTTTAATAGCTCAATTTTAATATCATCTAAAAGTTGTGTCACCAAGTTGTGCTTTGCATTTGACAAGTTAAATAAAACACGTAAATTATGTACTGTAATTTCAGTTCAGGAAGAAACTTACCTTTCATTTGAATTAGTAACTGGTACATTTTACATGTCTTCCCAGTAGCTATTGAGAGACGTCAGTGCAAAGTGTACAAATGATCCAAATCAAGTATCAAACAGTGATTAAATCATGCCATTTAATCAAAAATAACTTGGTAAACCAACAGGTTTCTAAGATTTAGTTAAAATTAAAGAAGGATTTAGACGCAAAGGTCTCCTCACAGGATAAATTTGCACTATACTACAAACTGGATGGATCCAGAATATAAATTAGACTTGTCTCTTATTGATACTAATGGAACGAGTCAGTCATGAGTTCACTTGAATTCCAATAAAATCAGTAGGTGCTCAGTTTAAATTAATTTAGTCTGAATGCAGTCTGATTATACTCATCCTGCCACTACAGCTCCTTAAGAGGACAAGCACTAAATCACATATGGATGGCATTTTCCTAGACCAGGTTGTATAATGAAACTTTTTGTTTTGGTCCTACAAGGAGTTTGAACTTACTTCCCTTCTATGAGCAATAGATATACTAAAACACTTATGTCAGATAAAATAATATGGTAATTGATTACATTTAAAAATTGAATAATCCAGTTAATGTTTGTCACTAATTGTTACATATTAATTTAAAGTTATATCAGTCTTTATTATATAACAGTCTCACTTGCAACCGTCTGAAAACAAAGGGTTTTAATAACAACTACCTTTTAGTACTACTTTCCCTTCAGCACTGCTCAAACGGTTCAGCATTCATTTACCAAAGCAGCATTGTGTTAAATTTTTAATGTGTTACTTTAACCCAGTGGTTCTCAACCTGTGAGTCCCCAGGTGTTTCGGCCTATAACTCTTAGAAATCCCAGCCAGTTTACCAGCTGTTGGGATTTCTGGGAGTGGAAGGCTAAAACATCTCGGGACCCACAGGTTGAGAACCACTGCTTTAACCCTTATATACAGTGAGACTTTCAGCCCTCTTCTTAGACTCACAATGGCATTGCATTGTAGAATGTTGCTAGCGATCCTGCCCTAAAATGTATTGATATAATCAATACAAAGCAGTCCATGTGAATACTTGATTTGTTGATTCTTCAGTGAAGATGGGAAGCAGTTGGCATCAAATACACAATTGTTCCTTTGAAAATTGATATTTGCTATGAGCCATATATCTATGCTTATTATGAAGTCAACTTGTATTCAGATTGTGGAAAAATCATACAAGTAGCACATTTTTTGAAAGCAAAGAGAATGATATACCAAATAAACAAAAACTTTGCAAAGTTTGAGTTCGTCTAAATCTCATGAAAACAGTTTGAGAGAGATTTATTTGGAAAATCAATTAATTTTCCAATTTCCCATTGATTGATTTCTGTTCAATCCCACTTTTTCTTTTCCTGAGTAATCATTATAATACTTGGATTCTTAAAAAACCTTCAACCAGAACATGTTACCCACATATTAGGTGTGTGTGGGAGGAGCATGATGGGTGAAACTAAAATAACTAACTTCTATGGCCATGATATAATATTCTTTAAAATTACACTGTGGATTACTGGCATGATTTTATATCCCAAAAAATGATATAGTGTATTTTAAATGGTACAATTGATTATCCGGTGAATTTGCTTAAATGAAAGCTATGCTGTTGAGTTTTAAGGAAGGTGATTAGCTGTAGAAGAACAATTATAATCTATCAAAATATAGGTACTAAACTGTGTTTAACTGATAAACAGATCTTGAAGAGCAAGGACGAGGTAGAGTATCTCAAGCTGAGTGTCTTGCCATGCAGGAGAATTAAAGTTCAGTGCTTCCTCTACTATACACTTTTTCAGCTTTCAAGAACTGTAGCATGATTCTTTTGTACTGTACTGTGTACAGATTTACTATGTTTTACACTTTTCTATGGCAAACATGACAGCTTTATAAATATTCTGTTGTACAATAAGAGATGGCTCAATCTGTGTACAAAGCCAAATTCAACAGATAAGTTTTTTTCCAAGGCTCACTTGGACGGATGTCAGAGAAGTTGCTTGCTAATTCTAACGTGTATAAATACTGTACAAATGCATAATTCAGTCTTCATTGCACAATGAAAATCACTGTGATCTGTAAATAAAACCTAGTTCAAAAATATTTTTAAATGTTGCTGTATAACTCAATTCTGAAACAAATTCTGTGTTGATATATAACTTGCTTCCATGAAAAATAAATTTCTGTATTAATTTTTGCAGGGGGAATGGTTTCTAGGGTTTATTTTAAAGTCTTCACAAGGTTAATGAGTTGTTCTGCAGAAGATGCATGAATACTTGCAATGTAAATATTTTAGCAGAAATTTATATTTAGGCAATCTGCCTTTTCTATTCAGGTCTTCATATTTAGGGGCTTGGAAATTACAAATCCCAAAAACTAGAGAGATTTCTGTACAAAACCCATTTAGAACTTTCCAGTTAAAGAATATATTCCAATTCATCACTTAATCCAAAATACGAATGTGTTAGCTGTTTTGTGGTAGCAACTACAATAGGTTTGGAGGTAGGCAGATTTTCCAGCCCCCTGTCATGGTGATTTTATCATGAGTCTCACACCTGATAGGTAATGGGAATTTTCATCACGTTCCTTGGGGTGTAGGGGGACATGGCTTCAACCTCTCCCAGATGACAAGAAACATACAGTGGCTTCCACCCACATGAAATCTCATTTCTGTCATTCCAAATCTACCCAGCGGACAGACTGGTGGTAATTACCATTTGACGGATCTGGACCCTCATTGAGGCTAAGTTTTGCAGCTGTTATAAGTGAAGTTGTGGCTTTGTGTATTCCAACTTGGGTTATCTCTGTAGATTTGGGGATTCCCTCCTTGTGCCACAGCTCCTGCAATAAAAGTCCAGTACGTTTGATAAAAAAAGAATACCAAAGTTATGCTACAAAAGACCCATAGTCTGATTATGTTTCTCAGAAGAACCTTAATTTCTCAGAAGTTTTTATTTTTAAATAAAGGATTTAAATCATTTGGGGCTTCTGTATATGTCACTATTTGGCAACTTTTAAAAAAAGTTCACAGAATATCAAGAATGTGTTTCAAGTTGCAGTGCTTTGAAAGTCAATGCTAAATTTATTCTTAAATTAAAACAACTTAATGACATACATAATTCATTATAAGATATATTCTGCGTGTCATTTCCCCACCTTGCAAATCTTTCTGTTGTTGTCAAAGATGATTTGAAGAATTCTGATTACAAGTGGTACAATTGGCACTCTGTATACACAGATTTTGTATCTTTGGTTGAAAATACTTTTCAAAAATCCAAAAAAACAAACCTCAGTTTTGACAGTGCATATAATGGAACTTGAGCATCAAAGGATTTCGGTATCCAAAGGGAGTCCTGAAACCAAACTACAACAAATATCAAGGGCTCACTATACTGTCATTTTACATTTGCCTGCTAAAGTAAAATGGCTTCTGTTGAAGAATTTGAAAAACGGTAAATTTTCGCAGTCAAATAACTGCCATAGTGGAATAGCTGGAGTGGATATGTGTTACTACATTAATATATCTGGGCTATGAAACACATTTGATTGACAAGTTACTCTTATTTCAGCCTTCTCATGTGGTTGTGAGATTGCATCCGCAAGGGAAGAATCAATAGAATCAATGTAGTGGTGGTGAAGTGTCTTAAGGTAGTTATTGCATTTACTCATACTATGAAAAACTTTTTGACTTTAACCACCATGAGTTTCATGACACATCCACTAGAGTTCACAACTGGGATGGATTTCTCACCCTGATGTCTAAGGGCTCAAAATAAAGAGTATGGCTTTTCCTGGATTTGTTGTGTTGAAAAGATTATCAAATCAGCCCCAGACTAAAACAAAGCACCATCTTTGCTCCTGTACATGGCAATGGTAAATGCAGAAGAAGAAATAAGATCTCCCCTTTATTTATTTATTTATTTATTTATTTATTTGCGACATTTATATACCGCCCTTCTCACCCCGAAGGGGACTCAGGGCGGTTTACAAGTATATATACATACAATATATTATATTATACAACTATATCGCAATATTATTAGTAATATTGCATGTAATATAAATATACAATTATAATAGTCAATTATAATTATTACATTGTATTACATCATAATATTATTAATATTATGTGTATATACAATGTATTATAATATTAGTATAGTATAATATTATTATATATCATTATATCATTAAATTGATACAGGAGACATGGTGGAAAGATGTCTTCCCGGCCCCGCCTTCTTCATTCCTTTCCGACCACATTAGTCTTGATGGTCTCAAAATGGTCCTAGAGCCACTGACATGAAAAAGCACTCATTTCTGATAATGTAGTGATGAGAATAAATGTGTGAGTTTATAAGGATTAGGCCAAGGTTTGCAGACATGTAAAGGTTACAGCTAAATACATTATACTAGGAACTAAATAGAAAATTCTTATACCTTATTTTATTTTAAAGATGTGGAAATGAAACTTATCATTTACTTATGATTCCATCTTGATTGTCAGCAACTATTACACATATATATGTTCAGTGAATCATGTTCATTTTGTATGTGCATTATTCTATAGAAAGGCTCTCTCAAGGATACATTGCTTTTCAAAACATATATTGAAAATAAATTTGACTAATTACAATGTTATGAGAGATCCACAAAAGTTCCCAAACACTACAGTTTACAATTGGGGTGGATTTGCTTCCCGATGTCTAGTCCTCTAAACAAAGAATATGGCTTTCCCTGGATTCTTTGTGATGAAAAGATTGTAGTTAGTCCTTCAGACAAAAACAAAGCAGTATCTTGGTTCTTTTACATGGCAGTGGTGACCAGAGAACTATGGAAAAATAAGAAAAATTTCCCTTCTTATCCGTTAGTCTTGATGGTGTCAAGATATATCAAAAGAGAGTTCTGTTGCCATTAACACACCAGCAAAAACATACCAAGGTGTTTGGGGAGCATTTCCTTCCTCGAGGAAGGGCAGAAAGTTGCATCTCCTGTACACACAAGTCGATTAGTAAGGCGAGTCACCTTATTTTCTTTTTGTGTCCTCACCCATAACTAACAGTGGCAGTACCTATTTTGGCAGTTCAGCAGTATTTTACATAGTCTTGATTTTAACTATGTAGCACTGTGGGTGGAGCAAGCAAAAATGATAGAAGAAAAAAAATCAGATTTGGGCTTCTGAGATAGCTAAGAAACAACATCTCATTGTTTGTTTGATTGTTTAGGGAAATATAAACTTGTGCGGTAAAGTCATACAAGTGATTTTGACAAAGGGGGTGGGAGGTGGGGGTGGGATCTAAATGTATCTCTCCCCATCCCTAGGAATAAAAACTCAGTGAACAGTTGCTCTTCTTTTATGACACTGAAAATTTCCAAGGCTATGGAGGTATGTCCCTCCCTGACAAGAAATGTAAAATATCACTTTATTTTCCTGTTAAAACATTGGCTGTGATAGAGTTAGAAATAAATAGGTAGATGATAGATGCATGAGATAGACAGCTTTTCTCTTCAAACTGTGTGAGGAAAGTGAACTCCATGCAATGCACTAGGACATGGAAAGTACGATGCAAGCTGTGATAGATCAGGAGAAATTCAACCCTTTTGAGGACAGCATAAACACTCCTGGATAAGTTCCTCCATCTGGAATACCTTGTTTTGTCATTTAATGGATATTACTAGTTGATACTAGTGATAGATCAGGAGAAATTCAACCCTTTTGAGGACAGCATAAACACTCCTGGATAAGTTCCTCCATCTGGAATACCTTGTTTTGTCATTTAATGGATATTACTAGTTGATAATAGTTAAAGCTATTAGAATATATCCTTAATTTTAATTATGTTATCATTCATAGATATATAGATAGATGCTTACAAAGTGCACAGTGATTTCTAAATCTGTTTGAGTACCTTTCAGTCATAAATATAGTGTGAAATAAAAATTGTCTATCTATGAAATGTAAATATTGTTTTTCTTTTCTTTTTTTAACATTGTTTTTATTGTGCATTTTACAAGCAACTTGTATCTTTCTTAATACAGCCAGTAGTCTTTTTCCCCTTTAGAATAAAAAAAGTATCTTTTAGATACCACAACCCAAATACCAACATAACGTGTATGAAAAACCAAAGAAGAAGAAGAGAAGATAAGGGGAGAAGAAAAGAAAAGAAAAAAAAAGAAAAGAAAGGAAAAATTAATAGTAGATATCTACATATCATTTCTCAGTTGCTATAAGTCTCTGTGACTTCCAGAGCTCTGGAATTGGTCCTCTTTATATTTCGCCATAATCATATAGTTTACTTTTATATTTAAGAGAAATGGTTTAACAGCATTTGTTATTAATGTTGTTTTTATTCCTAATATTTCCCCAGGAAGTTTCCTTAGATCAATTCTATGTGAATGTTTATTTTTTCTTTTATTAAGTACTCTTTCATGGGTCTCCAATCCGTGCTGTTTTTGGGATTTCTGTTTTGTGCTAACCTCTGTGTCAATAGGTCCATATTCATCACATCCATTACTTTATTAATCCATTTCTCCATACTAGGCACTTCCTTTGTTTTCCAGACCTGTGCTAGAGTTATTCTTGCTGCTGTGGTTAGAAAAAATATTAGTCTATCTGTATTTCTATCTATCTTTGGGTCAGTAATCCCTAGTAAAAAACATTCTGGCTTGAATTCAAACTTTTTTTGTACAATTTTTATCATTTTTTTAATAAATTTCATACCAGAATTTCTTGATTTTCTTGCACTCCCACCACATGTGGAGGAAAGTGCCTGAGTGTTTCCCACACTTCCAGCAATTTCCATTAATATTCCCTTTACTGTATCTGGCTAGCTTATTTGGTGTTAAATACCACATATGGAACATCTTGTACCAATTTTCTTTAATTTCTGTGGCGTATGCCCACCTCAGTTTTCCCCCCCAAATTTCTTCCCATTGGCTAAGATGAATTGTATGACCTACCGCTCTAGCCCATTTTATCATCACTTCTTTTATTTGTTCTTCCTCGAGAGCCCAAATAAGTAGTTGTTTATAGAGTATTCTTAATAATTTAGTATTTATTTTCAAAATTTCATCCCAAAATTTTTCTGTCGTTTCAAATCCTTTCTCCTTATCTTATTTATATTCTTCCCTAATCTGCCAATAGTGAAGCCAGCTACTATTTGGGTCTACTTTTCTTATCTCTTCATGTGTTTTTAGCTTTATCTCTTGATTATTGAGTGTTAATAATTGTTTATATGTAAGCCATTGATCAGTTGAGGATTCTCTTCTGTGATTAGCTTCTATAGGTGAGAACCACATTGGAGTTTTGGTGTGGAATCTAAATTTATATTTATCCCATATTCTAATTAGCGCGGCCCTTATGAAGTGATTTTTGAAGTTTTTTTCTATTTTGATCTTGTCTTTACATAAATAACTATGCCATCCCCTTCTCAACTCTACACCCTCCAATGCTAGGATTCTTTTCTTTTCTAATGTGACCCAGTCTCTCACCCAGGTCAATGCTGCCGCCTCATAATATAGTTCTAGGTCTGGGAGTCCCAGTCCCCCTCTTTTTCTGTCATCTTTTAAGCTTGAAATTTTTATTCGAGCTTTTTTATTTTCCCAAATAAACTTCTTAATATCTTTATCCCATTTTGTAAATATCATTCCAGATCTTAATATTGGTATTGTTTGGAATATATATAGGACTTCTGGAAGAATATTCATCTTCACTACCGCAATTCTACCTAGAAGAGATAATTTTAAGTTACTCCATCTTTTAATCTTCTCTTTTATCTCTGTCCATTTTTTTTCATAGTTATTTTTAAGTAGTTGAGCGTTACTTGCAGTAATCTCTATTCCGAGGTATTTGACCTTTCTAACTATTTTTATACCGGTAAGTTTTTCTAGTTCATCTTTGTGCTTCCCTGAAATATTTTTAGTTATCATTTTTGTTTTTTCTTTATTGATTTTAAGTCCTGCTACCTCCCCAAATGTTATTAATTCTTTCCACCATCTAGTCCAATGATTAGCCGGATCTTCTATAATACATGCCACATCGTCTGCAAAAGCACAGAGTTTGTAGCTTTAATTTTTAATTTTCAGTCCTTTTAATTCATTATTCTTTCTGATTCTTGTTAACAGAATCTCCAAAACTAAAATAAAGATTAGCGGGGAGAGGGGACACCCCTGTCTCGTCCCTTTAGATATGCTGAACTCTTCCGTTTTATTACCATTGATTATAATACTCGCAAATTGGTGCAAATAGATTGCTTGGATAGCATTTAAAAAGTAATAACCAACATCCATTTCCTTTAGGACTTCAATTATGAAGTTCCAGTTGACCCTGTCGAAGGCCTTTTCGGCATCTATAAATAAAAGACCTACTTCCTTTTGAATATTTTTATCATAATATTCAATTATGTTCAGGATTGTTCTGATGTTGTCTTTAATATGTCTTCCTGGTAGGAAGCCCGTTTGTTCTTGGCCTATTTTTTCATTAAGAATTTCTTTCAACCTTGATGCTAAGATGTTAGTAAAAATCTTATAATCGGTATTAAGCAGGGAGATCGGTCTATAATTCTTCACCTTTGTTTTATCAGCTCCTTCTTTTGGTATTACTGTTATATTTGCTGATTTCCATGAATATGGTATTTGCTTCTCTTCCAATGCCCTATTCATTACATTTGTCAGGGGCTCTATTATTTCCTCCAGAAATGTTTTATAGTATAAGGACGTGAATCCATCAGGTCCTGGTGCCTTTCCTAGGGATAAGTTCTTGATGGCTCCTCGTATTTCTTCTCCTGTGATTTTTTTATTCAGTCTTTGCCTTTGTTCTTCAGTAATTTTCTCAATTTTCTGCTTTCCTAAATAATGTGTTATCTTCTCTTCTGGGATCTTTTCGTCAGCGTATAGCTGATGATAATAATTGTTAAACTGTTTTTCTATCTCACTTTGTTTAGAATATGTTTTCCCCTCTTCCTCAATCCTACTTATATATTGTTGGTGTTTCTTTTTCGTCACCTTCCAAGCTAACCATCTGCCTATTTTATTAGCATTCTCAAAATGGTGTTGCTTTATAAATTTAAGTTTGTTTTCTATTTCCTCCAGCTGTGTTGTGTCAAGTTGTTTTTTGAGTACGTTTAAGTGTAGTTCTGCTTTTTTATTCTTAGGATCCTTCTTTAATTTTACCTCTAGTTCTGCTATTCCTTCTTCTATTTTTTTGATTGCACTTTTCCTTTCCTTATCTTTAATAGATTTGTGCTGTATAAAAAGACCTCTCATATAGGCCTTACTGGCATCCCATATTATGTCCACCGATGGCTCTCCTACTGAATTTAAAGTAAAGTATTCCCTCAAAATATTTTTGTATTTATTTTGGTCAATTTCTCCTTTTATAAGTTGATCATTGAGTCTCCATCTAAATGTTGTGGATCTGTAACCCCTATTTTCTAATATTATTTCCAGGGGGGCATGATCTGAAATTAATCTAGGAAGTATTTTTGATTTTATCGCCTTTGTTACTATATCTCTTGTGCCCCAAACCATATCAATTCTCGACCATGATTGATGGCGGTCAGAAAAAAAGGTATAATCTTTGACTTTTGGGTGGTAGTGTCTCCAGATATCAATAAGACCATGTTCCTCCTTTAGTATCTTAAAGTTTTTTGGTAAATCGCTCGCTGATAGTGTCTTTACTTTTTTTACTGTTTTAGTTCTGTCCATAGATGTCTCTAAAACCCCATTATAATCACCCATTATTATTAAGTCATCATAGTCTTGTTGTCCAATTTCCCTGTTAAGTTGCGTTACAAATTTTGTTTTTGCCCCGTTTGGGGCGTATATATTACACAGTAGGATCTTCTTGTCACCCCACTCTATAAGTATACTTATCATTCTACCCTCCTGGTCTCTAAATGCCAGTTTTGAGGGGATTTTCTCACTGATATATGAAGCAACTCCTCTTTTTTTCTCTGAGCCTGAGGCATAATAAAGTTTTCCTAATTTTTTCTGTTCCAAGTGTATGACGTGTTTATAAATGATATGTGTTTCCTGCAGAGAAATAATATCATAACGACCCTTTTGCAAATGGTGCCATAATCTTTTTCTTTTATTTGGGCTATTTAGCCCATTAACATTGTTTGAATATATTTTACTTTTCTGTGACATTTTCCTCTTCAACTTCTATCGCCCTCTCGACAATCGTATTTGTCTTACTTATATCCATTTGCTTTACATAGTCTTTGGGAGATATCTCTCTCAGCCTTTTAATCTGTCTACCCCAAGATTTGTCAAAATTTTCCTCTCCCATTGTACCGATGCCTTTTGTAGTATCCTGATGTTTACCATATTTATCTTGGTCTTCTCCTTCCAGTTTAATATATTTATCATAAAATGCTTTTGCTTTGTATTCTGATGTTAACCAGTATTTTAATCCCTCCCAAGTAACCATCAATCCCTCTCTTTTCTCCCATTTAAATCTTCCATTTCTTTTCTTTAATTCGTCTGTGAGAAAAAAGTACTTACGTCTCCTTTCTATTATTGACAGAGGGTATTCTTTTAGTATTGCTATTTTATTACCCTTATGATAAGTTGGTGATTTCGCATTTCCTTTTAGAATTTCATCCCTAAGATTTTTTCTATCAAAATATACCAATACATCCCTTGGAGTATTATGTCTTCTAGCATAATTGGTTTGTACTCTATATATCCTGTCGATGTTACCCTCTAACTCCTCTTCCGTCTTTTTAGTTATTTGTGATATTATTCCCATAATTATGTTTCTGATATTTTCCTTTTCTTCTTCCACTATATTCATAAATCTCAGCTGGTATTCTTTCTCCTTAGCTTCTAGTGTTTCTTGTTGTTGTTTTAATGTCTCTATTGTTTTTTCCATTGTGTTTATTGTTCTTTCCATATCCATTTGTTTTTTCTGTAAAATCGTATTTTCCTTAACACAATCCTTGTTTCCTTGTTTTATTGTTTCTATGTCATTGCAGACAGATCTAAGTTCCTCTTTTATAGTCAACTGCAACTCCTCCTTTAAATCTCTCTTCATTTCATCCATTTCATTTCTGATTATGTTATATTGTATGTCCTGCTTCTCTTGCATTTTTTGCATCTCTATTTGAATTTTTAAAATCTCCCTCATAATATCTTTCGTGCTAAATTCCTCCGTTATTGAGTCCTTCCTCCCTTGTTTTTCTTGTTTTGTTTCCATTTAAAAAAAAAACTCTCAGGCAAATTAAGTCCATGAACATCATCCTTTAAACTTATTGGCACACTTTGAAACAACAGGAAAAGACAAAAGTTTCAAAAAGTTGATGAAAACTGTCACGACCCAGGCTGCAGAGCACCAATAACCATACACAGAGGCCAGAATCTATCTAATATCTTTATTGAAGGAATATATAAAGTTAATAAAAACAAGTGTAGAAAATAGTTCAGAATTAGACCTTTCAGGAAAGGTCAGAATTAGTCCAAAAAAGCAATGTCCAATAAGAAATATTAAGGTCCAAAGTTGTAATCCAATAACCGAAACACTCACTTTGCCAGGCAAAGTGAGGGGAGATGACAAGGTCCTTTAGTCCATGAAACTTGAGCGAAGCTAGGAAATAACTTGATACTTGAAACAAGGCTTGAACGTGGAACAAGGTAACTAAGAACAAGAACAAGGTCCGTGGAATAACTTGATAAATCCGTGGAACAAGGCAAGGATTGATCCTGGGAAACAAGGCAAAGTCCGTAGATAAACAAGGCTGGGAAGCAAGGCGAAGGCTGGATAGCAAGGCAAGGCTTGAGCAGGAGCGAGGCTTGAATCGGAGCGCGCTGTCCAGACACAACTCGCTCCGAAGGCTGACGAATTGACTCCGCGAAGTTACTACGCGGGTAAAACACCTAAATAGAGTCTAGCTTTCCCGCCGAAGCAGTTCTCTGGGAATCAGAACCGAAAGCTAACTCTGAGACCAGATGTGAGACTCCCCAAAGATTCTCACGAGAAGCAGTCTTAATTGGCCACATTCTTAGCTGCAATCCTCGCACTCCTGCGCGAAGCTGAATCCAAACTTCTCTGTTGTTTACAAAACTCCCGGCGCAAGAATACGGGAGAAGTAGGCTCTGGGCTTGTTTGACATACTTCTGGGAGACAACTTTCTTGCAGGTGCAAGGTTCCCAGATCTGCCTGGGAAAGATCTGGCTGAGAGGAATCCAGTTCAGACTGGGAAGGTAAAAAACCCAAGTTTTCATCTTCATCAGGAATTACAATGTCCTGAGCAGGACTACAAGGCCCATGGGTCATCACACTATCCCCCTCCTCAAGGCCCCTCCCAAACTGGGGCCCTCTCCCCGAGGCGCGAGGTCGTGGTTTGGTGGGATAGGTCTGATGAAAGCGACGGGTTAGATCAGGAGCATGGACTGTGGAGGCGTCTTCCCAAGAGCGTTCCTCAGGGCCAAAACCCACCCAGTCAATGAGATATTGTAGGCGGCGGCGGTGAAAGCGAGAATCCAAAATGTCCTCAACCTCGAACTCCTCCTCCCCATTCATCAAAACAGGAGGGGGGGCCGGTTGGTCTGTATCAGGTCGCACACCATCCGCCGGAAGGAGCAGGGAACGGTGAAACACTGGGTGAATGCGCATTGAACGCGGAAGTTGGAGTTTGAAAGTCACGGGGTTTAATTGCGCCACCACTGGATAGGGACCAATGAAACGGGCATCTAACTTCCGGCAAGGGCGGTGGGAGGGCAGAAAGCGAGTGGACAGGAAAACCCGATCTCCTACCTTGATTTCGGGGCCCGGCTGGCGATGTTTGTCAGCGTGGCGTTTATAGTCCTCCTTGGCTTGATCCAGTTGCTGGAGCAAAAGTTGTTGCACCGCTGTGAGTTCCTGCAGCCAATCCTCTGCTGCGGGAACCTCTGAAGTTTCAATGACAGGGGGGAAGAAACGTGGATGGAAGCCGTAGTTTGCAAAGAACGGCGTTTCTTTTGTAGAAGCTTGAACTCCATTGTTGTAGGCAAACTCAGACAGTGGTAACAGAGAAGCCCAATTGTCCTGTTGGTAGTTTACATAACAGCGAAGATACTGCTCCAAAGTGGCATTGGTGCGCTCCGTTTGCCCATCTGTTTGGGGATGATGAGCTGAAGATAAGCGAGAGTCTATGCCCAATAGTTTTTGTAGTGCCTTCCAAAAACGAGAGGTGAATTGAGATCCACGGTCTGTGACTAAACTCTTGGGCAATCCATGTAGTCTGAAAACATGTTGAAGAAATAGATCCGCAGTTTCTTTGGCCGTGGGGAGGCCTTCGCAGGGAATGAAATGGGCTAACTTGGTGAAAAGGTCCACCACCACTAAGATCGTGGTGAATCCACAGGAAGGTGGTAGGTCAGTGATGAAATCCGCGGAAATTATTTCCCATGGGCGAGATGGGATAGGAAGGGGGTGTAAAAGCCCTGAGGGCTTCTCCCTTCGTATCTTGGAGCGCTGGCATACTGGGCAGGTGTTGACATATTTTTCCACATCCTTGCGGATCTTGGGCCACCAAAAATCCCTTAGGATCAAATGCATAGTTTTAAATAGTCCGAAGTGTCCTGCTGGTTTGCAGTCATGACACAGACGAAGCGCTTTTTCCCTGCCCGGTCCGGGTGGGATATAAACATGATTTCTATAGCAGAGCAGCCCATCTTTAAGCGAAAAGGGAAAGTGCAGACCTTGGCGAAGTTGGTCCTGCGCCCAGGCATCTGCTTGCTGACTAGCCCTGATTTCTTGAGCACAGATGGGTCCTGGAGTAGGGGAAGTTGAACCAATGGGAATGGATTTGGTGTTCCCCACCGTGAGCGTGGCAAAGTTCTCGGGTTGTAGCAGTTGGGATTCAAAGGTCTCCTTGCGTCCTGCAGCGTATTCCGGTTTACGTGACAGGGCGTCTGCTTGCTTGGTTTGGGCTGGGGTCACATAATGGATCTGGAAGTTGAAACGTTCAAAGAATAAAGCCCAACGTTGCTGCCTCTGATTTAGTTTGCGGGCAGTTCTTAGATGTTCTAGATTACGATGATCAGTGTGGACTTCAATGGGAAATTTGGCCCCTTCTAGCCAATGTCTCCAAGTTTCAAAGGCTGCCTTTATGGCCAGTAGTTCTTTTTCCCAAATGGTGTAATTCCTCTCTGGTGTGGTTAGTTGACGAGAATAAAAGGCACAGGGGTGGAGGTGATTTCCCACCGGTTGTAAGAGTACAGCCCCAATTGCCACATCAGAGGCGTCCGCTTGCACCACAAAAGGGGTTCCAGGATTTGGGTGCTGTAGAATTGGCTGGGAGGTGAATAGTTTCTTTAGTTGCTGGAACCCTTTCTCTGCTTGATCAGTCCAGCGGAAAGGCTGCTTTCCACGGATGCAGCTAGTGATGGGGTCGGACCAGCGGGCAAAATCTGGAATGAACTTGCGGTAGTAGTTCGCGAACCCCAAGAAACGCTGCACCTCTTTCTTGTTAGTTGGCGCCCGCCATTCCAATACTGCTGAAACTTTGGCTGGATCCATGGAAAGCCCTAGAGGCGAGATGCGGTAACCAAGGAAATCTACCTCTTGTAGATCAAAAGCGCATTTTTCCAGCTTGGCATAAAGTCCATGATCCCGCAATCGTTGTAACACCATTTTGACGTGGTTCTCATGTTCTGATTGTGATCTGGAAAACACCAAAAAATCGTCCAGGTAGATTATCAAGAACCTGTCTAGATAGTCCTGAAAAATGTCATTGACAAAATGCTGGAACGTTGCGGGGGCTCCGCATAAACCGAAATTCATAACTCGGGACTCAAATAATCCGAATTTGGTCTGGAAGGCGGTCTTCCACTCGTCCCCTTCCCTGATGCGAACTAAGTTGTAAGCCCCCCGAAGATCCAGCTTGGTGTAAACCTTGGCTCCTCGAAGCCGATCCAGTAGATCCGAGATTAAGGGCAGGGGATAGCTGTTCCGCTTGGTGATATTGTTCAATGCTCTGTAGTCCACCACCAAGCGTAGTTCCCCTGACTTCTTCTTCACAAACATCACTGGGGAGGCGGCTGGGGATTGAGAGGGTCTGATGAATCCCTTGCGAAGGTTTGTCTCTAGGAATTCCCTGAGAGCTTCTTGCTCTGGTTCAGTCAGGGAGTAGAGATGCCCTCGCGGGATCGGGGCCCCCTCCACCAAGTCAATGGCACAGTCATAAGGTCTATGTGGGGGTAATTTTTCGGCTTCTTTCTCATTGAATACATCCCAATACTCGGAGTACTTCTTTGGCAAGGTAATGATGGGCTCGGTGTCTGTGGCATGGCATACCTTGGCTACGAGGCAATGGTTTTGGCAATACGGTGAAGCAAACTGCAGTTCTCTGTTGGACCAGGAGATGTTAGGGTCGTGGAGAGTCAGCCATGGAATTCCCAAAATCACAGGGAAATGGGGGACCTCGGTAACAAAGAAGGAAATCTCTTCCATATGTTCCCTTATCCACATCCTGGTGGGTTCCGACCACTGACTTACGGGGCCCGTCTTGAGGGGACGGCCGTCTATGGCTTGCACCACACGGGCATTCTTGAAATCATGATATTGTAATCCCAGAGAGTCGGCATACTCTCTATCGATGAAATTGTTGGTAGCTCCAGAGTCTATCATGGCGTGGATCATGACGGGTCCCCTTTTTGCTGACCATAATGTGACCACGAGAAGGAACAGGACCCCGGTTGGCGGCTCTTGGATGGATTTTTTGACCGGGTTGGCGAGCCTCTCTACACCCGGTCGTTGGCTTCCCCCGCCGGCTGTGTGCCAGTCGGCTCAGACGCCTTCGTCTCCGTGGAGGACGCCGCCGCAAGACGGGCGGCAGGCTTCCCTTTGGCTGGGCACTCTCTGGCGAAGTGGCCCCCGTTCCCGCAGTACCAGCAGAGGTTTAAGCGTTGACGACGGGCCTTCTCGGCGGCATCTAGTCTGGGACGCACATTGCCCAACTGCATCGGCACCTCCTCGCCTCCTCTGGGGTATGGGGTTGGCGGTGGGGGTCTCCACACCGGACGTGGCTGAACGCTGGCGGGAGCGGGGGGTTTTGCCCCGGCTCTACTGCCCTGGCCACGAACCCACTGTTTCCTGTTGGCAATCATGACTTCAGCCCGTAAACATTGATCAATGAGTGCCTCGAGGGTCTGGGGAGGATCCACCTTGGAGATTTCTTCCAGCATTTCAATGTTGAGACCCTCCCGGAATTGTCCCCTGAGGGCTACATCGTTCCAGCCGGTGTTGTGGGCCAGCACTCGGAACTCGGCTATATACTGAGACATAGGTCTGTCTCCTTGGAAAAGGCGACGGAGTTTGTGACCGGCTGCCTCCAAATTGTCCTCGATTCCCCAAGTCTCCTTGAGGTGGTCCAAGAAGTGTTGCGCTGATCTTAGGTGTGGAGAGACTTGGTCGAACAGTGCCGTCGCCCAGCTGGCCGCTGGCCCGTCTAGAAGACTGTAAACCCATGCCACTTTGATGTCTTCTTGGGGAAACTCGGCAGCACGGGCCTCCAGATAAGCTTGACATTGGCGACGGAAGACATGAACCTTAGAAGCTTCTCCAGTAAACTTGGTTGGCAACGCCATGGCCGGAAGACGAACTCCGCGTTCCTTCAAACCCCTTATTTCTCCATCCTGTGCATTGAGCTTATCACGGATTCGGTCCACCTCTTCCTTGTCGATGGTGTAGGTAATCGGCTGGCCGCTCGGCCCAGGTACGACTCCGGTAGACATTCTGGCCGAGGTTAATTGGTGCTTAGGGTGGCGGAGTCAAACTGTCACGACCCAGGCTGCAGAGCACCAATAACCATACACAGAGGCCAGAATCTATCTAATATCTTTATTGAAGGAATATATAAAGTTAATAAAAACAAGTGTAGAAAATAGTTCAGAATTAGACCTTTCAGGAAAGGTCAGAATTAGTCCAAAAAAGCAATGTCCAATAAGAAATATTAAGGTCCAAAGTTGTAATCCAATAACCGAAACACTCACTTTGCCAGGCAAAGTGAGGGGAGATGACAAGGTCCTTTAGTCCATGAAACTTGAGCGAAGCTAGGAAATAACTTGATACTTGAAACAAGGCTTGAACGTGGAACAAGGTAACTAAGAACAAGAACAAGGTCCGTGGAATAACTTGATAAATCCGTGGAACAAGGCAAGGATTGATCCTGGGAAACAAGGCAAAGTCCGTAGATAAACAAGGCTGGGAAGCAAGGCGAAGGCTGGATAGCAAGGCAAGGCTTGAGCAGGAGCGAGGCTTGAATCGGAGCGCGCTGTCCAGACACAACTCGCTCCGAAGGCTGACGAATTGACTCCGCGAAGTTACTACGCGGGTAAAACACCTAAATAGAGTCTAGCTTTCCCGCCGAAGCAGTTCTCTGGGAATCAGAACCGAAAGCTAACTCTGAGACCAGATGTGAGACTCCCCAAAGATTCTCACGAGAAGCAGTCTTAATTGGCCACATTCTTAGCTGCAATCCTCGCACTCCTGCGCGAAGCTGAATCCAAACTTCTCTGTTGTTTACAAAACTCCCGGCGCAAGAATACGGGAGAAGTAGGCTCTGGGCTTGTTTGACATACTTCTGGGAGACAACTTTCTTGCAGGTGCAAGGTTCCCAGATCTGCCTGGGAAAGATCTGGCTGAGAGGAATCCAGTTCAGACTGGGAAGGTAAAAAACCCAAGTTTTCATCTTCATCAGGAATTACAATGTCCTGAGCAGGACTACAAGGCCCATGGGTCATCACAAAAACAATAAGTGATTCTCAAAACATGTGTTTTCCAAATTTTTCTACACTTCATGTTTTTGCTCACAATAATCTTGACTCCGTCTACGATACTCTGAAGAAACCATATGGTGTGGTTTGATAACTAGATTGTCTCCTTTCTGTACCTCAGATGTCTGGGGTCATAGTTACTCATTCCTTTGAGATGAGAACCACAGATATAGAAAATCTCCCACACTGTATTTTATTTGGTTCCTTGCATTTGAAATCTCAATATGAAAGCTGTTAAATGCCATCTTACATTTAAAACCTGTATTAGAAAATATAACTATTCTCAAGTATATATTATACCATACTGAGTGTTGTAAAAATTCACAAAGGTTCTCTCAGAAACATTTAAATATGACGATCTGAATTACCACTACAATTGAAATCCATTTACTCCCAACTAGAGTAAAGATACTGAATTAAGGGGACATAAACAAGCATTAATAGAAGTCCGTTTTTTATACGGTTGTTAATATCAGGGCTTCTTAAACGTTTTCCATTTATGACTCACTTCTGCCCAAGAAATTTTAGGTGATCCTGAGATATATAGGTACATAAATAGGTATAAAAATCAAACATTTATTGATAACAAATCAGCAGTTGCAACGCTTGCTAAACAGGCTGATTTTCCTTTTAGTGGAGTACAGCTGAAGTATTTTTGGCAGAGTCCACTGTATACACTGTATGTTGTTGCTAACAAACTTGTATAGATGTCAAGATGGCATTCAGAAACCTTTTATTGCCAAATTTTTCATGACCCTAACATTGAGCTAAGGGGACTCCATCAGGGGTCAGGACCCACAGTTTAAGGAGCCCTGGTCTATATAAAGGCTAGATTCCAACTGGTGTACTGCTACTGAATCCCACACTTTCATATCTTGTCTTCCAGTCTTGCATCCTTCCTCTGTGTTCTGGAAGGGCTAGGAAAATTTGATACCATGATGTGGGTTGGAAGTGTGGAAAGCTCAACCATAATTATCAAAGTATATTGAATCTTGGCCCCTGGCTCTTATTATTTTATGTACTTTTTTAGGTCACTGTTTTTTGTGTTTCTCTAAACTGTCTTTAATTGCTGTCTTTATAGTCATGATCTTTGATACATCATGCATTTTTAAAGAAATAATATTGTTCTGAAATTTGGCCATAGCTAATATAGGCTTGATTGACTCCTTATGTGGCTTACTGAACAATACCCAATATTACATTGTTCTTCCTAGCATCCAGTATAATATGGAAAATGAATGTTAAGTGCTGGATACTGACCTTCAAAATAGGAGCCAGTGTGATGCATTTGGGAAGATCTGAGCTCAAACCTTGCTCTGCCATCCAAGCTTATGATTGACCTCAAAGTAGTGATTTCCTCTCAGCCTAGCCAACTGATCTTGCTAGGTTGCAATGAGAATAAAAGGGCATTATGTATACCATCCTTACATTTTTGGAGAAGAAGTCATCAATAAAAAATGAGAACAAACACTGTATAAATTAACAGTTGGAATGATGCAATTTCCATAATCCTTAAGCAAAATATCTGATGATGATGATAGATTGTGTCTAATATCTGGAGGGCCACACATACAGTAGAGTCTCGCTTATCCAACATAAACGGGCTGGCAGAATGTTGGATAAGTGAAAACATTAGATAATAAGGAGGGATTAAGGAAAAGCCTATTAAACCTCAAATTACATTATGATTTTACAAAATAAGCACCCAGACATCATGTTTTACCACAAATCGACAGAAAAAGCAGTTCAATACACCGTAACATTATGTAGTAATTATTGTACTGTATTTACGAATTTAGCACCAAAACATTGCAATGTATTGAAAACATTGACTACAAAAACATTGACTACTAAAAATTTGACTACAATGATAGAATTGATGCCTAGAGAAACAACTGTGGATCCGGGCGGGAGACAGATTGCATTGGATAATACAGAACATTGGATGAGCGAAGGTTGAATAAGCGATACTCTACTGTATTTACAACATTTTCTAAAGCTTTATTTTGTAGATATTTTGTGGGAAGAATGACAGGCTTTTAGTGCAAATGGTTGGTTTTTTAGAACTTTACAATATTTTTTCAACCCTGTGAATCTTGGCAAATCTCAGTGGCTTAGAATCAAGCAACTTTCTTGTATAATGTATAGATCTGAAGATAATTTTGTTGTTTTACAACAGATGCTCACTCCGCAATTTGGGATTAAATTTAAATTAGATGCTGAGAAAAAGCTGAGGTTAGAATTTAGTGAAAGAATTTGGATAGGTAATGTTTCGGTATGGGTCAGCCAACAAAATAAGTTACTTTCACTTAAGTGTGAAGTTCTCTCCAAACTATTATCTCAGCTTCATCTTTCCCTGTAAAATACTGCTAGATGAAGAGAGGAAATGTCATAGTCTAGACAGAACTTCACATGTAATTCTCTTGTAACAGGAATTAATGCTTGTACAGTCAACAATAAAATTCACTGCAAAAGCCATGTCTTTTCAAGTTCTTCTAGGCTAAAGATATTTGTTCTAAGTTTGCCAAAACTCAGCCTAAATACCCTAAAGGCATTCGATCCTGTCTGATCTTGAAAACTAAGCAGTAGCATCACTGGTTAGTGCTTGATTGGGAGACTGTTAATGAATGTCAGGTGCTGTAAGTTATATTTCAGAACATGAAACATGAAAAAAAACCCTCTGAGTATTCCATATGGGGTTTCCATAAGTTTACAGTTAGCATGAAGGCACATAGACACACATACGTAAACTTGAGACTGTCTAAACAAGTGTGGGGAACACAATGCTATATGCATCCCACTGCTGTTCTGCCCTCCCTCCCTCCATTGTCTTCTGGTCCCTAGTTATTAAGGGCAAAACTTATCAATCACAATCCTGCAACATTTATTTATTTTATTTTATTTACAGTATTTATATTCCGCTCTTCTCACCCCAAAGGGCAGATCACAGAACACATATACGACATTCTTAACTTTCCAGTTGGCAAGATTTATTGCAACTTCTTTGTGCAGCTCATCCCTTCCACTTCTGTGCCAACTTGACAGCAGTAAAGTGATTTATTCCCTCACTTCCCCTTCATTATTTCTGGGTTGGCTTTTTTCATTTTCTTTTCTATTTTCTATTTATCGTTTTTGAGTTCTAAATGCTGGAATTGTGCAATTTTGCTAAAAATGAACAAATTTAATAGTAGTATGGGAAGGTAGGGTGCAGAAGTATGATCACGGGACTAAAAATTAGTAAATCAGCACAATTGTTATGAAGAGAAGTGTAATATTGAGGATGCTCAACATGGTGTGTTATCCACTACCAATGACAATGAGACTGCAGTGCTATATTGAGTTTATGTGGCAAGGTTCCATGACAGTGTTTCCCAAACCCTGGTCTTCCAGGTGTTTTGAATTTCAGATCACAAGAAAAATGGGACGTCTAGGAGTTGAAATCCAAATCAAGTTTGGGAATCACTGCTTTACACAGTAGCAAACCTTCAGTTTAGCGGCTTTTATCCATTATGACTTATTCTTTGCTCAGTTTGAAATTATATAAAAACACTAGGCTCCAGATTTCACAAAGACAGTACAATCCTAAATACTAAAGTTTTCTGTTAAGAGGCAGAACCTATTGATACTTTTCATAATTGGTTTTTCTTACCTAAAAGCAGGCTATGGATAGTGACTTTTTTTGGAACTTCAGAACAGTGTCCTCCTTTTATTTTTCACCCTCATCTTCAAACATATGTATTTAATGTATTTCTATTCCATTCTTTTAACTCCAGGCAATAGCTTTGATCATTTTCTCTGAACATCTCAAAAGTTAAATGTGTTCATGGTCAAATGAGGATATATTTGAGGAATGTTTGTCTTCAAATATCATTAGAGTAAGTGCTGTGATATCAAAAGGCTGTGTGTGTGCACACGTGCGTATTTGCTGTTGTTTGCAGATACTGGTTGCCCAGTGTGTTTCTGTTTCAGTGCTTTCAATAGCCACAGACATTTCCAAATAGTCCAAGTGTTTACACTGGCCCAAAACATGAGCGAACCTTCCGAGCATCCTGCAACATTAAAATTTGGAACAAGGCTTCATTAAGGCATATGGACCCCATGCATTGCATGGATACCACATAGGCCATTCAGTCATGAACTAACCCATATGATCCATATAGGTGAGCCCAAAGTTATGCTTTAACAACTGGGAAGTTGCTTAATTAAAGCAACTATATACGTGTGCCTGCTTACTTTTGAATTCTATTGTAAACTGAGAGCAGATTGACACAATGGAAATTGTAATTATGGGTGCCTTGTCGCTTTTAAGGGCATGAATGATAGTATGTGATGTCACATGAGTCTTGCTGCCTTTAGCAAAGTATGGTGCAGAGAGAAACATGGACTGAGTGCCATGTTTGCTCCTCTCGGTATGTGTTAAAAATGCTACTGAAAATCGCTGTATATGAATCATATGGCCTTTTTTCTATTTTGTTTTTTTATAATTTTAATATTTTCGTTGATAAGTAATGCTCTTTATGTGTGCTATTTTATCTCTGCCTATCTGCTTCTGCACCTCTTCTGTCTTTTTCTCTCCTGGACACACTTATATTTGCCCTGATTTGCCCTCAAAACATCTGACCTGGATATACATAAATTTGACCTCACTTGTTTTTATGCTTCTCCAATATGTGGTGTTTTAATTATTTATCAAGCTTTACTAATAATTTTGAGCCAGAAACAAATCTAAAAAATAACTTCACAAATGGAGAATATCTCATTAGGCATTAAGTTTGGGGTCACCATCTTGCAAATGACTGAGGTTTGGAACTGTTTTTGTACTGAGAGAGGTAAGGTAAAGGTAAAGGTTGTCCGACTCTGGGGGTTGGTGCTCATCTCCATTTTTAAGCCAAAGAGCCGGTGTTGTCCGTAGACACCTCCAAGATCATGTGGCTGGCATTCCCCCCCCCCCAATATGTGACTGGAAATTGCTGCTAACTGTGAGAGAAATAAGGTCGAACATTGTGAAAGCCATCCACCACATGACTATCAACCTCCTCCCAGTAGACTCAAATCAAGGAAAAGCTTCATGAGAACCACCACTCCTGTTAATGTTCCTTCAGCAACAGCAAGAGTATCCCTCTGGGCAGCTAAACCAGGCAATCCCAATTGGATGGCCCCCCATGAGGGTCTGCCTCCAGGGGCAAACCAAGAATGGGCAACTTGCAAGACCCTGAACAGACTCAGAAGTGGAGTGGGCAGATCAAAAGACAACTTGGCAAGATGGCATTACCTAGAGGATTCCTCCACCTTGTGTGACTGTGGAGCTGAACAAACAACTCTGCATATGTATGCTTGCCCACAATGTCCTGCCTCATGTACCGAGGAGGAGTTGTTTAAAGCTATGGACAATGTGGTTGCTTTTGCCCACTTTTGGTCTAAAACTATTTAGCTGCTTGAGATTCCTTCATTTCATCACTTTTAAACTTATTTATTATGCAATGTTTTTGACATGAAATAAATAAATGTGGCCGACATGACTGCATGGGATGCCATCATCTTCCTGCCAGAGTGGTGCTTATTGATCTACTCACATTTGCATGTTTTCGAACTGTGAGGTTGACAGAAGCTGGGGCTAACAGCGGGAGCTCACACTGCTCCCCGGATTTGAAGAGCTGACCTTTCAGTCAGCAAGTTCAGCAGCTCAGGGTTTAACCCACTGCACCAATGAGGGCTGAGAAAGGCATTTAATGGTAATTATTTGAAACTCTATGCCCCACGTTTTCAAGTGATAAGAGTTTCATTCATGGATGGTTCATGGTTGTGGAGATATAGTGATTTTAAATATTGTCCATCTTTTTGAAATGCCCTATATTACTTGGCAGCAAAGAGGAATATAGAATGCATGTGTTTCTTCGTGGTCTTTCCTTATTGCTGTTTTACTGCCAATTCTAATGGGAGCTTTTAAACATACATTGTGAATCTGATGATGATGCTAAATTTGACAACGGCTCGTAATTTCCATTTTTCATCCTGTCTGTATTTTCCAAAGGGAGCACCAGGAAGTTCAAGATTTGTTATGATTCATAATATAGCTGCCTCTTTACACAACCTCACAGATCAGAATAGCTTATTTAATACAAAAGGCATTTTTGTAATATCCAGCTTCTGTATATAGGCTAAGAAAACATTTTTGTTTAGCAGTTTCAAAATGCATCAACCTCAAGAATGTTCTTACTTTAAAAGCACTATCTTTTGATTCCAGATTTTCCCACCAAGATAAGAGATAACATATAAAAGATCATTTCAGCTTCCAGGAAAGCTTTGTGCCATTTATCATCAAAGGGTATTTATTGGGGCATGGAGACTAATTCTGGACAGTATAAACCAGAGTTTTGAAATCATATTAGTTAACTCCTATTTTATTAGGAAATATTTTACATTTCCATTTTGTCTGAGTATAAGTACAAGCATAACTGGAATGGCATCCTTTTCTGCTAGATGAATTCACGTAACTAAATTCAACTCTTCTGATGTGTCTTCTTTCAGTGACTTTCTTAAAAGTGTTTTATATTTAAAGAAACCACCACACTCTGGTAGTTGTGTGTGTGTGTGTGTGTGTGTTGTAAAAAAAAATTCACTGCCAAGTCTTACTTCATAAAAATGTGGCACTTGGAACCAGATATACACATGTTAGGGTTGACCAGAGCCTAGCTACTTGGGAAGTGCCTTGGAAAACTACACACGCTACCCTGAACTGAAGAAAGACAGGATGTCAGAATACAAATAGGAGTCCAGATGAGTGTTTTTTGTACACTTCACCCACTGTTTTTAGAAAGTGTTAGTACATGTTTTGTTCTCAATACCATAAAGGGTACCTGATCTTGGAAGATAAGCAGAGTTAATACTTGTATGGGAGACTTGTAATGAACACCTGGTGTCGTGGGCTGTATTTCAAAGGAGTATTCCTTGCCTATGATAACCCTATGAAATTCATCGAATATCTATACCTGGACAGGGGACTTGCAGGTACTTACAAGCCATGATTTAATGAAAATGTGTAGGTTTGGGGTGATGATTTCAACTTGATGTAAGATATGTTACACCAAAGTAGCAAGTGAGCATTCAGCCTAAAGATCCCTCACCTCCTCCCCACCACTTTCAAATAATACATGACATAAACATACAACAGACATCACTCTGATTTTACCAAGAGCATATAGGAGCCCCCGGTGGCGTAGTGGGTTAAAGCCTCGTGACTTGAAGGTTGGGTTGCTGACTGAAAGCTGCCAAGTTCAAATCCAAACCGGGGAAAGCGCAGATGAGCTCCCTCTATCAGCTCCAGCTCCATGCAGGGACATGAGAGAAGCCTCCCACAAGGATGGTAAAACATTAAAACATCCGGGCGTCCCCTGGGCAACGTCCTTGCAGACGGCCAATTCTCTCACACCAGAAGCGACTTGCAGTTTCTCAAGTCACTCCTGACACGAAAAAAAACCCAAGAGCATTTGTTTATGTTCATGTTGCTGTTCTGATTATATTTTTTAACTGTGCTTTCTAATGGGGGGGGGGCAATGTGCTAAGGACTGGTACCATATTTGGGCCCACACGTACAACTACAATACAACTTTAAGTAGCACTGTTATATAACACGCATCTCCAAGGGGCTAAAATGTCATATATTACCCCTCCTTATAACAACACCAAGAGGATGACTGAGCATAAAATTACAGGTCAATAATTTAGACTAGCAAAAAGTTCTATTTTACAGAGCAGACTAAATTTAAAAAAAAAATAGAATTTCTTTACTATGGCACAAGTGAGGAGACAGGAACAAGCAGTGAACACTTTTAGGCCCCTTCCACACTATTGTATAAAATCCACATTGAACTGTATTATATGTCAGTGTGGACTCAGATAATCCAGTTCAAAGCAGATATTGTGCATTATCTGCTTTGATATTCTGGGTTATATGGCTGTGTGGAAAGGCCCTTAGCTGTGCCAAAATGGCTTATATATTGGTGCCCTGTTGCTCTTGTTTATAAATTTCCCTTTAACTCTCTGTATCATCTCCTCTTTCCCATCTATATAAGGTATAACTAGACCAATATTTCTGTTGTGCTGGATAGACCCAATGAAATGTTTCAGGACCTCTGTTTAATCTAAAAGAGGTCAGGGAGCGATAATGGCTTCTAGTATTTCAAACCAGCTTTGAAGTTTGTCATTGACCCATAATGCATAGAAACAGTGCCAAATTGCCAGTGGTGGTGATTTGTGTCTCCTTCCAGATTTCTGTAGGAGATATTTTACCCCTTGGGTAAGTAAGCAGTGAATTTGGTCTAGAAACTGAAGAAGGCTTACTATAGTGAAATGTGGAGTAAGATTAAGAACTGCTGCCAGTAAGACCCAAATGCTTGAGGATTCTTTTAAGGTGAAATGCAGATGCAAACAATGGCTCAAGAGTATTGTTTAATGTTCAAATAGACAGGAAATGGGGGAGGGCTGAGGAAAGCACTAAAACAGCTGGAGAGGGGTGGGAAAATGGATGAAGGAACAGTGAAAGCAATTAATGTTTGAAGTTATTAGTGCTGCCCAGGGCTCTACACGATGATAAATCAGACTCTGAGCCAACAATAGCAGAGTTTTATACTGCCTGTATAAAGCATGTACATTAAACATATTTATCTTCTGTGTTTTTGCATAGTTTTCCTCCCATTATCCACCTTTTGTTATAGGAGAAGAACTATTTAAAGCATGGGAGTCCTGCCTGCTAAACCATGGGAAATATTTGTGATCTCTTTCATTTGATATTTTCAACACACTATATCAAACCTTGTTTGTTGAATTCTTCATCAAATACAAAATCAACATACATTTTTCCCCCTGCATTTGCATAGAGTTGTGAAGCAAAGAGAGTATGGATGAGAATCTATCAGGGAAAACAGAGTCTAGTAAAGTCTGTGGATGAACTCACTTGTTTAGTTAAGAGATCAGTGGCTTGGCTGCTATAATTGCTGTCTGACACCACTTTACCTGCCTTGACTCAAGGATATGGAATCCTGGGAGTTGTAGTCTGGTGAGGCTAAAGTCCTTGTAAAACTACTGTACCGAAATCAGCTAGCCACTTAAGGAACAGTGTGGATCTGTCACCTGGCATGCCATGCTACCTTGACAGCCACGTAGACCGGGTTTGAGGGCAATAACAGAGTCTCCACTCTAAATGAATCATACATAGCCAAACAGTACAATGCAAGACATTTTATCCCCTTTGACAACCATTGAAAAGACCCGCTCCCTCTTCTGATTGGCTCAGGAATGATCAAGCCAGGATCTCGGCTTTTATTGGCTGGGGACACCTGCTGACTTCAGAGGCAGACGGAGTTTCCTTCATGGCGGGAAGAATTGAGAGTTGTCATTGGTTCCTTTGAAGGCAGAGTCATCTATTTACAATAAATCATATCTATATATCCAAACATGAATGAAGCCTCAGAGGGTTATTTAAGTTATGTTGAAATTCACTGGATGAGGGGCTGGGGATTATCCATCACTCAGGACTTTAGTCTGGGTAAACAACTGATTTTGTATCTGCAGACCTCAGGTGGTTTCAGTAGGAACCATGAAACATTCAACTTTCACAGTATATAGTAAAGGTAAAGGTTTTCCCTTACATTAAGTCTAGTTGTGTCTGACTCTGGGGGTTGGTGCTCATTTTCATTTCTAAGCCGAAGAGCCAGCATTGTCCGTAGACATCTCCAAGGTCATGTGGCTGGCATGACTACACGGAGCACCGTTACCTTCCTGCCATAACGGTACCTATTGATCTACTCACATTTGCATGTTTTCGAACTGCTAGGTTGGCAGAAGCTGGGGCAAAAAGCGGGAACTCAACCTGCTCCCAGATTCGAACAGCTGACATTTCAGTCAGTAAGTTCAGCAGCTCAGCGGTTTAACCCATTGCACCACCAGGCAGTGGGTTAAATATAATTGAAATATTGGTTTTGATTTATTCTTTTGAGGTGGGGGGGGGTCAATCTTTTGACAGCACTGTAATTTCTGTGGTTCCATAGCCATGATGGCAAACTTCATTAATCTACATTGTAAATGAACCCCTGTCACAGTTCCTCAGGACAGGTCAGAGGGCCATTTTAGCCTTCCCCAAACACACCTAACAGCAAAAATAAGCAACATGGCAGGAAATAAAAGTGGGAAAACTCCACTTTAGGTAGCCTAGTTTCTTATCAAACAACTCACTCAGGTGGCTTTCTAACTGGAGTTGGTTTTATTCTTCTTATTTTGATTTATTTGATCCTGGTTTTCATTTAACATTCTGCAGTACATATCAGTTACATTTTGTTTTGTTTTGAGCAGGTAAGCATGTAATGTTAAGCAAAAGAAAGTAAAGAGAGATCAGCTGGAGAAAAATCCACACCACACCCTCATCTCCTGATGAGACTGAAGAGGGGGAAGATTTTCTCAGGTCTTAAGACAGTGACCAGGGATATAAAACTATTGAATTTTTTCCCTCCTTAAATTATTATCATAAATTGCAATGCACCTATGATGACTTGAAATATGGTATTTTCTAAAGCAGAGTTTGCACTAACATAGAAATATTAGAAGAAAGAGGTTAGATCAATATGATTGAAACAGGAGGAAAATATTATTTTGCCCCAGTTATTAAAGGTGTACAATACTCTCTTTCTCTTATACTTGGGGGCATCATCCTGAAATACAAAAATTATACTTACCACAGCATACAAATGGCAAGAATTAAAAACAATCTGGAATTCAAAACTTACTTCCTTCTGGCAAATTTAGCCTCCAATAATTTAATGCATAGCATAAGGACCTTCTGGCATCCCTCTTGTAAATGGAAGAGATTAAAGCAGTTATTAAAACTATGAGAAGTGAAGCAACTTCAAGTCCAGATCTTTTCCCCTCTTGAATAATGCAAATCATACTCAGAGCCATTGGTTCCTTGACTTGTCTGTTAGTCAAGATAGTTTTAATTCAACATTTCCCATTTTTAAAATTTTCTTTTGTTGCTATGCCAGACAAAGATTGCACCAACCGCGTAAACTGTGTACACTCCAATCCTTTTGTTGAATGTTGATGTCAAAATATTAGCTGCAATATTGACTTCAACTGCAATAAAATGAATACCTCTAAGTATGTTTATTCTTCACATGTAGGGAACTCATAACTTGTTACAAAACTGATTCATTCTAAAAGATTCAAACCCCTTCCTGTTATGTGATTTGATGAACAAGTATTTGACAAAACTAATTGAGAGGAGGATTTTTAATGACTTAGAATGAATCAACTTCAACAAACCATTGGACTTTTTGAAATAGATATTTTTCACCTACATGACCAATTAATACAAATGAAATACTTTCCAGGGTTCTTTTAATGTAGACAGATAATTTGAATTTTTCATTTTTCTTCTGGTATTTGACCTAGATTTGATGGTTTTGATGTATGAAGTCAGACAAAATACAGCAAGCTCTAAGTTTATTGATCCTGCCCCCTTCTGCATGCTATTTAGAGGCAGCATGGTATTGTTGTTTGAGTATGGAACTATGATTCTGTAAACGACGTTCAAATTCCTGCTGGGCCATGGAAACTATTGAATGGCCTTAGACAAATCATACTCTCTCAACCTTAGGAGAAGGCAAAGACAAATCCCCTTAGAACAAATCATGCCAAGAAATTTGTGATAGGCTCTCACCTTAGAGTCTCCATTAAGTCAGAAATTACTTGAAGGCACACCACCACAACAACAAATGCTTATTATCTTTTATAGTATATTTCTGGAACTGAATCTTCTATAGCTGAGTAGATAAAATAATCACTTGGGCACCTTCCTAGTAATAATAATAATACTAATAGGTCTAATCTGAACTTCACTTACCCTGTTTGTCAACTGATAAGTTCATGGTATTAGATACTTTGCTATATTGATTCCTTGGAATATTACTGAAATTATTGTTGTAGTATGATGTGGATATGAAGGCATTTTCAATTTTGCAAGCTTCAGATTCTGTCATAAGGCACTTGACTGAGAGAAACAATAGGCAATAATGATTTACCTGAAACCCCCCGTCAATTGATGCTTTAGCACCACTTTGGAAATAGACTGCCTTAGGTTCTGTTCATTTACAGGAAAAACTCCTTGCAAGTTTATAGATAGGCAGGGCCAGCCCTAGGCAATTTTCAAGTGTAAGCAAGCAGTATTTCTGGCATCCCCCCCAAAAAAACTAATCACTGAATAATGGAGTGCGCTGATTCCATGGCTTGGGGATGAGTGCTTCTTCGCTCTTCCCCCACCCCACCTCCAGCTTTGGAGGGGCGGTGGGAGCCTCCCACCACCCCTCCGAAGCCAGGAAGGGGGGGAAAGAGCACCCATCCCCAAGCCATGGAATCAGCACAGGGATGAGTGCTTCTTTGCTCTCCTCCCCTCCCGGCTTTGGAGGGGTGGTGGGAGGCTCCCACTGCCCCTCCAAAGCCAGGAAGAGGGAGAAAGTGTGAAAGAGCACCCATCCCTGAGCCACAGAATCACGGGGCGAGCCTCCCACCGCCCCTTTGAAGCCAGAAGGGGGGGAAGGGTGAAAGAGCACCCATCTCTGAGCCGCGGAATTGCGGCACGGGGATGAGTGCTTCTTCACTCTCCCTCCAACTTTGGAGGGGCGGTGGGAGCCTCCTACCACCCCTCCAAAAGGGGGGAGTGTGAAAGAGCACCCATCCCTGAGCCATGGAATAATGGTGCAGGGATGAGTGCTTCATCGCTTTCCCCGCCTTCCAGCTTCGGAGGGCCAGTGGGAGGCTCCCACTGCCCCTCCCAAGCCAGGAAGGGGGGGAAATACAAAAGAGTACCCATCCCCGAGGCGTGGGAAAGCAACAGAAATGGCTGCAGTGGTGAGGGAGCCGCAGCCGCTTCTATTGTTTTCCCGCACTGTGGGGATGGGTGCTCCTTTGCTCTCCCCCCTCCCAGCTTTGGAGGGGCAGTGGGAGGGTGAGGGAGCCTGGCAGAGAGGGAAGTGGAGGCAAGCAGGCCGGCTTGCAGCCAGGTGGGCTAATCACGCTCTCCAAGGCACCTCAACTGCACCCTCTAGAGGACTGCGCCTTCTGCAAGTGCGTAGTTCACATATAGCTTGAACCACCCCTGCAGATAGGGTAACCTGGACTATGATAACTCATCAGCTCCAATTTGATTTGTGGTCCCATTACAAACAAATCTTAAGAAGCAATATCTTAATGAAAATTACAAAAGACTATATTTTTCATGGAAGAAATTGGCTGATTTTGAGATGTATGTATTAATCAGCTGATGGGACCAGATCAAAAATTGTTACCATTCTTCATATTGCAGTTTACATACCATTGACAGTGTGATTTGGTGGTCATATATAAGCTAACCAGATCTCAACCATTCTTGATGTGCTGGAAGATCCAATACTATCCTCAGATAAACTGAAACCAGGAAATGTAATTTACAAATATGTATTTGAAAGCAGCATTTGAGTCCAGGGTTCAGATTCCTATCCAGCCATGAGACACATTGGATTAATTTGTAGTTTTTATTTTCTTCCTATCTAAAGTTTGCCATTTTCTTTTTCTAACAATGAAATTAAGAACTTATATCTGCCTCATAACTGAACAAGACATTTAGTCACCATTTAATCTTTCATTTGCTCTAATGTAGCATTACTGATATCATTGCTTGTATAAAAAATGAAAGGATTTAGAAAAATGGAAGCAATCTATCAAGATGAGATCACTTTCTAGAAAAGCAAGAACATCTGTAAATTCAGAGTTGTTCAGTTCTTGGATCCATCAGCCAAAAAAATCTCAATCTCTTTTAAACATTACTAAAAGGTGATACTTTGATCAACAGGAAAGTATACGGAAATAAAATTTATTGAAAACATAAGTGTTCTGGTGTGACCAACTATAGTGACCCTTTTGTCATTTTCAAACTGTTAAACTTCTCTTGAACTCTACTGATGGAATTATGAATGACCAGAGTTCTAGATTCATTTTGTGCACTGGTCAAATTTTAATTTACTGTGATGCTTTATACAGATTCCCTTAATGGTTGCAAGCCACTTCCAATAAAATTTTATTTAAATGTGAATCTCACAATTTCATAGTGTATGATATATATTCACTTTCCAAAGGGTATTTTGGTTAGAACTGTAGATTATCAACTATTTGATCTTTGCATGCAAGGACAAATAATTAACTTTTTTTTTTACCCACAGTGAGAAAAAGGAGCATTCTTCCACAATGTTGACTTCATATTGGTCTTTTAAAATGTGACAGAATAATTTTGTGACAAAAAATTATATTACGCAAAAAGAAACCTCAATGCAAGAAAATGGTTTCTTGCACGAGATAACAGTGTTTTCTATGCAAGAAATCAACTTTCTATACAAAAAACAATGTTTTTGCACACAAACACTCCTCCCCACACAATACTTTAAGATATTGACTATGAGGAGAAAACTGCACAACATTCTTACTTTGCTTTTGTTCTTCTCGAATGCCTGAGAATTCTATTTTTCAACCTTGGGAGGAATAATTAGTCGTTTGCATTCTTGGTTTGGATTATATTCATGAAATGGTTCCCAGACGTGCCCATCTAAACTGAAAATTAGTGAATTGTTGCAGGAGTGGGTTAACAGAAATCATATTTTCTTTCTCCTGGCACTAAAAAGATTAAAATGTAAGTGCTGAAAAAGTTTCTATAAGGAGAGAATTCCCCAGCTCTAGTGCATATTTTTTCCATTTTCTCCTTTCTAGTTTGTGTTGATAGGAGTTTATGTAATTATTTGACTCCAAAGGGCTTCCAAACCAATACTGTGACTTTCACTAGTGATATTGCATTACTTGGGGAAGCTAGATTTCCACACAGCTTGAAGAAGTAACATTGTAAAACTACAAGTCCCAGAATTCCTTAGCCAGCACGGGCACTGGGGAATTCTGTGCTTGTTATGGGTTTTTGGTTCAAGACAAGAGAGACTTTTATTGCAGCATAATGACAACTCGTGTGCTTTTTCTAGGAGCATAAAATAGGAAGTGTTGATTCCTTTGCCATATTAGTAGGACACTGTAATTAAAATTTTATGATGCTTCAAGAAATAGAAAATATATGTGTTGTTGGCAAAAGTCAGAGGGATAATCCCAAACATCTGATGTTCTTTTGTAAAAAGCATAAGATTTCACCAGAGGACATCTGAGTGGTAAACACAGTTAAGCAAAACTCAGATGTTCAATAGTTTAATGGTTACATCACTGAAGCAATAAAATGTTTTTATCTCCAGAATTTATGTGGTATTCCCCATAGGACAGTGATTTACATGACACCCTTCAGCTCAATGGATTAATTGTCAAAACAGTAACCAGGTTCTGTATTAAAAATTCACATATGTTTGCATACACATACATATGCACATAAAAAGGCAGTGCTCTGATTTAGGTCCCACTTGACAAGCACAGATCAAGCAATCTAAAGCTTAAAAAACAAAATGTATCACCCCTTTTCCAACTCCTATCCAGTCTTGTCCACCATTGACAGGAAGCCTGCTGCGGTATCTCTCTAGCAGCAGAGAGAAGAATGTCTGTTGGAAGTGTTGGAATGGAGGAGTTGCTCAATGAGCAACACAGCTGCTTCGTAACTCCATGGTCACAGTCCAAATCAGAATCCACTGGTGGGGGTCCTCCATCTGCAGATGAAATATGCATCATGGAGTTGTGGAGATGCTCCTTCATGTCTAAATACTTACTCCCTGTTTTTGTACAGCAATCCTCTTTACAGAAGCATCAATTTACAGACTATTTTCCAGGAGGAATGCTTCAGTCTAGAGTTGGTTATACTGTAATCATTAAAATCATGATGTAGAGAAGAAGATATGGCTATGGTCATGGGCCTCAATGAATAAAATGGCACACCCAGCACTGCTATCTGCTGGAAGTAGAAGCCATAGTTAGGAATAAAGCCAGAACCAAAAGTCTTTTAAGCTATTCCATTTATTCTTTTTACTGGAACTATCCTTATCTTTTTTCCCTTTTTGTCACACATGTGGGATGGGACAAATCCGTTTTACCAGAAGCCTGCTTGTTTTCATCTGCTAAAAACAGCTGTGCTGGTGTGTATAGTATACAAGTGGAATGTTCTGGATATGTATTTGAGGTCTGAAAGAAGAATGGCATGGCTTCAGATTTTCCCAGTAAGTGCTGCAAGCCATTTCAAAGATGTAGTTATCATAAACTACAAAGCACTGCTTAGATCCTCCTGCGATTACACTAAACATTGATGTTAACCTACTAATTTGCTTCCAAATTAGGATATCATATATAAGTAAAAAATAATCCAAGATAGGGAATACAAACAATTCTTGCATTGGAAATAGGATGCTTGTTCCTTGATAGTTGCCTTTAAGGAAGGGATGGACTGGGAGAAGAAAATTGTTCACTTGTTCTGATGACACACCTTGATGGGATTTCTGTATTAACATGAATAACAAGCAATCTGATATTCTACACATGAACAGGTTTTCTTGATTTACCTATGCGGTACAGTTGTTTTTATTCCTAGACACAGTTGTGTAAGGAAACTGCAGAAAAGCCATGATCTATCAACTGTAAGAAATATTATTCAAAGACGCATCATGCCAAACCATAAATCTTTCCTAACATGGCTACATGACTAAAGGAAATGGACAACAGTGAATAAGCCAAATTTTAATGTCATTAAATTTACAAGACTGTTTTTTTCATTAATGAACCCCTGAAAAAATTCAAAGGAATCCATTGGTTGCTGGTATTTGTATGCCAAAACAGCAATGAATCCACTCTAGGGTTTACAATGAACTGTCAAAATGCTAAATCAAACCTCAGTTAAATCTGTAAGGCATTTCTTGCCCCAGTGACAGGGAAGCCATTGGAATCATAGCTAAAGGAACAATTCCTCAGAAATCAATTTGAAACCTGCTGCTTTCAGTGCTGATTTGTAAAACTAGTCTTTAAAATATATATATTTCTGACTACTGGCCACATTCATTAACTAGTTTCTACAATATGTCACTCTATTTTAACGCATCTTGTTTTAGCAACTGTTTAGCTCCTCTCATTGCTCTCTTGTGACCGTTCTCTTCAATATCTTTCCTAATACAGTGTCCAGCTGAGACCCAGTTAGTGGTGAGGAAATTATTCTTCTTGAATAAGGATATTCTTCCCAAGCCAGTACTTGAAAAGAATATTTAGTTTTAGTTTTTAATGCAACTAAATTGCTCGATTCATACAGTAACCACAGACAATGTTGACATCTTCCATATGCTATTTCTAAATTGATTTAAAGTGAGTATATATTTGAAGAGTTAGGGCATTCTTCTGGGATGTATTTTAGGTCTCAAGATTTTCTGCTGAATATCTGACAAAAATGTCAACCGTTTAGCCGATATGATGAATCTTTTCTTGGTGTCTGGTGCTGAGAAATTCTGCCCAGACTTCTCAGAGTAAGGATGATAAACATAAACTCAAAATTTCCAGAAGTCCTTAGCCAAGGTTCTATAATGAAAAGGCAACTCATTCCTTGGTGATTATATTCAGATGTATGATTTTTTTGAAGAGACCATAAGGTAAACCAGGTGGACGGTTGTTAAAAGAAAATACTTTTAATGGGGATGTCTGTAGAGAGGGATACTCTAACTTAGATTTATAAAAGCTAAGAACAAGTCAAAACTTCTTCTAAAGTTTATTTTATGAGGGATATAAAACAGAACTATACTGTAAAAGACAGATATGCAGGAGAAGCTTGCTCAAACCATGGGCTTTTATTTTAAAATGAAAAGCTTTTTTCTGTTTGTATTTCAAAGATGTTGATTGCAGTGGGTTAGAGCTTTTACCTCTTGGAAAATTTGATTGGCCCAGCACTTAGAAAAAAGCAATTGCTTAGAGCTATAATTGCAACAGTATCTATAGTAGCAGAGTACTTGAATAATGGCATTTTTCAGGGGTAAATTGTTAATTTTCTGTTTCTAAAACTTAACTAATTAGTTAAAAATGCCTTTAAGAACATTTAGATACTAAAAAGGCATGGACCTGTGGCATAAAACACTCTACAACTATCTCATGATCTACAACTTTACATGAGACAACAGCTCAGTCATGTCGTACTTCTCTTCCCTTCTCAAGTGAAGTTGAATCTCTGTAATGATAAACATAGTTACAGTTACACTATGAAGAGTAATTTTAAACATAATTACTGAGGTCCTATAACTGGCCCACACTTAGGACGTTATTCCACAGAGCCCCCCCTCCCCCGGTTTCTAGACACTTTTAAAACAGAAAGGAAATTATGTATGATGGAGCCTATCCCACAACACAGAGGAACTTCCTGTCTGCCTTGTTAGAAAAATGGGTCAGGAAACCGGGTTGGGGGGGGGGGGAGAGAAGACCTTCAGGGATCATCTTCAGAGCTCAGAAATTGGAGAAAGGGGGGAAAGACACATGGGATGGGTTCTGTCAAATTTACCCATGTTGAATCGTTTCAGTGATATGGATTAAGAGACATTCCTGTGGGCAGTCCCCTACCAGACATTGACATTCCTCTCCAAAAATCCTGCTTCATGAACCTGGCATGGTAATTTTTAAAAATTATTTTAATAATTAGAATACTGAAATTTCATAATATCTTTGTTTATCTTGTCATATTGCCTTCATAGTCTTCTTGGCTTTTGAAGTTGTGGTACAGTTAGTTTTTTTAAATTTCGGACTTCTGCATTGGAGAGTACTGAGATTGGGAGGAAAGCCCAGAATCCCCAAAGTGGTGTCCAGTTATGATCAGTGCCTTGGGTCTACTCCAGTGCCTTGGGTCTACTTTTTCATTGCTGGATTACACTCTAGAAAGTGGCAAGCTTGTGTTAGAGTTCAAGTAATAATCTCCCATATGTAGCATTGCCTGTCTGCTTGATTCTTCCCACAAATTTCTTAAGAAAATGAACTTGTCAAAGTGGTTCTAATGTTGCTCCAATTTGGAGAAGATATAGTGTGAAAATGCACGCATTTATAAATGATATGTTAGTATTTTAGGGGCTATTTGTGGAATAATGAGAGAGAGAGAGAGAGAGAGAGAGAGAGAGAGAGAGAGAGAAGAGAAGAGAAGAGAAGAGAAGAGAGATGCAGGGGAGGGGGACACAACCATTCTATCTAGACATCGTTTGCTTCTTCTAAAACCTGTAATTACTTCCAGGTATAAAGAACCTCAAATAAACTGGTACAACTCCAGTAGCAGTGATATAATTGTTATGTTTAATATTAATTCCATGATTGAAATTATCCAATGGTTATAGTTGACAGTGTCTTACTTTTTAAAACACTTTAAGCATTCTTTTCCATTATAAATTATTATCTTATAAAAGCCAAGCCCACAACAAAAGCACAGTATAGAAACACTTGATTTCATGCAACTGTGAAATTAGAGCCTATATGGAAATTGTAAGCAGTAGCCGAGTCCCTTGCTTTTGAAACCAAAGACTGAATTGTTCAATTATGAATGAGAACAATGGGGGCTTTTAAGAGAATGATGTGTGGAACATCAGCTTTTATGCAGTGCAAGATGCAAGTCTAAAGTGACTGAGGAATTGGGCCAGTTCCCTCTGTTGTGTAAAATTTCAGATACAACTTCATAGAAAGCAGACCATTGTAATGGCTCCAGTCCCATGTTAATCTAATACAGACAAGAGACAAAATTCCCCTCTTACACAGGGCACTGTTTAAAACAAACTGTGAAGGGTACTCAGTTACAAACTAAATTGAACAGATTCCATTTGGCTGTATGGCAAAGTCCACTGTTTTCTTTTTGTTCATGCACTAAGGTTTTAATTAAAGGCAATATTTTGTTTGCAAGTCAATGGAGTCTGAACTTCTTTCAGTTTAAGAACAAGATGCAAAGCACAGAGTGATGGAATAATTTAGAAGAGTACAAAAGATATTCACTAAAAGCACCATACACGCAGAGCTGAGTGACCAGATTAAAATAGAGTTGCATCTGCTCAACCATTTAATGTATATGTTAGTGGAAAATCTTGACTGTGCAGGTGGGTACAAAGAGCTAAAGATGTAGGAGGCATTGCCAAAGAATGCACAGAACATTTAGCAATGTCTCATACATTTTTACATAATGGGCAAAATGCTTTTCCCCTTGATTACTTGAGCATTCATCCAACATGACCCTCCAGTTAGACTTTGTGTGTAGATGCATATGTACAAAGAAATGGATGTAAGTGATTCATTTTGGAAATTTGTTTGGGATCTATAATTGACTCTCTTCTTTTATTTATTTCAAAACCAGGGACAGAAACAATATTATTACAAAATTTAAAATGTTTGAAAATCATGTTTCCTGAATATCACAGTTCAGGACTAATTCTGCACAAAATTCACATGGGATAGTTTTATGCAAAATTGCATTTTCCACCTGGAAAATAATGTTGTAGAAAACAATAATTCTGCACAGAAAATCTGTTTTATGAATGAAGAAACTATGCAGATTTTGTGCAGAACAAGTTCTCAACTTTGAAATCAAGAACGGGTCCCCATGGGGAGATGGGGCAGGATATAAAGTTTGTTTGATTGGTTGAACATGATTTTTGAAGACTTTTTGCAGAATAAAAGGCTAAAATTGCTATTGCATTCGTTCAGGAGAAAATTAGTAAAGAGAATTACATCCCTAATTAAAAAGAGCATGGAAATAAGAGTTTAACTATTTTTGTTTGTGTTATTTCTTTTCCTAATCTAAATTCCTTCCCATGGCTAACATTTGGCCTCAGTAGGAAAGAAATTTTATCTCTAAATTTTTCTCCCCAGTCTGCCCCCACTTGAAGCAGGAAACATGTATATCATCCTTTGAATAAATACAAAAGTGAGAACACTTTTAACAAGTTACTCAGAAGTTCGAAATATGATACAGTCAGCCATTTGCACAAAAATCCAGCCTTCTTTCTCACATTTAATGGTGGATAGTTTGGCCAATGTAATTATGCTGCTATATATTGGTTGTCATAGTAGTATGCCCTCAAGTCATTTTTCTTAAGGGAATCCTAAGGCAAATCTGTCACAGGTTGGTAATATTCGCTCAGCAGAAGACTTTGCCTTCCTCTGAGATTGAAAGATTATGTCTGTCCAAAATCACCCAGTGTTTTTCCATGACTGAGTGGAGATTTGAACCCTGAGCTCCAGACTTAATCCAACATTACCATACACTGGCTTTGTTAAAAATGTATGAAACCAAGAACATCAGAATACCCAATCATGTTGTAGTGTGTAGTTTAGCTGAGTGTGGATTGGTTACATAGCCTTTAGTTTCTCTTTTCATTTTACAATCAGGACAAAAAGTATGTTTACTTCTTTAGCATGCATTCTCATTTCTAATGTGTGGCGTTGAATTTACAATTTGCATCTAATGACTGGAGCAGTACCAGAAAGAAAGCATGGTGTCTTACAGTAGTTGTCTATGGAAGCACTCAATCTCTTTATGGCTAGCAGGGAAATTACCCCCACAGGCTAAAACAGATCACTTCCAGAACTCTCTGCATTTGATTTAAAACTAATCAAGGAGTGCAGAATCCAAAAATATCTGAGTGTATACATTTCTCCTCACCCACTGGTTCATTTTGGATTCCCCACTGTATACTGCAAAATTGACTAATAGAGGACTATACTTCTGGGGAATTATTAAATGATTGTACTGGCAAGCAGTACTCTAGACTTTGTTTATAACACTGTGGGCAGTAAGACAGGTATAAATACTTTAGGACAGTAACTTACCAGAGGGATAACATTACTCCTTTGATGACCAGTCATGGAATAATGACACCAGAAAGATGGATTAAATAAGAGCCATATTATTTGATCTATAACCTTTTTAGTTTTAATTTCATCTAGAAAGGAGCAAGAAGGATGGGCAACTTGATGTGGATCCAGCTGAGGTCAAGTGTCAACCTTGACAACCTCCTCAGCTTTCCCTTGGGCAGAACACCTAAGCCCCAAAGTCATTCCAAAAATTGGGTTGCTCCTTGGCTGGCCATTAACTAGAAGGTAAACCCAGGGTATTCCATCCAAGACCCAGGACTTTATGAATTAGAGCAAACCCACATGTTGACCTCAAGTGTAGACTTGTTCCCCACCCAAATCCCAAGAGCTAAAGACTTAAAGAGATGGTTCCCCACCCAAATCCCAAGACCTAAAGACTTAAAGAGGTGGTTGCAGAACCCTATTCTTTACCAAAGAGGTGTCAAGATGTACACCAAAATCATATATTCTCCCTCTCACTGCGTATTAGCAACAGCCTATTTATAGGCATCACCCTTAGCCAACCATCAGTCCTCTAGATACAGTATGAGCAAAACAACAGTCAAGCCTTGAATACTTTGGCTCTGTCCCTATTATGTACCATATGCAACAATCCTTTATCTCTGGAGGCTAATGGCTATCAAATCTTCCCCGGCAGGACTGTTTGCCACGCACCACATGTATTAGTAATATAATGTTAAACACTTAAATTAGTTATACAGTTATGTGAGTGTGGCCTTACAAAATAACTATGAAAGCAAGTTCAGATGTAAATTACAGTACAAAGGGGTAAAGGTATCCCTATGTTACAGTTGTAATGTACTTATGTTTTCCTTATTGGAAGAAAGGGAATAGTTATCAGTAAGTTGCTCGCTGCAAGCAGCTCCCTAGAAATTCTGGTCTATTTTTTAAAAAACTAGAAATGCATTTTGCTGTACATGTCCCAATATTGTGCTTGGCTCCTGTTATGCTGCATCAAGAGTGTTGAAATAACAGTGAGATGGACAGAAAGATGGTTGTGCCAATGCCCAGTGGCCTGTAGCATTCCACTGGGCTTTTTGAAAGTCACTTAAAATCACTATTTTATTTAGATTTGGGAAATGGAAATTAGACTTATACATTTAAATTATCATTACAATGGAAACTAATGAGAAGTGTGATTAGAACTATCATTATGGCTACTTATTTTTTTTCAAATGTAACTTTCCAAGATCAGCAGTGAACCCTTGACTTGAAGATCATATATGTGTTGAAAATACTTGTAAAACAGTTTTTGTTTCTGTTCCATTTTACTGCCCCCTGAAGTCTGGAGAAGCCATCGGGTTCTGGCTCCCTGGCAAGAAACATCCAGACCTCTTGTAGTTATGTACAGGGCTCCATTGTTTTCCCTGGACATGCACCAGACTTAAACAGAGGCATTCACAGGGAAAATATACTTTTCCTACAGTCTGGTGAGAGCAGAAAGATTTTGTCTGACAGCAAGTCTCCATCTGAAAACAGGAAGTCATCTTTGTGATTCACAGTAGGAAGCTAAACTGTCCTTGAACCTAAACCAGGGGAGCCACAGCCCATCTCTATATCATAACACCTATCCACATTTATAAAACCAATACTTGAAAGTATGTGTGCATTTGGAGTTAAACTTCTGAAAAATAGTTTAATAAGCATCATTTTTATCAAGACTTTTGTCTGGGAATTCTCATTTTCAGAGGGCAGTCCTTCACAAAAGCAAACCTCTCTTGCTGCTTGAGCAAAAGAAACGGGCTGGTTTATTAGGTTGGCATGGTTCTTAGTGTAAACATATCACCAGTTCCCCAGCCAAAAATGCCACCATTATCATTTTACAAGAACTGCATATAGTTAAAGTCTCACCCAGACTGATTTTTAAAATGTTAGGAAATTGAGGCTTTTATTCTTGTATATGCAACTTCTTTTTCAGAAAATCAGATAATATTTCAGTTATTCCAGGAAGTTTGAGGGTTTCCTTCTATCTTGCCTGATGCTTTTTAATCCTAGCAAGAGCGTATATCTGAACAGATAGGTTCAAATACATTTGTTGATGGATAATAGGTCGTAAAGTTCAGTGTGGGTAAGTCTAGTCCTCTTCTGCTCCCTTCGTATTTACTCATAGTGATTGTAATCTACAATCTTCTGTTTCTGCCCCCAAATATCTTCATTAACTTATTTAGTAATATCTCTATAGCATTAGTGTTATAGTGAAAATAAATGTTATTTCTGTGCTGGAAAGAGTTTTATCTCCTTCCCTGTCCTCTCCTCCCAATGTCACACCACTCAATATAGAGCACGATTTGTGGTTTAAGATTGTGAACTCAACTCTAGAACACCACAAACAATTAGTTTTCTGGCAAAATCCTTCTTCAACTCTTTTTCCTCCATCTCCTTCTTTTGTTTTGGAATCTCCAACACTTTTTGGTTTGTAATTGATATTTTTCCCTTAGTTTCATTTTAATTTCTTTATTAACTTTCCATCCTTTAACATTTTAAGCTAATGTTATCTTTTTGAATTTGTCTTAATTTAATTAAATTGTTAGTAGATTAGAATTTATATAAACAAGCCTTTATTATGTATTATTATATTATGCTTCCTTTCCTTTTGTATTACATCAGATTTATATTATCCTATATCACCATTCCATTTTTATGTAATCCATCCCAATTTATTAATTGATGCTAACTGATGCATTATTGAAAATTTCTTAAATTATTGGTAGGTACCTAATACAAGATATAAGGAATTTTCCTTCTCGCTCCCCTGTCTCCTGGAGTATCATTTCCTCATCCCAGGACAGCATGAGAAGGGTTGTAATGTTTTACAGTAAGGCCTCGCTTATCCAACATTCTATATTATCCAACGCAGTCTGCCCCCCTCCTGGATCCGCAGCTGTTTCTCTAGGCAGCAATTCTATCTTTATTTGTAGTCAATTTTTTAGTAATCAATGTTTTTGTAGTCAATGTTTTCAATACATTGCGATGTTTTGGTGCTAAATTCGTAAATACATTAATTACTTCATAACGTCACTATGTATTGAACTGCTTTTTCTGTTGATTTGTTGTAAAACATGATGTTTTGGAGCTTAATTTGTAAAATCATAACATAATTTGACATTTAATAGGCTTTTCCTTCATCTCTCCTTATTATCCAACATTTTCACTTATCCAATGTTCTGCTGGCCCATTTAAGTTGGATAAGCAAGACCCTACTGTATTTTATTTCTAGGAGTTCTTTTGGGGCTTGAGGGGAAGGGGTGGGTGGGAGATGGCAATGAAGACTTATCCCTGGGTAGTACCAGGACTACCTGGTAGTGAGTCTCCAATACCCCATTAGACCCAGGCCTTACAGGAAGGCCCGGATCTAATAGGGTGGCTCTAATACCTAGTTTGATCTGAATTAATTTGGCTTTACCAGAGGCGTCATTTGGATGCCTGCAGTAAAACCAAGACAGGTCTCGGTTTTAAGGCCTGTCTGGATGGGCCCTGCGTAACACAGTTTTTTGGGTTTGATTTTATCATATGAAAGAAAACCAGTATTTTAATATAATATCTTGATGCAGACTTAGATGTTACAATTTCAGCCCTACCTTACATTTGGAATAATTCTATAGTTTATGTACATGCACAAATATCTTTAAAAGAATAGAGAATGATACAAAATCCAAAATGCAGCATCCAAGTATGAAAATTATTAGACGATGTGATTGATTGGTTTTATTTATGCTTTGAGAAGTGTGCAGACCAACCTTATAGCTGTACAAAGAAAGTATGATATATTATGTCCCTCTCCCTTTTCTGTTCATAATACACATGGCATATATATCTTTGAAACAGGTCCAGCAATGTACATGCCACAAGGCTGAAATGTCATATGAATGACCAGTTTTATTGCTCAGCCAAAGACTGAATTGGTGTTCTTTCTGGAATCTTTGTTTCTTTAATGGCATCCCGTTATATCTAATGACTTAGTCTTTTAGTGAAGGGAGACTAATTTATGTGTCTCTCCTGGCTTTCCTATTTATTCCAAAGTGTATTTCAGATGAACTGTTATAAAGAAATTCCATATGAATTGCGTAAAGGGGAGTTTTGTTCTTGCACACTTGCTCTTGGGTTTAACTTTAATTTCTCTTTCACATAGCAAAGTGGTCCCATATTACCTCATCTTTTAACCTTTATTAAAAATGTAGAATAGAAATATGTATCTAGAAAATATCCCCATAACTATATAGAGAAATATTTTAACAAGTACAGATTAGTGCAATCACCTCTCCAGAGATGTTTTCTTCTTCAGACAGCTTGCAAAAAACATGAGCTCCTGCGTTTTTACTTGGAGCATCCAAACGATGCCTCACGTAGTGGATTAGTCCCTCTCAGAGACCTGGGTATAATCCAATATGGCTGCTGTCTGGACTGCCCCCTTAGAAGTCGTGGGGCTTCTGGGGGGGCATTCCACACAACCTCACATTTTCCAGACTCCATGAGCCTGGAAAACCTAGAGGGCTGTATACCCCCCCCCCAGAAAAAACTTAAAAACTAAACATTACTTACCCAGCTGCCATTACCCTGCTGCCGGCCCTCTTCTGGCATGTAGAAATGATGTGCCAGGAAGGGGGGGGCAGGAGCAATTTTCCTCCTGGCCTCCCCTTCTCCTGGCGCATCATTTCTACATGCCAGAAGAGGGCCAGCAGCAGGGTAATGGCAACTGGTTAAGTAATGTTTAAAACCTGCTTTTCTGGACAGATTTTGTTGCTGTCCAGGTTTCCTGCCAGATGGTCAAGCAGGGCATCTGGATACCCCCCCCCCCGGAAAATGCAATGTTTTCTTCCAGTGTAGGGACAGAAGTCTGGCCTGACCCAGGTTTTTAAACCCAGATCAAACTGGACTTTTCCCCATGTGTGGAATTGTCCAAAAAGGCAGCAAACTTTCCCCCTCTGGATTTGATTTATTTTTCTATCCCTAAACAAAGATTAAAATAGGCAATAGGGATGCATACTCCCAACTGTTAATATAAATTCTCGTTCACGGTTTGATTTCCTAGATGCATGTTTTAGCAATACTCTTACAAATTATAAATTAAACCTATGTTTACTTTCCAATGGACAATAATACAAAACATGGTAAAGGCAAGATACCAAAAAGGATAATAAGTTGTGACAGGCAGGTTTATTTCACCGCTTTTAGAGTACTCCTAAAATGTAATAAATCTATCACTCAGTTTGATTCTTAGAATATGCTTTAAAGAGACATCACCCACACCCAGTCAACAATACTCTAAGTTTTCAGAAATATTTATTGATTACATTTGACCCAAGACAAAGAAGAGCTGAAGCACAGGGGTGAAAATCATATGGTCCAAATGTTGCTGAACTACATCTTCCATCAGTTCTTGACAACATAGACAAAGATGAGCAATGCTGGTAGGTGCTGCCAACATCTGGAAGTTTAATTTCTCCATATGTTGTATTACATGTATTGCTTTTTCACAGATTGGTCATGTGGGGGAATAATGGACATTGAGTCAGATTCATTTGCATGAATAATTGGAATAGTATTATCTGTCCCCTATAAAACAGAGGGATCTTTAGCATAGCAGGTTAAACCACCAGCTGTAGAAAATCTTGCCAATCAAAAGGTTGGCAGTTCAAGCTCCTTCAATTTGATTGGGAGGATGTTTACGAACTATACAAAGTCCCAGAATACTTGTAAAGTACCTATACAAACAAACGATAGTCTATGTACAAAGAAAATGTGTCCAAATGAGGATGTTTACGAACAACAAAAAGCTCCACAGAATGGAAGATGGAGTGTCAACACCATCCTGTGGCTGGAGTTGAGCACAGCTTTCAGATGCCAGAGATGGAAAAAGATGGGGAAACCATGCTTATGTATTGTATGTCCTTGTTAATTGTATAACATCACTGAATGTTTGCTGTATATGTGTTCTGTAATCCGCCCTTAGTCCCCGCTGAGAGATAGAGCAGAATATAAAGTATATTATTATTATTATTATTATTATTATTATTATTATTATATTTCTAGCATAAAGCTAGTTGTGGAATAACATTCCAATTTCACTCCCAGATGCTAAGAAGAATCCATATGTCTGCTCATATACATATTTTTACATCATTGTATCCCCCAGTGTATGGGCTGCATGAATTGAGCCAATGTGTACTTTTCATAATGGAACTTAATCTAGACAAGTCAGATGTTCTCCTGGTCAGTTGAAAAGCAGGTCATAGGATAGGGATTTTACTTGAGCTGGATGTGGTTACACTCTCCTTGAAATGTCAGGTCTGCAGTGTGGCATCCTCCTGGATTCAGCTCTGAACCCAGATACACAGGTTTCAGCACTGACCAGGAGTGTTGTTTCCATACCTAAAGTTCATGTGTCAGCTGTGCCTATTCCTTGAGACGTCAGATTTACCGTGACATGCTTTGATTACATCCTATTTGGAGGAGCCCCCCGGTGACGCAATGGGTTAAACCCTTGTACCGGCAGGACTGCGGACCAAAAGTTCAGCCATTCAAATCCGGAGAGTGGGGTGAGCTCCTGTCTGTCAGCTCCAGCTTCCCATGTGGGGACATGAGAGAAACCTCCCACAGGATGGTAAAGCATTCGAGCATCCCTTGGGCAATGTCACACCAGAAGCAACTTGCAGTTTTTCAGAGTGCTCCTAACATTAAAAAACATTCTATTTGGACTACTGTAGTACACTCTACGCTAGGCTGCTTTTACAAACTGTTCAGAAACTTCAGCAGGTCCAAAATGTTGTAATGAGAATGCTGCCTGATTCCTGTTCTAAAACAGCTTCACTAACAGTAGTTTGCTTCTCACACAGTGCTGGTTATGACCCATAAAAGCCGATGTAGTAGGTCCACTATCTGAAAACACATCTCCTCATATTAATCTGTCAGAGTTTTCAGATCTATGAGGGGGAGGTTTCTCTAAAGACCTTATTGTAAAGGCCCGTGGATTTGCACCATATTGGGGCAAATTCATGGGCTCCTGGTGGAGGACATGGAGAAGTCGTTGCTCCATGTCTTGCATCGCTCACTTTACCTTGCCCCATCCCATGGAGGCAAGCATCACTGCGCAGCTTCTCCCCATTGTTGGCAAGGCAACATGGCATGGAGCCCAACCATGTGAAGAGTTCCATGCTGAAAATGGAGGTGAAGCAACGTATGATGGGCAAATCGACCCACGTGATGAGGTAGTGATCACCATCACATTTGGTGAGGACATCAGAGAAAACTACATCAGAGACTGTTCCCATTCTCTCAAATTCACTTTTATGAGAGGTTAGTCTGATCCTCTCTGCTCACCCTTCACCAGCAGGCAAAGGTCTTTTTGTTTAAATTAATTGTTAAAGTGCAGGAAGATAGATTTTTATTAAGGTTTATGCTTAATTTTTTCCCAACATTTGTGTGTCCTCTACATGATTTTATACAGACATAATATTATTTTTTAAATGTCATTAATTTTTTTAATTTATTCCTTTTGGCCTTCTCTGTGTTTTCTACTCTAAGGAAAAAGTGGCATACAAACAAATAAATGGAAAAATAAACTGAAATCGGTACTTTCAGTTGATGTCTGATGTTAGGCAGAACACTAACTTGGTAATAGCTACATCACAATTGCCAACCCTGAATGTCACGAATATTGGCTGTCTCTTATTGCCATTTGAAAACCTGGCAAGACTAGTAAGCAACCAAAAACAAAATGATTTCACAGTGATGTTCGTTATATGAATGTATCCTTCCTCATCAGCTTCAAAATGCAAGAGTAACTTCTGGTTTGATTTTAATCTAATATGCTGTATCTGATTTATTTCCTTCCTGCAGTTGGAATGAGTCCATGGGAGGGTGGAGAAAACATGGATCACATTAAAGACTGTGCTCAGGAGGAATTTTTCATTGTGATTTGGGTGTTCTGCTTAGGGATGCGGTTTGACACTACGTACAGGATGGGAAATTGGCTTATATTTAATTAGGTGCCCATGATACTGACCTGTAGATATGCCTTTTAAATACAAATTGGAATTCAGAAAACTATTCGTTTACAGCTGATACATTCCTATACTTTACTGATTTTCATGAAAATATATTCCACTGAATTCAAAGGGATTTTTATGTAGAAATATATAGGGTTGCAGTGGAATTCCAAGGTCTTCTCTGATGTGGCAACTGTCTTTCTTTTTCTCCCATAAGCCCCTAGGGTGGTGTCTGTTTTTCCTATCATCAAGTTGTTTGTCTAAGGTTAAACATCAGATGTTTAGCATCTAATCAGAGTAAGGTCAGGGCCTTTATTTCTAGTTTTATTCAGGCATCCTCCATGCTAGATGCTTAGCTCAGTATAAAATGCCTCAGAGCAGCCCCAGATCCAGCATATTTATTCCAAAGCTGTGGCTGCTTTTCCACATAACTGAGTAGGCCACTCCACTGAAGCAGTGTACATCTTACTGATCAACTCTGTTTCTTCATGTTTATGTGTGCACACTGTTGTGATATCAGCAGAAGAACCCATACAACCAGGAAGAAGGAGGGGACATTGCCTGGTTACACAGGCACTTCTGTCAACGTTAGGATAGATTGTCCATGTAATCAAGAAGAAGTAGAAAGGATTGTCATCTCCTTCATGTTGAACACGTGTGCTCCATTTTGATGTCAGCAAAAGCACTAGTTATGGTCAGGAGCTCATTTGGAGTTCACATTCCACCTCCTTTTCTTGCACTCTTGGACCAAATCTAGCTATTCAGACTGCCCTGAAACTAGGGGACACTCCAGCATTTCCGGCAAAAACAAACAAACAAAATAATATTCATAGAAAGTAGCTGTGCATTTTGAAGACAGACAGCCTTCTATTCAAGGTGAGTTTGGATTTTTTATTTTATTTTTTTGCTAATGTAGAGTAGGAAGAGTTCTATGAACAGTGTTGTTTTGATATTATTATTTTTTTAGCCAGGACAGCTGACTAGTTTTTTTTCCCTTTTTTCCATTATCCCTGAAAATTCCCAAAATTACTTTCCCTGGCCCTCCGTACAGGAACAGAATGATAAAATGGTCAGTGTGTATCATTTTCTTTCTTCCAGAGAATGTAAATATGTTTCACTTCTAGGAGTTTCTGATCAATCTTACCAAAAGGCCTAAGAAGACCTAACATTCCTCAAACACTTATTTAGTTATTAAATCAAACACTTCTGCTCATTTCAATTTGTGGAAGAAAGGGATAAAGGTGAACATTCCTTCACTCATACCATTACAGCAGTTTGTTTTTGTAAACACTTTTCACACGCTGATGTAAGTGTGGAGAAAGAAGACACTGGTGTCAGATGTTGGTCAAATCTATACGTAGCATACATCTATATTGCATGTCTCCCTCATACCCGGAGCAATTGTAAAAGCAAACACTGCAAGACATACTCACAAGTTGATAGTATCCATGTTTGCAGATTTACTGCTCATCATCATACCTGCTCTCCCCTAACCATTTTCGCTTTTGTAAATGTCTCCATCTTTAATTCATATGTTTTATTATAAATGAATTCTCTGTATGCAAAACTCTTTTTATGTGTTTTGCAAAGAAGAGAAAGTTTGTTTTTTCTCTCTCCTATATCCTGTGTTTGGGTTGGTGGGCAGTGTGGTTGGTTATTCATTTTAACAATTTGATTACTCTGTTTGATAGCATCACTACTATATCTCATAGTTTCCAGCAATAATCCTGAAATAGTTGGTTATTATGTGAATTAACATAACTGATTATTCCCAGTTTTTTTTTTACTATGCCCCATGAGAACTAATGATTGACTTAAGTGTTTTTTTATACAGTCATGTCTCTTACAACATCCAGTCTTTCTCAGTTACAACACTTGCAAAGATACTTTTAATGTGATCTGGCATGTCTACTGTCATTCAAGCAATACATATTACTGATAATCTGCTTTGCTTCTCATGTAAGAGGAAAGATTAACACATTCTATTGGGTGTCATTTCATTTTGACCCTCGAATGGTCCTGAGTTATGGGACTAAGACCTAACACAATATATGTCAGAGCTATTAAGACTAAGGGTGTGACCTGCTTTTAAATTATACTATTTGGTGAAAGATGAAAAATCTTGGATTTTAGGTCAGTAAATTGGCAGATAAAACTATATCCAGTCAGTTAGCAGAAAAGGAATTCAGAATTTTAAAAGGCATTTCTGAGGCCTCTCAGCCTCTTATGGTATGCATCTTTCCTTTCCCCATTTCTGAACTTGAATGGAGATCATGGATTTGTTTGTAACTATAAGACATTAAGGGAATATCTATTAAAAGATGTAGAAAAACAAGCAGAATCCCTCCAGTTGCAGGTGGAAGTGGAAAAAAGTATCAAAGTGAGCTATTTGATTTTCAGTTCCAGCTACTTCCCTAACTCAACTGAAATTTTAATAGAAATCTCCTCTATGGAAAAGTTGCAGCTATGGGTCTTTCAAATATTATGATATATGATCGGAGGGATGTAAATAAAGAATATTTCCATGAAGGTTCTGACTGTTGGCAGACTGGTGACATTCCGTCTTAATCAGAGCTTGGAAGTAACTAGTTTGTAGTTACTTATTATTTGTATTATAAATAATAACCTGAATTTTATTTTTAATTTCACCTAACAATAGGTGATGCAGTGAATCAATAGAATTTACCCAAATGTTGACTTACCTTTCAGCAATGGCTTCTGTGGGTCTCCTCTAGTTTGGACTAGTCACTTGTATTCATGCAAATGAGTTGCTTATTTATACTTCAATTTTGGAATAAAGGTATAAGTAAGTTACATTATAATTCCAGGTTTATGAATTACAACTGTTAAAGTTTTTATTATTGTAGATTGTGTTTAACCATACTAAGGGCTCATCTACATCAGGAGACTTAGCCAAGTGTAAGTATGCTCCAGAGCATCCCCATATCCAACAATTTTGTCTTGAATTTGGGGTCATTCAATAAGATGAGAGTGCATCAGCTCCATCTTATCTCCTCCATGACACCTTGGGATCTCTGCTGACTTCAGAAGAGAGTGCACATGTGAGCAACAAGAAAAAGGAAGGCAATCTTCCAGTTTGCATGGCCAATCCATTTTAACATCAGCATTCTAAAATGGGTGAAGATGCTTGGATGACCAAATGAATGCTCCTTCTCCTTCTTGGTCATGTGGGTGGCCAAGAGAGGCACCCTCAATGACTAGGAGCTTAGGGATACTCTGCCCTTTCAGACAGACCCAAAATGCAGGCCCTATCTCACTCTTCAAAGGACGCTTCAAGTAAAAGTGAATTAATACTGAGAAAACTGGGTTTTTCCAGTTTAGTTCTGAGTAATTAAATACCTGGAAAGATCCAGGCTTTAACCTAAGGTCTGGAATTTTCCAGGTGTGGACCTTCTGGGGATTGACTCCCAGGGGGTCAGTCCCCACAGCCATCCTGGTTCTTTGGACTCCTGAAGCCTGAAGAAGCATGAGGACACCCCTCCCCTCCCCTCCCGCCCTTTATTCCCCCCAACATTTTTACAGGAGGGACCTGCCAGAAGCAAAGGCCCCTCTGCACAGTACTCCTGACACATGAAAATGGTGCATCAGGAAGCAGGAAAGAGGAGGGATTTCCCTCCCCTCTACCACCTCCTGACATCATTTTCTTGCATCAGGAGTCCTGTGCAGAGGGGACTGTGCTGCCAGCAGACCCCCAGGTAATTTTTATGGAAGAAATGGGGGACTGGAGGGGGGCTGTGGCGCAGCTGGCTAGTAACCAGCTGCTATAAATCACTACTGACCGAGAGGTCACGAGTTCGAAGCCCGGGTCGGGTTAAGCCTCCGACCATTAATAGCCCTGGCTTGCTGTTGACCTATGCAGCCCCGAAAGACAGTTGCACCTGTCAATTAGGAAAATTTAGGGACGCTTTATGCGGGAGGCTAATTTACAACACCATAAAACTGCCAGCAAAACACGAGGAAAGGAATGAGGAAGTACAGCCACTTCTGGACAGTGAAGCAACAGCTCCCCCTGTGGCCGGAATCATGAAGCTGGAAAAATGTTAAAAATGCCTCTGAGTCTGTCTAATGTATGTTGTTTGTCTGTTGGCATTGAATGTTTGCCATATATGTGTTCATTGTAATCCGCCCTGAGTCCCTTCGGGGTAAGAAGGGCAGAATATAAATACTGTAAATAAATAAATAAACTATTAGTTGAGGGGTCTCAAGGGAAAGCCTGGGGTTTGGGTTGGGAATAGGGACTGAAACCTGGGAAGAAGTGAATTATTTTGTGCCCACTTCCTCCTGGTTTTAGGTAAGCGTAGAAGGGCCTCAGATTGAATTAGCTCCTCAACAGCTCTTACATTCCAACTACATTCCATCATCACTTGCTGTCTAGAAAATAGGATAGTCTTGTTTACTGATCCCCAATAATGTGATTTGCTAAAATATGTGTTCATTTCCAAAAAGTTAAGTGTGGGGTTGTAGTGCCTTGCAGCCTATTGGGTTCTTTAGAAGGAAAGTCCTCTCCCTTTAAGTTGCATTGCTGCTTCTGCCATTGCTTCTGCCAAGTTACCCATCAAAGCAGCTTTTAAAGGTAAGGGGGACAAACTTATAATATGTGATCACCAGAAGAAGACTTGAATCTTCATAGGCTGAAGGGCATTGAATTTGGCTCAGAAACAAGCTGAGTTAGACCCAAACTCAAAAGTCTACATGTAGATCACACATATAGACTACTATTCATACTACTATCATCTGACAAACTGACTGATGATCATTATTTGTAAAGAAACACAACTACACAAAAATAATGTGGAATTTTCAATAAAACAAAAATGGATTCCACATAGTTTGCCCAGTTCATCCTTGACATCATATCCTTAAGTTTCAAAGATGTTGCATCAGGAAAGACCACAACTTACTTACCATGAAAATAAGCAATAATTTGAGTGAGTTATGATTAACAATTAGCTGCTTCCTTTCCAATTATTCTGTCATTGAGAGAGACAAAAATGTAGAAATAGAAGGGCACAAATGGAAAAGCATAATTTAATAAGCATAACAATGTGGAAAAGAAGTTGGTAAGATGACACCTTCACAATTTGGAGCCATGGAGAGGAAGAACTCAGCAAGTTCCTGGACCATCTTAACAGCATCCACCCAAACATCCAATTCACCATGGAAAAAGAAAAGGAAGGAAAACTGCCATTTCTAGATGTTCTGGTCATCCGCAAACCCAATCAACAATTGGGCCACACAGTTTACAGAAAACCTACACACACAGATAGATACCTTCATAAAAACTCCAACCATCACCCAAGTCAAAAAAGGAGCACAATCAAAGCCCTGACAGACCGTGCACAAAGAATCTGCGAACCTCACCTCCTCCAAGGTGAACTCAACCACCTAAACTGGGCTCTACAAGCCAATGGATACTCCACCACAGACATCAGAAGAGCTGCAAGGCCAAGAACAAGCCATGAGAGTCAAGACAAAGATCCACCCAGAGGAAAGGTGTCCTTACCATACATCAAGGGGACTACTGACCGCATAGGGAAGCTGATGAAGAAGCACAACCTACAAACTATCTACAGACCCACGAAGAAAATCCAACAAATGCTACGGTCAGCGAAGGACAAGAGGGATCCTCTCTCTTCTGCAGGAGTCTACCGGATACCATGCAGCTGTGGACAAGTCTACATAGGGACCACCAAACGCAGCGCCCAAACAAGAGTCAAAGAACATGAAAGGCACTGCAGACTAATTCAACCAGAGAAATCAGCCATAGCAGAGCATTTGATGAACCAGCCTGGACACAGAATACTATTTGAGAACACAAAAATGCTGGACCATTCTAACAACTATCATGTCAGACTACACAGAGAAGCCATTGAAATCCACAAGCATGTGGACAACTTCAACAGAAAGGAAGAAACCATGAAAATGAACAAAATCTGGCTACCAGTATTACAAAACTCAAAAATCAGAACAGTAAATAAAAAGCAATACTCTGAAAACAGAGGGTTTCCAGACATGAATCAACCAAGGGCAGTTAACGACTCTAAACAAAGGATGCCCCAGAGGCAGGAAGAAGACAGCAGATAAGCTTTTCAATGCTAATTTAAGTGATTAACTACACTACATTCATACTGACCTCTCTCACCCTAGACTTTCCACAGATATATATTAACCTCTTTGCTTAGTTTTCTCCATACCTCACAACCTCTGAGGATGCCTGCCATAGATGTGGGCGAAACATCAGGAGAGAATGCTTCTGGAACATGGCCACACAGCCCGAAAGACATACAACAACCCTTGGTAAGTATAGTTTCAAAGGGAGAGTGACTTTTCTGGTTCAAGAACTGTCGCCAGAAGCAGGCCTTCTCTTGGTGTCTTCGTTGTTATCTAATCTGAGTTCAAACTTGTACTTCCCACTAACATCTGGAAATTAGTTCTTCTTTTCTGACTTTAAACAATTTACCAGCCACTCAATGAATTTTCCAAACTGGCAGACTTGGATATGACTGTGTTGTATCTTATTCAAATTATATATGTATCTATTTTCCTCTGCTTTCCTCATTCATTTCATTGCAATAGAATTCCCATGGCTTTCTTCAGTCTGAAAATAAATTGGTCCTTTGAGTACTGGTTTCATTCAAAGGATGAAAGAAACTATGATACTTAGCCTCAGAATCATTTTAACTTAAGCCTTTGTGGAAAAGCTTTACTGAATGCAAGCCTACTTGTGGTTTATGATGTGTCTTATGTTAAATTTCAACTTAATTGACACTTTGTATAGAATAACATAGATTTCGTTGGATTGGTTACAATACTGCGTTAGATGGTCTACGGTTATGAGTAACATCGTATATATTACCAATATCTAACAAATACTCTCAATAGCTAATTGATAAAGTGTTTGTTAGTTAGGTATCATTGCCAGTAGCTAATTAAAGGCTGGTTTAATTCTATTTAAAAGTTCTTTTGTCCTCTCACTTTCCTTTTCTACTGAGTGCACTCTCCAATATCCTCCCCTGCAGTCAGTCATACTTTTCTATTCAGGGCACAGCTCTCTTGCTGGAATGTATAAAGCTGGGCCCTGGAACAGGAAATGTAGTTCATGCATGATCATGAATCATTTGTAAAATACTATTATGTAACTCTATCTTCATTTTTAAAAATCTCACTGCTCTTTTTAAAAATACAGTGCAACTCCTTGGCTGTAGAACTCCTTGCCAAGGGAGATTAGGGAAGCCCCTTTACTCGTGTCTTTCAGGAAGCAGCAGAACACCTGGCTGTGGAACCAAGCTTTTGGCCCATCTTAAGATATGCGCTGATATGACCTGATGAATTCTGTGAATTAATATTAAGTCGAACATGGATTGGCTCTGACTTTGGCTCAAAACTTCCCCTGTTTTAATGGTCACATGGTTTTAAATGTTTTAATTTGATTTGGATACCAGCTTTTATTTGTGTTTTATATTTGGTTTTTACTCATAGTGATGAAGATGGAAAATAAGGTAGGGGCAATAACACATCCCTGTTTGACACCTGATTCCACCTTAAATGGGTGTGATGACTCATGGGCCATGTAGTCCCGTTCCTAGCGCTGTTGTGACAGATGAAGAGGAAAACTTAGGTTTTCCTCCGTTTCAGTCAGAATTGGAACTTTCTCAGCCAGAACTGGAACCCTTGCACCTGCAGGAGGTTTGCTTTCCAGAAGTTTGCCAAACAAGCCCTGAGCCAAAATCTCCCCCTTTTTCTCGCCGTGATTATTGTCAACAACAGAGAGGAGCTCAACAGGCTAATCGCAGAAGCCTGAGAATCACGGCCAAACAAATGGTTGATTAGCCTGCTTCCCATGAGAAACTTTAAGGAGTCATGCATCTGGACCCAGAGAATGGCTTTCGCTTCTGGTTCCCCAGAGAATCTGCTCTTGGCGGGAAACCGAGACCCTACTTAGGTGTTTTGCCCTCGTAGGAATCTTGCGGAGTCAATTCGTCAACTACGGGAGTAGGTTGTGTGTGGACTACGCTCCCGTTTCCAGCCTTGCTTTGCTTCCCAGGACCTTGTTTTGCTTCGCGGACCCAGCCTTGCCTTCCTTGACCTCGCCACGAATTTACCACGGATCCTGTTTTTGCTCCTTGTTCTTTGTTGCCTTGAATTAAGCCTTGTATCCAAGAATCAAGTTATTTCCTTGCCTTGCCTAAGTTTCATGGACTTAAGGACCTTGTCTTCTCCCCTCACTTTGCTTGGCAAAGTGAGTGTTTCGGTTATTGGATTACAACTTTGGACCTTAATATCTCATATTGGACATTGTTTCTCTGGACTAATTTTGACCTTTCCTGAAAGATCTACTTCTGAACTATTTTCTACACTTGCTTTTATTAACTTTATATATTTCCTCAATAAAGATATTAGATAGATTCTGGCCTCTGTGTATGGTTATTGGTGCTCTGCAGCCTGGGTCGTGACAATGGGTCACTTTGGGAGCCGTTGCTGTCCAAGACTGTTGCCACCATGTCATCATGGAGGAGCTGCAGGATGTTCACAAATTTGTCTGTGCACCCGATTTTTTGGAGGATGGTCCAGAGAGCGCTGCGATTCACTGTGTCAAATGCCTTTGCAAGGTCAATGAATGTCATGTACAGAGGTTGGTTTTGTTTCCTGCATTTTTCTTGGAGCTGTCGTGCAGTGAAGATCATGTCTACTGTTCCTCTGGAGGGACGGAAGCCATTCTGGGATTCTGGGAGGATGTCTTCTGAGACAGGGAGAAGGTGGTTTGCAAGGATTCTTGCGAGGATTTTCCCAGCGGAGGTTAGAAGGGAGTTACCACGATAGTTCCCGCAGTCTGTTCTATCTCCTTTCTTGAAAAGGGTGATGATGGTGGCATCCTTGAAGTCTGCTGGGATTTTCTCGGTCACCCACACCTTTTCAATGAGCTGGTGGAGTTGTTGTATCAGCTCAGGTCCACCCACTTTGAAGATTTCAGCAGGGATCCCATCGGGTCCGCTGGCTTTGTTGGGTTTTTTTTTGTTGGCTGATGGCATTGCTAACTTCTTCCAAACTAGGCATCTTCATCACTATGATACTTCACCTTGTTGATGGGAAGCTTCCCACTGGTGTGGAAATCATCTATCGGACAGATGGCAAGCTATTTAACTTCAGCAGACTGAGAGCCAAAACCAAGGTCACCACAACATCTGTTATAGAACTCCAATATGCCGATGACAACGTAGTCTGTGCGCACTCAGAAGAAGACCTATAAGCCACTCTAAACACCTTCGCAGAAGCATACGAGAAGTTCGGCCCCTCATTGAACATTGAGAAAGCCAAAGTGCTCTTCCAACAGGCACCAGCGAATCCCTCTACAATGCCAGGAATACAGCTTAACGGTGTAACATTAGAAAACCTTGACCATTTCCGCTACCTTGGTAGCCACCTCTCCACAAAAGTCAACATTGACACTGAAATACAACACCACCTGAGCTCTGCAAGTGCAGCATTTTTCAGAATGAAGCAGAGAGTGTTTGATGACTGGCTCATCCATAGAGATACCAAGGTGCTTGTTTATAAAACCATTGTCCTCCCAACCCTGCTCTACGCCTGCGAAACGTGGACGGTCTACAGACGTCACACTCAACTCCTGGAGCGTTTCCATCAGCGTTGCCTCAGAAAAATCCTGCAAATCTCTTGGGAAGACAGGCGGACAAATGTCAACGTGCTGGAAGAAGCAAAGACCACCAGCATTGAAGCAATGCTCCTACGCCATCAACTCCGCTGGACTGGCCACGTTGTCTGAATGCCCGATCACCGTCTCCCAAAGCAGTTGCTCTACTCCGAACTCAAGAACGGGAAACGTAATGTTGGTGGCATAGACACTGAGAACTGGGAAGCCCTGGCCCTTGAGCGCTCTAATTGGAGGTCAGCTGTGACCAGCAGTGCTGCGGAGTTCGAAGAGGCACGAATGGAGGGCTTAAGGGAGAAACATGCCAAGAGGAAGGAGCGTCAAGCCAACCCTGACCGGGACCGCCTTCCACCTGGAAACTGATGTCCTCACTGTGGGAGAACATGCAAATCAAGAATAGGTCTCTTCAGCCACCTAAGAACCCACCCCCAGGACACCAAAGATGGAAGACAATCCTCCTTGAACTACGAGGGATTGCCTAAAGGTTTTTTTTTTTTACTACATGTTGTATTGTATATGGCATTTATTTTGCCCTTGTGAAAGACCGCTCTGTGTCCCCCAGGGGAGAAGAGTAGTATATAAATTAAATAAATAAATATATCTATAGAGATACATTCCAGGACTAAACATGGACAGAACCATGAACCATGTAAAGATGGACAGAACCAGAGTAATCACCAGCCCTATTGGACAAAAAAACATCCAACAGAAGCATGCCTGGAGACCTATGAAAGGTCAAGGGAAATGGCTTTGTGGGCTCATCGACACTGATCACTTAGGCTGGTGTGTAATCAGATCAGTCCTGTGGTGGTTAAATGCCATATGGGGCTGATAGGGCTAAACCTGGGGCAAGGCCACCCAGAGTCCTCACCAAGTCTCTGGAACTGGAGTGGTCAAAGTGTCTTCCTTGTTTCTGAAGATCCCCAGGGTTGTTGTTGTTATTGTTATTTTTAAAAATTTGGAAAAAAATAATCAACATCAAATGCCTTGTAGTGGACATAATAGTCCAGACAATTTTAAACTCAGGAAATAGATCATGTTGAAAACAGGTTCTGTCATTTGTGGTTTGCAGTTCTGTTCATTTTCACTCAAAATGTGGAAGTACAGCCTGTAATGGAAGGATGAATTAAAATTCCCACTACTTTCTCCATATTTGCTAACCCTTGCTTTAGCAGGAGCACACTTCTCTTACTGAAAATTAAATTTGATCATACACAAAAAGTGTCTCGCTGTAAGACCAGTTGGTGATCGTTTATTTATTTAAACACATCAAATGAAGTTTTCAGTGAAAATGCCAACACTCCTCAACTTATTGAAGCATTTTTAGTAAAATCATGAGAACAAATGACATTTCCATTCAAAGATGCCAGAAACAGTTTTTAACAAGCATCTAAAATACATTGAGAGACTAATTTTTAATTATATATTTTAGCTTGGAACAGAAACATTTTTCCCACTTACTTGTCTAGGCATTTTATTTGTGCTACAGCTCAGTCTTGGTTTTATAAGAATGATTAGAATAATGCAGGTTGAACTATGAAACCTTGTCTTAACCCCCAGATTAGGTGTGCTGCTTATAATATTTCTTTTATAGTTGAATGGTTCAGTGTCTGGACTTCTTAGACATTCAGATCAATTTTGAGTACAAATGTTCTGAAATCTCAGTATCTGTGCGCAAGGGATATGTTTAGAAATTGCTGGCAGACAAGAGAGAAGTACTAAAGTAGAGATTTCTTAGTTTATCTTTAAAAACCAGTTGGTCAACTATGATCCAAGAGCCCCCGGTGGCGCAGTGGATTAAACCTTGTGCCGGCAAGACTGATGAATTGAAGGTTGGGTTGCTGACCTGACAGTTTACAGTTCGAATCCAACCCAGGGAGAGTGCGGATGAGCTCCCTCTATCAGCTCCAGCTCCATGCGGGACATGAGAGAAGCCTCTCACAAGGAAGGTAAAAACATAAAAGCATTTGGGTGTCCCCTGGGCAACATCCTTGCAGAGGGCAAATTCTCTCACACCAGAAGTGACTTGCAGTTTCTCAAGTTGTTCCTGACACGAAAAACAAACAAACTATGACCCATTGAGATATCCATTAGTTATGCTTCACTTAGAAATTAAGGAGAAAAAGTTTTATTTGGTCTGAAATATCTATTTTAATCACCTATTCATTTTAATTTTTAAAATAAACTTTTCTATTTGACAACTGGTTTCATGGACACCAGGCTTATCTGTTACCTATGCCAATTCAGTAGATGCCATGAACAGAGAAATGCAGAAGGCACGCTGTAATGCATTCAGTAAATGTAATACTCCAGCTCATCCAAATAATGTCCATCTATATCTAAATGTAAAGGGAATCACAAGGCAAAAACAATATGTGTCAGTTATTTCATACCCACATTCTCTAGCTCTGCCTCACACATAATGAATGTCAAGAGTACAGTGTTTATTTAAAACAGATAATGTTTTATTTCCTTTTGTTCTGCATTTTTAAACAGGACAAAGATGGAGAAGGGTCTGTGGGTTTTCTCTATTGTGTTAGAGACCCTGATTGTTGCATTTCTTATAGAACTCAATTCCAGAGTTTCCAATGTACCTTGGAAAAAGTTGCTAGTATCCAGCATTCAACCAGTGATGTTGCTTTCACAAAACCTAGTTCTGAGCTATGTGCAAAGTATGAGTCCAACAAGTTGTGGAAAGGTGGTTGTCTAACTTTGTGAAACTCACTGCAGAGCTAATTACAGTCCTGTTTACAGAATGAATCGGGCACTTTGTGATAGAACTACGGACCACAGCAACATGTACACTACTATGTTCTCCAGCTCCAAAAAGCAATGGAATTCAATCTCTGCAATTTTTCCTTCAATAACATTCCACTGGACTGCAAATTATATTAGGGCTTTGAAAATGATAGTCTTCTATATTATCATCAAAGGGCAGATCAGTCCTCTGTAATTTGGAGAAACTTTCCAGCATAATTTCAGATGTCTAAATTTTAAGATTTCATGAAGAGAAATTTTAATGACCTGATGACTTGTACTGATGAGGTTCATATTAGTATTCTTTAAAAACAACAACACTTTGCACCATTTTCAGAAAAATATAATGTGTGTCCCATCTGTTATTCTGCAGCTATATTTTATTTACAGGCAGTATCCGGGTTACAAGCAAGATAGGTTCTGTAGGTTTGTTCTTAAGCTGAATCTGTATGTTGGTTAGTACAGGTACAGTTTTAAGTATAAATACAGCACACACACACACACACATACATATATATGTACTAGCTGTGCCCGGCCACGTGTTGCTGTGGCGAAGTATGGTGGTATGGGAAATAAAGTATTGAGGAAATGGTGGTAGTTAAGGTAAAGGGTAAATGTTTTCCCCTGACATTAAGTCCAGTCATGTCTGACTCTGGGGGTTGATACTCATCTCCATTTCTAAGCTGAAGAGCCGGCATTGTCCGTAGACTCCTCCAAGGTCATGTGGGATGACTGCATGAAGCAGTGTTACCTTCACTGCTGGAGCAGTACCTATTGATGCACTCACATTTGCATGTTTTTGAACTTCTCGGTTGGCAGAAGCTGGGGCTAACAGTGAGGGCTCACTCTGGTCCCCCAATTCAAACCTGCGGCCTTTCGGTCCAGAAGTTCAGCAGCTCAGCGCTTTAACACGCTGCTCCATCAGGGGATATTATCTCCTAAAGGTTGTGAATATGCAGTATTTCTGATTTTTTTGTTTTTTGTTTTTGTCTGTTGGAGTCAAGTATGAATGCTGCAATTAGGGAAAATGATTAGGATGTAATGGCCTTGCAGCTTTAAAGCCTGGCTGTTTCCTCCCCGAGTGAATTTTTTGTTGGGAGGTGTTAGCTGGCCCTGATTGTTTCCTGTCTGGAATTCCCGTTTTCAGAGTGGTGTTCTTTATTTAGTGTTCTGATTTTAGAGATTGTATTGTTCTGTTTTATTATACCACATTAATTTTTATATATTCTGATTTTAGTGTTTTTGAGTACTTGGAGCCAGGTTGTATTCATTTTCACGGTTGACAGCAACACAATAATAATAATAATAATAATAATAATAATAATAATAATAATAACAATAATGATAGTAATAATAATGACTTTGGTAATACACAGTGCTTCAGCCTCTTCTCAGCTTCCTTTCTGGAAGAATCCTTTCTTGGGATGTGTTAGCTGGCCCTGATTGTTTCCTTTGTAGAATTTCCAATTTCCCTGCTTTCAGAGTGTTGCTTTTTATTTACTGTCCTGGTTTTAGAGATTATATTGTTCTGCATTATTCTATCCCAGTAATTATTTCATATTAAAGTAGAATCTCACTTATCCAACATTCGCTTATACAATGTTCTGGATTATCCAATGCAGTTTGCCTTTTCATAATCAATGTTTTTGTAGTCAGTGTTTTAAATTCATTGTGATATTTTAGTGGTAAATTTGTAAATACAGTACAGTAGAGTCTCACTTATCCAACATAAACAGGCTGGCAGAATGTTGGATAAGCAAATATGTTGGATAATAAGGAGGCATTAAGGAAAAGCCTATTAAACATCAAATTAGGTTATGATTTTACAAATGAAGCACCAAAACATCATGTTAGACAACAAATTTGGCAGAAAAAGTAGTTCAATACACAGTAATGCTATGTAGTAATTACTGTATCTATGAATTTAGCACCAAAATATCATGATATATTGAAAACATTGACTACAAAAATGCGTTGGATAATCCAGAACGTTGGATAAGTGAGACTCTACTGTAATTACTACATAGCATTACTGTGCATGGATCTACTTTTTCTGTCAAATTTGTTGTATAATATGATGTTTTGGTGCTTAATTTGTATAATGATTACCTAATTTGATGTTTAATCAGCTTTTCCTGAATCCCTTCTTATTATCCAACATATTCACTTATCCTGCCGGCCTGTTTATGTTGGGTAAATGAGACTCTACTGTATATTGATAATCTTATATTATCTGCTTAGAACTGGATTATATGAGGCCCCTTCTTCACAGCTGTCTAAAATGCACACTGAAGTGGATTATATGGTAGTGTAAGATAATCCAGTGCAAAGCAGATAATATAAGATTATAAATGGGTTATATAGCTGTGTGGAAGGGCCTTGAGTCTACACTGCCATATAATCCAGTAGTCTGTGGAAGAGGCCTGAGGCCTAAGTCTGCCTGTCCCCTGGGCTGAGTAGGTTGCTAGGAGACCAAGTGGGCAGAGATTAGTCCTCTAATTGGCAGCAATTGGATAAAAACAATTATTCCTTTTCCTCTCATTAGGACTTTATTTTTCTTTTCTTTTTGTTGTATCAACCTAGAGGCGTGGATTTTGAAAAAATTGGCTTGTTGTGGAAACAAGGATTAGAGATAAAGCTGCAGTAGAGACATCTTTCCTCCATGATTAACTTTTCAGGAGTCAATTTACCTTCTTAGGGGTAGATTTCCTCTCACTTTCTGTTGTTTCATCTCCATTCTTAACTATAAGTCATATGTAAGTTGTATGTTTGTAACTTGGGGAATGCCTGTATATTTACTTGCATGAAGGTCTCCTTTCATGAAGGATTTCCATCCAACGTTGTTCCAAGCAGGTGTGCAGTGTGCATTTGATCTGACTCCTAGCCTTTCTGCTGAGTTTACATTTTTACACTCTTGGGCCACTTAACAATAGATTGGCATAAGCTGTATTGATGTTTTTCTACATGAATGAACCACTAGAGGCCACTACATGCTTCTCTTCAAATAGTATTCATCCTTGGGGAATACCTTGATTAATAGCTAAATTGTCTTTCATGCATATTTGTTTACTTTGTAGCATTTGTATGAAAGAGAATTTTTGTTTTCCCCACTTCCCTGCTCTTCCCACAATGATACATTTTAACATGGATACTTAATCCATGCCTACAAGCAGTAAAATAATGGGTTTTGGGAAAACCTTTAAATGTGCATGTTGAGTGAGAGAGATTTCTCCCCAAATCTCTTTGATTTCATTAAGAGGTATATAGTTTTTAAAAGCTATGAAGTATAAACTAAATCACTAAATTTTGAAATATATATTTGCATATACATGTGTGTGTTTGAAGAATTCTTCTTTATTAAAGCTAAGAAGTTAATTATAACAAGGACGACTTTCCAGTTTTTTATAGTGAAATGAACCGTACTTCATGCACCAACACTGGAAATGACTTTGGTAGTAATATTGAATTTGATTTTTTTATATAAAAAAAATGATATAGACCATAACTTGACTTAGTGTAATAGCAAAATATTTATTACAGTAAGGTGTACATTTAGAATATCCAAGTCAATGTTTCCAGGACTGCTTTTGTTGTCCATGGGAATTTATGTTCGCTTGGATTGTGCCTCTGGTGCTCAAGGGTAAGCTATGAATAAAATTTTGTTTTACATTTAAAAACTCAACCTCTGTGTGTACCAAAATTGTCATTTTTTGTATAATTCTAAACATAAAGACACAAACTGTTGCACAAATATAACAAAAAAACAGAGCCAACCTTGCCTTTTACATAGAGTGTGTTAGCTGCCTTAGAGAGTACATTTTTGATGCCACGAAAAGCTAGTAAGTTTTGTTATTAATTTGTTGTTGCATTTTTGCTAACAGGGATGAAAGTAAGTTGGTTAGAGTTAAATGCTATTCCATTGAAGTTGGGGCAAAGATCATTTTCTGTTCTACCACGCAGAGCACAATGTCATGGGCAAACTCTGAGAGGTAATATTAAGCACTGATCCTCACTCTCTCTCAAAGAGGAAAAGGCTTCTGCATCTCAGAACTGTCTGACTGACCATCGAAGCTACTATTGCGTAGTGCAACAAGGAAGGAGATATCGGGCGTTGCTAACCTGGCAAGCAAAGCATCTTAACCATCTCCAGGTTGAAAAGAGCCACTTGAGTGACACCATGTGGCAAACAGAAATTAATCAAGGCAGGAATTGTATGTAAATGATGCAACAAGGGAAATATTTCCATTCATGTCTTTCCTTGGGTGGGAAAGGCAATACAAATCAAAAGCACACATCAAACAAAACAAAAATAGCAAAGTAACAGTCTTTTTCTCACACACATACACACACAAGGCAGCACCATACTCTATGAGTTGTTTAAAATTCCTTAGAAGTTTGATTTGAAGGATTTTCATCATGTGCTTATATTCCAAGAATTAAATGGTGTGGGCGGCTTTTTGGATAAATGAATAATGATATAATCTTGTGACTGCAGCAGCCTCTCTTAGCTTTGATATTCTTCCTCACTGAATACTTTTGCCATGTTAGCCTCAATCTGATGTTACTAGGTTACACTTGTCCCAGGTTTCATCTGGAGAATGCTGGAGGGTGTGAGACCTCCCCTTTGGTGTTGCTATTTTTCTGTATCTATGTGCACAGGCATGTGCATGGGTATAGGAAGGGCTAGTAGTAACAGAATAAGAGTGATACAACACTTGAGATTCCAGCAGTGGCTTTGGCTCCACTCACCATCAGCTGTAGCCCCTGGTAGATTTTTTCCCCATTGGTCCTTCTCAGCAGTTCCTTATTGCAAAAATTGTTCTCCACCCTGACACTAGACTGCAAGCCAATATTGCCTTATCAGGTATTAAGTCCCATTGAGATCTTCTGAGTAGAAATGCATAGGATTAAAGTCTTAGTTAGACTATCCACAGTAATTAAAGTTTGAAACATACTATAATAAATATGTCATTTACCCTGTAAGAATGATAGTAGAAAAATTCTACAATTAATTTTAGAGTGTTCCAAACTTTGTTCTCTTTTACTATAGATGTCTGCCTCAAAGTACTTTTATTTTCTCCAATTTCAATGTACTTAGATTTATGATATTGTTTTAATAGGTGCTATGATTTCCAAGAGTGTAACCTCAGCAGCTGCTATATTTTAGCATTTCACAGACTCTGAGTCACCATTCAAAGAAACTAAAGGTTTGGGGAGCAAAAAGTATGTCAGATTGTTGGAAACATTTAGTTCAAATATACTTTTTAACATTCAGACTGTCTCCAAAACAGAGTCTTACATCAATTGGTTTTCTCCCTTTTGTGTATCAACAGAAATAGTTTTCAGCTTAAGTAAGTCTGCCCAAGTTTTAAACATTTCATCACTTTTCTTCAGTGTGTTTGCTCAGCTGTGCTGCCACTTTTCTTTGCAAAACTGGGTTGCTACCAATTTCTGTTAGCTTGTAGTGACATGGGAAAGTCTATCTGAATAACATACAGCATGTCACAGATGAAAATCAGGACACATATGACCAAGTAATACCAGAGTGTGATGAAGATAGAAATTATTAACAAGAATGAACAGAGAAGCTAGAAGAAGCTACAACAATTTACTTTTGCCTGAGTCTACAGGGAAGGGCAAGGTTCTCTCCTCTTCCTCTCTCCTTGCTGAATGAATTGAGTGCAAACTATTTTGACACTTTGAGTTCAATGCACAGCAAAGTAAACTGAGGGCAAAGGAGGAGGAGGAGAGTGAAACTGAACAAGTGGAATGATAGAATTTAATCAGGACTCCCCTTTCCCAATTGGAACAGTTTGATGTCTGCATAAATCACTAATATCCTTTGTGCAAATCTCCCTAGTGTTTTATATGTAACATAATTACAACACGGATTTACTCACATTTATATTGATTTTTATTTAAAAAGAAATAAAAAGATATTAAACCATGTGGTCAGTGAGTAAAACAAAAAACATCACTCTCAGGTAATATTTATTTATTTACAGTATTTATATTCCGCCCTTCTCACCCCGAAGGGGACTCAGGGCGGATCACATTACACATATAAGGCAAACATTCAATGCCTTAGCATAGAACAAAGACAAAGACAAACGGGCTCTGAGTTGGCCTCGAACTCATGACCTCTTGGTCAGAGTGATTTGTTGCAGCTGGCTGTTTGACCTCTAAAATATTTAAAACACAAGGCTTTAGGAATTCATCGCTATGCCAGCATTACAAAATTGTGAGGAGAAAGAGTAGATAGAAATAATAAAATAAAAAATAAAAATAAAAATCCAGGCTCAATTTTCAGTATATCAGAAACAAGCTACAGCCAGGATCCTAAACTATGAAATGAGTAATATAGATCATCCTTCAAATAGTTTGCCATTTACACAAGAATGTATTCAAGACCTCCCTATGTAAAGTGGTGTTATGAGAGGCAATGGCAAATGGCAGTGAGTTACCCCAGGCATCTACTACTCCTGCATCCCTTATCAAATGAAGAGGCAACCACCTGGTGTGCACCTCTACCCAGACACCATACGCTAATTTATTTCCTCTATGCGTCTTCCAAACTAAGGCTTTATGGAGAGATCACTTTAGAATTCACCCATGCCTTATTTTAATAGACAATTTTCCAAACAACCTCTCTAGGCCCTTCCACATAGCCATATAACCCAGAATATCAAGGCAGATAATCCACAATATCTGCTTTGAACTGGGTTATCTGAGTCCACACTGCCATATAAGGTAGTTCAAAGCAGATAATATGGGATTTTATACAGCTCTGTAGAAGGGGCCTCCCATAATCCTAGTCCAACACTTAAACAATTACACTACATTGGCTCCCTACATCATGGTGACTTACAAAACGGCAGGTGATTCAGATGGCTTCCTCAAGTAAGGATTAATAAACAGAATTTAGGCTATAAAGTTTTACTTCATATTGAAGAATAACTAGTTCACTTTGCACATTTACTATGCATTACTATTAAGAACAAAATGCATATCACAATTTACCTGACTGGACACCACAGTTTGATTCTAGTGATGTGGTTGAAGACATGTTTTCACAGTTCTGCAATGACTTTATTTATTATTTGTCCAATGGAAATAATTCAGATAAAATACCAATGCAGTCTGCCGAAATTAATATTATAATTCTACTTCAGTTAAAGTCAAGTTTGTTTTATTTCCCACTGAAACAAATGAGACAATTTATAATGACAAGAATCCTCTATGGCAGTTATGAATGTGTAACGTAAGTTGTGCACTCATTACTGTTATGTGTTCATGATTCCTATATTGCTCCAAGTTTAGAGACTATATAAGGACAATGGAAACCCTCAATCTCCATTTTCCAGAAACAACCACTTTCAATCAGCAGAACTCCATTCCCCTATGGAATGGAAAGTAGCTGGCTGATAGCCCTCCCTAGGAGCAATCTCTGGTGCTGTGAGAATTGTAATAGGAATCCTATTATTTTCCTGTCACACCAAAGACTGCTTAGGAAAGAGCAAAAAGACAACCAGGTGTTTCCCTAGTGACAGGGAACAGACCCCCATTGATAGCAGTAGCTCTTTTACAGTAAGAGGTGATAAGATGGGTGTTTGATGGTACAGCATGTTAGCGAGTGTGTATAGCGGAACCAGCAGCGTCCAGTTAACACCATGTGCGAAAGACTCAGACCAGGCAGAGGAATTGAAAGAACAAAGGAACTTTATTTGTTGAGTTGAAGTTAAGTAAACAGTTCAGCAATCGTACAATGTCCTTGTATTTGCATAGGATCAATAACTAATCAATCAGCATTCAATATATCCAGCATAGCATATTTAAACTGCTACTTGACCATAGCTAGAGAGACTGTCTTTTGTGTGCTCTCCCTGCAAGCTCAGATTCCCAACAGACAAACCCAGCCATCTGCCAGCAAACCGATACATTGTTTGAGGCGTGGCTTGCCTCTGCAAAGCTCAGCTCCCTTTTTTTTGCAGAGATCTTTTGCAAGCAACTTTGCAAGGATTTCTTTACACACACACATAGCAATTTGGCGCAATACCCCTCCTTGTGTAAAGAAATCTTTATAACTGAAATTCAAAAATTCCCAGGTCTTTCTGGAACTGACTATGCTTTTGGGCCCCAAGTGGCTTCGTTAGAATGTCTGCTAAGTTCTTGGCTGTTTCGCAATAGGTCAGTGAGATTTTACCATCCTTCACTGCATCCCTTACACAATTGTACTTGATATCTACATGTTTGCTTCTCTGTTTTACTCTTGCCTGAGTAGCCATCAAAATACATGTTTGGTTGTCCTCAAAAATATTAGTTGGTTCCTCCACCGGAATCTTTCAAAAGCTGCTTTAGGACACATGACTCTGTGTAAGCCTGAGACAGAGCACCAAATTTGGCTTCACTAGAACTCAGAGCCACAAAACTTTGCTTCTTAGATCTCCAGTCAATGACTGTGCCACTTAGCTTAAACAACATTCCTGTTGTTGATTTTCTATCAGGGCTGTTTCCAAAGTCACTATCTACATAGCCTTCTAAAATTAAAGAATCACCAGGATTCAAAACTAAACAGAAATTCTGGGTCTTGTCACGACCCAGGCTGCAGAGCACCAATAACCATACACAGAGGCCAGATTCTATCTAATATCTTTATTAAGGAAATATATAAAGTTAATAAAAACAAGTATAGGAAATAGTCCAGAAGTAGACCTTTCAGGAAAGGTCAAAATTAGTCCAAAAAAGCAATGTCCAATATGAAATATTAAGGTCCAAAGTTGTAATCCAATAACCGAAACACTCACTTGCCAAGCAAGTGAGGGGAGATGACAAGGTCCTTTAGTCCATGAACTTGAGCAAGGCTAGGAAATAACTTGATTCTTGGCACACAAAGCTTGATTCAAGGCAACAAGGAAACGAGGAGCAAGAACAAGATCCGTGGTAATTACTTGGCGAGGTCCGGGAAACAAGGCAAGATCCGGGGAGAAAACAAGGCTGAGAACGAAGGCTTGGAACAGGAACAAAGACTTGAAAGCAGGAGTAGCTGTCCACACACGCTGCTCCGGTAGCTGACGAATTGACTCCGCAAGATCCCTTCGTGGGCAAAACACCTAAATAGGGTCTAGTTTTCCCGCCAAAGAGCAGTTCTCTGGAGAACCAGAAACGAAAGCTATTCTCTGAGTCCAGATGCATGACTCCTTAAAGTTTCCCATGGAAAGCAGGCTTAATCAGCTGAATGCTTAGCAGCTATCCTAGCACTCCTGCGAGACGCCTGTTGAACTCCCCTCTGTTGTTTACAAAAATCATGGCGAGGAAACGGGGGAGATTTTGGCTCGGGGCTTGTTTGACAGACTTCTGGAAGACAAATCTCTTGCAGGTGCAAAGGCTCAATTTCTGGCTGGGATAGTTCCTTTTCTGGCTGAAATGGTGGAAAACCCAAGTTTTCCTCTTCATCATTCACAACAGTACTAGGAACGGGACTACATGGCCCATGAGTCATCACAGGTCTCTTTCAAATATCTTAACAACCATTTGAGACCGTTCCATGCTGCTGTGGTCAGATTACTTACATACCTGCTTAAGAAATTTACACAGAAAGCAACATCAACACGTGTGTAATTACTTATGTACAGTAACTGACCAATTACACTTCTGTATAAATCCTTCTGTTGAAGTGGTTCAGCATTCTCAACTTCGTTTTGAAATCCCAAAATCATAGGTGACTGGACACCCTTGCAATCTTCCATTCTCATGGCTTTTAACACATGCAATATCTTTCCTTTCTGACTTAGCACAAAACCTCCTTGCTCAGTCCTCATGATATGCAACCCCAGGAAATACTGCATTGGCCCAAGATCTTTTATCTGGAACTTTTGCTTTAACTCATCAGCAAAATGATTGACCTCTTTATCAGTCTTCGCAATAAAACATAGGTCATCTACATAAACTAAAAAAACTTGAGTCTAACATGTCCAATTCTCAATTTTTCAGGAATCCTCCTAACTCTTGTGGATCTCCTGAGTTCTGTGTCTTTACTTGTGCCTTCCCCAGGATCTTCTTGGTCATTCTCTACCTGATCCTCATCTGACTCGGATTTCTTAAATTCTCTAGTTTCTTGACCCTTTATGTGTTGAGGAGAAATAGGAGTTGCTGCACTAGCACTTTCCTCCGAGGCTTGTGTTTTCCCTAGAGTTTCCTCATTTAACATTGGGAGAAATACCTCATGGTTTGCATGAATTTTGTCCCAACTTTGTGGACAGGCAAAATGTGCAGATCTGGAAATCACTATAGATCCGTCCCTGTCTAAAAATCTCCATGCCTTTGCTCCTTGAGCATATCCCACCATGACTAGCTTCCTCGACTTCTCCTGCCCTTTTCTCCTAATTGCTTTGGGCACTAAAACCCATGCTTGTGTCCCAAATGCTCTCAAATGTCCTAAGGGTGGCTTCTTGCCATACAACAGAAAATATGGGGTGTTTTGAACAGGTTCAGACCATATTCTATTTATCAAATAATTGGCTGTCATCATTGCCTCGCCCCACAAATTACTGGGCAGTCCAGAGTCTTTTAAAAGAGAGTCCTTAACCGTTTGGATTTTCCTCACAAACCTCTCTATTTTACCATTCTCAGCACTTTGGTATGGGCACATTTTCCTATGTTTGATTCCTTGACTTTGCAAGAATCTTTGCAAACTGTGTGATGTAAATTCACCCCCCCCCCCTGTCTGTCTGCAAGGCCTTTACATCAACTCTGAACTGTCTTTTCACATAAGCAACCCAGTTCTTAAAAATTTCAAAAACTTCACTCTTATTCTTTAACAAAAAGCTTCATGCAAAATTAGAATGGTCATCAAGAATACACAAGCAATAAATTGCCCCTCCTTTGCTAGGATGGAATGGACCTATCAAATCTGCATGCACCAACTGAAAAGGCTTCTCTGAATTCCTCAAGCTTTTCTTACTTACTGGTGCAGACTGTGCTTCTGTCCCTTTGCAAACTGTACAATCTAGAAAAAGTTTGCAGTCTTCCAATTTCAGACCTTCACTGTACTCCTGCATCTTGTACAGCACTTTAAAACTTGGATGCCCTAGAACTCTATGTAATTCATGGATGCACCTGTGATGCAATGGAGTATTCTTGCTCACTAAGTTTACATTACTTGCATCCTTTGGATCTAGCACATACATACCTTTCTGTATTGACCCTGTTCCATACAATTTAGTCCCTTTCAGGATTTTAACCTTACCTCCCGAAAATAAGACATCAAACCCCTCACTATCCACTGATATGAGATTAAAATCAATTTCTGGAACATAATACACATTTTGCAAGGTTCCTCCCAAACCCTCAACAAAAACTTCTCCCTTTCCCTGAACCGGGTAGTGTTTCCCATCAGCAAGTGTCACACTAAAGCCATTCTGCTTACTAAATGTTCTAAATAAAGTCTTGTCATTAACAATATGTTGTGAACACCCTGAGTCAATTTGAAAGTCCCCTTTCAGTTCTGGGCTTGTGCTGGATTGAACAACCCTTACGTGCGCAGGATCCTTCCTCTGATGAAGCTGCTCCCCCTTCGGCTTGACCCGTAGTCTTGGACAGTCCTTCTTCAAGTGCTTTGGAGAATTGCAAATAAAACACCTTCTCACAGCACAAACTGTCTTTCTTTCTTGTTCCGCTGTCTCCCCAGCTGGCCGCCATTGTTGGACCCGACTGGTCACTCTCGTGGTCTCCAAAAGCCGATCCTTTCTTCTTTGCCAATCCGCAAGAAGACGAGAAGAAATGTACTGCAGGTTCAGCTGTGCTTGTGGGAGTGATTCTAAGGAATTCACAATTACATCAAAAGAATCGTCCATGGAGATAACAAAATAAAGCACTTATTTGCTTCTGTGAGTTTGAAGCCTCTTTGCTCCAGCTCCACAAATAAGCTTTGCAATGTCTGCAGATGGTCTCTCAGCTCCTCTCCTCTCTGGAGACGCTTCCTGTACAGCCTCCTGGCTAGTACAGCCACTGTTGCTGCAGAGTCCAAGACATGCACTTCCTTCAGCCGCTCCCAAATGGCATGTGCGGTGGGCAAATTGCTGACATGGATGAGTTGATCATCATCCACCCCGATGATGAGACTTGCTTTTGCCTTGTCCAAGGCCCTATGCTGTTCCGCTGATGGTTCCTGCGGTGGTGGGTTCACTACTCATTCCCACAGAGATTCCCTCCTCAGGTAACTCTCCATGCGAATCTTCCACACGGAGTAGTTCCCGTCATTCAACCTGGCGATAGGGAATGCTGCAATGTTCACTCCTGGATCCATTCTTCAGAGTCCAGACTCACAAAAAAGTAAAGTCCAAAAATAGATTTCTCTCCTAAAGTCTTTGCAAAAATAATGGGTTAAACTGGTTTGTACTGGGCTATACTGGGCCCATAACCTGTTAGCGAGTGTGTATAGCGGAACCAGCAGCGTCCAGTTAACACCATGTGCAAAAGACTCAGACCAGGCAGAGGAATTGAAAGAACAAAGGAACTTTACTTGTTGAGTTGAAGTTAAGTAAACAGTTCAGCAATCGTACAATGTCCTTGTAGTTGCATAGGATCAATAACTAATCAATCAGCATTCAATATATCCAGCATAGCATATTTAAACTGCTACTTGACCCTAGCTAGAGAGACTGTCTTTTGTGTGCTCTCCCTGCAAGCTCAGATTCCCAACTGACAAACCCAGCCATCTGCCAGCAAACCGATACATTGTTTGAGGCGTGGCTTGCCTCTGCAAAGCTCAGCTCCCTTTTTTTTGCAGAGATCTTTTGCAAGCAACTTTGCAAGGATTTCTTTACACACACACACATAGCAATTTGGCTCAATACAGCACCCTAACTATAATGTTTACACATGCGTAAATCAGCTTCTGTCTGACATTATTTAAGTTTCATTAATTTCAATGGGACAACATCACACATTGGTGTTTTTGATGTGAGTAAATTATAGTACAGTAGAGTCTCGCTTATCCAACATAAACTGGCAGGCAGAATGTTGGATAAGCAAAACTGTTGGATAATAGGGTGGGTGCAGAAGAAGGAGCCTCTTCCCCTGTTGCTGGGGAAGAGGCTTTTTCTCCTCTTCCTCAGCTGCTGCTCCTTTGCTCTCCTGCCCTCCCTTTCTTGCTCACTCTGCTGCTGCCACCATTGTTGCCGGGACCCGGCCTGGTGAGTGAGTGAATGAGTGAGGGCCTTTGCCACTCTCCTTCACTTGCCCTCCCTCACTCACTCACCCACCAGGCCGAGTCCTGGCAGTGATGGCGACAGCATCAGGACCCGGCCTGGTGAGTGAGGGAGCGAGTGAAGGAGGAAGAGTCTTTGCCGCTGTAGTGAACCTTACCTATTAGGCCTGGGATGAAGTCTTGGTAACAGTGAGTGAGGCAGGCATCCATTTTGTAGAGGAATGCCAGGCAGCCATCTTGAGTGTGGTTAGAAAGGGGGAGGAGCTTAGAGAGAGACTCCTAGGATTGGCCAACCAGAGCAGATGGGAGGAGCCAAGTCTTAAAGTGCAGAAAAAAAGAGCTCCAGGCAGTTCTGTTTGAGGGTTTGAAGAGAGAAGTTTGGTTTTGGAGTTGGGAGAGTGTGTGTGAGAGAGAATTGAAGGCTGTGGAAACTGACAGGCTAAGTCAGGCAGTTTGGATCTCTTGGGGGGAAAGATAACTCAAGAGATTGTCTCTCACTACTGGGCTGGTTAATAGAAGGACTCTAGGTTAGAGTTAATTAACAACCCAGGGGAACTTGTGACTATTCTCAGCAAATAGAGCGAGGGTGTTTTTGTGACCAATAGATAGATTGGTTGGTTGGAACTGTTTGAAACTAAGTGAAGTAATTCTGAAACATACAACTAAGTTAAGCTGAAGAACGTCTGTAACCAATTGCGCTTATGAACCTCTCTGAAGTAATCATTTACCTGTTTTTAAGAAAATAAATTTTTATTCTATTTTCAACTTTCAAGAGCCTCCACAGTGAATATTTCCCATCAAGAAGCCTTAATAAAAGTTCCAGCAATACATGAATAAAATACCACAGAAAAGCCTCATAGTGAACATCAGTTTGGGAGTCAGGGGTGAAAACAGTGTGGGCAGGAAATGGGAGAAGTTTGCCTCAGACACATTTAACAACAAAAATCCTAAAGACATTTTAGGTTGGTGGCAGCTACCGTTTTAAAAAGAAAATCTGTTATAATTAGTCTCCCCGCTTTGCTCATTCCTTTATATTGGTGGCAGTGGTGGGATATTATTATATAAAAGATTCCCCCCTGCCTGAAGGAGTAGCTTCTTCTCCCCGCTCCAGTCATTTTATTATAGCCACCCTCCTTCATTAGCCCACCCTCTCTCTCTCCCTTGCTCACTCACTCACCAGGCCAGGTCCTGGCAGCGACAGTGGCAGCACCAGGAGCCGGGATGGTGAGTGAGTGAGTGAGCGAGTGATGGAGGGAGGGCCTTTGCTGCCCTCCTTCACTTGCATGCCTGCCCTCCCTTGCTCACTCACTCACCAGGCCATGTCCCGGCAGTGACGGAAGCAGTGGTGGCAGAACCAGGACCCAGCCTGGTGAGTGAGCAAGCGAGCCAGGGAAAATAGCAAAGGTAGCCACAGCCACCTCCTTTGCTGCCAGGAGGAGCAGGGTAGAGAGCTGGGGTCTGGAGGAGGCAGGAAGGGGAGGCCAGGCTCCTGCTTCTGACACTACTGCCGCCTTTGCCACCTGCCCTACCTTGCTCACTCGTGCAGAACCAGGACCCGGCTGGCCCGGGAGGGCAGGTGAGTGAACGAGCGAGGGAGAGCGGCCTTGAGCATCGGATAATATGGTGGGCCGGATTAGTGGAAGTCGGATAAGTGGGATAGATTTCTGACATTGTTAATAACAATCCAGAATTTTGTAAATTATGGAAACTAAAATTCTGAATTCACTTAGAGAATTTCAGTTATGTTTCCCTCATTTATTTCCCAATAAAAATGACTCATTGAAACCATTCAGCCATATCTGAAAAGTTCCAGTTTCTTCCAGTTACTATAAAAGTTAATAAAGCAGTCATAATTTCCATATTATTTCCAAATTCAGTGCTTTTCAAGATTTTGCTGTTCTTTTGGGAATGTTGTTTTCAGAAATCTATTTCTTTCCATTCAATTCATACAAATTTTGGAAGGAATAGCCTTACTTGCTGCTGATTTTAAAAATTCCCTTGGGAATTGACTGTCAATGACTCCAAGACATGACTGCGATTTCTCTCCAAAGTGCCATTTAATAGTCCAGAAGGTATTGTTGTTCTAATCCATAATAAAAGTTTAAGAAATGGAACCTTTTGAAAGGTTGCCAGCTTGCCTTAATGAGGTTGAAAGAGTTGTAGCACCCTTCCCCACCCCCCAACTAATTGGGATTTTAAGAAAGGAAAGGGTTTACATTGGTTGTTTGTTAGCTGCCATCAATAATACTTCAATTTATGTCACCATTATGAATGAGAGACCTTCAAGCCACCCTATCTTAAATAGGTCTGATCAGGCATTGCAAACTTAAACTCCCTTACCTTCTATTTCTCCATATTCTGTCCTAATAGTCTCCAGTCCTGGGTACAATCAAATGCATATCCATGTACCAATAATTAAATACAATTGGCCTTCAACATTTGTGGGTTTGACTTTTGTGGATTTGAATATTTGTGGATTTGATTAAAATGTTCTCTTCAGACATCTCTAGGTTCCTCAGCACAAATCAGTACCATACTGTTACACTGGAGGACCTAGATATTGAGACGGAACACATCTCTAGATCCTCCAGTGTAAAGTTGACCATAGAGTCATGCTGGAGGATCTACAAATTCATAGTGAACTGTTCCCTCACGTTAAAAAATATTAGCCATTTTTATTTTCACTTTAGTAGAGATCTTATACCAGCAAATATGGATGGCTAACTGTAGTATATTGTTTACACTGTCTATTATACCAATTAATGAATACTAATAAATATCAAATATTAAGAAGACCTCTAAACATGTCACCCTTTGATGCCACACTATGGGAATACATATTAGCAATGGCTAAATCCCTCAAGATTGTGTCATCTTATTCCCCTTCCTTTAGGCTTTCGGTGTCCTCACTTGTCAGGGTTCTTCTTCTGTTGAGTGGAGACTAAATCATCCATATTTTCTAAGGGCTTGTCTACAAAAATAGGCAAACCTAGATGCACATATACAGGCAATATCTAGGACTTCTGGTCCTTAATATTGGGTAAACTAGTTGAGCTAAATTAACCCCAGAGTAAGCAAAGTTGCTGAATGCTATGGAGATTCTCTGAGTGGAGAGCAGACCAGCTTCAAAGTGAAGGACTCTACTGTCCAAATAGACCAGTGCTGCCATCCCCTTTTCCTTGCACTCAGCAGTACAGAGAAAAGAGGCTGGATTGGGTTTACATTTTTTCTATACAGCTGGCCAGAGAGTTCTAGAGAGTTCCTGAATGTCACCAGGTGTGTTTGCTGACAACAACAAGGGCACTCATATGATCAAGAAAAAGTAGAGGTGTTATCCCCACCTTCTTCCTGATCATATGTGTACCTTTACTGATATTGGCAAATATACCTGGTGACAGGCAGAGGATGGTTGCTTACATCAGCAAAGGTGCCCTGCAACAACCAGGAGCTCTCTGTCTGGGTTTCCCAACAATGAGAATGATATGGCAAGTTAGGGTGCCAGTTCAAACAGGTTTGGGCCCAACTGGACTTTCTGGACTCTACCATTGGTATTGCTTAGGAACAGAGAGTCTTAACAGCTCTGTGAAATCCTGGGCCAGTCCAGAACATTTCTTCTCTGGATTTTTTTTTGTTGATGTAGAGCCCTAAGAAACCCAACAACTCATCATCATCATCATCACCATCATCCACCTCACTCACCTGCCAACTTGGCATGATTTGGGCCAAATTGAGGCAAAGAGTCTGAGCTGGTAAAGGCCTGCATTGACAATATGTTTTTGGAGCTACCTGATAAGTGACAGATAATATGTAAAAAGAGGAGAGAAGAGATGAGAAACAGATCTTGAAGCCTTAAGTAAGGGATGTAAGGGTAGAGGAACTAGTAAAAGCCCTCTGCCTTAGGTGGGAAATTGTAAACTTGTCTAGTAAAAGAGGTCTCTTTTGGCTGAAAGTATGAGAAGGAATCTGGCACAGTCTTCGAATGCAAGTGGAGATTGAGAAGGCCTGGAGATGGGAAGTATTGCAAAAAAGAAGAGAGCAGCATAGTATATGGATAAAATATTTCATTTTAAAATGTTTTAAATCTGTGTTGTGTTGCCATATGTTTCTGAAAGGTCAAAAGTTGAACACCAAGGATTTTTCATTCTTTTCTTTTGGAGTGGAAAGACCTTACTATTCACAGCTCTCAATATCAAATCTATTGGCTTGGTGTTATTAACAACAGTCTTGCAACCAGATCTGTTTAATTTCTGTCACACAGGAATTTCAGAATGTAAGCCTATTGTAAAACCAAATGGACTACCCAATCTTTAGGAATCTTTTGACACAAATCCAGCAGCTGGGAATAATCAGATAACACCATGGGCTGAGCACATAGTAACCTTAGTTCTCTCAGGGGAGGTGCTTAGAGCAAGGCTACTGAATGCATAAGTGTTAAAGTTGGTTCACTCTTCTTTAAAACAAAATTCCTTCCAAATATCTGTCAGACCCCCAACTGTTTTTCCAGAAAAGAACTGTTGAATAGACAGGCAGACAGATCTTTTTTTTCTATTTTTAAAAAAGTGACTGACTTTTGTAATAATATCAAGATGCTTGGTATGCGTTACTCAATCTACTCATATTTTTACCACATCTCTCCATTCACACTTTGGACTGTAACATACACATTGCTAACTACAGTGTGCAGTTGGCAATAATCCATTAACTGTAATAATTGTATCCAAATCACTTTCTTTCTGGTCGATTACACTTTTGCGCATCATCAATTGATTTAAGACAACATATGTAATGACTCTTTTACAAAATGTATTTTCTCTGCAAAATCTACTTGCATATTAGCCCAAGAGCTCACATTTTACAGATATTATTGTTATATTTTTTAAAAAAACTGACAACTGGTTTGAATCATTTAGAACTGTGGTTTTCAACCCGTTCTACATCATGGACCCCCTTTTAAATACCAATTGTGGCCAAGGACCGTCAAGACACAACTCAAGATTCAGGACACTTTAATGGCAGAAATGCTGGCAAGGCAGGGGGGGGGCACCTTATACAAAGTCAATTCTAATGTGCATGCTAATTATGGATAATTTAGTCAAAAAAGGTGCACATTACACTCAAGTAAATATGGTAACTTTCTCACCCAGCTACTCTCATAGTCAGTTTCCACTTCTGACTGTTTTTCATTGAGGCAATGGGTTAAAAAAGCCAAGTTTTTCAAAAGAAGCATAAAAATAATATTTTATTCAATTTCCCTTTTTAATTTGCTGTCATTCATTCATTCATTCACTCATTCATTCAAATTTAACTGCAAAACTGTAAAATTTATTCATTTCTTTGCGGACCCCTGTGATGACATTGTGGTCTCCCAGTTGAGAACCACTGATTTAGGAAATACAAAAGCTTTCAGGTTCCAATGCACATGGAGTAGGAATAGTTGAACAACCTAGTGCTTATCAGATTTGCAAATATTGAACACTTCCATTATTTCAATAGAGGCATGCAAGAGTTTTGCTTGATACGTATGTTCTAATAAAAACTTTTCAACTGTTCCAAAATTATTTGTAAATCTGTTCAAAAGAACTTGTTTTTTAAAAAAACCTCAAATGTTGGAGAGAGCAAACCTGTCAGAGGATTTCAGGTGCTTACCTTTTTAAAATCCCAACTTTGAATCTCTGAATATGAAGACATATTTGAGGTGCTGGATTATGACTGTCACTTTTTATCAGACTGGCCCCTCAACCATTATAGACACAGGGTGGGCAAGTAAACCATATCTCTCTCCATACTATGAATTGCTATTATCTATAAATTTGTCCAGTACAAATAACAGATTGAGAGATACACATTACAACAATATTTTAATATTTGAGGAAAATATATAAGAATGGAGCCTCTTTAGTGTCCAAAACTTTCAGTGAGGAAATTCTTCCTCAAACAGGTTTTTCAGGCTTTATCCCCAATTCTCAAATACATTTGCCTCCTGAGCTCATGTGGTGAGAGAATGTGGGAAAGCCATGAAACAATTCTGGAAAGTTATGGCATTTCAGATCCTTGGCTCCTTACACTTGTTCCCTGCTCCCCATGTCAGGTGAGGTAGTCTAATAGGGAGGAAGGGAAGGAAGGAAGGGGTCTCTCCCTCACTACTGAAGACTTTTTCTCAATGAAAGATTTGTTTAAAGACATCTGACAGTAGGGAGAGAGTGGTATTGTGTGGTTTCTCGGCTATATGGCCATGTTCTTGCAGCATTTTCTCCTGACATTTCACCTGCACCTTTGGTAGGGTGGTGCATTGGTGGCACAGCAGGTTAAACTGCTGAACTGCTGAACTTTGCTGATCGAAAGGTCGGTGGTTTGAATCCGGGGAGCGGAGTGAGCTCCCGCTGTTAGCCCCAGCTTCTGACAACCTAGCAATTCAAAAACATGCAAATGTGAGTAGATCAATAGGTACTGCTCCAGCAGGAAGGTACGGCCCTCCATGCAGTCATGCCGGCCACATGACCTAGGAGGTGTCTACGGACGACACCGGCTCTTCTATTCAGAAATGGAGATGAGTCGAACTCCAGAGTCGAACTCAACTAGTCTTAATGTCAGGTGAAACCTTTACCTTTACTTTGGTAGGGAGAGAGATGATTAAATTCTCCATTCTCCATTGCAGAATCAAGAGCATATCCATAATGGGAGCATATCTGTAATGAAAGGGATGTTTTTCAAAAATCAAAAATCAAATTACCAGTTTTAAATATATATTCAAAGAAAAGAACTCAAGAATTAAAAAATAAATCTGGAAACATTAGAAAAAGCAACACTGACAGATTAATATATTTTAATATATCTAATTTGTTGTTTGTCAGCTTCTCACTTGGTATGTTAGTAAACAAATACCTGTTGATTATTTGTTTCTTTCTGACAGACTATTTCTTGCACAGCATTCATAATTTGATAACAAAAAAATGGGTGGTGTGATTTGATTCCATGCCTGCTGCTAGACTAGGGATGGGTGGATTTGTCAGTTTATTATTATTTCTCAGCCAACCATTCACTCTGCGTCAATTTTTTTAAAAGAAGCCTTGAAATTAACATAGATTTCTATGAATGTTTTTCTTCCCTTACCCCTTTTTGTATGTATATTTGAATAATACAAATGTTTTGAAAGCACTTTTTCCTTATATATTTTTTTTATATGTACCCTTCCTTTTTTGTTGCTTAGAGGATCTGAAGAATTGCAAAATCTCCAGAAGAGCAAATATTGAAGAAGAACTGCAGTTCATTTTGTACATTGATATGGGAAGCATGTTTTTGGCAAGTTTAGATCAATATGTGGAAAGAACAAAACTCTTTCCCATCCCTAACCACATCTGTGCTCTGTGTATACTGTATGTGGCAAGGAAGCCCAATGCAGGATTATTGGCAGCTGCATGATAAATACATTTTGGAGTCGACAAAATGTTCCACACACACCTGGCTTCTTTCAGAATTTCCAGAGGTATATGCCCCAACGTGAACAGAAACATCCCCTATATAATATCACAAAACCCAACGTATTATCTCTGCATTTGGACGTTGACATAGGCTGCCCCCAAGAAAAAAAGATGTCTGAAAGAAAGAGCTAGAATAAAAAAGCATTTAGTACCTAATATAGCAAGCTTAAAATAATGTCAAGTGAACAATACATTTGATGAAGGAAGAGCCTTGATGGTTAAAGACTTGACTAGAGATTTATTCTTGCCCGATGTTTCAGCTTGAGACGTGCATTGACTTCCATCATATTTGTTCAAGTTGCTTTGAAATTAGACAAAAGGAATTTCCCCACCACTTGAAGTTCCTTTTACTGTGTCTTATCCTTTACTGAATGATGTCTAACTTATTTCTAGTCATTGTTACCATGTGTGAGGAAATTGTATTTAATGCCTGTCTAATTTATACATTGAACAATGTATGTATGCTGCCTATTCCATTATGTTCACAATAGACCTCCCAAGTGGCCTATCTTGGACTGGGTTTTCTTCTGGTCTATAGAACCCTGCTATTCAGTTTTGCTACTGTAGTCATGTTTGCTACTGAAGAAGATTCTAAGAAATCATAAATTTAATGTTTCAGAATTTAAACTTAACTGCTGTAGTTTAGAAAGAAGCAGATTTCCAGACTCTCCATATCATTGGCAGATGTTATGCATACCCCTTCCAAAATAGCTTGTGTAAATTACTGGAGAAGGTATAAATCTATTCAGACCTATCCATTGATTTATGCTGACATGTAAATCCTCCCTATGCTCACTGTCATAGTTTAGTATAAATAAACAGGAACACTTATAGGGAGAATCACATGATCAGGGCAAAAGAAGAACATCCGTACTAGGTCTTCCTTTTTAGTTTCCCATATGTTACAAACTAGAGTTTGGAATGTTGTTTTTAAAAAATAATAACAGCTTGGGTTTTTTATGTGACACATTTGTATTAACTGGGGGGATATATCTATCTCTACTAGGAACTATAAATTAAAGCAGCAAACATTAACCCAAACACAAAACATTGGAGGAGGACGGAATCAGCTCCATGGTCATTACATGATGCATGGATTGATTTGGCCTGAACTGCATTAACAAAAGTTGCTGGATGCTCCAGAGCTTTCTCAAGACATTCCTATTTAAAATATGGTGCCATTGATTACGTACTACCCCTCTTTTGCTGTGCTCAGACAACAAAGGGTTCACTATTTCAAACATTGGGTGGACAATTTGGATTTTGGAAAAAAAATATTTTGAAATTCTGGATAACCTGTATTTTAATAACAATGAAATAAAATAAAATGAATAAAGGACTCACTATTCATTCAACTCACCATAAAGTCAGTCAATTTGTTAGTACAGTAGAGTCTCACTTATCCAACATAAACAGGCCGGCAGAACATTGGATAAGTGAATATGTTGGATAATAAGGAGGGATTAAGGAAAAGGCTATTAAACATAAAATTACATTATGATTTTACAAATTAAGCACCAAAACATCATGTTTTACAACAAATTTGACAGAAAAAGCAGTTCAATACACAGCAATGTTATGTAGTAACTACTGTATTTACGAATTTAGCACCAAAACATCACAATGTATTAAAAAGATTGACTACAAAAACATTGACTACTAAAAGGAAGACTGCATTGGATAATCCAGAACATTGGATAAGCAAATGTTGGATAAGTGAGACTCTACTGTACATCATAACATTCTCAAGAAGATGAGAACACAACATGAGGGTTAGCATTCATAGCTAGGCAACCTCCAATTTTAGATATCATTGAAGTAGGATAACTAAGGATACATTGTTTCCCTAACAGCTATCTATCACTATTGGTAAAAGAATATTTATAAATGAAATAATGGGGTGCCGTCTGGCACTTCTCTTCAAGAAACACAATCATTTAGCCCAGTCCTGAGGATATCAGTGCAGAAAAAAACAATTTTAATTATTTTATTATAATTACAAATGAGAATATGTCAGCCAGAGTGATTAACTACAAGCTGCTATTTAGGTTTTGGCACAAATTTAACCATATTGGTTTCTCATGCCTCTGTTCTATCCCTTGTAACATGTGTTGCTTTATTTCTATAAAATCTTTTTTGGGAACCATTTTAGAAAATGTTCACTTGGGTTCAATTAATTTCCCTTGTGGAATGCTAAGCCATAGGTGCAGCATATGGGGAACTGAATAAATCATCCTCTTTCAAGATCTCATGAAAGAAAACAAATATGTTTATATTACGATAGAGAAGGGACTTGTGGTTGCTGATCTTCATGGGATGTCATGATGCGAATTAACCAGTCACAGCTGCATTCACACAGCTGCATTCACATGGCATGACAGCAATTTTGGCAAAAGCTTAAAACATACATCCCATCATGTTCTACTAGAAAGCCTCAGTTTCTGATTACACCATTCATTTTTGTACTAAAAGAAACCTCTGATGATGTACCATCTGGAAGGCCTTAATGAACATCATGTAGCTGAGAATGCATCTTATACATTCGTATAGCTATTGTTGCCAATTATAGACTAAAGCTGCAAGATTGTCCTCACCTGGGCCTACTTCAGCTTTTAATACATATTTTATATATTACGTATATGGAAATAAACAATAAGGAAATAAGATTGTCCTCATTTGGGCCTACCCATCCATATCTTATTAATCTCTACCTACTGCTTTCACTCATCTATGGTTGTACTGGTTGGAGAAGATAAGGACTACTATAGTTCCAACGTATCTGGTGGGTACTTTGGGAATGTTAGATTATCTCAACCAGCTGTAAACATACATTTTAAACTCATGCCCAATGTTCTGTATGTTTTAAAATGTATTTTATAGAACTATGTTTTAATATGTATCTTTTATAAAATAAATTTAATATGTGTATTTATAGAATTTGTACAATGTTTATGTTTTAAGTGTTGTCGAAGACTTTTATGGCCGGAATCACAGGGTTGTTGTGTGTTTTCCGGGCTGTGTGGCCATGTTCCAGAAGCATTCTCTCCTGACATTTCACCCACATCTATGGCAGGCATCCTCAGAGGTTGTGAGGTATACCATCTGAGGATGATTGCCATTGATGTGGGTGAAATGTCAGGAGATAATGCTTCTGGAACATGGCCATACAGCCTGGAAAACACACAACAACCCTGTTTATGTGTTTTAACTATGCTGTAATCTACCTTGAGCCACAAGGAGAGGCAGGTAAAAAATCAAATTATCATCATCATCATCATCATCATCATCATCATCATCATCATCATCATCTCAGGAAGAGAGTTCCTGTAGTTATTTAGATTGATGGCTGAAACTATTTCTTTTCCCCAGAGCTGACATCAAGAACAGACAGCTTCTATTGGATCATAGTCATGTGATGTAGGTTAGCAACAGATGTCTTCAAAGAAGAACCAGATAAACTAATGGAAGATAGGTTTAGCATGAATTTTTGGTCATTACTGTAATGTCTGCTGTTGTAAACTGATTGGAATCTGAAAGCAGCAGAGGCAAGATTTATTTCTTCATTAGCTCCAGCAAAGCACTGTGGACAAGGTCAGGCAAACAGAACACTCTTATCCCATTAAATACTCTACAGCTGCAGTAAAATATGTACTTTAGAAAGCTGTTACATCACAATTACAGCTTCATTATAGAAAAAGAGGCACCTCTGAATCCTAGATACTAAGGAAGAACAGTAGCAATATGAGAAAGTTATTATCTTTATGTCCTGCTTATGATCTTCCTAAGAAGAAGGATAATAGACTAAACAAGTCTTTGATTTGATTCAAGATGTCTGTTCTTATGTCAATGGTAACACTTCTGTGCTCTCGCAATGTCATGTTCTATCCATGGATTGATTTCTTTCAAAGACTGTAAACTTATTATCAGCACAATCCAAAAAAATCTATATGACTGACATTTTCATTAAAGATATTTTAAGTCAATGACAGCTTTCCTGATATTGTTATATTACCATTTTCAACATTTCAACAGAAACCTGTTGGACAAAGTTGGGAGAGTTAATGTGAATGAGCATAGATTTAGTGCCAGTGTCATTTATCGACCCTCCCCACCTTTTTTTAGCCTGGTAACTTTAGCCTGGTAACTTTGGTAACTTAAGTGCTGCGTAGATGAGCCATGTGATAGACTTTCTTCTTGGCCTCATTATTCCCCTTCCAAAGTTTCTCAAGCCAGCAGTTGGACTCAATGGGAAGAAGAGCATGGGCTGGTGCAGTATTTGCTTTCTCAGTCATGGAATATGGTGCTATTAAACAGATGGATTTCACCACCATAAAAGCCTGATACGATAAAAAAATTATAATCTTAGTTAAGCGCTTTTCCTTCATTTCATTTCTCTTACAATCTTGCATGCTTTTTCACTTTCCTGTCTGAAATTCCGGGCTGAAGGGCTTCTCCTTCCATTCTGTCTCTTTTTCCATCTTCGCACTTGAACCCATTTTCTGTAGTGCACGCCATCTTTGCTGTCCTCTTTTCTTTCTTTCCTCACTCCAGATCCTTACCATTGTTTGATCTCTGTCCCCTTATTACTATTTCACTCTATGATTACTCCTTTTCCTAATTACATTCATTATCAGCATCATCATATTCTCATTGCACATCTCTGACTTGCACAATTCCCATTAAATTCCATATGAGTTACTTCTGAGTAGATATGTATTGGTCTTTGTTCATCTTTGGTGAGTAAACATCTTCTCAAAATATTTGATAACATGAATTATGATGATGATTTTGAGATGAGGGAATATTTCACAATCATATGGGCTGGGGAAGGAGGAGGAAGGCAAAGGAATATGGCCAGTAAGAGTCACACATTAAAGAGAACAATCCCTTACAGTCAGAGTTTACAAAACTTGCTTTTTGTTTGGGAAAGATGTCTTTTGTTGAACTACAGATAGCATGTGTTGTTAAAAGCAGTGCTTATCAAAGTGTTTTTGAAAGGTCTGGGAAATGCTTTTTGTCTGTTCAAAGCAGAACTTGAAAAAGTTTATTTGGCTTGGTTATAGCTTCCATTTGTATTTAAATATAATGTCAGCAAATGCATGCAACACAGATGTGATGAAAGTTTTTCTTTCCCATTTTTTAATTTTCTATTTGGTGTGATGCTTAGAAACTAAATTTCTGACCAAATAACTATTTTCTCATTTATTAGACATTGAATATGATCCCAAATTAGTGTGTGGAAAGTATAACACTGCCTGCACATCTCTGTGCTGCTCCCACCCCTAGTAGCCAGTTTTCAAATCCTAGGGACATGGTTTACTGATTTGGGGGAAGATGGGAGAAATGAACAGAGATATCAGAAGCACTCAATTTTTACAGTTGAATTTCCAAGGACTCAGTCACCTCCTCTGGCCAGTACATGGTAATAGTAATGACCCCTTCCCCAGGTAGTGAATATTATCTTTGTTAAATATTTTAAAAGAATTATGTACTCATAACATGATGTTTCTTATACATATGTTACCAACAGCATTCCAACCATTGCATTTTTATATTTGATTGTCATAGTCTGAGTAACCATGGCTGATATTTCATAATTTCATCAGGGCATACCTTGTAACATCATGAAATGCCATTCCAAGATCCCAGTTAACAACACTGGAAACTCAGAGTTGTTTCTGACTGATACCTTAGGAGGAATAGTCCTATGTATGGATGTCAAAAGAATATTTGGCCCAGATTTGTCCAAACCTCCAAGTTTCTGTTTTACATCTCCAGCATTTCCCCTCAATGGGATTTATCTATATAAAATATATAAAGGTACCATTTTCCATGCTTGGTGGACTTGTAGGCTAGTACAAACCTTTTGGGGAAAGATCTTCTTCTTCTTCATTCACACAGTTGTCTCCGACTCTTCATGACCTCATGGACTAGTCCACACCAGAGCTCCCTGTCGGCCATAGCTGCCCCCAGTTCCTTCAAGGTCAAGCCAGTCACTTCAAGGATACCATCCATCCATCTTGCCCTTGATTGGCCTCTCTTCCTTTTTCCTTCCTTTTTCCCAGCATCATGATCTTTTCCAAGCTTTCCTGTCTTCTCATAATGTGGCCAAAATACTTCATCTTTGCCTCTAATATCCTTCCCTCCAGTGAGCAGCCGGGCTTTATTTCCTGGAAGATGGACTGGTTGGATCTTCTTGCGGTCCAAGGCACTCTCAGGATTTTCCTGCAACACCACAGTTCAAAAGCATCTATCTTCCTTCGCTCAGCCTTCCTTTTGGTTCAGCTCTTGCAACCATAGGTTAATATGGGGAATACCATTGCTATAACTATGCGGACCTTCATTGCCAGTGTGATGTCTCTGCTTTTCACTATTTTATCAAGGTTGGCCATTGCTCTTCTTCCAAGAAGTAAGTGTCTTCTGATTTCCTGGCTGCAGTGTGCATCTGCAGTGATCTTTGCGCCTAGAAATATAAAGTCTGTCACTGCCTCCATGTTTTCTCCTTCTATTTGCCAGTTATCAATCAGTCTGGTTGCCATAATCTTGGTTTTCTTGATGTTTAACTGCAGCCCAGCTTTTCACTTTCTTCTTTCACCTTAGTGATAAGGCTCCTCAGCTCCTCCTCACTTTCAGCCATCAGAGTGGTATCATCTGCATACCTAAGGTTGTTAATGTTTCTTCCAGCAATTTTAACTCCAGCCTAGGAGTTAGGGGAAAGGTAATAAAGGGAAAAAATATTACTAAAATGGGAGAAACCCAGAAATGTGCCTAGGTCTATTTTGGTGAAAAAATCAGTAAAGAAGATATAGAAATGTGTCAATATAGTTTTATAGCTAGAAGATTAAAAATAGCAATCTCATGGAAGGCAGGAAAAGAGCTATTTCTAAAGGACTGGAGAAAAAAATATTAGACTATATCCAAATGGCCATGCTATCCAATAGCATTAGAGGAGGAAATAATGAAGATTTTGTTTAAAAGGGAGGCTTGCATTTGAATATCTAGAAGAAAGACAAAGGTAGGCTTTAAAACACCAACAAGGGGAAGTCATTAATATAAAGATAAGGGTAGATTTTAATGAGATATTAGTTTCACATTGAGTGGTGTCAGAAGTCATGGATGGTGGTTCATGGGTGGGGGATGGGGGTGTGTGGTAGAAAATGTATTTGTATTATGTGTATTTTATGTATTTCCTTTATTTTTTCTTACATTCTGTATATCACCTTTACACAATAAAATATTTTTCTTACATTCTGTATATCACCTTTACACAATAAAATATTTTTAAACCCTCCAAGTTTCCCTCCCAGTAAAGAAACAATAGGAAGTCATTTGTGACAACTGCTTCCAATGCTCTTAGCCCATGATCCTGATAATGTTTTGCCATATTGCTATTGACTTTTCAGAGATCACTGTCTAAAAAATGCTGCCTTACTTTTGCTATTTTTATTCCTGCTTAAAAACTACTAAATCATTTAAAAATGTTTTAAATGTGGGAATATGATAGAAATATGGCTTTAGGGTAGGTTGGAAAAAAATGGGAGAAGGCATCATATAATGGAGACACATTTAAGGAAAGAGGCAGGGAAGATTTACAAGAAACCAAATGACTCGTTGAAGGGAGCCTCGAGGAAAGCATCTGCAGCAAAACTGGACAGACACAATTCATTTCTAAGACTACTGCTGTTTTCAATACGTCGTCTCTCATAAGACCAAACCAAAGAACTTGCAAAGGAAATCTGTAATATATTTTTTTCAATAGAAAATGGGAATCTTTTGATGAAAAATACTTATTTTGCACACAATTTCTCTAGCTGGCAACATCAATAAATCATAAAAATGCAAATCAGGCTCCTATAAATGGCTGCTGCAAGATATATTTTTTAAGCACTTTCTGTTTTGCTTGAAACCACATTGCCTTACTCTAACTTTGAAATTGTTGTATGTGTATATATATATATATATATTCCTTCAAACTCATTTGACTTGAAATTTAGATGCTGATTCATTCCACACTTTGAAAATGTATAAAGTTTGGTTTTGACAGTCCTTCAGGTTTGCATTAATGTGTGTACACAAATGCCTAATGAATCAAACACAGTGGACAAAGTCTGTTCTTCTTCAGTTAGTTTGGTTATGCCATGATAAAAAAACAAGCCATACCCTCCCTATGTGGAAAATATATTTATATGAGCAATGCAAAACAGGATGTGACAACATTTGGGATAAATAGCACGATACTACTTGTGCTTTGGGGTTCTGGAATAAATCAGCTTTCAGCCCTGGGGTACATTTTGGAAGCAACACTGAAAGATGGTTTCGTTCAGCAAATGGTAAAGGGATCAGGAAAGATATTATGGATTCTATTTGTCAAGAAATGACATCATATTTCCGTAATAGTTGAATATGTGCCATGGTTTATTCATTTGATTATTTCTTTAATGAATAGATCCTGCTTCTGGCACTCAGCAGCCAGGTAATAGCCGGTCTCAGGATAAAGTGCTTCCTGTCTTCACATGTTTGTGACTACATTCAAGAAGAAGGACACCACCAAAAGAGCCTTCACAGACATTTTTCCAGCACGAGGCAAAGCAGCAAATAACACTCTTCTTCTCAGCCCATCTAAATCAATGTGCATAAGATCCAAAACCACACATATTAGTTTAAAACGTAAGGCAAAAAGATCTCAGAAGCCCCTTTCTTTGCTCTTTGCAATTAAGGGATTATTAACATATTGCCCATGGATGACCTTTAGCAGTCCATAAACTGGGAGAAAACAATGGTGGTGATGGTGACTGATGATGTTGACATTATTAATATTTCCTTCTGTTGCTCTGAAAACTTTGATGGTGGGGAAAGTTTAAAAAAAACAAACAAACAAATGTCCAGTCACGTTAGTAAGGCACTACTTTATCCTCAAAGTACTGGGTGACACGAGATGCCACTGGACATGGCCAGATAGTGTACAATTGTCATTATCTTCATTATTATGACAGGGACAGAATCTGTAGCTTCCACTACATTCTCAAACCAAGAGAAGGTTTTGAATCATTTCTATAAGAGCAAAGTACATAAAATGCATTTCTCTTTTATACCATCCAAAACTGGTTGCTAAAAGATGCTTCATTTATCTGTCACAGTTCAGGCAGCTATCTGGAACCAACCACCATTAAGTTTCTAAAACATTCTTGGTGTGATTAGAAGTGATGTAATGTTATTTTCAGTGTTGGAGGTTAACCTCCAGATGACCCTTATTTCTCTTTCTGGTTTGGGGGATAGTTAGGAGCAAAAGGAATATCATTATCGAGGGCATGGAAGTGTTGGGAGTGTGGGACATGGAGTAAGACATAGTTTTGTATGGATACTTTTTAGCTAGATATTTGTTGGATAGGAGTTAGAATTCTGCTGAAGTGTGATAAATACCTAAACTGATAAGAGCTGGGAATCTGGGAGGAGTACGAGATACAGAGATAGAAACTACCAAGGCCATTTCTTAAGAGAAGCCATGAGCACACAGTGATATAATATTTTGGTTAGTGTACCAATGAATATTCTCCCAGGTAAATGTAATGATAACCTGATGTTAGCCAATGAACACGACAACATCATGCCAAATTTCAAATGTAATACCCTTATAAATAATGTAACTATGATCAATCTCTCAGTCCTGACAACAAGTAGTGCATACCTTGCTTTCTCTCTCTATACCAATAAATTTATCAACAGCTTGTAAGTGAGACTTTGATTTGGAGAAACAGGCTAGGCACACAACATGGTACTTTGGGGGGACAGTTTGAATTTTAAAAAGAAAATGAGGGTTTTACAGGCTTTAGGGGAGTCTTGTGGGGATCAGTTCAGAAGTATAAACTGAGGTCCCAGGAGCCACATGAATCCAGGGGCCGTATTCCTCATCCCATCTCAATAAGCTTTATGCAGCGGCTGTTTTGGTGAATCTTCTCCTCCACTGATTGACCCTGACAGGCTTACTATATGATAGCCAGCAGTGCTCTAAATAACATTAGACATTAGATTACAGTGTCCTAAAATTGAGTTACCAGATTTCATGGTCTGGCCCTAAATTTCAGAATATATAACCAACTGTCTAATTTTCAAAGCAAATCTCAGATTACGGTCTTGAAAAATATGTGCATGTTTTCCTCATTTGTCAAATGAGCATAATAAAGAAATACACATGACACCCATTCCTGAACTTATTGTGGAAACAGGAAACCAAGAATAATAGCAATTCCTATTGAAATGAACAACTTCCACTGGAAGTTACTATAAAGTATCACTAGAGAATCTTGAAGAGATGTATCTAGGCATTTGTGAGGCTTAATTTTAATTTCCAGCAGAAGCATGCCATAGCATCACCTGGAGAAACTAGAAGATTGTTTAGAGAGGACATAGTTTGTTGAATGTGGGTAGGGGAATGACCCCTGATCCCATGGATACAGGGGCCATACTGCAGATAAGGCTCAATAAATAAATAGTCTCACTAAATAAGTAGATATTGTCCTAGCTTCAATACTAAAAAAGGAAAAAATCATACAGCCAAAAATCATACAGCCCTATGAGATGCCACCATTATTTTGTTTCATTTTCCTCTCTTTCTTTACACTTTTGTCTGCTCATTTCAACTATTCATTTGGAAGTCAGTGGGTGGAGTCTATTTCTCCAGTGTAATCAAAATTACTTGTATTCCTTTCAAACTGCAGTAGAGATGGCTTTCTCTCAATGGTCTTGAACAGGATTTGATTTAATCTTAAAAACAATGAAAAACACTGGCTGATTCCTTTCAGTTCTCTCCTGCTGAGAAAATCAAGACCTAGTTTCACACTTTCTGTTGGCTTGAATATTAAAGTTTTTTCACTGCATGTTAATTGTACAGGAACCAGACCCTATTGCCATCCTTTCTCCAGTATTCTTTGCATTTTTTCAGAAACAGGATAATTCTGCTGATTTATACGTTCCTGGAAATGTCAGCTCCTGCTGTAGTCAGTTAAGTTATTTTCAGTATAGACTGCTGCCATGCATTCACTCTACCACTGTCCTTAAAAACCGTCTAGAAATTTCAGCCAGTGGAAACATAGCCAGCAGACATATTACATCAGTCCTGTTTGATAAGCACTTTATATCTCCTTTTCAGAATAAATTATCTCAAATAATGTTCATATTATTAAAAGTAGTCAAGAAACTAGAAAAAGACTAAAGATGCTTCCAGACAGCATGAAAATTTGGGTTTTAAATGGAGGATAAAAAAAAACCCCAGGACCTGGGAACATGTCCCCACACAGACCTATGGGTCCTGAGATTTCTTCCCTCGCCATCCTCACAGGCTTCCTCTGTATCGGCACAAGATGGAGAATGGATGGGGAACATCTGGTTGAAGGTTTTTTTTGGTTAAAATTTCTCCGTTATGCATTGGATCGTATATGCACACATGTGAATATCTTAATATAAATATAAGCCAGAGGTAGATTGGCCGAGTGGGTGAAGGTGGTGGTGAATGCCTCCCTTCAGGAAGGCATATTTCCAGTGAGCCTTAAATTGGCTGTGATCAAGCCACTGTTGAAGAAGCCATCACTGGACCCCACTCAATTGGATACCTTTCGGCCTATCTCCAATCTCCCCTTTTTGGGCAAGGTCATGGAACGTGTGGTGGCAGTACAACTCCAGGCATTCTTGGAGGACACTGATTATCTAGATCCGGCGCAGTCTGGCTTCAGGCCGGGGCATGGTACCGAGACAGCCTTGGTTGCCTTAGTTGATGATCTACGCTGGGAACTGGACAGGGGGAGTGTGTCCCTTCTGGTTCTGCTGGACCTCTCAGCGGCCTTCGATACCGTTGATCACGGTATCCTTCTGGGATGCCTCGCGGGAATGGGACTTGGAGGTATTGATTTGTGGTGGCTCCGCTCATTTCTGGAGGGTCGGTCCCAGATGGTGTCACTTGCCCGGCTCCACAACCATTGTTTTGTGGGGTCCTGCAGTGGTCAGTACTGTCCCCCATGTTGTTTAACATTTACATGAAGCCATTGGGAGAGTTTTGGGGTTCAGTTTCATCTGTATGCAGATGATGTCCAGCTCTGTCACTCCTTTCCACCTGTCACTAAGGAGGCTGTCCAGGTCCTGAACCAGTGCTTGACTGCGTGTCAGACTGAATGAGGGTGAACAAATTGAATCCAGACAAGACGGAGGTCCTCCTGGTCAGTTGTAAGGGTATGGGGTTGCAACCTATGTTGGGCGGGGTCATACTCCCCCTGAAGACACAGGTTTGCAGTCTGAGGGTGATCCTGGACTCATAGCTGAGCCTGGAACCCCAGGGCTCAGAGGTGGCCAGGGGAGCTCAGACTTGTGCGCCAGCTGCACCCATACCTTGGGAAGCCGAACTTGGCCACAGTGGTCCATGCTCTGGTTACATCCCGCTTGGATTACTGCAACGCTCTCTACGTGGGGTTGCCTTTGAAGACAGCCCGGAAGCTCCAACTAGTACAACGGGTGGCAGCCAGATTAATAACTGGAGCGGCATACAGGGACCGTACCATCCCCTTGTTAAGCCAGCTCCACTGGCTGCCGATATGCTACCGAGCCCAATTCAAAGTGCTGGTTTTGACCTATAAAGCCCTAAACGGTTCTGGCCCAAACTACTTGTGCGAAAGTATCTCCTCCTATGAACCAACTAGGTTGTTGAGATCATCTGGAGAGGCCCTGCTCTCAGTCCCACCTGCCTCACAGGTTTGGCTGGTGGGAACGAGGGCCTTCTCGGTAGTGGCTCCCCAGCTGTGGAATGCTCTCCCCAGTAGTATCCAACAAGCCCCGACACTCCTAATTTTTAGGAAAGCAGTTAAGGCATGGCTGTGTACTCAAGCATTTGAGGAATAAATATCTGAGGTGATATGGCTGAATCAAGGCGTACACGAAAGGTGTCAGCAGATGAATCTAATTATTCATGCATCTTAATATTTTATAATTAATGTTTTAATAGAGTTAGTATAGCTTTTAATTGATTTTTGTATTGTTATTATTTTATTAAACTGCCACTGTTTTATTGAATGTGTCTTTGGGGCAATGGAATTTGCCAACTGTTGTAAGCTGCCCTGAGTCCCTACGGGTGAGAAGGGTGGGGTAGAAATGATGTAAATAAATAAATACAAGCAGTTTTGCATGTGCACATATGAGGTTCATCAGATAATGGAGGGATTTTTTAAAAAAACAAAATTTCTGCTGGATTTCTCTCTTCTCCCAATTGTTTATTCAAGCTCTGTTGAATATTATAGAGTTTATAATAGAGAGATTCAGAGAGTTCTAATTGCTCTCCATTCGTGCTTCCTTTACATCAGCTGTGTGTCTGTTTCACAGCCCAATCAGCTGATCAGCTGTTTCAGGCTTTTAAAAAGCAGACATGTGCTGGAGAAGTCTCCACGGGGGGGGGGGGGGGGGGGGGGGGGGGGGGGGAAGGAAATCACGTATTTTTCTCGAATGCAGGGATATACAATGATGCGAATATGTGCATTTTCGGGCTTGGGAAATCCTATATTTTAGGTGCTATGTAGATGGACCCTTTGACTAAGCATCTCATCATATGCTGGGTTTCCCCCATTTCTAAATACTTAGACATTTTAACAATGGAGTCCTGTAGAGCCTATCAAATGATGCAAGAATACTTCCATTGATTGCCCATGGGACTCCATTTCTAAAGTGTGAAGAAACAAAAGTTTTTGGAGCCAGGGAACAATCACCTCCATAGCTCCCCATTCACACAGAAACAGCAAAAGGCACTTCTTTTAAGGTAGGTTGGATACTGTTGGATTTCTCTTTTTTAGATTTTTGTGACAAGAAAGTGTGGGTGTTCTTGTGAGCAGTCTTTAAATGTGCCTTGATGCTCCTTTTGTCATCATAAATAATCTTTCATGAAATTTTAATGGTAATTTTTTTAAAAAAAAATCTTCAGAAAATATGTGATTTCAATATATTTCTAATTCACTGTAGCTATATTTTCCATTTTTGTAGACCTGGAATTTCTCAGTATTATATTTTAAAAAAAACCTCTCTAAGAGAATAACTTTCTTGAGAAAATAAGTCCCTTCCAAATATAAAAATTTGTGAGGAGGTATTCATTTCCATATTGCATTGACATAATGACTTAGGACGCTTTCACAAAGGGATTAAACCCTCTTCAGAATGGGTTAAAAAAAACCACCTCAAAATCGGGTTCAAATGCCCGTGGGCACCCAAAATAAGCTGGCTTTTCCATGGGTTGTCCCCATTCCCCATTCCAGCATACTAACTACCATGTTGGAATGACTCCCCCCGCCCAAAAAAAACCCCTTAAAATACAATAAAAACATACCAGGTTGCCATGAGGCTACTCTGGCAGCCCTCCTGGCACATAAAAATGACACGCCAGGGGGCGCTGGGGGGGGGAGCAATTGTAGAGACTATTTTAAGTGTATTTATTATATTGTAATCTGTTTTTACCACACTGTACTATTTAATTATTTTTTTTACTTTTGTATTGCACTTTTAAAACTTGACTAAAGTGTGGGATTGTTAGCCGCCTTGAGTCCCCACAGGGAGAAAAGCGGGGAATAAATAAAGTTAATAGTAATAATAATAATCTTCAGTTTCCAGAACACATAACTGGTGTGACCAATGGAGTGTCATGTTTACTGGGATATCTGGGTAGTGAAGTCCAAAACATATGGAAAGCTAATGGTTTCCAGACATAGAAAAAATGTTAAATCTTCCAATATGTCATTATCATCATAAAAGGTAACGTGTAAAAAGTATTGGCTTTGTAGTCTTGGCAGCAAAATCCACTGATTTTTACAGAAGTGGGGAAAGTTCACATACATATCTTGCTACTGAGTATAACAAAGATTTGAAGGAAATGGAGGTGGTTGAGGGACTGGCTTTTCCTTTGTCATGAGAAGGAGGGACAAAAATGTCAACTGGAGAAATGATGAAAGGTCGCCCTGAAAAGACATGACATATCGGAAAAGTACTGGAAATATCCATCTGAGCATCAACATTTACTAAGGTCTGTTTAATATTAGATTGCAAAAATTTTCAGTTTGCCTAAATGTAAATGACAGTTTCTGAATCACACTCACTAAACTAAGAAAATAAAACATTCTTCTTGGGTCTGATTGGAGAACTCAATGTATGGTATGCATTAAGACCAGAGATTGTTTTCATTCCCCGCATTCATATGCAAATTATCCATTTATGATCAGTTTATCCAGAAAAAAAACCCCCAAAATCAATGCTTAAACCGCTTTTTATCATAAATGCAATGAAAGTTAACAGCCTGAATTCCTCAGGGGAAATAATATGACATTTTTCATTGGATTTATAACCCCATGGGATTGTCCACATGTATCCATACATGATGCATGCTTGGTGCTTCTTACATTTAATAAGGTTTTATTTAAGACAAATGCCACATAGATGTGTTTTTCATTTTAGGCTTTGAATACACGACACTTAAGTTAATAGCTTATACATTTTCCTTTTGTTTGTTATTCAATGTATTATTTATTCTGTGTGTCTGTTTCTGATTAGAAATCAGGAAATAATTGATAACATATTCAGTTTGTAAAATAGTTGGATATAAACCATGTGAGGGTCATATGTATTCATGCTTACCTGTAAAGTCATTAAGTAAATGATCTTTTATATATAGTTTTCTGATAATGTTCTTATGAGCTTGCTAATCATACATAGAATTAACTTTATAGCAAATATCAGCTGGTAATATCATTGGTCCACTCTATAACCAGGGATCATTTGTTACTTTGTAACCTGAGAGTAAGACTACATTTCCCCAACCAGAATAATGTCATTTAAATTAAAGTGTCAGGATGTTTTTTTTAATCATTTCACCTCTGAGGAGGAAAAGACTTATTGCTGCTTTTACTATGGTTGTGTGTCTTCAAATCAAATGCAGCTTATGGTGACTCTATCATAGAGTTTTCCTGTAAGATTTATCCATATGAGGTATGCCATCACCTTCCTTTAAAGCTGAGAGAGTGTGACTTGCTCAAAATAACCCAGTAGAGTTTCATAAGTAATAATTTGTCCCAGTCTAACATTCAAATGACTGTAACACAAGGTCAATTTGCCAGATTGTAACGTAAATGTGCCAGCTGAACCGCTGACCTGAAGGTTGGGTTTCTGACTTGAAGGTTGGCGGTTTGAATCTGTGAGATGGGGTGAGCTCCCATCTGTCACTTCTAGCTTGTGGGGACATGAGAGAAGCCACCCAGTGGAATGGTAATAATAATAATAAACTTTATTTGTATACCACCCTATCTCTCCAAAGGGACTCAGGGCGATTGCCAACATGTAAGACAAACAAATTCAGTTGCCAGAAAGAAAACCGTACAGACAATACATCAAAATTCAATAATATAACACAACCTAATTAACAAAATATCATCCTAAAATACCAAAAACCTGTGAAAACACACTAAAAATAAATATATTTTAAAAAACACATCTGGGTGTCCCCTGGGAAACATCTCTGTAGACTGCTAATTTTCTCGCACCAGAAGCAAGTTGTAGTATATTCACAAGTCGCTTCTGACACAATACAAAATGGAAATGTAGTAACATTTAGTATCGTGCTTTCTTATCTGTACATAGTGGGACTTTTTTCTTTCAAAGCTAATTAGGAAACAAAGTGCCATGTGCCAATAGAGGGTTGCTTGCTTTATTTGTTCTAAAAAAACCCACAAATGCATGTTTTAAAGAGAATATAATTAATGTTGTGTTGTTCTTGTTAATAGATTAAATCAAATTATGTTTGTATTAGTGGACGGTCAACTGTGGATGGTCCAACTCTGTTAGTGACAGAAATACATTGGGCTTTTAAAATAAAGCAAGTGACCATTTATCAGCATGTGGAACTTTGTTTCTGGATTAGTATTGACTTTTCATAAATTTTTCATAATTTTTTGTTTGGACAAGTTTACAAAGGTTGGCAGCCTTATCAAGCAGTAAAATTTAATAAACTGGGGCAAATGGCATTGAGTGGGGAGTAGCATATCTTGGCATTAAGTGTAACTATGTTGCCATGTGTTTTGTTGTTGTAATTGTTGTTGTCGTATGTCGTCAAGTCATTTTTAAATTTATGGGACCCCTAAAGTAAACATGTCACAGGGTTTTATTGGCAACATTTGTTCGAAGGGGTCCTGTGTGTTACTTTGACTCCCTCTAAGGCTGAGAAAAAGTGAGAAAAAACAAGTTTTCCCGGATGAGCGGGGACTCAACCCCTTGTCTTCAGAACTGTAGTGCAACACAAGATGCACCTGGCTGAAATATAATTTTCAATCATTGTTAGAAGGATAATTTCTGTATTAAGTGCCATTTTGAAATAGATTGCTGTTGGTTCAGACAACACAACAGAGAAGGGAGGAGAGAAAATTTAAGAATGAGCAGTTAGGTTTACAAACAAAGGAACATTCGGGACTCATTCAGGTCAAGGCTAAATTTGGCTTGGGAAGTAACATATAAAGATAAGACAGTTGCAAATTCTGAGTAAACAATAAGACTCAGTCTGAAGAATCTGGGACGTGCTCAGTGCGGCAACTGGAAGGGACAAGAACAGGAGGTGGAAATGGAAGGAGTTGAGTTCCAGAAGTCGCCCATTAGTTTTCTACTGCAGTAATAAAACTTCTGTAATTTATTATCTCCTTGTTCCTGATCTCAACTGGGAAACAAGGCCAGGAATATTTAAAGGAAAACCTGCCTTAACACTAGTATCTTGTATGAATTGGTTATATGGCATTTAAAATGGGACATTTCTTTGAATTCATTTCTTCTGTTCGGACTTGCTTTCACAGAGTTATTATATCAAACACTCTTTTTATTCAAATAAATAGTGCAAAACTTTACACCATCCATAAATGATTCCAGGACATTTGGCTTTTGAAAGCATTGCCTTAAAATGGAAAGAGTACAAGAGAAATGTACAAAGTGCTACTTTAGGGCTGCTCTCAGATGTTGAATATACTCATTTCACCAAACGATAAGGCATTTTCTGTTTTCAAAATAGTGGATTTTTCACAACTAAGTTTACATATTACTTATTGGTTGTTGTTATATGTGGTTCTCAACCCGTGGGTCCCCAGATGTTTTGGCCTACAACTCCCAGAAATCCCAGCCAGTTTGCCAGCTGTTAGGATTTCTGGGAGTTGAAGGCCAAAACATCGGAGGACCCACAAGTTGAAAACAACTGCCTTAAAGTCATTTCCAACTTATGAAAGCCCTATTACAGGATTTTCTTGACTAAATTGGTTCAGAGGAGTTTGTTTTTGTCTTCCTCTGAAGATGAGAGAGTCTGACTTGTAAAAGATCACACAGTGGGTTTCCATGGTCAAGTCAAAGTTATTTGAACCCTGATCTCAGGTTGTAGTACAGCAGTCAAACCACTGTATGACTTTGGCTCTTCTGGTAATTCTAGGGGTGTTGTAATTAAACAAAAACCTCTTCAAGTATAGCCCTTCTTAGTAGGTTCTGTGTGTCTTCTTTTTTATATGAAAGAAGTCATGAGGTCACTAAGGATCTCATCACATTGAGGTGATGAGTGTCTTCTCTGCAGTGCCAACACACTGCCAGCATGGAATCCTCCAGAGCCTATCAGATGATGCAAGGCTATTTCCAGCAGGGTTCCTCCATTGGACTTCATGCTGGCAGTGCAGAGAAATGGAGCCCAGAGGTGTCAGATTTATGCCCAACTCCTCATACCCAACAGGCAGAAGAGCTGAAGAGGAAGCAGGGATAGATAGGGAAACATCATGTGAGGGGAGACTACAGGCACAGATGGGAGGTAACAGAATAACGGCTTCTTTTGGTGCCCCACACTTGCCCCTGCTGCCCCCGGCTGTACCCCACTTTATCCCTACTCATGTGATAAGGTTCTTAGTTTCATTCCAAAATTCTGAGTGACGTATTAAGGAGGGGAAAAAATCACTCTGTCCTTTCTTCAGGGGCCAGGGGGAGATTACTAGGTGCAAAATAGTTAAATAATTTGTATAGTCAATTTAGTAGGGAAAATAAATCTGTGACTTGTTAACTTATGCTGAAAAAAAATGAGACTGAAAAGAATTTGGTATGGCTTTCCTAGATGACTGATGAAGGCTATGGTGTCCACTCATGTTTCTGGAACTTTTTTTTCCTCAGTGACTCTTGATCTTTAACAGCTACCTGTCAGGCAGGGACAGATGGCCCACTCCATAGCACAAACAATTCTACCTGTTTACTTTGGCCATCAAAGACAAATTAATTTAGTTTAAAATCACAATCATAATCAGGGTAGAGAGATTACAAAATATCTGATGTGTTGGGCCTTAGGCCCCTTCCACACAGCTGCTTTGAACTAGAAGATATGACAGATAGATTCAGATAACCTAGTTGAAAGCAGATACTGTGGGATTTTCTGCCTTGATATTCTAAATTATATGGCTGTGTGGAAAGGCCCTGTGAAAAACAAAGAGACTTGTCCACTTTTAAACCTATGCATCCTTGATGATTCAGACAATTGGAAGAGGTCTGACCTAGTTTACTCATGGCTAGACAGGCTGCTACTTTCCAGAAATCTGTGTTACAGCATGAATGGAAAATGTTCCACCTACACAAACTGACCTTGGAAAGTGGTAGCTCAGTATAGGCAGAAGAGACTTTCCTTATGTAGCTGCCAGGCCTGTAGCAGGGGGAGGGGGGTTAGGGGTTCAACCCCCCCCCCCATTTTTCAGGTTAAAAAAAAACTGGTTTACTCATGAATTTTAACTGGTTAACCAAATCCCCAGGCTGAGTCTATGAGACGCAAAAAAATTAAGAGTCTCTCCAGGCACTATCTCAAGTAGATATTAACAAGTCTGTAGCTGGGGGGGGGGGGGGGGGTGGGTGGGTAGGGATTCACCCCCCCCCCTCAGAAATTTTCAAAACGCCTCCCAAAATTTTTTCTGGCTACAGCCCTGGTAGCTGCAGTCCCTATGATGAGCAAACCACTACATGCAAATAGTTTTGCAGTTGTCTGAATCTCCCTTTATTATGCTCCCCCCATTCTCTGATTCATTTTTCTATATACCAAGACATCAGAGGGTTTTCATTTGCATTTATATGCATTCAAAGTCTTGGGTCTGAAAGAAAAATAATCGTGTGAGAAAAGTATCTTTAATTGAGTGACATTCTCAATATGTGAGTACACAACTGAAATTTTCAAAAAAAATCACTTTATTTTAAAATGTACATCAATAGAAAGGAAATGACTTTTAAAGCTGTAATTTGGATCCTTGTCAGCCCGGCATCACATGCTCATGTTTACAGTGTAATATTCTAAGATCTTCACACATTGTTTGGAACTTGCAAAAAGGGTGGGATGGTTGCTTTGTGAAAATTAGAACAAGAAAGGCAGATCTGATATGTATTATTTTAGGCTGTTATTGTTTACATTTTTATTAGAGATATTTTCAATCCCTTTTTTAAGGAGCTTGTGGTACATAATCCTAGCACAGATGACTGAGTTTGCTCATATTGAAAGAATTTGTAGATCATTTCAAAATGAGAACACATGAGCTGCTCTACCATTAGACAGGGTGAGGTGTTTATATAGAATCATATATCAGGTAATGGACCACAAGTGGAAGGTAAATGCTTTCCTCTCTAAGAGAGCACCATCACTGCTTTGAAATGACTACTGCCTCCTTCACAGTTGCCTATATTTACAATATCATGCTCCTTCTCTGTCTAGCAACTGTTCAAGGCATACTGATATGTCTAGTTGATATTAGTGTTGTTGCGCCACCATCCCCCACCCCCACCCCCAAAATTAATTTAGATATTTGGAAGATTTTAAGTAAGATTTATGATTTTATTTTTATTTTTTTAACCCTTTCTGCTGTTTCTGCTCTTTGCTGTCCTGAATAATAATACTTTATTTTTCTATCCCGTCACCATCTCCCCGAAGGGACTCGGGGTGGCTAACATGGGGCCAAGCCCAAAACAGAAACAAAATATGTCAAGTTAAAACAAATATCAATAATTAAAAACAGTGTCAGCACAACAATAAAATAAAATAAACAATTAAAACACAGAATACAATATCACACCATCGTAACTATATAAAATGAAATAATAGAACAAGCATCACCACTGATGGATAAAATGGGGGTGGTCATATAAAACGTGCATAATTTCAAGACAATTTAATAAAGTGCATGCACAAGTGTCAAAGAGTTGCCTGAGATGGTTTGGGATAGGATGGATAGGAAGGAAAATAAAGTGCAAGGAAGCAGCATATCATTGATGAGGGGGTCTATCATATTGTTGGTTGTTCAAATGCACACTGGAAAAGCCATTTTTGAAGCTGTTTAATAAAGGCAGACAGGATTAGGGTCAGTCTAATCTCCCTTGGGAGGGAATTCCAAAGCTGAGGGGCCACCACCGAGAAGGCCCTCTCCCTGGTTCCAACAAGCCGAGCCTGTGAAAGTTGTGGGAATGAGAAGAGAGCCTCCCCTGAGGATCGAAGAGGTTGTGCAGGCTCATAGGGGGAAAGGCGGTCAGGAGGACCCAGCAGCAACTGTACCCCAAACTATATCAAAACTAAACTCTTTAATAAACATACCAAATGATATTTTACTGTAACTTGTATTGATTGTGTACTGTATTAATTCCCAAATGTACAAAATTATATCAAATATAATGTGAAGGCATCTGTTCTCCCAGTGCCCCCTATTTGTTTAAGCTTCTGAGAATGGAGATCACGGAACCATTAGAAAAGTTTCCTCCAGCAATCCCCTGGACTTGATAATACAATTTCCGTTGTGTATATATGACAGATAATCCTTTTATCACCAGGGTTGTATTTATACTGTTTACTTGATTAAATGTGTCTAAAGACTTATAGTTTCCACAGAAGAAAAGGCTAAGACAAAGATGACTAAATTAGCCTTTTGAAAAGACAGCCAAAGCTCTGGTTACCCAGGATTGCCACCTTTTGTTTTCCATGCCTTGCACCTTTGTCTTTTTTGGAACCAGACACTTAAATCAATCAAGGAATAATCTGAATATCCACATTACCATCATCTTCAGCTTCACACACTCCACAGGGGCATCTCGTGCAACAGACTGGACCAATAATCAGGAGTTCTTCTTACCACCATGGGGATCCCCTCCTCCTGTCTGTGATGAAAGGGAAACCCTTGGCCAATCCCTACACAGGTCCTATCCAGCCCATTTCTCAGCCAATCAAGAGGAAATGCAGGAAGTCTGAATCGCTATTAAAAATGTATAAAATGTCTTGTATTTTACTGTGAAGACGTGCTTGTACATTTTCGAGCAGTGATTCAGTACTTGCATCCCTTGTGACCAAATTGTAATAAACCTCCATAGTTTGCCTTCAAGCCCATAGTGCTTTGCTTTACATTCTGGCCGATCTGGTTTAGCGGAAGCTCACCAGGCACAGACTCTCTAACCAGGGTCGTAGCTGAAATTACTAGACCAGCAGTATATAGCTATCTTAACTAAAAGATGCATTTTCTGTTTGTAAATGTTTATTTCAAAAAGTGCACATATGTGTGCCTTGGTGCCTTCAAGTCACCTGTCAATTTCTAACAACTCCATGAATCTCATGCAGTTTTCTTAGGCAAGAGATACTCACAGAGGGTTTTACCAGTTCCTTCCTCTGAAATATAGCCTATAGCATCTGGGATTTGTTGGTGGTCTCCCATCCAAGTACTAAGCAGGACTGACCTTGCTCAGTTTCCAAGATCAGATGGAACTTGATGCCTTTAGATTACCTAGACTTCTATACGCACTGCTATTTTAATTGTAAATAGCATACAGGCATTAAAATTTATGGGTGGGGGCGGTTTCTGCAAAAGACATAAGTAGCAAATGGTTGGTGGTGAATCAGACATCTAATATGTAAATGACTGCCTATGCACCCCAGACCACACTATGTTTACCAGCTATTGGAGAGATTCAACTCAAACATTCATACTACATGCACAGAGACTCTGAAAGAGTCTATGAACATGTCAGGGATCCAATTTGGCATTTTTGTCTGTCCATTCTTATTTTTTAGTCTCCAAGGTCATTCAGTGTGGAAAAAAACCTCACTGATGGTTGGTCCATTTCTGGTTTTGAAAATGTAAAGCCCAATACAATGTAGGCCGAGATTATTTGAGAGCCAAAAGCTCTTCATACTGGCCTGCCTGTGTTTTAGATTTTTGAGGGAGTGATTTTTCCCCATCTCACAACTCTCCTAGGCTTTGCTTGTGTTGACACAGGAAAGAGCCTTTTTTTGGTCGCTGCTCCTAGGCTTTGGAATGTCTTCCTGAGACAAGTTTGATCTGCAGCTTCTCTGTTATCTTTTTGTTAGAAAGCAAAGACCTTCCTGTTAAAACACACCTTCAGTTCTTGCTGACCAAAGTTGAGAGATGTGTAACTGGGAGTGCTATTTTAGTTTGTAGTGTATATTTTAAGCAATCTAATTGTTTTCATTTTTAATGTTTTAAAACCAGTGTTATAATTAAAACCAGTGTTATAATTAAATGTACTATGTAATGCTTTTTACATTTTAAACTTCATATGGTTGCATGTCCTTTGTTTTATTTATATCATAAGCTGCATTGAATCCTATTCAGAAGAAAAAAAATGGTATAACAAAAAGTAAACAAATAAATTTTAGGTATATGATTAAAGGCCTGAACAGAGATACAACAGAAACAATATTTAAAAAACCACTGCAAGTCATTTTTTTGCCCACAGCCAAAGACAGGATTGCACCTACTCCATTTCATATAGAGAAACCAATGAGATCAACGACTGAATCTTTTTCAGCAAGCACAGTGAAGCAATGTTTTCAATGATGCCACAGAGCAGCAAATTCATCAAAGTGATTCATTATGTAACAGGAGATGCCGACAACTCTGACCTTCAGCAGAGATGAATGTTTAGGAAACCTGGGAGGAATATTTGGGTATCTGCCACTTTGGTTTCCTCCCAGATTTACTCACAAACAGTTGTCCCATGTTGTTCTGAACATGAGGATGAAAAGAGCACCATGATGTGGCCAAAAGAACATCAAACCCTTACTCCTGTATTATTTGAGTTTGCAGCTTATGTTTTCACTTGCTTGATGAACTAGGTCAGTGAGATGTGTTAATTGTTTCATTCTGTTTGAAAGAACAATATACGATGGTAAGAGATAAGTCCAAAATCAACCTGCTTCTTCTCACTGATCATGGTTTTGGCTGATAAGCTGAGTCAAGTTTATGTTATAGGATGAAACTTGGAGATATTACCAATTCAGTATTACATTTTTTTCACTCCCAGATGTGTTTCTGCTATGAACAATAGTTTCCCCTCTTATAGACTAATATGTTTCTAAGTGAATCCACGTTCGTGAGAAAGTGAGCAGAGGGAGCAAGGATGCTGTAATAGTATCTAACTAAATGTCACTGACACGTTTGAAAACAGTTCTCTTCTCTTTCCATGCTTGTCATTGATGAAAACCAGAGTGAGATGAGTAACAATTAAGAAAAGAAAGTCCACTGAACTATTTTCATCACATGCATCTGTAAAGCATTGCTATAGAATTTTGTTCTCCCTCACTGGTAACCTGATAACATTACAAACAATATGACTTGTTCTTCGCCTGGGTGACAGGCATGCTGCTATCTTGGAATAAAGCCCACTTCATACAGTATGTTAAGGGAAGCATGTAACAAAGGTAAACCACCCACCCACAGGCTCAGATTCACTGGAAAATATCTACTAAAAGGCAGTGTTCAGGTGTGGTCTCTAGAGGTTCTACCAAAATTATTTTTATTCAAATGTATATTAGAATAATATAATCAAGGACCATTCAATCTAATTAAAGAATTCCTGACAGAAGGCAATCCAGCCTCTGTTTAAAAACCTCCAGAGAAGTAAACTCTAGCACACTCTAAGGCCACTGCTAGACAGCTTGTATTATCAAAGTTTTCCTCATGTTTAAGTGAGATCTCTTTTCTATCATTTGAATCTGTTGCTTCATATCTTAGTCTCTGGAGCAGCACAAAGCAAGACACACACACACACACACACACATATACACACCCTATTTCTTCTATTGTATGGCACCATTGATTGTAAGACACCACACACACACACACACACACACAGAGAATTCTAAGACCCATCCCATTTTAATGATGTTTATATGATGAAAAAAGTGTGTCCTATCATTGAAAAAATACCTCTCCCTCCCTCCCTCCCTCCCCCCCCCTCTCTCTCTCTCTATATATATATATATAAAGGTAAAGGTTTCCCCTGACGTTAAGTCCAGTCATGTCTAACTCTGGGGGTTGGTGCTCATCTCCATTTCCAAGTCGAAGAGCCGGCTTTGTCCATAGACACCTTCAAGGTCATTTGGCCGGCATGACTGCATGGAGCACCATTACCTTCCCACTGGAGCAGTACCCATTGATCTACTCACATTGTCATGTTTTCGAATTGCTAGGTTGGCAGGAGCTGGGGCTAACAGCAGCCGCTCACGCCGCTCACGGGGTTTGAACCTGGGACCTTTCGGTCTCCAGCTCAGTACTTTAACGCACTTCGCCACCCGGGCACCATATATATATATATATATACACACACACACACACACACACACACACACACATACATAACCTTCTCAATGTGACATCCCTTCAACATGGCTATCACGTTCCTTCTTAACCTTCTCTTCCCCAAGCTAAACATATCCAGATCCCTAAGCCACTCCTCATAAGGCACGGCTTCCATTCCACTTCATATACTAAATTGGTATAAGCTCTAAAATGATCTGGTTTCCAATTATAGCTATAGTTCAATCAGATGACAAAAAATCTAGCACTTTCAGTTTCAGAAAATTTCAGCAAGAATTCGAAATGAAGCTGCCAGTATACCATACAAACAGAAGACCTGTGGATACAAAGACTTTACCATTCTATTTTTTAGAGTTTCCTCTTCATGTTATATGAGTTGTGTAGTTTCTTCTTTTAGTGTGGATGCTTCCAATCCTATGCCAGAAATAAGTGCTATAGAGAAAACACAAAGACAAAGAAAAACATGGAGCGAAAGGCTTTAATTTCCACAAAGGGGATGACATTGTCATGGGAGATAAGCACACACACTATTGCACCCACTGCTGGACAGTCGCAATTAAAAGAAAAAGACTTAGCCCAAAAAGAAAAAAATGCTTGCCCAGTTGATATATAGAATTCACTAACATATCACGAAATAAATAATCAAAATTGGAATATGGGAACCTTTTGTATTTGTGACCAATCCCAGGATTCTAAAGGATAATGCCATGGCAGTTAAAATAGATCACAGTACTATATATGTGTAGTTTGAAACATAATCAAATCCTTGTGTACGCATACTCAGCTATAGCCCTTTCTTGACATATTCTCAAAGTTTATTTTTAAGCAACCTGGAAAACCTGAGAATATTCAGAGTTTCAATATTTAGACACTTGTGGCATCCACTATTCAAATTTCTTTGCTCATGGTGCAAGTTGCATCACATACTTCTTTCATGCTGAGTTAAACATAACAAATATATTTTGTCAATAAAAGCTGTTTGCAACACCTCCTGCAGTAGGTATCACACCAATCTCTGCAGCTGGATGTAAAGCTTAGAAATGTATTATTTTTACAAAAGTTATTTATTTATTTATTTATTTATTTATTTCCAACATTTATATCCCCCCTTCTCACCCGAAGGGACTCATGGCGGCTGTTCCCCTTACTTGCTGAAAAGTCATTATGGTCTATTATTTAAAAAGGAACCTCCTAAATTACTCTCTCCCTGGCAGCCTGTTAATCACTTGCTGAATGTAAAGCTCTGCTTCCTTGTATGGTGACAATGTTATGGCAGTTACTTACGTAATTTTGGAAGCTGTTCAGGTAGCTGTTCTGGGATGGGGTGTGTAGGGAAATGAGGTTTTCCTACATGTCAAACTGGTCCTTTAGCCAGCCAGTTAATGTGATAGGAAAAATGAAAATTGTTTGCCTAAGGGATTGCTGTACATCTCTTTATACAAACATATAAAAATAAAACCAATTGCATCATCCAGAATTACTCAGGTGCAATGCTCCAACAGGATTTCTACCAATGTTGTAACTTATTCTTTTAAAACAATTAAAACAGTGCAAAGAAAAAAAACCCATTTAAAATATTTTTTCAAATCTTTTTAAATAAACCTAAAGTACAATATATTCCTTCCTTCTAGCCTTCAGAAGGAAAGTAAAAAACTTGGCTCTGAAATAAGGCTTTCAGTAATTAGTATAGTGCCATAATAGACTTGGAATTATGGATAATTGACGATGGAACGGCCTTAAACTATGATTTTCGGATGATGTGATTTTAATATTGAATGTAATGTTTTAAATGTTTAATAATGTATCAATTTTAAATTTAATTGATTTTAAGTCTCTGTTGCTATGTATTTTAAGGCATCTAATGGTTGCCATATGTAAGCCACCTTGAGTCCCCCTTCGGCGTGGAGAAAGGCGGGGTAGAAATAAAGTAAATAATAAATAAATAAATAAATAAATGTTAAAACAATTCCAAAGTAACTACACAATGCTATTATTTATTGTACTATAGCTTTGTTCCCATTTGTTTATGTTCTTTTTGCAATATGATTTTAACTCATTATTTCCAAGCTCTGCTGAATAGCTAATTTCATTTTTATTTTTATTTTTTTGTTAATTGAAGTCTGATCTATCTACTGCTATGAGAGGGATATCTTAGCCTGTGATTAAACTGTTAAATATTTTTTTCAGAAGTTGGCTCAATGCCTTGGTTTCCTGTTAGCCTGTAATAATCCTGTTAGCTTGTAATAATCCCTGTGGATGGTTCCAAGGCTGACACAGAAGTCATGTTAACCGAACTAATTTTTGCAGAAATATCTTTATTAATTCCTTGAGGAGAATCAAGAGCTGAACAGCACAGCTTTCTGGTAGGCAGATGCTTAGCTTATCTCCTGCTCTTTTGCTTTTTTAAACATGTATGTCACTAACAATAGTTAAATCATCTTTAATCCTAATGTTCACATGAACTTTTTAGTCAATGAATCTCAGTCAGTCACCATAGATATGAAAGAACATCTTTTTTTGCTGCCCAACATCTAAGTATAAAGTGTCACGTTATTTAAGGCAAAGGTAAAGGTTTTCCCTTGACATTAAGTCTAGTCGTGTCAGACTCTGGGGGTTGGTGCTCATCTCCATTTCTAAGCCAAAAAGTGGGCATTGTCCGTAGACACCTACAAGGTCATGTGACCGGCATGACTGTGTGGAGAGCCGTTACCTTCCCACCGGAGTGATACCTACTGATCTACTCACATTAGCATGTTTTCGAACTGCTAGGTTGGCAGAAGCTGGGGCTAACAGTGGAAGCTCACCCCACTGCCCGTATTCTAACCACTGACCTTTGGGTCAGCAAGTTCAGCAAGTCAGCAGTTTAATCCACTGCACCATTGGGGAGCTCTGTCACGTTATTTAGACTACACAAAATCTAACAAATATAATTGCAGTTTTCAGAAGGGTTTTTTTTTACAGTTTCTCACACAATTCCACAATTCACTTGGTCTTGGACATGAGAGTTGGTAACTCTCAAATCCTTGAGTTAGACTCATATAATGCCTGCTATTCCTAACTACAGTGGAACCACTCCATTCTACAGAATCACGGGATTTGCAGTTTGGTGAGGTATTTAGAATGTTCTGTTAGAGAGTGGTAGACTCCTTCCTTGAAGTACAGCATCATAACACTCTATGAAATAATTTTAAATGCGACATTGGACTACAAATCCCAGACCATAAATTCTATTATAACAGGCAAAAAAGGTGTGGCACCACCAGGAGGCATATGTTAATAATCATATAACTGGACAGATTTATATGGGAGAAGGTGATCCTTCAGATATGTCTAACCTACGTCATTTTGGACTTTGTATGTCAGTATCAAAACATATACACAAAATACCTTAAACATGACTTGGTAGTATATTGATAGCTAGCACAGATGTTTCAGCAACAGTATTATTGAATCATATAATCATGGAACCTTTGAATTGGAAGGGCCATTTAATAGAATTTAAAAGGACAGCCCACTTACATTAAGAACAAATCAAGAAATGGAAGGAAATGAAGGACATTGGTCTGATTCAGACTTCTTTGTACAAGATGTACAGATCAGTCTGCCTAGCCCATAGAATCTTAGAATTGTAGTGTTGGCAGGGGCCACAAGGGTCCTCTTATCCAATCCCCTGCCATGGAGGGCTACACAACTAAAGCATTACTGAAAAATATCCATCTATCCACTGTTTGAAGAATTCCAAAGGAGTAGAGTCCACTATTCTCTGGGTCAATCTATTCTACCACTGTCAAACAGCTTTTATAGTCAAAAGGTTCTTCCTAATGTTTAGGTGGAATCTCTTTTCTCATAATTTGAATCGATTGGTTCTTGTTCTAGTCTCTGGAATATCAGAAAACAGAATTCTAAATGAAAACCCTCCAGATATTTAAAGATAGATATCATGTCACCTCTCAATATTTTTGTTCTCCAAGCTAAATAATATACTCAATACTTTGAATTATGTATAATTATCAAATTATAGGAGCCCCTGGTGGCACAGTGGATTAAAGTGCTGAGCTGCTGAACTTGCTGACTGAAAGGTCAGCAGTTCGAATCTAGGAAGCAGGGTGAGCTCCCGCTGTTAGCCCCAGCTTCTGCCAACCTAGCAGTTCGAAAACATGTAAATGTGAGTAGATCAATACGTACCACTCTGGAGGGAAGGTAACAGTGCTCCATGAAGTCATGCCAGCCACATGACCTTGGAGGTGTCTACGGACAACGCCAGCTCTTCGGCTTAGAACTGGAGATGAGCATCAACCCCTAGAGTCGGACACAACTAGACTTAATGTCAGGGGAAAATCTTTACCTTTATCTTATCAAATTATACAAAATAGTAGAAGTCAATAACAACTAGATGCATCACACTTATTAGTGGCACTAGCCACAACTTCAAGTCTGTGTGTAATGGCAACTCACATAGTGTACATTGTTGTAATTCAGTCTGAGGTTACCATTGCTCAGATTACAATGCTAACTTGAGCAATGGTGCACCAACTGAGCAGGAATGCTAGTCAGTTCGTGCACCAGAGCTGCACCCACTGAGTAGCATTCCCAGTTTATCCACTGGTTAAAAATGAACAAAAAAAAAACAGGTTTGACTTATCCAAGGGTCAATACTATCCTTAGCTCTTCTAAAAAAAAGAAGCCATTGCCTTCTCCCAGTAGAGTGATGAAAGACTGGAGCTTTGTCCTGGGAGAAACTAGAAGAAGCACTGACTGACTCTACTCTCTCTGCCATGATGCTACTTTTGCCCTTTTTAAATGCCTGGGGAACTGGCATTAGCTCTTTGCTAATCCTTCTCAAAGGAGTGCCAAGATTGTTGAGGAAATTGGTGCTTCTTTTAGATTCTCCAAGAAAAAACTAAGCTCTCATCTTTCACTTAGTCTTGGGGATGAATCTTAGCTTTTATCCCCCATCTGAATAGTGGTGTAAGGCCTTTTTGAAAGTCAAAGTGGAAAAAACACAAAGGTGACAATCAGGGGTGGCAGACCCCCCGAGGTAGCATTGGGTGCCTTCACCTCTCTGCAAATGAACCTAGATTTATTCATAGATCATACGAAAATCATTTTAGCTCCTAAACCTGCCATCAACTTATATATGAGGTCGACTTATACTCAGGTATACAGTAGAGATCAGATTCAATAAGAAGGGGGCCAATATTTTCTTGCATAAAGGAATGCTTGCTCATTTGCTTCCAAAATTGGCCAGTTAGCAAAAGACCTATCATTTTATTCAAATGGAATTGTACAAATTAAGACAAGAAAATAGTTCACATCTTCCAGAAGAAGGCATTTGTTCTTGTTTATGGAAACATGAATCATGAGACATTCCTGTTGTGATGTTAGAATTCTGATGTAGCAAAGTATTTTCTGCCCAACATAATTGGAAAAGCAAGACATGATTAAGCACCTCCTGAGATGTGATCCTGTCTTATAAGCAAACTTTAAAATAATGGATGGCACTTTCTTGGAGCCTGAAATCACACAAAGTGATGGGGAATGAAGGGTTTTAGCGAAGGTGAGATTTTTTCTCTCTAAACAATCCCCAGTGAGACAAACACAAATAGCTGCTGATTTTTCACAGGCCTTGTGACCACTTTCAAAGTCTGCTTATGCTACCCCTCTAATCATCTCCAGCAGAGGGGCAGTGATTGTAACCACAAGAACACCCTTATTGTTCCCTTTGATGAAAAGCCAGAAAGACGGGAGAAAACTGCATGCCAACAGTGAAAGAAAGACTACAGTCTCTTCCGCAAAAATCCAGTTTTGTTTTGCATTGGAAAATGATTATGTAAACACGTATGCTTGACTTCCTCTCATTATGATCCTTTCACATCGGAAGCTAGTGCCCAGAAGACACCAAGCATCTTTGATTCAGAAAGCATTTAGTTTACAGTTCTAAGCATGATTATAGTTCATTGCTGTTTAGTTCAGCAAATGACAAGAGTCACAGTAGGCCTGTTAGCAAGGAAAGTAGCAATTAGGAAAGAAAACAGTGTGGTATATGTCACATAATTATAATTTTCCCATCCAGACATTAGTTTGATGCCTGTTATTAGTCTTCACTAAATAACACCCTATCTGGCTAACACTCACTTTTCAAATTTGCAACCATGTCAACATATTATAAAGTCTGCCTTTACAGAAACTGTAAGCAATATAATCCTTATAATTGGCATTGTTTTAAATGCATTGTCCTCTACTACATACCAGAGTAATTATTCTGTAACAAAAATTAATAGATATTCATGACAGATGCTACCAAAGTTTGCTTCCAACAGACACAACTGGAGTACTGAAAAATGTTACAGAGCTCAATAATACTCAATCGGATCAACCAAGTCTACCACTTGATTCCATATTGTTCATTTTGAATGTTTCTTTTTTTAATTTCACTGCATTAAATATTCTGGAAAAATATCTGGCTTAAACACGCTTTCTATACATTGTATTGCCAAGCTTTTCTAATGCAAATGGTGAATGGGGTGATGCCAAGGTGCCTTTCCTTTTACAAAATTCCATGATGTTTATCATCATTTGGAGAGAGGATTGAGCTTGTTTTGAACCTTCAAAGTTAACCTAAAAGTTAGACTGGATTTACTGCCCCATTGACATGGAAATCAGCAGGAAAGACTAGAGAGACTTGTACATATGTGTTTGTTGTTATTTCCATCACATCAACTTTGGCTGACAGCAATTCTATCAGTGAGAGCCCTGCAAAGTCCTTGTCTTCTACTTCTCTGCTTAAATCTTGCAAACTCAAAACCAATTATATTTTATATGAATTAACCTACTTATAATGCAGTCTTCCTCTTTTACTACTCCCTTCCATTTCCATCTACATACACTGCTAATCATAAAAATGGGCACTTTGCTGGGTTAAAATAATCACAAAAGTTTTTCTTCTAATTACTGAAAGTGAGCTCATGATAACAGTAGCTAGATTTACCCAAGTGCAGGAAGCCACACAGAAAGTTTCAAAAACACTTCAGACTTAGCAGAAATAATTGTCCTATTATCTCAGACCTTAGTTAAGAAGCTTATATGGACAACTTGCCAAATTATGTGGTGGTTTTATATAACAAGCAAGGCAGACGATGTTTACCTTGGACAGGCTAAAGGGATAAAACTCAATTTGATTGTGATCTGTTTGGAGTGATAATGAACTGTTTCACTTTAAGGTGCCTGGGGCTAAAATCTTTACATTATTTATCCAGAAATGTGTTCTATAAGGGAAAAAAGGGGGGGGGGCTTAGCAACAACAACAACAACAACAACAACAAATTATGAACTATGAAGATGAAAAAGAGGACAATGAAGATTTCGTGGGCATGCAGAAAACAAGACAGGTAATTTCTCCAAAGAGTAAACTGTTTATACTGATTTTTTTTCTGAATAGGTTTCCGTGGGAGTTCTGTCAAACCGCAAGCTCTAAAGTGTGTTACTCATTCAGTAACAAATACTGCTTACTAAAGTCTTGCATTGGTGGGATGAAGAGGGAAATAAATACCAGTTAGAATAAAACTATGAATCAAAATGGTAGGCTGTATGATATTTAGTGTGGCTATTCCATGAACAGAAGGATTTGTTCAAGTCAAAAAGGACACTAACATCCAGAAGAGGGTCACTGGTCACCGATGTCAGGCTATTCCCACCGAGTTAGGATCCTAGTGGATGAATGAGCCTAAGCAGATAAAAGGAGAATGGTGCTCCCAGGAGTATTTATGCTTTAAATAACAAAGATGGCTCTAGAACAGGTATGGGCAAATTTCGACCCTCCAGGTGTTTGGATTTCAACTCCCACAATTTCTAACACTTCCTGAACTGTGAACCTGATTGTTTAAGACAGGAATGGCAATATGTAGTCTATATATCACATGTAACCCGTTATTTCTCTCTCCTCCGCCTACCCAAACTACAATCCCTGCCATCAGCCCTTGCCACTAATAATGGAATAAAGAGCACTATCACTCCAGACCTCAACACTCGCTGCCCTCATAGAATTGGAAGGGACCAAAAGGGGCATCTAGTCCAACACACCAGCATGAAGGAATACACAGCTAAAGCACTCTAGAAGTTGATCATCCGATTTCTGTCAAAAGACCTCAAAATGAGGAGAAGCCACAACCTTCTAAAGAGATCTGCTCCACTGTTGAAGAGCTCTTACAGTAATAAGGTTCTGTCACGACCCAGGCTGCAGAGCACCAATAACCATACACAGAGGCCAGAATCTATCTAATATCTTTATTAAGGAAATATGTAAAGTCAATAAAAATAAGTGTAGAATATAGTTCAGAAGAAGACCTTTCAGGAAAGGTCAATAATAGTCCAGGAAAACAATGTCCAATATAAAATATTAAGGTCCAAAGTTGTAATCCAATAACCGAAACACTCACTTTGCCAAGCAAAGTGAGGGGAGATGACAAGGTTCTTAGTCCAAGGAACTTGATGCAAGGCTAGGAAGTAAACTTGATTCTTGAAACACAAGGCTTGATACGAGGCAACAAGGAACGAGGATCAGGGACAAAATCCCTGGTAAATACTTGGCAAGGTCCTGGAAAGCAAGGCTGAGTCCTAGGAAGCAAGGCAAGGTCCGTGGAGCAAAACAAGGCTGGAAACGGGAACGAAGGCTTGGAAGCGGGAACGAAGGCTTGGAAGCGGGAACGAAGGCTTGGAAGCGGGAGTAGCGCTGTCCACACACAACCTACTCCAGTTGCTGACGAATTGACTCCGCAAGATTCCTACGGGGCAAAGAACCTAAATAGGGTCTCGTTTTCCCACCAAAGAACACTTCTCTGGGGAAACAGAACCGAAAGTCAATCTCTGTGTCCAGATGCATAACTCCCTAAAGATTCTCATGGAAGCAGGCTTAATCAGCTGAATGCCTGGCTGCGATTCTCAGGCTTCTGCGATTAGCCTGTTGAACTCCTTTTTGTTGTTGATAATAATTACGGCGAGAAAATGGGGGAGATTTTGACTCAGGGCTTGTTTGGCAGATTTCTGGAAGACAAACCTCCTGCAGGTGCAAGGGCTCCAATTCTGGCTGGGAAAGTTCCAATTCTGGCTGAGACGGTGGAAAACCCAAGTTTTCCTCTTCATCTGTCACAACAGCGCCAGGAACGGGACTACATGGCCCATGAGTCATCACAGGTTCTGCCAATATTTAGGTAGGACTTCTCCTCTAATTTGAATTTATTGTTTTAGGTTCTAATCTCAGGAGCAGAAGAAACAAACTTGCTTTGTCTTCTACATCCCTTCAGATATTTAAAAACAGCAAACATGTCACCTCTCAGTCTTCTTTTCTCCAACTTAAACACACCCAGCTCTATATAGATATATATAAACCTTCCTTGCTTAGTTTCTCCATACCTCACAACCTCTGAGGATGCCTGCCATAGATGTGGGTGAAACATCACGAGAGAATACTTCTAGAACATGGCCATACAGCCCGGAAAACATACAACAACCCTTCGACAACACATCCAGCTCTCCTAGTCATTGTTTATTAGGCTTGGTTTCCAGATTATTTGCCCTCCTCTGGACACATTCCAGTTTGTCAACATCTTTCTTGAACTGTGGTGCCCAGAACTCAATACAGTATTCCAGGTAAGGTCTTACCAAAACAGAATAGAGTTGCACTAATACAGCACAGAATTGCATTGTAGTTATTGTTTTTAAAAACTTACTATTTTTAATTGCTTATTGAGCCTGAGCTTATTCTGTGCCTTATCTTTTCTAGATGTCACTCCACAAGTATTGGCAATTCCTTTGTTTTCCTCTTTGGTGGTTTCTTATATGTCTCTGTTTTTTATTTTATGCACATCCCTTTTAAATCTCATCTCAACTCATCTGAAAGTACATCCACCCTGGTTTCTTTAGACAACTCCTGCTGTTCATCCTCATTTGATCTGTGCTATCTATATATCCCCTGTAAGAAACTCTCATGCATCATGAACTCACCGTCCTTTGAGTATGGGATCTCATCCAATATTTCCCTTTGTTTATTGCAATCAGCTTTATAGAAGTCCAAAGTCTCAAAGTTAAATGAACTAGGAAAATTTCCAATCTTGGAAACCTTCAAGATTGGATAGTCTCATCTGGAACAAGATATAATAACTTCATGTGTTGTTTAACTAGAGGATGGGGTTTGACAAGCAGAAGTAGACTTACAGCTTCTGGAGCAGGGAATGGATCATGAGAGGTTTGGGTCATGGAAAATTTGTTCCTGGTCCCCAAGGGAGTTGGCTGCCTGCAAAGAGTTTCTGTGTTAGAACCAGAATGCAATTCTATGCATGTATTCTCTGCATGTATTGAACGGACATAGTAGAGAATTCACTGATTGAATCACAGCCTTCAATTTGTGGTGGTCTACCCCAACAGCTATGTAGTGGTTAGACCTTCCTAGAATTAAAATGGGTAATTTCAGCTATAGGCACCTGCTTTGTCATTTATTATAATAGGCAATATATTTTTGGCTCATCTCAAAATGATTTGGTGCCACTTGGTCTGTGTTTACAGTGCAATGAGATTATTTTTAATAAACAGAAATACTCTACAGTGCAGTAGGTCAGTGGGAGAAATTCATTTAATTAACTATTCATGAGAAAATATTTTGGAAAACAAATGAAGATGCCTTTTTGGCTTCATCATTCTCTTTATCTGCACATTATCAAGTAAATTATTCTAAATATTATTGTTTCTTAAGTGATGTTCATTTTTTCATGATACATATATACTTAATTGAAAGTCTACTATAGTATGATACAGAGTAACAGAATGATATACCTAAAAACTAGATATATTTCCCTTTTCATATTTATTTATTTATCATTTATTTATCACAATACCAAACTAGAAACTTTTTTGTAGTATATCAAAGAACAGGATGGTCATTATTGTCTGACTGAGAGACCTCCAAGAGTTTCAGTCACAAATTGCCCTGCCCAAATCATGAAAATTCAGGACTGAGGCTTCTTGGCTTGAATCAGCCCAAATAAAATTTGGTCATTCTCTTTTCCCATTTTCTTCAACTTTACTGAGAACGTTCCAGGGTGTCACACTGTCTCATTATATGTCAAAAGTATGGCAGCCTCTGTTTAGTCACCTTGACCCTAATCATTAGTAGGATATGGTCACATTGACTTAAAAATATACCACAAATATACCACTCCTTGATTAATTCTAGGTGGATGGAGGCACCTCAAAATAAATAGGCATGAGATATGCCAGAAACATGATATTATCAAAAATCTAGATATATCTAACAAATGTTGTCATAGGGAGTCCTCTTCTACTGATATCACTCCACACCTCAATAAGTTAGAATCCATCTATGGTACTTTGCTTGTATATTCCAGGATAGCTGTGTTGACCACACAGCAAAATAAAACAAAATCCACAAAAAGTGATACTTTTATTGGCCAGCCAAAATGCACAAAACACTTTATGGAAACTTTTGAAGCTCCACTGGCTTTTTTTTTATCAGGCAAAGGATTTAAAAAAATCATACAGGTGAAGAAAAAAGCAATGATAGTCTTGGAGTCACAGGCCTACATTTTATATCAGATGCTATTTCTGTAGTTGTTCAGAGGTTCCGGACTCTCAAGGAATCTCAATGCAGGCACTTCTTCATTTTTGGCTATTTATTTTGCCAAGACAAAACATAATGAAATTTAAACTCCATTAATAGTAGTACAGTAACTTTTCTTCAGATACGGGATGTCTCTGCCTTCTAGAGCAGCAATCAACTAAATGTATTTAAATGTTAAGATACACAATAAAATAGTAATGAAATAGCATTGAACTTGAAGGGAAGGTACTTGTTTTCTTTCCCTTCCAATTAACCAACCCACAATGAAGTAGGGAGAATTTTTATTTAACATTACTAGCAGTTCAAGTGGTAAGATGCCCTTGAAAATCCACCTGCTCCTCATTAAAATATTTCACGGCAGTGGAAACTTCTCTTTCATGGCCCCATATTTCCTCAGCAACATAGATGATCAAAGATCTAGAAGCCAAATCTTATGAGAAATATCCTAGAAAGCTAGATAAGTTTAGTGTGGAGAAGATAAGACTGAGAAGTGATATGATATATTGAAATATTCAAAAGGATGTTATGTAGAAGATAGAGCTTGTTTGTTTTTTGTTAGCCCAGATGCAAGAAATCAAACCTATAGAGCTGTTTGATAGTGGAGAGTGTGGTGGACTCTCCCTTTGAGGTATTTGAGGAGACTGTATATTGGTATCTTTCAGAAGTGCTTTAGCTGTGTATTCCTGCATGGCAAGGGGTTAGGTAAGATGGTCTTTGGAATCTCTCCTAATACTATAATTCTATGACTCCTAATACTATGCTATGTCTGTGCTTAAGAATCTTGATATGTCCAAGAGCCTGGCAATTGCTGAGACACCTGGACAGTGACCCTCTGGTCAACTATGGATATGCAAACATAGCACAAGAACAGATAGTTCACCAGCTAATTCAAAATGGGAAAACCAATCTCAGCAGAGTAAAGATAAAAATCAACAGGGTGCCAGAACTTGAAACCCATCAGTTGTCACCTCCTCTAAACCTGAAAGAACTCAGAGAAGCTATCAAGCGATGTAAAACTGGTAAAGCACCTGGCCTAGATTATTTAATGATGGAGCAAATCAAACACTTGGGGCCCAAAGCTGAAAACTGGCTTTTGACATTTTACACTGCTTGGCACACAAACAGATTCCCGGAGTATGCAGGAAAACTAAGACCACTGCCATTTTAAAAATTGGTATAGATGCCTCCAATGCCAGGAGCTACCGGCTAATCTCTCTCTTATGTCAACTATATAAAGTATATGAGAGGATGCTATTAAATCAATTAGGACCTGTTATCAAACCCAGGTTTATTGCACAACAAGCAGGTTTCAGACCAAGGAAAAACTGTACAGGTCAAATTCTTCACTCACTAATGTCTTCAAAGATCTCTCCAGCTACTACAAAGATAACCACCTGAAGCCTAACCTTGCCAGGACACAAGTGGATGCTTTCCACCTGCATAACCATGAAGCCAACAGGAAACTGAAAGTTACTTGGGAAGGCCAAGAGCTCGAACACCGTTTCCATCCTAAATATCTTGGTATCACCTTAGATCGAACACTAACATATAGGAAACACTGTATGAACACTAAGCATAAAGTAGCTGCATGCAACAACATCCTGTGGAAACTTACTGGCAGTGCTTGAGATGCAGACCCACAATTAATAAGAACATCAGCCCTGGCCTTGTCTTACTCAACTGCTGAGTATGCCTGTCCTGTCTGGCACAAATCTGCCTTAAACCTATACCTATTGATAAACTCTACAAGTTAGCTGGCATTGCCGCCACCCCACCCCCCCCCCCCCCACCCCTGATATGCTACGAGAAGTTGCTGCTAACTGTGAGAGAAATAAGGTCGAACATTGTGAAAGCCATCCACTGCATGACTATCAGCCTCCTCCCAGTAGACTCAAATCAAGGAAAAGCTTCATGAGAACCACCACCCCTGTTAATGTTCCTCCAGCAACAGCAAGAGTATCCCTCTGGGCAGCTAAACCAGGCAATCCCAACTGGATGCCCCCCCCCCCCAATGAGGGTCTGTCTCCAGGGGTAAACTAAGAAAGGGCAACTTGGAAGTCTCTAAACAGACTCAGAAGCGGAGTGGGCAGATCAAAAGACAACTTGGCAAGGTGGCACTACCTTGAGGAATCCTCCACCTTGTGTGACTGTGGAGCAGTACCAACAACTCCTCATATGTTTGCTTGCCCACAATGTCCTGCCTCATGTATGGAGGAGGAGTTGTTTAAAGCTATGGACAATGCAGTCGCTGTTGCCCACTTTTGGTCCAAAATTATCTAGCTGCTTGTGATTCCTTTATTTCATCACTTTTAAACTTATTTATTATGCAATGTTTTTGACACAAAAGAAACTCTGTGTATCAATCTGATCTGATCTGCAGCTTGTACAAATCCAAATCAGTCTAATTTCATACATGACTCAGGATTTGTCTGTTATATATTTTCATATTCTATTTAAATGGCCTTTGTGGTTCAAAGATGGCTTTTGTGGTCCCCCTAAGATGATATGACTCTATGGGCCAATCTGTTTTAATCTAGAGCTTGTACAAACAGGTGCAAATTAGTTGAGTTTCCCTCTCTGTTCGGGAGTTGCCAAGAATATAAAGAGATGTCTTTTCACATTAAGGGAATGTGAATTATGGCAAGATTTTAAAAGCTTCTTCATAGCTCTTATTTATTTAAGATTCAAAGGTAAATATAAAAGGTTTAATATTTTTGGTAGCTATTTTATACTTCATACTAAATAAAGAAGATGTATGCTCACATGAGATATTCCTATGTCTGAAACATGGAACAAGGAGTGCCCTCTCTCCTACCTTTCCTAAACAGCACTTTTTGATATTTCTTCATTGATTCATACTGTAATGCCAACACAGGTAATTGTCTCTTCAAGGTAAAATAATGACAGAGACACAGAGTGCGAGGGTTAATGGTGTGAAACTGTATTTCCTCACCAACATAAAAAGGGTTAGGGGTTTTTTAATGTGACAATTTCTCAGACATGATGTGTCTGAGATCAACAGGCTCCAAATAAATATCTACTGACTTTGTCTACAAACCTTTACATGTGAGAATTACAGTGTCTGGTTTCAGGAATGAAGCAGCTGACAATTAACATGCAGATCTTTCTCACGTCTCTTCCTTTACACAAGGGATGTTGGAAAACTGGCTAGACGTACTGCTTCTCTGTTTTCTTCATGTGTGCAGCTAAGAGACAATTGTATTTGTGCACTGAAAAGTTGCAGATTGTGTGAAACAGTTGCCAATATCTAAAACAACATGGAGGGAGAAAATAGCATATAAAGCAGCTAGCTTTTGATCTATTTTAGGGGTTACAGACTATATTCCAGCAAATACTTTCCCCTGTTGAATGATGGGTTAATATACTATTGAAAACACACATTTGTAGCCTGATCTTAAACATCTCATAGGTAGTCCTTTTGGTCACCTGCTTTTAGATACCTCTACATTTAACAGATGTCTAAAATTCAAACTATTTAGAACACTAGATTTTAAAAAAGATATTGCAAACTTAGACAAGCAGTGCTGGCAGTTTAGCTAAAGGGGATCAAAAATAGACAAGGATATGACAACTGAGCAGCTGATGACAGAAATACTGGGCAATACATTATTCACATGCACTTAGAAAAGCTATTTATTGCTGAGGATGTTTAAATATCCAAAGACAAATGTTGACAGATGTTATCTCAGAAACTGTGACTGGAGGTATCTCTGTCTTCACCACAGTTAACACTTAGAGAAAGCATTACAATGCTATAACAATGTAGCATCTCTCAAAGAAAGAGCTCCAGGCTTCTGCTGGATAGCGGAGGTTTATTAAAACAGGTTAAATTGATTGAACTTTAGTTATGTTTATTTAATCAAGTTTTTAAAACTTCTGGGACAAGTTATTGACATATTTATCTCTTATGCAAGAAAACTAGTCCTCCCTGAACATGCCTAGCCGAATACAACTCACTGAGATGAGCCTTCAGCTAGTTCCTGATATAAAAAGCATTGCCCATTCAGACTATTGGATATCTGCATGATCTTGTGTTGGCTGCATTGTAAATTTGGGAGGCAGGATCACATTCAAAAATGATCTTATGAAAGGGAAGACTCTGTTATGGATTGGTAAAGTCTTAGGGCACTTCTACATGTACATTATAATGCAGCTTGGAACTGGTTTGGTAAGAACCAGTTTCACTTCATGGATACTTAAATTAAAAGTCTGGAAATTATTTCAGGCCTGGAAGGAAATTACATAGACCACAGAATCTGGTCTCAAACTGCACTGCAGGGTTCTTTCGTCCCCCTCCGCTGCCATTTCTGGGAGAGATGTGCACCAGTGCTCCAGAGGCATAGAAAGGAGTGGAAACGGGAAATACCAGTTAGGACTGGATGTAATCAATAACCCCTCCCAGGGAGTCAATTAGCCCCCTGATTTTTGTGTGTGTGTGTGTGTGTGTGTGTGTGTGTGTCAGGAGTGACTTGAGGAACTGTAAGACACTTCTGGAGTGAGAGAATTGACCGTCTGCAGACGTTGCCCAGGGGACGCCCGGATGTTTTGATATTTTTACCATCCTTGTGGGAGGCTTCTCTCATGTCTCCGCATGGAGCTGGAGCTGATAGAGGGAGCTCATACGCGCTCTCCCTGGGTTGGATTTGAACCGCCAACCTTCAGGTCAGCAACCCAACATTCAAGTCAGCAGTCCTGCCAGCACAAGGGATTAACTCACTGTGCCACCAGGGGCTCCTAGCCCTCTGTTAGTCAGCCATTATCTTGGAGCATTTTTCGGCAGTTTCATTCGCCTTCTACAAAGCTCATCAGCAGGGGCAAATGTCTACTATGCCCTTCACATTCTGGAGAACAGATTTCACCCTGGAATTTACTGCACTGCATTGAAGGTCTGAACTTGATCTTTCTTTAATGTATTTTATACCCCTAAATCTGCACTGCACCCATTGGTGACTTACATTTTATGACTTCCATGGCTTTGAGTTGTCTTGTAGCCTCATTATAATGTCAGTATATATGTCTACTCATGATGTATTGGACTGATTTGTATATGTTAAACTACTGTTTGTCAACTCACCCTACACTATATTTGTCAGGACCCAGGCTGCAGAGCACCAATAACCATGCACAGAGACCAGAATCTATCTAATATCTTTATTAAAGGAATATATAAAGTCAATAAAAACAAGTGAAGAATAAAGTTCAGAAGTAGACCTTTCAGGAAAGGTCAAATTTAGTCCAGGAAAACAATGTCCAATATGTGATATTAGAGTCCAAAGTTATAATCCAATAACCGAAACACACACTTTGCCGAGCAAAGTGTGGGGAAATGACAAGGTCCTTTAGTCCAATGGAGCTTGACAACAAGGCTGGAAAACAAACTAGATTCTTGGCGAACAAGACTTGATTCGAGGCAACAAGAAGCAAGAAGCAAGAACAGGGTCCGTGGCGAGGTCCGGGGAACAAGGCAGGCTTGGAACTAGAACAAGGTCCTGGAAACAAGGAACTGGAGTAGCGTAGTCCACACACGATCTCACTCCTGAAGCTGACGAATTGACTCCGCAAGGATCTCCTTGCGGGTAAACACCTATATAGGATCTTGTTTTCCCGCCAAGGAACACTTTCCCTGGGGAACAAGAAGTGAAACCCAGACTGTGTCCAGATGCATGACTCCTTAAGATTTCCCAAGGGAAACAGGCTTAATCAGCTAATTGTCTGGCAGCGATTCTGGCGCTTCGGCGATTCGCCTCCCTAGCGCCTCTATCTCTATTATAATTATCCTTACGAGAGAACGGGGGAGAATTCTGCCCAAGGCTTGTTTGGCTGACTTCTTGAGGGCAAACATCCTGCAGGTGCAGGGACTCCAATTCTGACTGAATCGGTGGGAAACCCAAGTTTTCCTCTTCGTCTGCCACAATAGTACTAGGAACGGGACTACATGGCCCATGAGACATCACAATATTTTTGGTTTATATTTGCTCATTTTTTGTCATAACTGGTGATTTCTGTCCCAACCCTGTGCACTACATTGAACAATAATAAAGGCTAATGGAAGCACTTCATCATACCACACATTTGAGCAAATGTGGAAGACAGAACCAAGGGCTGGGTTACTCCACCACTATCAGTCAGAATACGGTTTGAGCTCAACCTAAGTATAAGTGAACCAGCTTGCCACAAGAATATGTAAGGGCAGCTGGACCAGATCTGTGATTCTAGGTTTTACAATAAAACTTTTCATAACTAATCTTGTTAAAAGATTAGTTATTTTTAAAAATGATTGCTAATAAATTTTGTGGAATGTTCTATTTCAACATGGATATCTGGCTATCTATAGACACTATAACATATGCCCACTTACTTGGGACAAAGTAATTGACAATTCATGCACAGCACTTTCTTTCTGAATTAACAAGCACAGTTAATCTATGACAAAAATCGTATCATTAGTGGCAGCTAGAGTACTGTTAATCGCTCATACCCATGGATTCCACATCCAGGGTTTCAACCATGCATTACTTGAAAATATCCTCCTCACAAAAAAAAAAAAGAAATCCAAGAAGCAAACCTTGCCTTTGCAATTTTATATAAGGGACACCATTTTACTACACCATTGTATATAATGGAACTTTAGCATCAACAGATTCTGATAACCATTCAGAGTCCTGGAACCAAACCTCAACAGATACTGAGGGCCCACTGCAGAGACTTTTAATCAATTGGATTTAGCTACGTTTTAACTTACTATCCAGAAGTTGATTCAGTGGTTCTATTGTAGTGTTAACAAGCAAAATTTGAGTCTATTCCTTTTGCAACAGATCAAAGTATGGCCAAGTTAGTTGTAGAATTGTGTGAGAAATTAGAGAACTTTGAGAGCTGCAGTGATATTTGAGATTTCCATATTTGTAATACTTTTAAAACTAACACATAGGTCAAAACATTACTGTTCAACAAGTTCATTTTCAATATGAAGTTTATATTCACCAAGAAGAGAATAGTTCAGATACTAAGGTAATTTCTTACAAAAATTATAATGGGTTTTTGAACCATCTTTGTTATTTTTTCACTTTTAATTAACATTTCTTCCTCAGCCTAAAATCATAACATGTTTTTTCCCTTTTTCCTTCTGACAAAAATATGGTTCTCCCTCCTTGCCCTCATTATCAAGATTTTATGTGGTATTTGGGAGGCAGGGAATCTTTTATAAAGTTATTTCACGCTAAATACTACTTCTTTAGATAATATAGTTCATTTTTTGTGCCATAATCTCCAGACGCACAGTCTAATGTGGAGACATTCCTGGCATAATTAGCAGCTTTTTTCTGAATTTCCATTTTTCAAAATAGATGTTATGATTCCAGAGTTGCTTTTGATCTCTTTGAGCCTCCTTGACTTCAATTAAAGACAAAAAAAATAGATATTTTTGACAATGAGCTGGCTACATAATGTACACTTTCTTAATTGTTCAGGCTTTTCTAGAAGTAAACATTTGTTTTGTGCTTTGTGAACCATTTTATCTGCTTCATCTTCCTTGTTACTGTGTTCCCATCTAAACATTGCAGTTTCTTTTTCCTGATTCCAGAATGTAGTATGACCCACAAGCTGTACTAGAAGTGTACTTTTTATGCCCAGTTTCTTGTTCTACCTAACCTTCCTGTTTTCTGTTGCCATTTTAAAAGTATGAGTTGCTTCTCTTTTTTACCTAGTTTCCTTATCATCTGATATAATATAATCTATAATAAATTTATCTAGCCGTATGGGTAGGCACTGTTGTTCCAGTGCTGTGGGCATTAGTTTGTAACAACAGATGTCTTATTCAAGAGAAAGTGTGCAAAGCTTCTAAGGGATTTGCTTCAGGAGGAAGGCAAAGTGAGCATTGATCAAATAACACCCCATGTTGGGTGTATCCAACACTATAGATAACATAGGATGCTATGTTGTAATGAGGGAAAACCTGGTCTACCTTGGTTCATATTGTTTAACCTAACCAACAGTAATTCTTCATATTTTCGGGCAGGGCTGTCCTAGCCCTATCTAAAGATGCCAATGGATTTTATTAAGGTGTTTTTGTACATGAATCTTGGACTCTGCTAATGAGCTATGGTCCTATCATTCCAAGTCCTTTAGAGTAGAAATGCCCCATCTATATTACATTTATAGCCAGCAACACTATCTCAAAAAAAATACTGAAGAATCCCAGAAGGAATTAGGAATTAGGAGATCCAATTTTGATGCTGTCCTCTATCCATTTAATCCACCCTTTGAAGTCAAACTCTGCCCTTTTCAGATAAGATCCACCACTTCCTGGGAGGTGCTCTATCATCTCCATAGGTAGGGAAAGGTTTTCCCCTGACATTAAGTCTAGTCGTGTCCGACTCTGGGGTGTGGGGCTCATCTCCATTTCTAAGCTGAAGAGCCAGTGTTATCCAAGGTCATGTGGCCAGCATGACTGCATGGAGCGCCGTTACCTTCCTGCTGGAGCGGTACCTATTGATCTACTCAGATTTGCATGTTTTCGAACTGCTAGGTTGGCAGAAGCTGAGGCTAACAGTGGGAGTGTATCCCACTCCCTGGATTCGAACCGCCGACTTTTCAGTCTGCAAGTTCAGCAGGTCAGTGGTTTAATCCGCTGTGCCACCGGGGTCTCCATAGAAGAGCAGAAATGTACCAGGAAGAGGTTCTTGCATTGCTATGCAATGCAGGACCTTTATTTTCAAGTTCAAGCCTATCAAGACCACCTTATACATAAGGGGTAATGTACTACTACTTCTGTAGTGTACTACTAAGACGTAATGAAACATGCTGGTTTTCCCAGTTCCCCCTGTAATATATAATGAGGAGAGGGGTGAGGTTGTTTTTAATGTAAGTGTGGGAGACAATGTTTCCAAGCTATGGTAAATATCCAATACAAGACATTTTACATTACATCTTACAAAATGTTAACCTTTACATTGGAAGGGTCAAATAAGCCTTTGGGAATTTTTATCCACTTGGCACCAAAGTCACAACTGTAACTGTTGGGTGACAGTACAGTTGGCACCTATGTAGCCACCCTAGAGGCAGAAATCACATGTTTTTTAGAGTTATAATGCACTTAGGAACAGAAGTGAATTGCATTTCCTATGAATATTTTCCAATAAAAATTATTAGGATTGACTTGTTAAGACACCATGAATTTTACATTAAATGTGAGGTGTTGGTTGGCCCTCATTGTTTCATGCCTGGAATTCCCCTGTCTTCTGAGTGTTGTTCTTTATTTCTTGTCCTGGTTTTAGAGATTTTTAATACTGGTAGCCAGATTTTGTTCATTTTCATGGTTTCCTCCTTTTTGTTGAAATTGTCCACATGCTTGTGGATTCCAATGGCTTCTCTGTGTAGTCTGACATGATAGTTGTTAGAATGATCCAGCATTTCTGTGTTATCAAATAATATTCTGGGTCCAGGTTGTTTCATCAAGTGCTCTGCTATGGCTGACTTCTGTGGCTGAGTTAGTCTGTAGTAGTTTTCATGTTCCTTAATTCGTGTTTGGGCGCTGCTGCATTTGATGGTCCATATTTAGACTTGTCTACAACTGCATGGTATACGGTAGACTCCTGCAGTTAGTGAGAGGATCCCTCTTATCCTTTGCTGAATGTAGCATTTGTTGGATTTTCTTAGTGGGTCTAGAGGTATTTACAGTAATGTGTTCCATGTAGGCACAAAACTTTCCTAGTTCAAATATTTAGCTTTTAAAAAAATCATAGTACTTTCAACATTGCTCCCACAGACATTGTGTAGGGTCCAGCAAAGTGAGCAAAGTTATTTTAATCATGGTGGTGATCTGAAAGGTACTGTATTATCTTTAGAAAGTGAGAAGAAGCTTAATCCTTCAGCTTAAGGAAACTCCAGGTTCTTGGCACTTCTTTTCCAAGAGCTCAGCTTGTTTTCCGCAACAAGGCTGAATTAAACTGTCAAGCCATCTCAAAGTACAAAAATAGGAACAGAAAACAGAAAATGCCTTGAAACTTACTGAGTTCTGCTTCCAGATCATTTTAGCCTTAAGGCAAAGTTACATGATACACTTAACAGTTACTAGATTCTGCTTCAGAGTGTAGTGGTAATAACGTTGGAATAGACTTGGGAAATCAAGATTGTATTCTACAAAACCATGAAACTTTGTGGGTAACCTTGGGGACATTCCTTCTCTACTCTTTACTTACCTCACTTGATTAAAAGGATTACATGATGAGAAGGGAGAGCCACATATACCATCATGAGCCCACTGAATAAAAACATGGATCATAATGATAGCAAATTAAAAAATCACACATTTGAAAGTAACCACAGGTTCTGTTTTTTACCAACCTATTCTAGGTGCTAACATATCATTCACATGGCAATTATTTAATAGTTTGTTACAATTATATGGTATAATCAGCAAAATTCACATAATTAACACACCCAACCATTTGGCATTATTCTTGCTACAACTACCATCATCTACAGCTACCACATAGAAATTATGGTTCCCTCTATTGGCTTGATGGGATTGGCGACTGTTTGTCTCTGCCTGACTCTGTTTTTGTCGCAGTAATTATATATATATATATATATATATATATATATATATATATATATGAGCAGGGAAGTCCATTAACTGCATGTATGTGCTATAGACTCAGACAATCCCTTGCTTTGGGCATCATCACATCTGCTTCCCATCTTTATCTGGACTGGAAGAAAGTCAAATTAAAGATGTCATAAATAAACCAAAAGAAAAAACAGAAGAACCTGCAGGCAGTGTAGCACACCCAAATACATGGAATACTTTTGAGGATAGCACATAGTGTGGTGAGGAAACTTCAAAGAAAACTGGTTACTTATTCAGAAAGAAAAGAAGATAAAATTTCATTTTTTCCTAGCTCTATGTTGTTATATGAAACTGGTGTTAAAGATTTACAATGCATTTATCTCTTCAAACAGGCAGCAATGCTTCAAAGTCAAAGTGTTATTGCCACCCTTATCTTTTTAAATGGATTTTAGGGCCCGTCCAGACAGTACCTTTATCCCAGGAGCTTCCACAGCAAAATGGAGGGTGGACAGAAGCCATTCCCTCAAAATGCGGGAGGAGGTGCTATGAAAGGCAAAAACCACAAGATTTTCAGGTGCGGGAATATCCTGGTTCTAAGCCGAAAATCTGCATCTTCGAATGTCTGAATGTCCCTGCCATCAGAAAACACAGGATTTTTTATATGGGTTTCTTTTTATAATAACTTCTTGGGGATTATATTTCTGCTGTAACAGTCAATAATTTATATCGATGAAGAGAATGATTAATTCATTTCCAATTCTCTGTTTACTTAAATAAACTTCAATTTTCATTGATATCAGTGAGAGGTAAGATTTCCAGTGAGAGGTAACATTGAGTATTTTAGCTCAATTGCAGTGTCAATTGTGCATTCACATCTCCTTCACAGAATACTAATTAAGAGAAATTGATTGTGCTTTAATAGCAAACCTGCTTTTCAGAAGAAATGCAGATGGTCTGAAAACAAATTACATTACCCCGAGTTTTCAAGGTACAGGCATGATTCCACAAACACACATTATTCTATTCACGGTTAAATGCACATTGTAAGAAAAAGTATTAAGATTTTTTCTCTATAATAGAAAATCATGCTCTGCTTTACTGGAGCACTAATAACAGTTGGCCTCAAGGGCATAAAGATTGCTTGGCTGAAATGTTAACCAGATGCAGTGATATCAGGTCCAGAAAATATAATAGACTACTTTTGCCAAAGTACTTAACAATAGATTTTAGGTAATGCAATATATATACAGTATGTTTTAAATGTTGGAGTCTGTAAGATGTAAGTATCATCTAGGCACTTTGAAGAAGTGATAAGATGATATCTAATTGAATTAGAGACATTGCATAGAACAACAATTGGAAAAACTGTTTTTATTCACAAAGACAGAGTCATAGAGTCTTGCTTAATCAACTATGTGATATATTGTATTACATTTCCTCTAGAATAGTTTAATAGATCACTTACGTTGAAGACACAGAGCCAGTAGGTCCAGATGGTCCAAGGCCCCTTTTACACAGCTCTATAAAATCCACATTGAACTACACTATATGGCAGTGTGGACTCAGATAACCAAGTTCAAAGCAAATATTGTGGATTATCTGCCTTGATGTTCTGGGTTATATGGTTGTGTGGAAGGGTCCTGGCTTTCTCTACCAATTCCTGAAGAAGACTGATAGATTAGTCCACATTCTCCATTATTCCTTATCAATCATGTTCCCTCATTGATTGCAGTAAAGTAGTCCATTCTTGTGATAAACAGGATTTTCAGGCACCACATATAGCCCACATTTTGGTCCATGATCATTTGAGGGCCTTTATTTATTTATTTGAATCTATTTTTATCCTGCTTTTGTCCTGCACCAAGGTGAGACTCAGGGCCCTTCCACACAGCCATATAACCCAAAATATCAAGGCAGAAAATCCCATAATATCTCCTTGGAACTAAGTTATCTGAGTCCACAGTGCCATATACAGTATTCCAGTTCAAAGCAGAAAATGTGGGATCTTATTCAGTTGTGTGGAAGGGGCCTCAAAGTGGCTATATAACCCAGAATATCAAGGCAAATAATCCACAATATCTGCTTTGAACTTAATTGAGTTCACATTGCCATATAATCCAGTTCAATATGGATTTTATACAGCTGGGTGGTAGGGGCCAAACTCATATTTCTAAGAATTACAGTGGAAAAATAAACTGATGACTTGCAGTGAATAAGTATTTTGTAGACAATCCTACATTTGGAATAGTTAGTTTGGAAAAGCAGGAAAAGAGTGTAAAATAGAATAACTATCATCATGTATTTGTATAGCTTCTGATAATATTATCACAAGGCACATTTTTGGCAGTACATTGTATTCAAATCATTTCATATTTTTCAAAGAAACCTAATTATATTTTACAATGTAACTTTTAAAAAATTAGTTACTTGCCCTTTAAAACATATTAAACTTTTAAACAAACATATGGCATATATCAAAATTAAGAATAATGTGGCTTTCCAAATGTTGCATCACAACTCCCCACAGCCCTAATCAGATACTGGGACCCACAGTTCCTAAAATCCGGACATGCTGAGAAATGCCAATATTTTTCAATTAAAAGGTCACTACGCAAAAGAAATAAGAGAAGCAGTATTTTAAAGGGAAATGTTGTTTTCGGGAAATAAAATATCAAAGATTGGAGCTTAAAACAATTCTTGATATTAGTTTTTAAATATTCCCTATCATCTTTGAATTCCCAGGTTGGCAGTTGATTGATATTTTTCAGATCAGTATGTGTGGATAAAATTTGTTGTAGATTTTTCATTAGAGTTACCATAAAAACATACATTTGTAGTGAGAAAAATTAAGATTGTATCTTGCTATTGTGCAATCATCTGCCACCCACAGTGAAATATTGTTGATGCAAAATATGCATTGCCGCTCTCCTCCTAATAATATATCTTCAGATTGCCTTGTGTTGCTACCTATAAGAACTGAAATAAGAAAGTTTTAATTACTGGGACAGGCCCCAGAGGCAAAATGGGTTTCCTTTCACAACCCTAAACACAGTTTTTAATTAAAACTAGATTTTTCAATAAAAAAGAGCAAATAATCTTAACTGCAGATGTCATTGTTTTGTATTTTCAATTTCTTACTGGATCAGAAGAACAACCAATAACTTCTTTTGAAACCTGACACCACACTGGCATCCAAATGAACAAAATGAACGACCATAATCTGAATGGGTTGAATGGGTCAGAACTCAGCTATGTATTATATGAAATAAACTGCATACATAGGTTGCTGCTGGAGCAGCTGTTGTGGCTTCTTCACACTGCAATGAATCTAGTTATATTTGATTCAGGTCCAGGCTATTTGGCTGACCGCATCCCCTTGTACAAACCTGCCCAGGCTCTTCTCTTAGTCCCACCTCCATCCCAAGCTCAGTTGGTGGGAACGAGAGGGCGGGCCTTCCTTCTCAGTGGCTGCCCCTCGACTCTGGAACTTCCTGCTTCCCAGGGAAGCCAGAATAGCCCCCTCCCTGCTGTCCTTCAGATGGCAGGCTAAAACATTTTTATTCAGGGAGGCTTTTAAAGAAGAAGAAGAAGAAGAAGATCAGTTTGTTCCAGGAAATGTGGAGCCGCAGTTTCTCCCAGGGAATGTTGACTCAGAAAAGCAGGTGGATTTGGGAGCTGAGGATGGCTTGGGAAAAAAGACGGAAGGGAATGTGGAAAGTTCTCAGTCGAGCAAAGATAAGGATGACCTTCTACAGGAGTCTGAAAATTGTCAACAGAGCTCGGATGGGAGTGAGGGGGATGAATGCTTGTTAGATTGAGATTCCAGATTAAAGTTGAGATCAGGCCTCTGTCATAGTGTGAGAATTGCAGGCAAACACGGAGAAACAAGAGTGCACAGGACTGTGTTTATGTCTTGTAAGGAGGGTTAAGAGATGTAATTTGAGAAAGATTCCAGTCAGAGCAGCCTCGCTTTTGGAGAATCAACTCTTGCCTTGTTCAAGCCTCATCTCATGCCTAGAATCTGTGTTTGGATTACTTTTGAAGCTCATGTATTCATGTCATCTTGGATTTACTGTGCAATTTTTGGAATTTTGGACTAATTTATGCGAAATCATTGAACGGTGTTTAAGGATTGCACTTGCAATTGGTTTTTACTTATTTTTCTGCTTTTTAATAAGTTTTGCTATCTTTCTTCATTAAACTGAAAAGACTCAAGCCTGCTGGGGTGGAGTTTGTGTGTTGGAGCAAGGTGAACCAGTGTGGAGGTGTGACAGTATGTGTAACAGCCTTTGCGCTTCTCAAAAATCTTTAAAATTATATATAATTTGGAGTCAATATGATGTGGTGGCTTGAGTGCTGTAGCAAAACACTGGGATACAATGTTTCAAATGCCTGTTCAGCCATGGAAATCCACTGGGTGACCTTGCGCAAGTGACACTCTCTAAGCTTCAGAGGAAGCAATGCCAATTCCCCTCTTAACAAATAATGCTAAGAAAAGGCTTTGATAGGTTCATCGTAGGGTCACCATAAATCAGAAATGACTTGAGCAGAAATGACACTCTGCAACAAATATATGAATTGTATCAGAAAGATTTTTGCAAAAAAAAAGTGTTCCATGTAGCTGTAGAGAATTTTGAATGTATATATAGCATATGTCTGAATGGTACTAGAGACAGTGAAATAACCCAAAAGTAGTAAATGAAGGCATGAGGTGAATAATGAGTGACTGAATGAGGAAACCATCTTGTAGAATGAAAGACAGGAATTTTTCTATTTTCATTGAGTTAATCTTCTAAACATATGGCTGGTGGCAGAGACGTAGAGAACATTGGCTATCCTTATCCTTACAAAAACTCACTGTTAATTTAATCATGAATTATTTTTCTGCAGGTAAGTCTGCATGAATAAATGGTCCTTGATGGTAAGCACAAAAATCAAAGTGAAAATTGAAACTTTATTGAAGCCTTTAATCTGATTTCTTAAATCAAAATGGAAAACACCCAACCAATGAGCCATATAAATCCCAAACTCCTTTATCTACCCCCACCATCTCATCATGATATCAATTTTGGATAATAAATTGTGTTGCTGAATTTAATTGGAAAACCAAGAAATCTGCATTTAAAACAAGTCTTTTTCTTGCTTTAAACAACTAGTAGTTGCTTGCCAACAACTTTTAGTGGCAAACTGGGAGATACCCCATTTAGAGCAAGCAACTTAATTTAATTAAAATTTTCCTGGGATTTGCCACAGAAATTCAGTGATGTGATTTTTTTTTTCTGGAGATCATTGGCATAGCAGTTGAATGCAGCTCACAGCAGGTCCTGGGGAAGAGACTTGTCCCTAAACCCAATGTACTGATCCAACTCTTCCCCAAATTAATACCAATGCAGTAGTTCCTCCACTTTTACAGGTTAAGCATGTGAGATTTAATTATTTACTACCTCCACTGGTGCCCTACAGCTGACCCAAAATATGTTCTCTCTGGGCATTTTTAGGTCTGTTAGTATAGTTCTGTGGTTAAATTTCTCCAAATGTTGAGAGATTACAGATTGCCTAGATGAGTGTTTTTTAAGAAAAAATAGCTCTCACAAGTTTTATTGATATTATGTTTCTTCCACTTTCATGGGGACCCTGTTCTCCTAAACCTCCACAATGTGAAATGAGTATTGTATTTTGTTTTTCTGAAAGAGCACATTCCTTATGGAATGGCCCAAGGTATGATACTGTCTGAAGAAAATTGCACTGTATGGTGTCTCTTCTTTTCCCATCCATGTATAGAAGCTGATTTAATAGAAACTTGATTCATACAGAATAGCTGTACAGAGCTAATTCATTGGCTGCTAGGCATACTAAAGCACATATATTTCTTCCATATAGCTAAAAAGAATGGCAGTAAGAAGTTAGAAGGAAGAATAGATGTACTGCTGCCACTACTGTCCCCAAGCACCTGCTACCTAAGGAGTTGATTCAGGCCTTTTCCAGACTGGCCCAACGTCTTGGAAATCAGCATGAATTGTAGCTGTACTTATATGAGGGTCCATAGAGCATCTCTTCTGTTGGGATCTTTTTCTCATAATTTTCCAATACTAAGCACCACTTTTTCAACTCATGACAGGAAGTCAGAAGGTTTCTGTCCCAGGGATTTCTGTTACAGTGTAGGGGAATATCTGTTGTCTTTGTTCCTCCTGTTGTACTTTTGAAAGGTTCCACTGATGATTATTGAATGTATGCTTTACTTGTATCAGGAAATTCTTTTTTTTTTCTACTGACCATTGTTCCCTTACTACATTTCCAAACATGAGAACAATCAAATGTCTCTTTTTCCCCTTCTTTTTACAGTCCTAAAGTGGAAGGGCATTCTACCAATTTAGGATTATATCTATAACAGTTTTTCCAGAATATGGAAAATAGTGAATATTGAAACTTGGGGAGGGCTCTGGGATGTGTTAAGTTCATGAACAGGAGGACAATGGTGGAAGGAAATCAGGTGTAGTGGTGGGAGGTGAAATTGCAGTTGAAAACAAATATACAGATTGGGAGTAGTACTAAAATCTGCTACAACCAGAAACAAAATAGGGCCCAAACCCTGGTATATTTAACCTAGCTGGAAATGGGAGTGGAAACAACCATAGCAAGGTGTTACCAGATATGAAGTATTGAAACAGGGGACTTCAAAATTTGATTCAACTACTGGCCATCTGAAAGAACTCTCACACTTTCTTAAGGTAGGGCTGATCCTATAACTTTTATTCAGCTGAACCTCTAAGCTGAGTATGGCAAAAAGACATCTAGAGAAACTTGAAGTCAGTATATGGTGATAAAGACTTAGACAACAGTATTCTTCCTTCAGTCCTTGGCACATTGTGCAATACAGTGATTCTGTCACTTTTTCTTGCAGAATCCCCACTCTAGCTATGTAAGGAAGAATTTATGTTTCAGCCCAAGCAGCTACCAAAAGTATGGTGAAAGGCAATTAAAGATCTCTACACCAAGAACAGTTTTCTCCTTGATATACAGCCAGCTGGCATGAAAGCTCTGAGACAAACTCATAATTTGACTCCTTTCCCTCAAGCTACAAAAATATTATTGACTATCAAAATAATATGTCAATTTTGCAGGTGTTTTAAGAAGTACACAAAATACATTTTTTGCTGTTGTGTTCACAGGGAGGTTCAGGTTTGCTTGCTGAATGAGATATGTCTATTCCACCTGGGATCATTACTGAACTAGTGATGGAGAAATGGATAAAAGGTTTGTTTAGCAGACTATGTGATGGTTTTGCACTGGGATTAACTCAATTGATTAGAAATTAAGGAAGGATATTTCAAAGATAAGGATGAGTATATATCCAGGTCTATCTTTATTTCCCTGCCCATAAGGAAACAAAGAACTTGGGCATTTACATTTTTCAAGTGTGGGAGAATAGAAAACCAACAGATTTTCCCATGTCTTGAAAGCTTTGCTTTCCAACATCTGGATTTGAATCTACTGTTGTTTCAGGTACTGTAAACCAGTGTCGTCACCTAGCTCTTCATGCTCATCTACAATGGGAAGTCTACATAAAGTTAAAGTTTAGAAAGAAACATGTGAAACTGATCCCTCTATTCCTATTCAAAACTAAGGTTGAGATACAGATCTCTAGTTCTTACCTAACTCCCCATGCTCCCTGTTTCCTGTCCAAAAATGTTCAAGAAATCATGGTACCTCTGTCTTTGCTCTTCTCAATTAAAAAGCAAATTGAGAAGCAACTCCTTTTTACCTCAATTTTCTGAACTGATTTTAATGGGTTTAGAAAGTACGTTTTCTAAATGCACAACTTAGGGCAAGGGAAGCAGCAAACTACCTGCAGAAACTGGATGAAAGCTTGAAAACCATTAATAGATCCTTGTCTATTCTAGAGACTCTGAAATGTCATTATATTTATTTAGAGAGAATTTGCCACTGCTTTTCTTTAAGGCCGAAAGAGTATGATTCACGCATAGTTCCCCAATGGATTTCCATGGCTAGTAGGGATTTGAACTCTGGCCTCCCAGTGTCCTAAGGGTTTAACCCATTGTGCCACTGCAATGGGTTAAATCCTTGAGCTGGCTGAACTCCTAACCTGAAAACATGTACATCAGTGATTCAAATCTGAGAGACAGGGTGAGCTCCCATCTGTCAGTCCCAGCTTTCCATGTAGAGACATGAGAGAATCTTCCCACAGAATGGTAACACATCCGGGCATCCTCTGGGCAGCGTCTTTGTAGACAGCCGATTCTCTCACACCAGAAACAACTTGCAATATATTCACAATTCACTTCTGACAAGATAAAAAAGATTCAGCACTCAAACCACTTTCCTATGTTATCACACTTTGGAATAGTGTATCATATATATTACTTACCTAAAATCCACGCTTGTACGGATATGGCTAGAACACTACAATTTTTATTGTCTTGTTCTTTTTATTTAACTTAAATATTTATATTCCATTCTTCAGCCAAAAAGACTTTCAGAGCAGTTTAAATAAGAGCAATAAAATAAGGAGTATCCCCGCTCAATGCTTGCATCTAAAAGACACAACACAAAAGGGAAAGAGGAGCAGGAAAGAAAAAGAAAACAAGGAAATTCAAGCACCAGTTTATGAAACATCTGCCTGGATGGCCCATGAGATCTATTCCAACTCTATGATTCTATGATTCTAACCTAGCTTTAAGAAAATCATTTTTGTGATCATTTGCCTTTGTTAGTACTAAAATCATATTGATAGGAGATCCTTTTTCCTTCAATCACTCCCTTTCCCGGAAAAAAAAAGCTTCCAAAGCTTTTATCCTTTTAAGGAAAAATTGGCAGATATATTAGGTACTGCACTTTCTTCTTTTAATCTTTGATTTATGTGCACATGTCTGAGGAAAATAAAGTTTAGTAGCCAGGAGAATGTATTTGCCATCACTGTAATTAAAGTATTTTGCAAAATAGAAACAACATCCCATCAAACTAAAGACAAACACTGAAGCATGAACAATGAAACCTGAATCTGGTTCATACAGCAGTAGCCATATACTAGTCCTATGTATACTGTACTACAAAGCAACATAGCACTCAGTCTATAAATATAAGTGATAAATTCCCTTACTGAATAGGAATATCTGCATGTTTATTTTATTTTAAAGAAATCTTAAGAAGCTAAAACAAGAGCTTCTAAAATATTATGAGCAGTAAGCACTGGTTGTAAGCCACTGAGGTATATAATATTTATATATAACCTTCCAGCTCACAAGGATCCCTGAGGGGCTTCACAAGTAAATAAATTGAAATGATAAAGAAATACAAAGTTTAGAAAATAAATTAAAATATTACTATTTAGAACTTCAAAAACAAACTAAAATACTTATTAAAATAATTTAAAAACAAAACTGTGGTTTTTCAGTACCAAATGTCATGCTGAACAAAGATCACTTTAACTGCCCACTAGATATGCAAATCTGATGGGCCAGCCTAATTTCCCTTGGAAGAGAAGTCCACAATTGTGGTGCTGGCACAAAGAAAGTCCAGCCATGGGCACACACCAATCTAGCCTCATGCATGTTAGGACTTGCAACAGGGCCTCTCTTGAAGACCTCAAACTGTAGGGAGTCTCTTATGGGAAAAGGTGCCCTTTCCAATTTCCTGGCTCCAAGTTGTTTAAAACTTTGTAGATCAGAAACAGTACCTTGAATAGAGCTTGGAAGCTACCTGGTAGCCATTGCAGTTCTTCTAAGACTGAGCAAATTCAACTCATTCTATTTGAACTCACACCTAAACTCACAACTTTCATTTTGAAGAAAAAACAGCTATGTGGGGACCCACTCTAGATCATGCTTTTAATCCAAACAAATGCTCCACCCATTTTTCCCTCTTCAAAATACAAATGGCCAGCTTAACCACATTTGTATTTTCACTCTTCAGCTGTAGAGAGAGGAGTGTCTTCTTAATGCTTCTCTCTGCTGCCAGAACGGAGTCCCATGGAGACCATCACATGACACAGGACAACAGTGGGACTCCATGGGTGGCTGTTTCAGCAGTGGAGGAAATAGAGCCCAGAATGCCCCTGGAGGAGTCAGGTAACACCCATCTCTGACTGACTGTAATATTTTTACATATTTCATGTAACCATTCTCTAACATATATTGTATATATGTAAGTATATGTTTGTAAATTTTAGTCAAATAAACTGATCATCTAAACAAGGGTCAACTTACCCACAGGTCAATACTTTAATAATAATAAAAAGGAACCATTCCTTTCTCTGTAGAAGGTAAAAGGCAAGAGCTTAGTCCCTCCTAGGGAGACCTGACTGCCACAATGCTGCTTCTGGTCTTTTTGATAGATGCAGCACTAATAATTATAAATTTACAACAAAGAACTGATAGACTTGGACTGAGACTCGGAATGTGCCTTTAAATGTTTTAATGGATGTTTTAATCTAATTAATTTAATGTATTATTACTGTTATATTGTAACTGTTTTATATTGGTTGTAAGCCGCCCTGAGTCCCCCTTCAGGGATGCGAAGGGCAGGATATAAATGCTGTAATAAATAAATAAATAAATTTAGAATGGATCTACACTGACTAAATAATGCAGTTTGAATTCCATTACATGGTCGGTGTAGACCCATGTTTTGAGTGCATTAAACTACATTAATGGGTCTACACCAACCACATAATGCCGTTACATTATTTGGTAATGTAGATCCAGCCTTTGAATGCCTTGATGAGAAAATGGCAACAACAGTTATTTAGCATTTCCCTTGAAAAATACACTGAGCGAGTAGAGGGGCTTTGTGTTGCCGTAGGCTTTCATGGCCGGGATCACAGAGTTGTTGTATGTTTTCCGGGCTGTATGGCCATGTTCCAGAGGTATTCCTGACGTTTCGCCCACATCTATGGCAGGCATCCTTGGAGGCTGTGAGGTATGAGGGACTTTGTCTAATTGCTTCAAGCAGAAAGAGAAAGGTCTGGTTTTCTGGTGTCAATTTATGGTCTAGCCTACACACACACACACACAATGACCTTTGCACAAGGGAATCTCTTTCAAATGTGATGGTATATATTCCAGTCAACTTGTAGCTATCAGCAGTTGTATTTTCCACACCTTTTGGAAAACCAGCATCTCCAAAGTGTGACCCTTTTTGGAGATTAATTGGCATTCACACTATTTGGAATAATCATAACCCTTTTGAAAGGCATGACCTTCTTGAGAAGAGTTAAAAACTTATTGGTAAATATTCACTTAAAATATATAGCAGATCTTCAGAAGTGTTATTTCAGTTGGCCCAAAAATATCTACTCTCCCATAAAATATATTGCTTTCAAATCATGCTCTCTCCTTTTAACAAAGTCGACTTTGTTAAAAGTTAACATAGTTGATTTATTTACAAACTTCATGTATTCAGCATACAGGTACATTTCGTATTGGTTAAGATTTTAAACAGTAAGTTCTCTAAGCATTCTGTTTCAGTCTTTTCTCTGTTACATGCAGACTAACACTCTCTTCAGTCTAATATATTACTGAACATTGACTCAACATAAACTGACTCCTCACTGCAGCATGGTGACACTATTTCTAAACCGTACTCTTCTGAGGCAAACTCTAACACATACTGTACTGTACTGACTTCTAAAATGCAGTCTCAGTCTAAATAGTCTCAGATCTAATGGCTTGTACCGTGTTTCCCTGAAAATAAGACAGTGTCTTATATTAATTTTTGCTCCCAAAGATGTGCTAGGTCTTATTTTCAGGGGATGTCTTATTTTTCTATGAAGAAGAATTCACATTTATTGTTGAACCAAAAAATGAACATTTATTATATACTGTACAGTAGTTGTCATCACAAACCAGCATAACCAGATAAACTGTAAATCCTATCAAGAATTTCTTGTTACTACCATTATTTCCATGTACAGCACTCTATGATACGTACATTTCCCAATCTTGCATGCTCTGGTGTTCTGTTTGGCAGGTATGCTTCCAAACAAAAACTTGGCTAGGTCTTACTTTTGGGGGAGGCCTTATATTTAGCAATTCAGCAAAACCTCTACTAGGTCTTATTTTCTGGGGATGTCTTATTTTAGGGGAAACAGGGTAGTACTTCCCACAACCTCAAACAACATAGAGTTAAGGGGAAATTGCAAACCAATATATACATACAATATAGTAATCAATCCCAGTTATATACATAACAAATAACTAGCATAAGAAGCTTGTAGAAGGTTGCTATTTCCAACAACACCTACCCATTAAATGAAATTTCTGATTAAATATATATTTGATTACTCTTGTCATGTCTTTTCCTTTATGACTCATAGTTTGAATATTCCGAGGATACATGACTGTGTTTGTTATGATTGAGCCTCATGGCTCTGTTACTGACAGACGTGGGCGTAAGACTCCTCGAGAGTCAGATACTCTCGAGGAGCGAGAGAGAAAAAGACTGCGAGACATATTTGCAGCACCATCTGACGAAGAGTCTTTCGAGGGGTTTACGGAGAGAATGGAGGAGGGGCTGGTTAGCTCAGAGGAGGATGAGATGGATTGGACTCGGGTAAGGGAGGAATTGGGTGCCACTGGCCATGATGGGATAGAAGATGAATGGGGACCTTCAGGATTAGACCCATGGCTTAGCTGGAGGGATGGGACGGGATCCACAGCTGGAGATGCTGTTGGGCGTAGTCAGAGGTGTTCCAGCTCTGACGAGGAAAGTGATGAGGAAACGCCCGGGTTAAGGAGGACAGCTGACAGTGATGAGGATTTGTAACTGGCATAAAATGGGGCTTGGGAGCAATTGCAAATTGCGTTGGGCAAGGTAATCTGGACAAACGCTTGGGATCTGTGTGTGTGGGACGCTTTCCTGAAGACTGGTGTGTTTTCCTGTGCTGAGACGTAAGTGGTTTTGGAATTCAGGGTCAGACGGCGGGAGGAATTGTGTGGGCATTTGTTTGTGCAAACCTGTGCTTACTCTTATTAGCTTGACCTTCCGTCGTCTTCTTGACGGACGCCATCTCCTGCTTTGAGAACTCGGACTGAACTGACCACGGCTTGTCTTCCCCCCCCTTCTTGGACTTGGAAAACTACAAACGGCTGCTTCTGGCTTTGATCTACGGAACGGAACTGGTCTACTCTTCTGCTACAATCCTTGGCTGATCTGCTCGTGTTGGAAATCCTGTCTGCTGTGTGTGTGTGGGAGCAACGCAAGTTACTCTAAGCACAGTGTTGGCAGCAGAGAGGAATCTGCTGCCAATTAGTTGCATTCTTTGTATCTTTTGTTCCTTGGCTTTCGTTTTGTTTACCTCCAGGCTGAAGCAAGCAGTTTGTTTTTACCCGGATTAAACTCCGGTTTAATCCGGTTTATCTTTTGAACATTTACTTTTGTCCCTTTTTGCTCCTAAAGGCAAATACAGCCTGGCCCTTGTGTTTTACGGGCATTTTTTGAGTTCTGTAATCTAATAAACTCTGTTACTTTGAATCTTGTGGCGTTCTGTCCTTGACAGATTGCCCAACGCCCATAAAAAGTTTATTGCAGCAATAAACCCGTCAGGAAGACGATGGATGAGTTAAGGGCCAGATTTGACCAATTGCAAACGGCTTTTACCGTTAGCCAAACAGCTCATGCTGTGAAAGGACATGTTTTGACTCCTGAACGCTTTGACGGAACCAGGTGCAAGTTGCCAACCTTTTTGGCACAAGTGGAGCTTTATTTTTCTCAGCTCAGTGCTCATGCTTTTCCTACAGACACTAGCAAGGTGGCCTTTATTCTGAGTTTGTTGACCGGTCCCGCAGGACAATGGGCCACTAATTTAATTTTGGGAAATGACCCAGTCAAAGACAATTTGAATAATTTCAAAAAGTTGTTAACTGATACTTTTGGGGATCCTCTCCGCACGGAGAATGCTGGGTGGGCTCTGTATCGGTTGAAACAGGGAAAGGGGACTGTTTTGGATTACTTAAATAAGTTTAACCTGTATCGCCACCAGCTGGATTGGGGGGAAAATGCATTGATGCTTTTATTTACTGCCGGGTTAAGTGATATGCTCCAGGATGAATTAGCACGCTTGGAGCCGGCTGAAAGTTGGGACGCCTTAGTGGCTAAGGTGCTGCGTTTAGACGCAAGGTTCGAGGCTCGTAAACACTCAAAAGCAATGTGTGCGCCACCCATGCATGTAACCAGGGCACCTGTGGTGATGGGGGAAGAGCCTATGGAGCTTGGGGTCTTTAAAAAGCTGTCTACAGAGGAAAAGAGCCGTAGGAGGCAGCTGGGCTTGTGTTTGTACTGTGGGAATGCTGGGCATTTTGCCAAGAATTGTAATGTGAAACCTTCCCAGCTTTCGGGAAAAGGCCAGCCCTAGTGCGACGTGAGTCCAACGCACTAGGGCTCCTCAAGCAGTCAACTGAGGGGAGGAAGCATGTTTTCGTACCCATTACATTATCTGTTGGGGGAAGGGAACTTGTTTCTACTTTGGCACTGCTGGACTCAGGGGCTACGGTCTCTTATGTAGATATTGAGTTTGCTAAGAAGCATGGCATTCCTAGAGTGAGCAAGGCATGCGACGTGTGGGTGGAAGGAGCAGATGGGAGACTGCTGGAGACTGGGGTGGTTAACCATGAAACCTCAGCAGTAATGTGGGAGGTGCAGGGAGTAACGGGAACGTTTGTGTGGGATATTACGAGCTTGCCTAGATATGATGTGATCCTGGGGATGGATTGGCTAGCTGTAGTAAACCCACAAGTAGATTGGGCGACACGTAAAGTGATCTTAAAGAGGCAGGATTGTTGCACTCTAAATGTTACTCATTCTGATATGGAGGGAGTGCCTGCTGAGTATGGGGAGTTCTCTGATGTATTTTGTAAAAGAGAAGCGGACAAATTACCACCGCACAGGCCATATGATTGCGCCATCAAGTTGGCAGAAGGTGCGAAATTGCCAGCAGGGAGGCTGTATGCCTTGACTGTACCGGAAAGGCAAGCTTTGCGGGAGTTTCTAGATGAAAATTTAGCCAAGGGGTTTATTCGCCCATCTAGTTCTCCAACTGCGGCACCAGTATTCTTTGTAGCCAAAAAGACTGGGGAACTTAGGCTGGTCTGCGACTATCGGATCCTAAACAAATACACCATTCGGGATAGGTACCCGCTCCCTTTAATCTCGGAACTGTTATCAAGGGTGCAAGGGGCTAAGGTCTTTACCAAGCTTGACCTGCGGGGGGCCTATAACTTAATCCGTATACGGGAAGGGGATGAATGGAAGACGGCATTTAACACGTGTTTCGGATGCCACGAGTTCCGAGTCATGCCTTTTGGGCTTTGTAATGCTCCTGCGGTCTTCCAGAGGTTCATGAACGATGTGTTCAGGGACCTAATTGACCAATTTTTAGTGATTTATTTGGATGATATCTTGATTTTTTCTAAGGACGAGGAAGAACATCGTCAACATGTCAAGCAGGTTCTGCACCGACTGCGGGCTAATGGGCTTTTCGCCAAGGCTTCCAAGTGCGTCTTTCATGTGCCTGAAGTGGAGTTCCTAGGTCATGTAGTGTCAGGTAGGGAACTTAAAATGGACCCACATAAGGTTGACGCCGTCAACTCATGGCAGGAGCTGAAGACTAAGAAGGATGTACAAAGGTTCTTAGGTTTTGCTAATTACTACCGGGAATTTATTCCGAATTTTGCAAAGCTCACGGTACCTTTGACGCAGCTTCTGCGCAAGAAACAGCCATTTGTGTGGGGGCGGGAAGCTCACGAGGCGTTTCTACAACTTAAGTCTAGTTTTCAATCGGACAACATACTAACCCATCCTGATGTTGACAAACCGTTCGTGGTAGAAGCGGACGCTTCTAGCTACGCGTTGGGGGCTGTATTGTCTCAGAAGGATTCCTCAGGGACCTTGCGTCCCTGTGGATTTTACTCGCGGCAACTAACACCCTTCGAGCAGAACTATACCATATGGGAGAAGGAGTTGTTGGCGATTAAGGTGGCGTTTGAGGTGTGGCGGCACTGGCTTGAAGGGGCACGGCACCAGATCGTGGTCAGATCTGATCACAAGAACTTAGAGCACTTGCAAACAGCAAAGAAGTTAAACCAGCGTCAAATCCGATGGGCTTTGTTTTTCTCCAGGTTTAACTTCAAGGTGCAGTTCGTGGAGGGGAAGGCAAACTTGCGGGCCGATGCTTTATCCCGCAAGCCGGAGTTTAAGACCAATGAGCAGGTAGTATGTCAGACCATCTTGCCTACTGCCTCTCTGTGTGTTGTAGATAATGAGCTTGGGTTACATGACCAGATCCTTGAGGCTCAGAGGGATGATGTGTGGACTCAGGAGCAACTGATGCTGCTCTCAGCAGGTAACCGTACCATACTGCCGCATCTACAAGATCAAGACGGAGTATTGGTACGCAGGGGGCAGGTCTACGTACCAGTGGGGGCCCTCAGGTTGGAGGTGATTAGAGCCCACCATGACGAACCCATGGCTGGGCACTTTGGCAGGTTCAAGACCGTACAGCTTATCACCAGGAGCTACTGGTGGCCAAAGATGCGGCAAGACATTCTGCGCTTTTGTGACAGCTGCGCCGTTTGCCAGCAGAGTAAGACGCCTGTTGGGCGCCCTAGAGGGTTGTTGTCGTCTCTACCTGTTCCGGAGAGGCCATGGCAAATCATTTCCATGGATTTTATTTCAGATTTGCCTAAGTCTGGGGGTTATACTTGTATTTGGGTGGTGGTGGATTTATTTAGTAAACTGGCTCATTTTATTCCTTGTTCAACCATTCCGGCGGCCCCTACGTTGGCCTTACTATTTACTAAGCACATCTATCGTTTGCACGGAGCACCCGAGGTGATTATTTCAGATAGGGCTCCGCAATTTGTGTCACGCTTTTGGAAACACTTCCATGAGTGCTTGGGGACTAAGTTAAACGTTTCTTCAGCCTTTCATCCGCAAACGGATGGACAGTCGGAACGGGTTAATGGGCTCTTAGAGCAGTATTTGCGTTGTTTTTGTTTAGATCAACCCACGGCTTGGGTGAAGTGGTTACCGGTGGCGGAATTTGCTTACAACAATGCGGTGCACACGTCTAGTCAGCATACGCCATTTGAGTTAACTTATGGTTTTCACCCACGGGGAGGTGTGGCGCCGTCGACCAATGTGGTCTCTTCGGACCCTGTGTACCGCTCTACGGAAATGGCTGCATTGCATGATGTTGCCCGTCGCTTACTGTTGGAAGCTAAGGCAACGCAGAAGACTCAGGCTGACCGCCACAGGCAGGCAGGGGAGGAGTTGGAGGAAGGGGATTTGGTGTGGTTATCTTCCAAACATATTAAACAGGCTGGGGGAAAGTTTGCGCCTCGGTATTTGGGTCCCTTTCCTATCGTTAAAAAGATTTCTTCCGTTGCGTTTCGTTTGCGTTTACCGTCTAGTTTAAAGGTCCATCCAGTCTTTCATCGTTCGCTGTTGAAACTTGATACCTCTAGTCGTCGTGGTGCTATAGCGGAGGGTATCACTGCCACTTCTCCGCCATCGGGGGAGGAGGCCTTTGTGAGAGGGGATAGTGTTATGATTGAGCCTCATGGCTCTGTTACTGACAGACGTGGGCGTAAGACTCCTCGAGAGTCAGATACTCTCGAGGAGCGAGAGAGAAAAAGACTGCGAGACATATTTGCAGCACCATCTGACGAAGAGTCTTTCGAGGGGTTTACGGAGAGAATGGAGGAGGGGCTGGTTAGCTCAGAGGAGGATGAGATGGATTGGACTCGGGTAAGGGAGGAATTGGGTGCCACTGGCCATGATGGGATAGAAGATGAATGGGGACCTTCAGGATTAGACCCATGGCTTAGCTGGAGGGATGGGACGGGATCCACAGCTGGAGATGCTGTTGGGCGTAGTCAGAGGTGTTCCAGCTCTGACGAGGAAAGTGATGAGGAAACGCCCGGGTTAAGGAGGACAGCTGACAGTGATGAGGATTTGTAACTGGCATAAAATGGGGCTTGGGAGCAATTGCAAATTGCGTTGGGCAAGGTAATCTGGACAAACGCTTGGGATCTGTGTGTGTGGGACGCTTTCCTGAAGACTGGTGTGTTTTCCTGTGCTGAGACGTAAGTGGTTTTGGAATTCAGGGTCAGACGGCGGGAGGAATTGTGTGGGCATTTGTTTGTGCAAACCTGTGCTTACTCTTATTAGCTTGACCTTCCGTCGTCTTCTTGACGGACGCCATCTCCTGCTTTGAGAACTCGGACTGAACTGACCACGGCTTGTCTTCCCCCCCCTTCTTGGACTTGGAAAACTACAAACGGCTGCTTCTGGCTTTGATCTACGGAACGGAACTGGTCTACTCTTCTGCTACAATCCTTGGCTGATCTGCTCGTGTTGGAAATCCTGTCTGCTGTGTGTGTGTGGGAGCAACGCAAGTTACTCTAAGCACAGTGTTGGCAGCAGAGAGGAATCTGCTGCCAATTAGTTGCATTCTTTGTATCTTTTGTTCCTTGGCTTTCGTTTTGTTTACCTCCAGGCTGAAGCAAGCAGTTTGTTTTTACCCGGATTAAACTCCGGTTTAATCCGGTTTATCTTTTGAACATTTACTTTTGTCCCTTTTTGCTCCTAAAGGCAAATACAGCCTGGCCCTTGTGTTTTACGGGCATTTTTTGAGTTCTGTAATCTAATAAACTCTGTTACTTTGAATCTTGTGGCGTTCTGTCCTTGACAGTGTTTCTCATTTGAGATCATTATCTGTGCTCAAATGTAGAAAAACCTTTGATGGTTTGAATATGTGTGGCTAGAAGCAATGTTATGCAACCTATGAATTCAAAATGTGTTTTTTAAAGCAAAGATCCTGCATTTGCATTTTGTGTGAAAGCAAATCTCTTGCAAATATGCTTTTTAAAATGTAACTTTTGTACGTATGTTTGTTATTTCTCTAGAAATTTCTGTTATTTCTGCAAGAGATACAGAAAATGAATTTATCTTTCTTTTATCCATGACAGTATTAATTTATTAGTAGACTATCAAATAGGTAGTGCTGGCTAACACAGATTTTTATACCCCAAAACTGATTCGAAAAATGGCACCAGTTTCCCCAGTTTTTGAAATACAAAATATACTAGTCACCATCTTCTCACTCACAGATACTATGATGACTATGTATTAAAAAAAATAGAACTATCCAATGTAATTATCTGAATCAGCACTTCAAAGAACCCCAGGAACAGGCCTAAAAACTAAGACACCAATAAAAAAAAAATTGTGGGACTTCCTGATCTTACAAACTATTGCTCAACAATTTTAATTCTTCCCAATACTTACAGTACACATTTTATGTGTATATATTCTGCCTTGAATTTGGTGTACTATGTGGTATATACAATTGACTAAAGGTCAGACTTATGTAAAGGTAAAGGTTTCCCCTGACGTTAAGTCCAATCGCGACTGACTCTGGGGGTTGGTGCTCATCTCCATTTCTAAGCTGAAGAGCCAGCGTTGTCCACAGAAATCTCCAGGCCATGTGGCCAGCATGACTGCATGGAGCGCCGTTATGTACTCCTTATGTACTGCTTCTTAATAGCCTTCAAAGAAAACCCCAAGAACATTACATGGCAATAATCCAATTTGAATGTTGCTAGAGCATGGGAAATAGTTGCAAGGATAGCTTTGCCCAGAATGGTAATATAACACTAGAACTTTTTGCATTTATTATATGTGTTCTCTAACATTGTAAATTCAAGCTTTTAAACTATAAGTATACAATGTCAAGATTTCCCCTACTATTCTGGTCACATTAACATTTGGACAAAACAAAGAACTCAAAACCTACACTGCTGCAAGTGGCAACATGACAGGCAGGAAACTTTTTCTCTTCCAGTAGGATGAAGTTCCTCCTACACCTTAGGCAATATTGTCTGTACAAGTTATAGAAGGACAGAGATGAGATTTAAGGATAACAAACTGTCAACTGAGATGCTGCACAGACATCTTTTTGTCCACTTCAAAAAGTAAAACTTCTGTTTCCATTCTAAAGGTGCAAAGAGGTTAATGTACGGATTCACTGTAATCTAATTATATATATTTGATCTGCTATTTCTAGAGGATGAAAGGTACACTCATTATTCAAAGACATTCTGCCTCTGAATACCAGTTGCTCTGTTTCTGTGTGTTTGTGTGTGTGTGTTTTGGGAGTAATGTCCCATTTCTGGGTGCCCTGGTGGCTAGGGAAGAGACTCTGTCAAGTACAAATGGAAACTCTGACACTATAATCCAGTTTGGAACCAGTTTGAAAGGAACCGGTTTCACTGTGGGTGATTAGACTGACAGGGGCCTGTTTTAGGCCAGGAAGGGGATTGCTTTGAACATTAGTTGTTTGTTTTTTGCAAGAAGCATCATTTTATCTGCAGAAAAGAATACTTCTTGCACAAGATATGATATTTTCTATCCAAAACAAGCACATGCTCACAATTCAATTTGCCTTATCTTTTTATTGGGAAAATATTTATTTATTGATCTATGTGGTTGCACATCTCATGTTTGTTATGTTTCATATCAAGAAATGCAGTCAAGCAAAGTTCATCTGTCTCCTTGACTAAATTCCAAAACCCATGCCAAACCAAACGTGGTTATAAGCTCTGACTATACAACATATTCTGCCACACAGAAGGTGTGACATATCACTAAGCTCACAAAGAGAGTGATCATTCATACCAAGGTTGTTGGGTATGAGATTCCCAATAACCTGATATGCAGGAATTTATTACCACAGTTGACCATAAGTACAGAAGCTATATCAACTCTTGATGCTCAGAAATGACATAATTGTATTGTTGAAGGCATTCATGGCTGGAATCACCCAATGACATAATTATCCAGGTAATCACATGCTATCTGTACACATTGAAGAAACATAAGTATATTGTTATTATATACTGAAGCTCTGTCCCTGATTCCCAACACTAGACAAAACTTTGGCTAGATTTGGCTAGACATAGAATAGTATATGAAGAAGCATTGTTATATGAAGAGGTTTAATTTCTTCACATAAGGGATGACAGTGGTCAATAAAAATTCTAGGTCTCTAAATACATCAATATGCATGTATACCCTTCCACTGTCCCAATTTGGCAAGGACAGTACTGATTAATTCTGTTTCCTGGCTCTTTCAGCTGCTTTTAAAATATCCCAGTTTCCCTCATTTTTTCACACTTTTCCTCTTTGTCTTCAGCTTACTCCAATTGCCATAAACTGAATGTAACATGCAAAAATAGTTTGCACTAAATTAACTCAGCAGAATGGGAGAGGAAGATGGATCATCTTGCTCTTCCAAATAGGCTCTGGAGAAACACAACTGTTCCAACATGTCCTAGCTTGGTTTATTAACTTCTGCTATTTTGACATCATTCTGATGTTGCTGGGCCACACACATCCTGGTTTTCATCTGTGAAATGTTGGTGGGTATGAGGGCATAGAGACTTTTCCTCCATTTGTGAAATGTATGGGTAATGGGAAGAAGAGGCTATCACATGCAATAAGGACAGAGCTTAACTGCACATCATGCATTCTTCCAGCACATAGAGATGGTGCAAATGCCTGTATTAGCAATGGATGGAGCCTTCTTATCTGTGTACTAGAAAACACATCCCAGGTGTTAGTCGAAATATCAACAAAGGAATTCCTTTGGAGATTCCAGTTCAGCACCTGGATAGTTCATTTTAATTGTTGACTTAAACTCAGAGAAGGTTTGCACACATACACATATACATACTCCAAAGTAGATATCAACACCACTTCCCTACCATCTAGTTGTACATCTTTCCTTCTTACAAATAAAAACCTTACAGCTATATACTATAGGAACATGTTAGAGTATTTGGTACAGCAGTCTGTGAGAAACATAAAACAGAGCAGAATATTCCAGTAACCATTAATGATGATTGTGCTAGTGGGAAAAATGTGTAAACCAATATTTAATCCCATGCATCACAAAAGTGTAATCAGACTTGCCATGCAATTTGAATTGGTTTGTCCAGTAAACTTGTTGTGTGGTTTAAGCACTGTACATGACTATAAACACACCCATTCAAGTACTGGAAAAAGATTTCTTTTGATGTGCTGCCAAGTTTTCTATTTACTACCAGCTTTGGTTTACTAGCTTTTTTTTAAAAGATAAATAAATCCAGACATAAATGGTATTTTGATGAAGCTTGCAGATGGGGAGCAAAGATAGCAATGGCATAGAAATGAAAATTTCAGCTTTCAGAAGATAAATAAGCAATGTCAGAAAACTATCTAATACAAATTGTATTAGAACAAAGGCCATTAAAGGAAGAAAACATTGAACTTAATCTGCTAAAACAGTTCTATGCTAAGTGTTTCTCCATGTAAATGTTTGGGATTAATTTTCTTAAGAAATATAATAGATACATGTGGTCAAACCAGATAATACATTTTGTTCAGTGCTCCTTGGAGTCTATGAGTACCCCATGAACATGTTTCCTGGCACTTTATAAGTAAAAGAACAACAGAAACAAGTGGAATACTATCTGTCCATCTGCCTCTGTTTTTATGCACACACATAAACACACAGGGATATTGAAAATATAAATGTATGCAATACAATTGGATAAACATTGTCCAGACAGAAAAACAGAAAGCAATGTGGCATAACATAAAGTAAATTGACAAATACATATAACCAAAATATACGTTATAAAACAATATAAGACTAAAAATTATCTTGGTATAGGTAATCCTCAGGTTACAAACAAGACAGGTTCTGTAGGTTTGTTCTTAAGTTGAATTTGTTTGTAAATCAGAACAGGTACATTTTTCAGTATAACTCCAGACAAATCTATCTATCTATCTATCTATCTATCTATCTATCTATCTATCTATCTATCTATCTATCTATCTCTTTATCTGTCTAGCTTTGGATAGCATGGGGTTGAGGTGAAGGTTTTCCCCTGACATTAAGTCCAGTCCTGTCTGACTTTGGGGGTTGGTGCTCATCTCCATTTCTAAGCCAAAGAGCCGGCGTTATCCACAGACACCTCCAAGGTCATGTGGCCAGCAGGACTGCATGGAGTGCTGTCACCTTCCAGCTGGAGCGGTACCTATCGATCTACTCACATTTGCATGTTTCGAACTGCTAGGTTGGCAGAAGCTGAGGCTAATAGTGGGAGCTCACTCCTCTCCCTGGATGTGAACCTGGCAACTTTATGGTCAGCAAGTTCAGCAGCTCAGCGGTTTAACCCTCTGCACCATCAAGGGCTCCTTGGATAGCATAGGGAAGGGTTAACGCCCCTATGGTGTTTGTTTTGCTTGCCCCCTGTGCCCCCTGTGCCCCCTGTGCCCCCTGTTCAAAAGATTTGACTCACTTTTTGTCCCTGTGATAATTGGATTTTGAAAAATGTGGCTTGTTGTGGAAACAAGGATTGGGGATAAAGCTTCAGTGCAGACAATTTCTCCCCATGATAACTCTGTCAAGAGCAAATTTCCATTCCTAGGAGTAGATTTCTCTCACTTCTTATTGTCTGATCTCCATTCTTAACTATGAATTGTTTATAAGTCAGATGTTTATAACTCAGGGACTCCCTGTACACTAAGACAGTGTGGACAGTGAAAGAAGGTGGCAGGTACGACAACAATGAAGGTAGTAAGATACTGGAGAAATAGGCTGCTTGGCTCTTGCAGATTTTGCTTATTTTCGCTTTACACTGTGGAGGCACCCTGAGAAAAGCATAACTGCTAGCATAGTACACCAACTCATATGGGTGTATGTACCTCCAAGCTACCTGTTGACTTACAGCAACTCCAAGAATTTTGTAGAATTTTCATACGCAAGGAATACGCAGAGGTGATTTTGTCAATTCCATCTTCTGAAATATAGTCCACAACACCTGTTGTTCATTGGTGATCACTTGTGTAAGCATTAACCAGGAATGACCCTACTTAGTTTCCAATATCAAATGAGATCTGGTGCTATTAAGATCATTGGAGAAAGCTGTAATTCTGTACACATTAACATGGAAACTGCCATGCTATAGTGGCTTTGGTGCTAAAAAGAATATAGGAAAATCAAGGTTCTATGGTTTATTAGCCATAAAAACCACTGAGGGATCCTGGGCAAGCCATATTCTCTTAGCTAAGGCCTTGGCAGAACACATCTGAACAAATTCCAAAAGATTCTGGGATATGTTCACCTTAGAATCACGATAAGACAGAAATCATTTTAAGGCACAAAATAGCAACAAAGTCCTTATCCACAATACTTCAGGAAGTACTTTATAAGGTATTTTCATGAAACCATAGAATCATAGAGTAGAACGTATTTCAGAATAAACTAATACATTCTTGTGATACAAATTCTTAGTAGATAATGCATGTGATTTTTTTGAAGATTTCACAGAAGTGGTTGGACTACTCTTGTATTAATTAGGAGAAGTTGAGCCTGTCTTTTAGTATGGGCATAAGGATTATTCCCTTTCCTTGGCATGTGAACTATATAAAGACATTCAGCCCAAGTCAAAGGGATCATTAAACAGTTTCTTTGTAGTCTGTACCAAGTTGTTATAGCATTTTTTCTTTGATATCCATTCTTTCCAAAGCTACACACCATGTGCTGATAGAATGAAATGTAATTTCCTTATAAGTTTCTTCCTTTGCTTTCAAGATGTAAAGGGAAAATATTTTAAAGCTCCTAAAACAGTACTGGAAAAGACTATGACATCATCTGGGACATTGTACAAGATTGTGAATATGGCACTATAAGTTATGTATATGTTGATCTTACAGATGGTGTTTGCAGAAGATGCTGACACTAAGTTTGTATGGCATTTTTGAAGAAATGCTTTTGGAGAAAGAAGAAATGGCAAACATCTTACTAATATGGGAATGGATAATGTTGTCTATTGGACTTGATTACTTATTTTCAGGGTTATGAAGAGGCAGTCCCAGTCCTGTCTAGCAACTCTGGCAGCAACCAGGATTTTAAATATCAACCAGGCCTCAAAGTGTTTTGTAAAACTCTCCAGCCCAATCTGGTTGGATGCAATTGGCTAGTTAGTCTCACTCATTAGTTTTTCATTAAAAGAATAGAAAAAAACCTAACTTTTAACAAGGCAGATCATTAATTCATGGAGCTTTCAGCTGTTTATACTAATTGACTGCACCTTTCTGCAACATCAAACAAGACTCCTCCCTAACCATATCAAAAGATGGCAGAGTCAACCTAGAATGCAAAGCATGTGTTCTGCTCTGTAAAGAAGGATCTATAACTAGCTGCAGAGATTAAGAAGGCTTGGAAAGGACCAAAATTCCAGAAGGCAAAAGCAAGTTTCTATTCAAGAATTCATTCTTGTTTCTGTTTTTTGCATTTACTCAGAAGAGCCATATGGAATTGCACCAGGAGTGGGCTCCTTATTTCTTCGACATACCTCAGAGCGGTGGCATTTCTTCTTGGATGCAAGTAATCAGTCATAACTGACACAAGAAAAAGACTCTGCTGAGTAAGATAAATTTATCCATAGTTGTTGTTCTTTATTCTTTCAGTCGCTTCCAACTCTTTGTGATCTCATGGACAAGCCCACGCCAAAGCTCCCTATCAGCCATTGCCACCCCCAGCTCCTTCAAGGTCAAGCAAGTCACTTCAAGGATGCCATTCCTACATCTTGCCCTTGGTCGGCCCTTCTTCCTTTTTCCTTCCATTTTCTTCAGCATCATTATCTTCTCCAAGCTTTCCTGTCTTCCCATTATGTGCCTCTAATATCCCTAACTCCAGTAAGCAGTCGGGCATTATTTCCTGGAGGATGGACTGGTTTGATCTTGGTCCAAGGCACTCTCAGAATTTTCCTCCACCACAGTTCAAAAACATCTATCTTCCTTCGCTCAGCCTTCCTTATGGTTCAGCTCCCGCATCCATAGGTTACTACAGGTTGCTTTAACTATGTGGAACTTCATTGCCAATGTGATGTCTCTACTCTTCACTATTTTATCGAGGTTGGTCATTGCTCTCCTCCCAAGAAGTAAACGTCTTCTGATTTCCTGGCTGCAGTCTGTGTCTGCAGTAATCATTCTGCCTAGAAATACAAAGTCTGCCACTGCCTCCACGTTTTCTCCCTGTATTTGCCAGTTATCAATCAGTCTGGTTGCCATAATCTTGGTTTTCTTGATGTTTAACTGCAACCCAGCTTTTGAACTTTCTTTATTCATAGTACTTAAAGAAGTACTTTATAAGGTATTGTCATGAAACCATAGAATCATAGAATTGTCAGGGACCACAAGATCCATTTAGTCAAACTTACTGTTATGCAAAAATACAAAATCACAACACTCCTGTAAGATAACAATCCAGTTTCTGTTTAAAGGCCTCCAAATAAGGAGAGTCAAGTCAACCCAAAGCTAATCAATTCCAATGTCAATAAGGGCATCTCTTCCAAGAAAAACCCAAAAAACAAAAAACAGTGTGGTGTATATGCCCTTTATAAACACCCCCAAATTTTAAAAGCTTAAACTAGCGATGGGAATGTACAGCCCAGGCTCCATATTTCACCTACAACCAAACTTTTGTGGCCCCTAAATTCTGCCCACTATGTTGTCCCAAGTCTCTTGATCCCCTAAAATGTATTTTTCTGCACTAAATATACTGAAAGTTCTCCCCCACTTCCTGAACTGCCATCCCTTCATTTTCTATGTTTCCTCTTCAAAATGGTGTGACTGGTGAAGACTGGGAGAAGAAAAATAGACCCCAGCTCCTACATAGTTGTCCACCCCATTTTTATGAAAACTCCCTGCATCTCTTCTTTAGAAACATGGTTGACTTGATCTCAGAAGAAGCAACTTTCTCTGCAGATTTTATCTAATACTTCTAAGATTATTTTAAAATTCCCCAAGATTTTGAAGTTCGCAGTTCCCTTAAATTATTTGAAGGTACACAGACAAAAAAGCCAACAACTACCCACCTATTTGTGTGAGGATTTGTAGTTTTTATTCCTTTCTAAAGATCTTATCACACACCCTGGAGGAAATGCCTTCAGGCATTAAACCCATTGTTTAAGAAGGCTCAATAGCAAGTGAATACATATGCATCCCTTCACACCTGGATCCCCCCTTCCTATATCCAATAAAATAATGTGCCTTTGGCTTCTCACAGGGAAGAAGGATGACTCTTCCCAATCTATGGAATGTTGCCCCATGTCACTATTTCTATCCCCCACCCCAACTTTTTTTGGCAGATTTTGCACAGCCACGCAAGTTCGTGACCTCCATCCAAAAAGAGAAATGCAACTCCACAATTAAAAAAAAAAAACCTCAATCTGCTAAATCATTTTTTTCAATGTGAGAACTACAATCTGCTAAACCACTTCTGGTCATTCAAACACGATGATTGGTTAATTCACTTCTTTCAGTTGGAAATCTAAGATCTGTTAACAGAGGGCGAGCTACCGACAACTTGCAGGCAGGTGTACAATCACACTCCAAATTCTGCACCTCTGATGCATTCAGAGAAATTAAAGACAAGTTGAGTCCATTTCCACCCATCTTACAAAATGTACTGTCAGCAGACCCTTTATGTATGGGTTCTTACAAGTTATCTATTAAACTGACCATGCATCATGTGATGGGACCTGTAGGAATCAGCATTCAAAGGTTAATTTATTGTGCGATAAGGTTGTAAGACATTGTTATGCCTTCACATTTCATCTAAAATATTTTTAACCTCCTCCTCCTATGGTCAATGGGAGATTTTTAGTCTCTCTCTATGGCCAATGGATCTGGACCTGAATTAAATTGGATGATCTCCAAATCAGTCTGAGTGAAAACTGAGTAATATTAGTTTGCACTTTCAAATCACTTAATTAGATGTCAAGTCAAAATCTTGTAGTCAGTGCACATCTCCATTTTACTATTCTATGTATGCTACTAAAATGGAAAAAAAATGGAAACATCTTCACAAGCTTCACAATTTGATCATACACACTCTCAGTGCATTCCTTCACATATTTACTCAAAAGTATTCTGAGTTAAATGGGGCTGCGAAATGTTGTTTTTAGGAAATTACAACACTCAGAGTTGTGGAGGAGATCTTTCACTATGGGCAACATAATAACTTTTCCAAGATCGGGCACTGAATTCAGTGGGACCTCTTCCCATGTACAGTACAAGTCAAGAAAGTTAAGATCATCCGGGGAGGCCCTACTCTCGATCCCACCTGCCTCATAAGCGTGGCTGGTGGGGACGAGAGACAGGGCTTTCTCAGTGATGGCTCCTCGGCTGTGGAACTCCCTCCCCAGTGACATCTGGCAGGCTCCATCCCTTCTGGGGTTCAGGAAGAAGCTGAAGACCTGGCTATGCGCACAAGCGTTTAATGAATGAACTCAGTTAGCATTGACATGGATCGGATTAAGGCTCTTGCACAAGGTCTGATGGATGATTGGCACAAATATTCTGTGCTGCACTGTGTTAAATCTTTTATATATTGTATATTGCTATGTTATTTAACTATTTTTTACTGTTTTAATTCTTATTTTATTGTATTATGATGTACTAGTAGTGATCCTGTCAGTTATGTAAGCTGCCCTGAATCCCCTTGGGGAGAAGGGCGGGGTAGAAATATCGGAAATAAATAAATAAATACTCCTGCAGCTAAATAGATATGTATACAATTTTACAGTTATTGCTGATGATGAAAATAGAAATAACTTAAGTAGCTTCATTTCTCTATATCTTGCAGTTCAGTTTGATTATATACATATATTCCTGCAAGCTGTTCCAGACACTTCTGTTTTCTGACAGAATTTCCAGAGATCCAGAACAGGAACTATCTAAATGGAGGAGTTGTGCATTCAAAGTTATTGGCAAGGTTAGCTAAAACATTCCGAAGATTATTTTTAATATTCAGTCTCACTCACTTCTGGAAAGTACCCCTTTTTATATAACAAGGTATCACTGCGGTTTGGCCATAGTATCAGGGAACTGAAAAAAAGAAACCATTATTCCATTGCTTGAGTCTAAGCAGATTCTCCAAACACTGAATGATTCTTTTAAGAACAACACATTAGTTATTTATACTTTAATGTTCTGACAAAGAAGTATTTTCTGTCATTGACATATATCATCAAGCTGTGAAGTAATATAAAGACCCATCTTTACTAAGCTTTTGATAGCGTTGTTAGAACACATGCAATACAATCTTAGGGTGTTTCCAAATCAGGATAGCATGAAGCTACCCGAAGCCCCTAATTTTGCCCCTAAAACTTAACCAAAATGAGCTGGCAGCTATGGAGCATCTTCCTGACTGTAGCGTTCTCCTATCCAGAGGAAATGGTGACTAAGAAGATGGGGGGAGGGAATCCCAGAGGAAGGTTTTGACCTGCTTGCAGAAGGCCCTAAGAAAACCATGTGAAAAAATTGTATACAAACTGATATCTAGACTATTCATAAGGGCCCATCTATATATATAAAAGGGTAATGAAATTTCGGCCTAGGACAAAACAACAAAACTACACATCCCAGAAACACAAAACTTGGCAGCACAACCCCTCATCTATGCCTCTACGTTCATACAACAAAAAGAAAAGAAAAATTTAGTCCTAATTAGAGGGAGAGGGAGAATTGCCAGTTAGAAGGCTAAGCTCCGCCCACTTGGTCTCCTAGCAACCCACTCAGCCCAGGGGACAGGCAGAGTTAGGCCTCACTTAGGCCTCTTCCACACTGCCTATAAAATACAGATTATCTGATTTGAACTGGATTATATGGCAGTGTAAACTCAAGGCCCTTCCACACAGCTATATAACCCATTTATAATGGACTTAATGTAAGGTAAAACCTTTACCCTTTACCTTAACTACCACCAATTCCTCAATACTTTTATTTCCCATACCACCATACTTCGCCACAGCAACGCGTGGCCAGGCACAGCTAGTATAATATATAGCATTATCCAGATCGTAGTGCACATTTTCAGAAAAACAGATGATGATGTTTGTGTTCACAGGCAATAATAGCTACGTTCCAGACAGGATGTTGGATGCACATGAATATTTGGGAGGAATTCCAAATGTCAGCCCAATGTATTGTCCTTTAATGCTGAAACATTTTAATGGAGGTGATATAAGTAAAAATTATGCTCCTTCCAAAAATAAAATATGTACTTCCAGTTGTTGAGCTTTTGTGCTGTGAGAGAAAAAACTGATCAAAATGATAGCCAAAAAAGATTATGATTACGGCCCTGATTTCCATCCTACTTTCTCCCTCACCTCCCACCCCCTTCAAATTCACGGTTGCATACTCATTAAAAGACCACAAGTAAAAGCATATAAAAAGTTACATTATAAGTGAATTAAACTAAGAATCATATTAAAACATTCCTTTAATGCAAAAGTGCCCCACAAAATGGGTCCTACCAGGATAACGGGGTGAGTAGAGAAGGAAGGGGGAGAGGAGGTCTGTTACCACCAAATGGATCCTACTGAGGCAATAGGGTGAACAGGGAATTTGGGGGCGGGGGGGGGGGGAGAGAGAGAGAGAAGTCGTAAACCACAACATAGGTTCTACCAGGGTGACAAGGTGAGCAGGGAATTGAGGGGGAGAGGAGGAGGCAATTCCACTTCTCCCTCTCCCTCATTGACCTTCCCAATGTCACTTCAGGTTAGCTGAAGACCACTGTGACACAGGAAATGAGAGAGGACAGTAAGTACAGCTGCTGGGCAGTCAGGACTCCTTCCCAGCTCCACAGTGGCCTGGGGGCAGGGGGTACCTGTGTAACCCATCCCAGAGGCAATCCAGTATACACCACACCAGGTCACCCCTGGGATAGTGGGTCAGTGTAAATCCACCCTAGAAAATTTTAAGATATTACAATAAACATGTAAAATAATGCAACATTTACAGCCCCCTTTCAATTCTAAAAGCCTGTTCAGATAAAAAAAATTAGGCCTGCTGATAGAAGGAAAGTGAGGAGGGTGTCATTCTCAATAACCTTGGAAGGGACAGCCACTGAGAAGGTCCTCTCTCATGTTCCCAGTGGTCATACTTGTGAAGATAGTGGGACTGGAGAAGGTCCTTTCCTGTGTATGGGCAGGCATATAGTCTAAACCATATAAACAGGGCTTTATATGTTATAACTAGCACCTTGAAAATATACCATGACTATCTTTAGATATACAGTAGAGTCTCACTTATCCGACATTCACTTATCCAACGTTCTGGATTATCCAACGCATTTTTGTAGTCAATGTTTACAATACATCATGATATTTTGGTACTAAATTCGTAAATACAGTAGTTACTACATAGCATTACTGCGTATTAAACTACTTTTTCTGTCAAATTTGTTGTCTAACATGATGTTTTGGTGCTTCATTTGTAAAATCATGATCTAACTTGATGTTTAATAGGCTTTTCCTTAATCCTTCCTCATTATCCAACATATTTGCTTATACAACATTCTGCTGGCCCTTTTATGTTGAATAAGTGAGACTCTACTGTATTAAGATATACCCTGAGGAACATAACACATTATTGCTTCCTCTTTTAGTATGTGTTTCACTCATTTGAACAATGGGACTAATATCAAGCAGAAAACTACAATTCCTATTAAAATCAAATATTACCATTTGGGATTTGTTACCATTTAACATATCCCAAACCTTCATTTATTGATTGGACTTGTAAAATATATGAAAATAGATGGAAACAAATGTATCTTGTGCTCAGCTGGCTACTTTTAGTTTACTACTTATTCATCAGGAGCCAGATTTGTCTTGAGGCGATGTCTATTCCAATTGAAGAATCCATAAAATTTATTGCTGCCAAGCAGCGACTTGCTCTATTTTTAAAACTGCTTGCTTTGCACTATTTAACATGCTACACCCAGACTTCACATTAGAGAGTTTCATTGTTAAATTAGACAACTCCCTCACTTTGGTAAACCAGGTTTTCTGTTGAGCCATACTCTTGGCATTTCCTGTGCTTTTTATATGGAAAGTATTGTCAGGGCTGGACTGCTTGTTTGCTCAATTATTAGATTTCCATGGGAGGACAATGTTGCATACAAATTCAGTTACCTAGCACATTTAATGATCCTAATGCATTAACTTCCTCTCAGCAATCTCTATTCAGTTTTGCCTTGATTTAGAATGCAGGCTCACCTGAGTTCCTTAAGATATGAGCTGTAGCCTCCTAGCAACCCCTATAAAATCAAGCAGAAAGAAGCCAACGTTGGCAGATCGGTCAACAATCTGGAGTTTTTTGGCTGTACTCATTGCCTTTCCTTGCCATTTAAGCCAAGACTTCTCTGTGCTTAAAGTTTTTAAAATGACTTTATACCATAGCCTTTCTTATATGTTGTCTTTTGCCTAATATCTTTTCCAAAGTGGGCTTTGGATGCATTTTTCTCCAGGGGATCTGTTTTTGTTGTCAAACATATAGTATGTGGGCCCAGAACTGACAACTGATACAGAAGTAATACATAAAATGACAGTGTTTGTTATCGGTTTGTAGATTATTTCATGTGGTACTCTATTCTCCTTGGAAGCTCATTTGCAGTGGGGTAATCAATAATAATAATTATATATATATATATATATATATATATATATATATATATATATATATATATATGTTCTGACAATTTCTGCCTTATAGTAAACAGTGAAACTAAACACCCAAAACCCACGAAACTTGGCCACAAAAGACATGGTCATCCCCACTGTGTTTAGACATTAAAAAAACAAGAAAAATAAAGTCCTAATTAGAGGGAGAGGAATAATTGTTTTTTTCCCATTGCTGACAGAAGGCTAAGCTCCTCCAACTTGGTCTCCTAGCAACCCAATAAAAAATAATAAAAAACACTAAAAAATAATTTAAAACACTAAAAAATTAATATAATAAAATACTATAATAACAGAAAATAACTAAAAATAATACAAGAAAATAATAAAATATAATAAATAAAAAGATAACTTACAATAAAATTAATTTTAAAAATACAAATAACGTCAAATAAAAATTACACAACAATTTTTAACCAATACCACCAGCACTTTGCCACAGCAATGCGTGGCCAGGAACAGCTAGTAATCTTATATTATCTGCTTTGAACTGGATTATCTTGAGTTCACACTGCCATATAATCCACTTCAGTGTTCATTTTATACAGCTGTGTAGAAGGAGCCTCATATAATCCAGTTCTAAGCAGATTATATTAGATTATAAATATACAGTAGAGACTCACTTATCCAACATAAACACCCTGGCAGAATGTTGGATAAGCTAATATGTTGGATAATAAGAAGGGAATTCCAGAAAGGAAACAATCAGGGCCAGCTAACACTTTCCAACAAAGGATTCCCTCAGGCAGGAAGCAAAAGGCTTTGAAGCTGCAAGGCCATTAAATGCTAATCAAGGTGCCTAATTGCAGCATTCATACCTGCCACACCGAGACTTTCATTGCTATTCAAACTGGCCAACCAAAGATTCCGCAAGGTAGAAAGTGGCCAGGCTTGCAACCAGCAAGGCTATTCAGTGCTATTCAACCTGGCCAACAAAGATTTCCCATAGATAGAAAGCCCCCAAGCTCTGAAGCCACGAGGCTACTCTGTCCCATACAACCAGGCCTAGAAAGGATTCCCTATGTAGAAAGCGGCCAGGCTTTTAAGCTGCAAGACTATTTGGTGCAGTTCAAGCTGGCCAAACAAGGATTCCCCTACTAAGGAAGGTGCCAGGCTTCAAAGCGGCTCTTTGATTGAGGGTGCTACTCCAGAAAACGGCCAGGCTTTGAGGCTGCAAGACTATTCACTGCTATTCCACCTGGCCAACAAATGATTCCCATAGGGCCCGGGCTGTGGCGCAGGCTGGAGAGCAAGCCAGCTGAAACTAGCTGCAATGAATCACTATGACCAGGAGGTCATGAGTTCGAGGCCCGCTCGGAGCCTATGTTTGTCTTGTCTTTGTTCTATGTCAAAAGGCATTAAATGTTTGCCTATATGTGTAATGTGATCCGCCCTGAGTCCCCTTCAGGGAGAGAAGGGCGGAATATAAACGCTGTAAATAAATAATAAATAAATAAGCCACAGCAATGCATGGCTGGGCAAAGCTAATAATAATAATAATAATAATAATAATAATAATAATAATAATAATAATAATACCCATCTCTCCTTGCAGCTCAATGGCTGAAAATTTTTAAAGGGTTTTTCTACAAAGTGATCAATGGAATTCACAACCAAAATGTTGCAGTAATGTATAGGCCTATTCAGTGTTTTCATTAGTCAGACACAATCTGTGGTTTTTTTGCCCACATACTGCAAGTGACATCACATATACAGTAGAGTCTCACTTATCCAACATAAACGGGCCAGCAGAATGTTGGATAAGCAAATATGTTGGATAATAAGGAGGCATTAAGGAAAAGCCTATTAAACATCAAATTAGGTTATGATTTTACAATTTAAGCACCAAAACATCATGTTATGCAACACATTTGACAGAAAAAGTAGTTCAATACGCTGTAATGCTATGTAGTAATTACTGTATTTATGAATTTAGCACCAAAATATCACGATGTTTTTAAAACACTGACTACAAAAATGCGTTGGCTAATCCAGAACGTTGGATAAGCGAGTGTTGGATAAGTGAGACTCTACTGTACTTGCATTCAGTCACATCAATAAAACTGCAGGTGATATGTTGTTTAATATAGCATGTCCTGTGTGATGACTCATGGGCCTTGTAGTCCCACTCCTAGTGTCCCTGTGGCAGATGAGGATGAAAACATGGGGTTTTCTCCGGATCAACAACAGCCGGAATCCTTTCAGATGCCCGATGTTGATGTTTTTGCCCAAGAAGCAATTAAAAAAGACCTTGAGCAATCCTCGCCTCCTTTTGCCAGGAGACAGTCCTATACTGCGGAAAGGAGAGAAAGGGAGCAGATTCGCAGGAGTCTGAGAATCGCAGCTAAACAAGACACTGATTAGCCATGCTTCCCTTGGGAAAATCTAGGGAGTCTCACATCTGGAGAAAACTGGGTTTCGTTTTCCGTTCTCTAGGGAAAGAGAACGCTGGACACCTGTTTGGCGGGAAAACGAGACCCAGATATAGGTGCCTGGCACGGTTGGATCTGTGTGGAGTCAACAGAGCAGCTTCAGGAGTGATTTGGTGTTCCAGCCTAGTGTGGACTTCGCAAGTCCGCAACCCCAGCTTCCTTGCCTTGCCAATCCAAGTATTCAAGAACTGCCTTGTCTTTCCAAGTATTCAAGAACTGCCTTGTCTTTCCAAGTATTCAAGAATTGCCTCGCTTTGCTTCTAGCCACGGACCTTGCTCCAAGAATCAGGTCTTGCCCTCGTACCTTGTTGTGGATTTTTACCTTGGACCCTGAAAGACCCTGGACGTTTCCCCACACTATTGCTTGGCAATAGTGTGTGTTTCGGTTTGGGATTTAACTTTGAACTCTAATATCATTTATTGGACAAAACATTTCTGGACTATATTTGACCTCATTTGATAGGTCTGCTTCTGGACTACATTTTCTACTTGTTTTTATTATTCTTATATATTTCCTTAATAAAGATATTAGATAGTTATTGGCCTCCGTGTTTGGTTCTTGGTGCTCCGTAGCCTTGGGCGTGACATCCTGTGAGTCACTGTGTTCATAAAAATGACAGCCTGGTTAAGGTATTGATGTGTAGGCTTGGGCCCGAATCAATCTGAACAAAAATGATTTGTAGTTTCCGGTGGGCCATTTTGTATAATTCCTGAAAACAGAATGGTAAGAAGGGAGATGAAAAACCCAGCAAAATGGATCAAGGGAGCCAGATTTTATCGCTTAGTACTGGAGGATAGAATTAAGTCTGCATGCAATGTACCTGAGGCAGGGATGTGCGCATCTTTTCTCCCTCCTCTCCCTGGCAGCAGCAACAGTATCCACTTCCTCCTCCAGAGAGGGCCAGTGGGAACCTACTTTCCCAGCAGCACTTGCATAGGATGGACATTGAATAGTCTCTGAATCCCTCTTGGAGTTGACGTTCTCTCTCTCTGTTCTCAACCAATAAAAAGCCTGGTGGTGCCCATGCTCTGATTGGGTGAGAATGGGCATAGCTGGTGACTACAATTCCTAGAATCCTGTCTTGCAGTTTGTCTTATTTTAAAAAATGTTATAGTTAAAACTTAAAATAATTCTAAAACATTAGAAGATGGGTGAATTGTTTTGAAACCTTGCAGGCCTGCAGTTGTAAATGGGGTCTAAAGCTGAGGTAAGTTTCATGCAGATGGGCCTTAAAATGGCTGAACATTCAGCCTTTAAAATTTCCCATTGTAGCCAATGGGCAGAATCTTTGCCAGATAAAAACAGCAAAACCCCTCCCCTTTTGAGTAACTTCCCAATAAACACAATGAGAGGTCAGCCGACAATGGAACCCAAAAAGCATGCCTTTTGGCCAAATTGCACACCTCTATTTATGGATGATGTGATACTTTGAATCACAAAGGTGCAACCCTTGGTTCCTGACTGGTATTTTCAGGAAATCCTTTACCAGCAATCTCCTTAGGCCCTGGCAGAATGTTATATTGCTGATGGCTCTGGAAAGACGTTCAGAATTTGTTAGCAATGGAATGGCTTTCTCTAATTATCAGATGGTAATTAGAAGATGTTGAATGAAAATGTACTACAAATGGAATATGTTGTTGGTTACTTGACTCATGTTTTTGTGGAGATTTTCTCTCAACATGATGTGCTCTCCTGATGTTGTCATCAATTATATGAGGAAGATATCCTCACTGAAACAGATGTTGCTTGAGTGTTACAGATGCTGTATATGTTATATATCTTCAGTGATTATCCTGAGGGTGCATCTTCAGTGCAGCATTAATACAATGGACACCATCATAACTGCCATGGCTCAATGCTATGGAATCATAGGAGTTGTAGTTTTGCAAGGTCTTTAGCCTTTTCTAATGAAGAGTGCTACAACTTCCATGAAACCATAGAATTGAGAAATGGCAGTTAAATCTAGCATATTCTGTTTAGTTAAATCATGCAATCACTATCTCTCAGAAACAGAGTTGACAAATGAGCCATGGCAGTTGAAGTGGCATTAATTGTATAATGTAGATGCACCTTGGGAATCTAGGACAAACTTTGGAAGGGTAAAGTTGGTTTGCTATCATCTATCAATCATCTGCCTCTCTATCTCTCTGTCTCTGTCTGGTTCATAGAATCATAGAATCTTAGAATCATAGAATAGTAGAGTTGGAAGAGACCACATGGGCCATCCAGTCCAACCCCCTGCTAAGAAGCAGGAAATCGCATTCAAAGCACCCCCGACAGATGGCCATCCAGCCTCTGCTTAAAAGCCTCCAAAGAAGGAGCCTCCACCACGGCCCCGGGGAGAGAGTTCCACTGCAGAACAGCTCTCACAGTGAGGAAGTTCTTCCTGATGTTCAGGTGGAATCTCCTTTCCTGTAGTTTGAAGCCATTGTTCCGTGTCCTAGTCTGCAGGGCAGCAGAAAACAAGCTTGCTATACTAGTGCTATACTAGTATGGTGCTATACTAGTAACACTGGTAAGATTCATGGAATTCATGAATATGAGGGCAATAAAAAGTGACAGCCAAAAAGGGAATTCAATGATGACATGCAGGAAAGTGCTGTAGAAGGAATGGTGTGGAAGAATCAAGAAAGAGAACATGAAGCCTCAGAACATACAACTTTGTTAAATATGTCCTAAGAATTTACAGCTATTAATAGCAATAAAAGATATCTATGAGTTAATAATCTTTCTCCAATGTGTTGATAGACTCCTTTCATTTGTCCACTCTGTTGCGGAGATATAGTGATGATGAGATTAAACAAAACAGAATATGCTGTATTTAACTGCCATTTCTTGTTGCTATGGTTTCATGGAAGTTGTAGTTTGATAAAACACCAACACTCCATCAGAAAAGGCTAAAGACCTTGCAAAACTACAACTCCCACAATTCCACAGCATTGAGCCATGAAAGTTAAAGTGGTGTCAAACGGCATTAATTTTATACCCTAGGTGCAGTCTTAGGCTCATCCAGACAGGCCCCTAAGGTGGGGCCTGTCCTGGGTTTACTTGAAGCATCTCAATTATGCATCAGGTAAACCTGAATTAATTTGTAATAAATTGGGATTTCCCAGTTTACTCTGGATTAATAAAGCATCCGGAAAGATCCAATCTTAATGTAAAGTCTGGATCTTTCCAGGTATTGACCCTATGTGAATTGACTCTCAGGACCACTTTCGCGATTCTGGGAGTCAATCCCCCCAGTGATTTTGGTTCTTCAGGCTCCTGGAGCCTGAAGGTGCAGGATGGCACCCCACTCTCCCCTCCCAGCTCCCCATTTCACCCCAAAACTTAATGAAGAGCTTAGCTGCATGCTTAGGCCCCTCTGTGGAAAGCTCTTGGCACGTTAAAAGGACACATGGAAAGATTGGGCGCCGGGGGAGGGGTATGTAGCCACCCCCCCAGAGAAAGCTGGAGGTTTGGGTTGGGACTGATGTATAATATCCCAGTTCCTCCCAGGATTTAGTCATGCGTAGAAGGACCCTTTGATTCACTTATAAAAGTTCCCTTAGATCCCACCTGTTATAAGTAGCATTCAATACCCATTTTAATATACTGCAGAAAGTCAATGCTCACTAAATACTGGTAATTAAACATTTTCCAGGAAAATATGAAATGTGTTTTTTAATCATTACCATCACAGTGACAGTCTTTAATGGTATCATTGTGAGTCCGGGTATTCCAACAGGCCAACCACTGTTCTTATAGCCTCAAATGATATACACAGATGTGGTTCCAGCCCTGCAAGTTCCGTATTAGTCAACCAAAAAAATGTTCTTATTTACAGGAAGTACATTTTATTCAGTAAAGCAACAGGGAATAAAAGAACGTTCCAAAGTTCAGCATTATGAAATGGGAGGAGACATGCAGTGGTTGTTTGTGGAGGATAAACTGAGATGAAGAGGTAAATATTTCCAGGGGAGGCTGTTTCTCTTCTTCTGAGAACTAAGAGCCATTGTTTCCTAGTTATCTGAATAAATTACCTATGACTGTACAGGAAAGGTACAGACAACTAGCTCATTGCCTCTTGGGATTTTCTTCTCTCGTGCCTTTTAACCAAATGAACATGTGGCAACAGCATAAAAGAGTTAGTGTGAATTCCAGAGATGCTGTTAAACCAACTGATCCACTCAGAGAGTCTGGAAAGGGTCCAAGCTGACAGATGAGTTCCAAAACAACGGTTTTTAATTTGATTAATTAGAAAACTTTTTTAAAAGGACAATATGGTTGTTCATGTTAATTTCCTGAGTCTCATACTCTGCTTCTGAATAAATGAGGATCAGTATGGCAATAGATGGATACAGGCAGTCCCCAAGTTACAAAGATAGATTATGTAGGTTTGTTGTTAAGTTGAATTTGTCTGTAAGTCAGAACAGTCACATTTTAAGTGTAACTGCAGCCATATCTATCTAAGCTTTTGATAGCATAGGGAAGGGTTAGCACTCCTGTGGTGTTTGTTTTGCTGTCTGTGCCCCTGTTCAGAAGATTTCACCTCACTTTCTGTCCCTGTGATAATTGGATTTTGAAAAATTTGGCTTGCTGTGGAAACACAGGTTGATGATAAAACTTCAGTGGAACCACTCTTTTCCCATGATAACTCTTACAGGAGAGAATTTCCCTTTTGAGGGGTAGATTCCTTTCACTTCTTATTGTCTCACACCTGTTCCTAACTGTGAATTGTTTGTAAAATGGATGTTTATAACACAGGGATTGCCTGTACCAGGCCCATAGCCAGGATTTTGTTTTGGGAGGGGCTGGGATTTTGGTTCGGGGGGGCGGGGGCTGAATCTGAGAGGGAGAGGGTCTACCCTAGCAAACTTTTTGTATCGTTATCCCAATACCCCATGCATATGGGATATATTGAGCATGGTGATCAGATCATGATATGAATAAACATAACAGTTTAAATCATAAATGTGAGGCCTTCTTGCGGACCACCCTGAGAATTTGGGGGGGGGCGAAGCCCCTCAAGCCCCCCCCCTTCCCGGCTACATGCCTGGCCTGTACAGTACGACTGTACTGTTATGCCTGAAATTGTGGATAATAGTGAATCCTTTATTTTGACTATACTTGGAGCAGAAGGATATCATAAAACTAAAGGACCTAGAGGAGCCTACATGACTTCTTGGGAAAATAGTTTTCAAAGCATGGATAAGTGAAACCAGGGACGCTGAATCTATAAATAAGAATGCCATACTGTATAGGTGAATCTGATGGAATATTATAGCCAAAAATACTGGTTCAAATGAAGGATGTATTAGATCAGGAGGCATTTAGCCAACCTCACATGAGGTTGGTTCAGCTTCTCCCAAACGGAATGTCTTATAACTGTGTACTTCATTTACAGTGCAGTTTATTCACCTGCATAAAGTAAAGATCTAGGTGTACACCCTTAACACCAATAACCTGTAATTCAACTTACAATAGGTTTTTAAGTACAATTTAAAAGAATATTGTAAATATTGTCAGACCTCTTTGCAAATTGAGACCGTAGCCCCATACCAAGCAGAAAGCACTACTAAATGTAATAGGACATATATCAGAGTGATCACACACAAGATTGTGATCAAAGAATTATTTTAGTTAATGACAGCTCTAAGAATAGCAATCCATCATACATATCAAATACATATCTAAAACAGTGGCACAAACTCTGCAATTCTGAATTGGGGCCCAGTATTTAGGGACATTAATTTTTTTTCACCATAAATGCAGCAGAGTTAGATTTTCCCTGTTATAAAGTTTAATTAGGACAATCTGGAGTGTTGACACAATTGGCATTCACCAGTGTTACTAGCATATAACCCCCATGCCAGAGTAAATTAGGAAAGAATAGGAAGACGGTTGAAAAATATTATTGTGCTTCTGAAAGATCATTTATGTGTGACTACTACACAGACTTCTCATTTGGAATCCATGTCCTCCTGGCAAACAGAAGGCCACCCCTAAAGCAGATGGTGCAATGGCTCAGGCTAGATAATTTCAGATCTCCTTCACTTAAATATCTACAGAAATGAGCAGAAAGGCATAAGGAGAAAGGAGGACATCTCTTACATCTCCCTCCCCACCACACCCTTAAGAAAAGAACTGCACAGAGCATACTTGCCCTGGGGTTGGTTTTCCTACCGTCATTTAGTGTTCTGCAAGTAAAATGTGTAATAACAACATCAGCAGCAAGATTAAAAACATTAAAGGTCACTGATGGTGAAAGGGATGATAATGTGCCTGGTTTTGTCCTCTGTCTCTATCCACCACCGGTGCTTGTAGACAAGGCAGTTCAGCACCTGTGAAAAGTACTTTGCAGTAATCCAGCATTCTATCTTATACTAAAGGAACTCTGGAGGTTGAGAATGAGAAAACACATTTCTTTATGTTCTAAAATGGAATAGCCTTTTGCACTTATGTAAGCATTGAGCTGTCATCATATTCAAAACTTTTAATTTTGAAGCATTCCTTCATTTCACCCCTTATGGCAATTTTACACTATCTATCTTTGTTGTTGACAAGTCAGCTAGAAGGCATTTATTTAAAATAGGAAGCAATTATAAAATAATAACTGCATTTCCTAATAGTTATTTCATGGGTAATCTCAGAAGTACATTCATCAGATAAATACAATGTCTTATTAGGAAAACTGAAACATTTCTTGTAATATTATTTTAAACACCTGTTTCTAGAAGACCCCATTTTTTTCATAGAAAAATGTGTTGCCACAAGTTTCAGCATTTGCAAAAGTCTAATAAAAGTGTATTAAGATTTAGACTTCTGCCATTAACATACCCAAAACCTTGGCATGCCCAGTGGGATTCATGACTTTCCTTTCCTTTAAATAGCAGAACTCCTCCCCATGTGCCATACCACAAAGTCCTTTGGAAAGTTCCCTTCCCTTCTGATTCCAAAACTAATACACTATGTGGCATGTGTGAGGCATGATTCACCACCCAAAGTCCATGGCCTTGATGAACCAGTTGGTTTAATCTTGGCCAATGATGTTTTTGTTTTTTTTCGCCAAAAAGAATTGGGAGAAAACATCCATTTTACACATTACTGGAGTCCAATCTTATCTCTGTTACTGAAGCAAGGCAACCATCATAGGTAGTAGATGCCGGGTTGGTCCAACATTTTCTTGGCTCCCAAACCATTCTTCTTTATTATAGAGTCATAGAATCACGGAGCTGGATGGGGCCCCATGGGTCATCGATTCCTACCCCCTGCTCAATGCAGGATCTCCACCAAAACATTTCCAGTAGGTAGCTATACAGCCTCTTTTTCAAGAAGTCTAAAGAATTAGAGCCCACCACCTCTCAAGGCAATTGGTTCAATTGCCAAACTGCTCTTAGTGTCAGGGAGTTCCTTCTAATGTTCAGTCAAAGTCTACTTCCCTGTAACGTCAAACCATTAAATCTGGGCCTCCTCTCTGTTACACTCCACAGCTATAATCATGTTACTTTCAGACTTCTCTTCACAAAACTGAACATATCCAATGCCTTCAACTTTCTTAATATGTTTTTTTCTCCAAATCATTCTTGTTTCCCTTCTCTGAATCTGCTTCAATTTATCTATACTCTTCTTAAAATTAGTGGCTCAGAACTGAATGAGGTCTGATTAGTGCAGAATATAGATAGACTATTACTTTTCCTTGAATTGGAAATTATACTTCTGTTAATGAATAATGTTCCATTTATGATCAACAAAACCACAGGTACTTTTCACATGTAATTCTGCTGTGCAACGTAGCCCTAACTTATACCTGTTCATTTGGCTTTAGCAGTGTAAATGTAACATTTTGAATTTCCATCTATTGAATTTCATTGTATTAATTTCTGCCCTATTTTGTAGTTTATTCTGAATTCTGTTTGTATCTTCCAATGTGTTAGCCATCTCTTCTAGCTTTGTGTCTTCTGCAAACATGGTAAAGATCCCCTTCTTCATTAGATATATGGCACATGCATCCTGTCCTGCATCAAATAAACTAGTGGCATTCAGTGAAGGATTCTACGTCATCAGCAACAGGAAAATCAGATCCATCTACCAGTCCAGTTGGCTTCTGTAGAAAGAATAAGAAAAGGATTCCATGTTGTCTTTCACCTCAGGCAGTAAACTGGCTTGGGTCAGTCCGACTGAGATACTTCTATGAAGATTGAATAGCACTAGCATTATTATAGTGCCATGTGATTGAGTAGAAAGAATTGCTAATGAAATGTGTTTTGGATATTAATATTTAAAAAGGAAAATGTATCCCTCATACAAAATATATACACATAGAGGCACAATATTGTATTTGATTCAGAAATCTGCTAACATGGGTAAATAATGAATGACATTTTTAATGGGGCAATGACAGAGTTTACCAGATTAAGAGCCTTTTTCCCCTACAAGATTTATGACTTCAATAATCTTTCATCAAAATATTTGCACACAACTTCACATATAGGGATGCTGATCAATAACAATATGCTCTAGCTGCAATCATAATCCAAAGAGTTAATTGGTCCATGGGCTTTGGTGATAAAATCAGTTAATTCAAAAACTATATGTTAACGAAAAGTGTTAACATTGCCAGTTGTTGAGGTATTTTCCAACTTTAAATGGAAACACTGTTCTCAGAATGTTTTAAAATAGTATACATTATATTTTCCTCAGCAAGAAAGGAAATATTCTCGTTAAGCACTGAGGCATCCTAGCTTGCTGTTTACAGACACAGACAAAAATAGTATTTAATTCCATCTAGACCATCTAGCTGTTGCTATTCTGACTAGCAGCATTTTACCAAGGCTCTAACCAGACATTTTTTCCAGCATTGCTTCCCCAGTCCTTTGCAATTGCAAAGGCATATAGCATCATCTTGTCCAGATTTTGTGGTAGGTTCTGGAATCAAAGTGCAGAAAGCAATTCTAGAGGAATGTTAACCATAATAAATTAAAAACAAGGTGTCTGTTTTGGTCCAAGAGCAAGGGAAAGAGAAGTACCATAGTTGCTAATACAAATTGTCCTGAGATACAACTATCTGGGGAGGGAGGGAAAATGAGGGCATTGTCCCTCCAAAGGAAAATTCAATGGCTAGTTGAATGCTAGTTGAGTGCTAGTTATGAGCCATTTAGAGGATGTTCAGAAATGCAGATACTTGGTTGACCCTCTTTCCTAAACAACAATTCCTTGACAAATCTCAAAGGTTTTACCTAGGGGTCCTCAAACTTTTAAAGCAGAGGGCTGCTCCACAATCCTTCAGACTGTGGAGGGGCCGAATTATCATTTGGGGGAAAAAAACGAACAAATTCATATGCACACTGCACATGTCTTATTTGTAGTGCAAAACAACAACAACAATGAAAGCACAATACAATATTTAAAAATGAAAACAATTGTAACCAACATAAATCTATCAGGATTTCAATGGGAAGTGAGGGCCTGCTTCTGGCCAATGAGATAGTCAAGTTAATTAGGATTGTTGTTGTTGTGTGCCTTCAAGTTATTTCAGACTTTGGGCGAGCCTAAGTCTAAAATTATTTATTTATTCATTTACTACATTTATTTATTACATTTATATCCCACCCTTCTCACCCTGAAGGGGACTCAGAGCAGCTGTATGCACATCTATCTATCTATCTATCTATCTATCTATCTATCTATCTATCTATCTATCTATCTATCTATCTATCTATCTAATTATCTATCTATCTAAGAGTGATGGCATCATGGCAGCGGACAAAACAACAAAAGTAAACACCCCACAACCTCGAAAATTGACAGCACAACCCCTCATCCGTGCCTCTAGGTTGATACAACAAAAAGAAAAGAAAAATAAAGTCCCAATTAGAGGGAGAGGAATAATTGTTTTTATCCAATTGCTGCCAGTTAGAAGGCTAAGCTCCGCTCACTTGGTCTCCTAGCAACCCACTCAGCCCAGGGAATCCTTTACCTTAACTACCACCAATTCCTCAGTACTTTATTTCCCATACCACCATACTTTGCCACAGCAACGCGTGGCCGGGCACAGCTAGTACAATATATTATATTATTAGCACAGCACAATATTAGCATTATATATTACTATATTGAACTATACCACTATACTGTAATATTATATGTAATATATATCATATAATTAATATTATTATATGGTATTATTAGTATTATATAACATTATATTATTATCAATATTATATGTATATACAATATATTATATTATTTAAAATGATATAAAATATTATATTATAAAACTGAGGGCGGGGGCCAGGTAAATGACCTTGGAGGGCCGCATTCGGCCCCCGGGCCTTAGTTTGGGGACCCCTGGTTTTACCCATTGTAGAGACCCTCTGGCATCTTGGATATATTTTCTAGTTCTGCTGTGGAAATCTGCCTTCATGACAGATGAAAGGAGAACACTCCCGTAACTTATCTTTTGTTTAATGTGACATCATTCTGTTATATAACACCAAGTCCAAAAAATCTGTAATAGCTTCCTTTGCATTTGTTTAATTCATTCATTCATTTATCTTTCCACCTTTCACCCAACTAAAGAATCAGGACAGTGCACAACCCTTTAAACAAAGTACAACTAAGAAACAACTTGGAAGTTAAACAAGATTAAACCATAGTTGTGTTTAAAAACACCAAAGCAGTCTAAAAACCATTTTAAAACAACCACAAAATACAGATACAACATGCCTCACAAAAGCTCCATCTGTTGCAACAAGTTAAAAATCAAAAGCCTGTCTAAATAGAGCCTACAGTGGGAACTTCTCTCCCTCCTCCCAGGGGATGTGGGGTGCCAATCATGCTGAACTGGGCCGAGCAATAGAAACACTTTTGCTGCACAAAGACAACTGAAGAAGTCCCTTTCAAGCAACCAAGCAGGCTTGAAACAGCTTGTTCAAAAAAAGGATAATGGAATTAGCTAATGTAGTTGGGTCCATGGAGGATAATTTTTAGGATAGATCTACATAGACCAATCAATGTAGCTCTCAAGCCTGCCCTAAACTGCAGTGGCTAGAAAATGTACACTGCCAAAGCATGCTGTGGCACAAATTGAAGGGTTTTATTCTCTATTGATTTTTTTTTAAAAAAAATCCTTGCTTCTTTTAATATTGTTGCTATTTATTACTCCAGTTTGTCCCACTTTGAATGTTAAATAGAAAGGAAACCTAGAAGTGAATTTGTTGTTGTCATTTATTCCTTCAGTCACTTCAGACTCTTCGTGACCTCATGACCAGTGTTGTAGTTGGGCCAAGGGGCAGTAATGGTTCTATGGGTGAAACAGCTGGAAGGAGAAAAAGGGCTAATAGAGAGCAGGTGCTTGATGAAGAACAACAAGTAAAGAGGGGCCGGGAAATACTTATGGCGCCTTCAGAGGATGAGACGTTTTATGGGTTTTCTAGTGATGAGGAGTCCATGCTGGAGGATGATGGTTTCACAGAGAGTAGAGGAACTAAAAGGTCTACTCGAGAGCAGGAGTCGGATGAGAAAAGAGAAAGGAAAAAGATCCGGGATATACTCACTGCTCCCACGGATGAGGAGACATTTGAGGGGTTCCGAGTTGTTGGGGAGCTCCTCCACCCTTCTCAGGGTGGGGGGGGGGGCACCTGACTCCTCGGCAACTCGGCGTAGCAAGTTCACTCACCATTTTGCAGACAAAGTCGCTCAGATTCGTTCTGACTTGGACGCCAGTCTTGATGCATTGTCAGGTGAGGTAACCGAGGCATCTGTCTGTTCGATCTTGTGGGATTTGTTTCAGTTTGTGCAACCTGATGATGTGGACAAGATTCTTGGAGCGGTGAGGGCGACTACCTGTGCCCTAGATCCCTGCCCATCTTGGCTTTTAAAACAGGCCAGTGGTGGGTTAGTTGATTGGTTTGTGGCAATAATTAATGCCTCTTTGGGGCAGGGCAAATTTCCATCTAGCCTAAAACAAGCAGTGGTAAGGCCTATTCTGAAGAAGGCCTCATTGGATCCGGCCAATCCTTGTAACTACAGGCCAATATCTAACCTACCATTCTTGGGCAAGGTCTTGGAGTGGGTGGTTGCCTCTCAGCTCCAGGGATTCTTGGAAGATACGGATTTTCTGGACCAATCGCAGTCTGGCTTCAGGCCTGGGTTCAGTACTGAGACGGCTTTGGTCGCCTTGGTGGATGACCTCCGCAGGGAACTGGACAGGGGGAGTGTGACCCTGCTGGTTCTCTTGGACATCTCAGCGGCTTTCGATACCATCGACCATGGTGTCCTTCTGGGGTGGCTCTCTGGGATGGGCCTTGGGGGTACTGCACTCCAGTGGCTCCAGTCCTTTCTGGAGGGTCATTCCCAGTTGGTGAAGCTGGGGGACACCTGCTCGGACCCCTGGCCATTGACCTGTGGGGTCCCGCAAGGTTCTATTTTGTCCCCCATGCTTTTTAACATCTACATGAAACCGCTGGGAGAGGTCATCCGGAGTTTTGGAGTACGGTGCCATCTCTACGCAGATGACACCCAACTCTACTACTCTTTTCCACCTAAATCCAAGGAAGCCCCTTGGATTCTGGACCAGTGTCTGGCCGCTGTGTTGGCCTGGATGAGGGTGAACAAACTGAGACTTAATAAATAATCTTGACAAGACAGAGGTCCTCCAGGTCAGTCGTACATCTGATCGGGGTATTGGGTGGCAACCTGTGCTTGACAGGGTCGCACTCCCCCTGAAGGCACAGGTCCGCAGCTTGGGGGTCCTCCTGGATTCGGGGCAGACGCTTGAGGCTCAGGTGTTGGCCGTGGCCGGGAGGGCCTTTGCACAATTAAAACTTGTGCGCCAGCTGCGACCATACCTCGAGAAGTCTGATCTGACCATGGTGGTCCATGCCTTAGTTACCTCTAGACTGGACTATTGCAATGCGCTCTACGTGGGGCTGCCTTTGAAGATGGCCCGGAAATTACAACTAGTACAGTGTTTGGCAGCCAGGCTTCTAACCGGAGCGAATTACAGGGCGCATTCAACGCCTCTGTTTAAGGAGCTTCACTGGCTGCCATTTACTTTCCGGGCCCAATTCAAGGTGCAGGTTATCACCTACAAAGCCCTAAACGGTTTGGGACCCACCTACCTTAGAGACCGCATCTCCCCCTACGAACCCGCACGTTCTCTTTGCTCGTCGGGGGAGGCCCTTCTCTTACTCCCACCACCCTCGCAGTCGCGGTTGGTGGGGACGAGAGAGACGGCCTTCTCCGTCGTGGCCCCCCGGCTTTGGAACTCGCTCCCTAGAGAGATCAGGCAGGCCCCTACCCTCCTCTCCTTCCATAGGAGCTTAAAAACCTGGCTTTTTCAAAAGGCCTTTGATACTTAATTTGGTGTCGGACTGATCTATCTGCCCAATTTATAATAGCCCCATTCTCGAGGTGTTGCCAATGCTATATTGCACTTTGTCAATTTCAACTGTGAAATTACCCTCCCCATTTCAGCCCATTTCGGCACATGTTGCACTTTGCCTGGGTTCTATGAAGTAGTCTCCAGTGTTAATATTGTATGTTTCATGTTGATTTTAACGATTGTTTTTACTGTAATTGATGTTTTTATTGGATAACTGTTTTATTGCTGTGTTTTGATATTTGATTGTTTTATCGGGCAAGGCCCCATGTATGCTGCCCCGAGTCCCTTCGGGGAGTTGGGGCGGGGTATAAAAATAAAGTTATTATTATTATTATTATTCTCTGGGAATGATGGGTCTGGGAGTGAGATGGAGAATGTTGATTGGACTCAAGTAAATGTGGATGATGAGCCAGCTCATGGGGCTGCATCAGGGGATTGGCAAGCCTCTCATACTCCTGGGACATGGGGAGATCTAAGTCTTGAACGAAGATGGAGGGACTGGAGGGATGAGAGGCGAGGTCCACAAATGAGATCAAGATCAGCTGTGGATGATGAGGACAGGGTGGAGGCCTCATCAGCATTGGACTCCGATGAGTAAGTTAAAAGTGGAGTTTCAAGAGCTATTGCCTTGCAGAAGGCAAGGTGTTGTTTTGGGGACATTGCTTTGTCGCTGCCTATTCACCTTGGGTCCTGGCTGTACAGCTTCCTGATAATCTGGATTGAATCCTGCTTCGGTGTTCCTGGCTTCTGACTCCTGTTTGGCTCCTGACTACAACGTTTCCAGTTTGGCGTTTCCAGTTTGGCATTTGCTTTGGCGTTCCTGCTCAGGCGGTTCCAGTTTGGCGTTTACTTTGGTGTTCCTGCTCCGACGTTTCCAGTTTGGCGTTGGCTTTGGCATTCCTGCTCCAGCGTTTCCAGTTTGGTGTTTGCATTGGCTTTCCTGCTCTAGCGCTTCCAGTTTGGCATTCGCTTCAGTGAGCCTGCTTCGGCGTTTCCAGTTTGGTGCTTGCCTCGGCGTCCCTGCTTTGGCGCCCTTGCTTTGGCGTTTCTACCTCAGCATTTCTGGCTACTGAACCCGGTCTGACTCCTGACTACGTCTGTGCTTGCTCCTGGCTTGGCGTCTCTAGTTTCCTCCTTTGGTCTTTGAAACTCAGCCTGGCTTTTGGCTACGCTTCTGTTTGCTGCCTTTTGGGAGCGTTTAGCTCCTCTTTAGCCCTTTGAGCCACAGCATTACGTGGCGTCAGCTTTGGTGGCGTTTGTGTTATATTTGATGCAGATTATCAAGCCAGATAATCCGGATTATCCTTTTGCTCTTGCTTTTTGACTTCTTTTGAACTAAGACTTTTACCTTTTAAAAGGAACACTGCAGTTAAGTGTTTTTTGAGTTTAAAACATCATTTAATAAACATTTAAGAACTTTTATTGTGTGTGTGGCTCTTTAAGAGGCAGCTGTATCATGACAACCAGCCCACGCCAGAGCTCCCTGTCAGCGTTGCCAACCTCAACTTCTTCAAGTTCAAGCCAGCCACGTCAAGGATACAATCCATCCATCTTGCCCTTGATCGGCCCTTCTTCCTTTTTCCTTCCATTTCCCCCAGCATCATTATCTTCTCCACGCTTTCCTGTCTTCTCATTATGTGGCCAAAGTACTTATCTTTGCCTTTAATATCCTTCCTTCCAATGAACAGTCAGGCATTATTTCCTGGAGTATGGACTGGTTGGATGTTCTTGCGGTCCAAAGCACTCTCTGAGTTTTCAGCCGTCAAAGTGGTATCATCTGTCTATCTAAGGTTGTTAATGTTTATTCCAGCAATTTTTACTCCAGCCTAGGATTCGTCATGCCCTGCACATCGCATGAATAGATAGGGTGAGAGTATACAGGGTAGACAGAGTATACAGAGAGTAGACAATGAATACATTAATTTAAATCATTATATAAATGTTCAGAATAGAATATGATCTAAATAAAAAATAAGTCATTTGGCTCTCCAAATGTCTCAAACTTCACCTCGCCAAAGGTTTTAAACAGCAAGGTCCATGATGAGGAAATATACCCAAGGTCCCCCTATATTTATAAAATTCATCCAATCTGTGCTTATCTGAAGCCTAGTTGTATTTATTTTGGAAAAATACCTCTGGCTGCCAAAGTTAGCCAATACCATTGATATTTGAATTTGAGCTGCTAGCCCAGAAAAGGAACACTTCCTTCACTTAACTTTGCAGGTCTGAATTTTTTTTCTTCCCATAGTTTGCTTTTAGAAAATAAAGTTCTGTGAATATGTGGCAAACATATATATATATCTTCTTCTTCTTCATTCACATAGTCGTTTCCGACTCTTTGTGACCTCATGGACCAGTCCACGCCAGAGCTCCCATCGGCCGTCGCCGCCCTCAGTTCCTTCAGGTTCATGCCAGTCACTTCAAGGATACAGTCCATCCATCTCGCCCTTGGTCGGTCTCTCTTCCTTTTTTCCTTCCATTTTCCACAGCATCAGGATCTTTTCCAAGCTTTCTTGTCTCCTCATGATGTGGCCAAAATACTTCATCTTTGCCTCTAATATCTTTCCCTCCAGTGAGCAGTCGGGCATTGTTTGCTGGAGGATGGACTGGTTGGATCTTCTTGCAGTCCAAGACACTCTCAGGATTTTCCTCCAGCACCAAAGTTCAAAAGCCTCAATCTTCCTTTGCTCAGCCTTCCTTATGGTCCAGCTCTCGCAACCATAGGTTACTATGGGGAATACCATTGCTTTCTCTATGCTGACCTTCGTTGCCAGTGTGATGTCTCTACTCTTCACTATTTTATTGAGGTAGGCCGTTGCTCTCCTCCCAAGAAGTAAACATCTTCTGATTTCCTGGCTGCAGTCTGCATCTGCAGTGATCTTCATGCCTAGAAATATAAAGTCTGTCACTGCCTCCACGTTTTCTCTCTCTATTTGCCAGTTATCAATAGGTGTGGTTGCCATTATCTTGGTTTTCTTGATGTTTAACTGCAGCCTGGCTTTTGCATTTTCTTCTTTCACCTTGATAATAAGGCTCCTCAGCTCCTCTTCCTTTCAGCCATCAGGGTGGTATCATCTGCATACTTAAGGTTATTAATGTTTCTTCCAGCAATTTTAACTCCGGCCTTGGATTTGTCAAGCCCCGCACGTCGCATGATGTGTTCTGCGTACATTATGCGTTCTGTGAATATGTGGCAAATATATATATATATATATATATATATATATATATATATATATATAATGCACTTAATTCTTTATTTTACTATTTCCATAGTAAAATTCATATCTCTTCTTTAGTTTTATTTTTAAAATATCTTTCCAATAATCTTTTCTGGTAATTATACTAATTACAGGAGGAGAGAAAAAACTACAGTACCTGGACAATAAATGAGATCCGGAATATTTCAAATTACTTTGTCAATGTCATTTTGTTTTATTTTAATTTGAATTAGTTATTAATCAATACGGATATGAACTCCACTGTAAGTTTACTGTAATTGTAAAGTAACACTTGGATTTAGACCTTCCCTAAACATCCTCTATCTGCTAATGTGTTATTGTTTACGTCATTCTGCAATATCTAAATAGACATGAAAATAGATACATATAGTTATTAAAACAAACATTTTAGTCAACTCATGTAAAGCTAGCCAGGTGATAGATTCAGGAATTTGATCAATTTAAATAAAGATAAGTGCAACAATTGGAGCCTTTAACAATTTTCCTTTTTTATCACATATGTTAACAATCACATATTACGTGATATTATGTGATTGTTAACTAGTCCGGTTTGAAAACGTTACATTTTGGATTATAGGTCTCAGAATCCTCTACTTAAAATGATTTTCAGAGGGTTCTGGAGATAGTTGTACTGAACTATAACTTTTTCCCATCTAGGCCCCATCTACACTGCCATATAATCCGGATTATCAAAGTAGATAATCCGCATTATCTGCTTTGAACTGGATTGAGTCTACACTGCCATATAATCCAGTTCAAAGCAGATAATCTGGATTTTACATGTCAGTGGAGAAGAGGCCACAGTCTCCCAAACAGGCCACTCATTAGCATTCTCCTTTTGACATCAGTGAAGTGGCTACTTCATCTGCCCTCAGATCTTCCTTTTCTCGCTTATTGAACTTGCAGAGTCTTAAAAGCTATAGGAACTGGCTGACTACTTCTTCCAAGTTGTAAAAGAATCAAGGGGAAAAGATTTTTCAAATAGCTGCCTATCCCAAATGTATTATTAGAGCATGTTATGTCCCTTTATTTAAATTCTCTCAATTTTACAAAAATCATTTCCAAAAATGAAAAGTATGTGTCACCATGGATTACTTTTGCTATCAAACTTTTCCCAGTTCTGAACAGTTTTTATGGATGCAGAATCAACTTCCAATTTCCCTGGAAGTGAATGTGGAAAGACTGCATTATTTCTGTCCTATACAGTAGAACCCCCAATATCCATGGTGGATATGTTCCAAGGCCAACACCACAACCCCAAGGATACTCAAAAACATGCGTAATATGCCCATATTTAACTATACCTGGGCAGGAAGCATGCCATAGCATCACACTGGAAGATCTAAAAGGGGGGGGGGGTACCTTTTGAAACTTGGGTCATGAAACCATGGGTATCAAATCCATTGATAAGGGGGTTTTACTGTATTATCAGTTTGGAAAAGTTACTTGCTATTCCATGATCTGAACCACCCTCTACCAGCTTTAAGGAATAGCTAGAAGAACCCCTCCTCTTGCTTGACAGCTATCGAGTCATGGCAGAACCCAGAACTGCATGCACAGAGGTAGATGCACATGTAGGATCTCAACCAGATATCGAGGATTATGTGGGGGAGAAAAATAGGAAAACATGCAGAGAAGGAACCAATTCTTCCCTTCCTACATTTTTAACATTGGTATGTATTTGGAATTGCACTGCAACAATATGAGGATGTTCTTTCCAAACAAAAAGAAAGAGATAATAATCCCATAAAAGAATGGAAAGAGGGACAATTTCTTCTAATTCCCAGCATCTCATCATGCCATGTTCAACAGTATTCTTTTCTAAAGAGTCCCTAGCCATTTGTAATAGATTTTCAGGGTCTACAAAAGAAAAAAAGGGATCAACACAAATTATCTCCCCATGAGTGGACTTCCACTTACAAAATAATCTCTGGAGACATGCCAATCTGACAGTGCCAACCATCTGTTTGGCAGAAACAGAGTGTACAGAAACTTCCAACATGCATGAAGTATCTAATTTAAAGAAATGGGCCAGGTAGGGATTGCAGTTTATTAATTTAGAGAAGCAGTGCATAAGCAGAAGGCAATATAAAATGTCCCTTTGTGAATGAGATTGGTATAATGGTCATTTCAAGAAATATTCTTAATGCCACAAACCTGAAATCTAGAACATTTCCTATTATCTACTTTCTCATCTAAACAAGAATGTTATAAAATTAATTGCATGAACACAAAATAGACAGCGGACTTTCTTCTTTGTTGAATACTTTAGAAGAGATAGAAATATTTATCAGTCTCAACTTTCCAGTACCTGTATGCATATGTCTCAGTGTAGGTGTTAGTTAGCTAGTTAATACATGTCTGTCATTGCAGAATAATAGGTGAGAGACAGATTTGTAAAACCTGGTTGGATTTTAATTGTTCATCAGATTTTCCAATATGAAAGCACTGTCGTCACACATAACAGAGTCATCACAAAGGAATAAGAGCTCAGTAAAAGGATCAGTGGACAAAAACATCAAAAATTGATCTACTGATAAGTTTGAACTTGTCTTTCATATCTGAGCTTCATTCCATCCTGAGAAGGACTAGGATACAAAGCATGGTCTGGAAACTATTGTCACTGATGAAGAAATCCCATGGGAAAAAAGTCACACAGTCAATATGACCCTGGACCAGACACAGCCAGCCTCTTAAAAAAATATCTATGCCTGTGGGAAAAATACTGCATAAACCTATTACCTATGAAAATGAGGATATGACAGGAATTTATGCAATTAGTGATGGGAAGTGAATGACAGAATGTTCAACACAATAATGTGTCTCTCTAGATGCAGGGCACATTTTACTGGATTTACTGGGGAAGAATTTATAAGTTGCCTTCCATTGGTTCATCTAATGTAATATCTCCAAACCAAGTAGAAGTAGTTCTCCATGATATGGGAGAGAGAAGAACAGAGTATTTAAATTACTCATTCAAATTGCTTGAAAATCAGGAGGGGGTGTTACATGTTGGGAAATCCTGGTGAGAAGAATCTTTATGAGCATTTTTACAGTACAGGGCATATTTTGCACAAAATTCACATACTGCTCAATTCAGCTTTATATATACAAAAAAAACCCAGAAAATTATTTTGTTACAGAAAGGTAATATTTAATGCAGAAATTTCCTCCACAGAAAATACTGTGGTTGGGGGTGTATTATGTGCAAAATGTGGGCATAATGTCTGTGCAGGAAACCACTTTTTTGTGCAGTATGACCCTAAATCTGCTGGGGAAACATTCCTGAACTTACTGTGGAAACAGGAAACCATGGATGATAGCAAACCTTACTGAAATGAACACCTTCTGTTGGAAGTAATCAGAGTCACCCCGGGTCCCTGGAGGACATAGAAAATCCCTAGAGAACATATTTTGTCAAATGCAGGTAGGTAAAATCATGAGTACCAGTCTTCTGGGTATGGAGTTCATAATGTAAACACAGGTTTTCACACAAACATGTTTTAAAAGAAAATAGCCCTGAATATGAAACATATAGCAGCACCTGGCCAGTTTCTCAATGGGAGCTTTCATGTGCTGGAACACCCTCTCACTGAGTATGAGCATATATACACATTCACATGTCCCTTCTATAGATGCCAGAGATTTAGCCAGGGACCTTTTCAATGGAATACATGTGCTTTACCATTGAATTTTGCTCCTTTCCATAAGATGAGAAATATTGTTCTGAGGATCTCCATCTTTATCTTAAATATTTTTTTCTGTAACTGCGTGGCAAAAGCACAATAACAAGACAGTCTTTCTCTTGCTGTTTTTGACACACCAATAAAAAGCCAGCTTTGTCATTTAACTGAGCCACAAATATCTACTTTCAAATTGAAACATTATGAAACAGGCATACCATAATTTAGCATTAATTGACACATCTTTGAAAAATTAACTAAGTTATTTAGCAATACTTAAAGACATAACTAAATGGGAGCCAGATAGTAGACAATAATGAAATGGCATAGGGATGAAAACAACAGATCGTCTGTCTTGGATGGCTAACACACACATCATAAAATTATAGTAGAAATGAACCAATAACTGGCAATTACAAGGAAGAAGATGTTTGTAGTGTCAGGTCTCTTCTGAATTTGAAGAGACAGTAAGGATTCTTCTGCTGAAATAACAGGTACACTCATACTTGTCCAAGGATAAATTTAAGCTGTTGTTTTGTTTTTCTCTTCTGGGGATAAGACTGAATCTTTTTCTGAATTGTTCACTAGAGAGCCAAATATGACACTTGGAAATATCAGCCCTCTTCAACCTTCACTCACACCTGCTTCTTAGCAAAGCCATCCCAGGCAGTTGAAGGATATATAGGAATACTAATGCTCAACCAAATGTTTTTTTAAAGGTGTAGAGGCAGAATTTGATGGGGTGGGTGTGTTCATCACTGCTCTCAACATATTCCCAAAACTTGTTCTGATAGTCTTGAAATGACAGTTGCCATTTTTCTCCCAAACAGTTTTCCCCTCTCTCCCTTTATCCAGATATGTGGTGCAATAAGATTACTGACTTAACAATTGCAGAGACGCTATTCACAGGAGGAATAAGATGAACTTTTTGCATCACACATATTTTTGTATATTGTATATCCATGGGGGATACATTCCTGGATTTTCTATGAAAACAACAAATTATGGATAATGATGAAAATTATTTAAATGAACAACTTCCACCAGACGTTACCATAGAGTTATGAAAATAACTTGCTCTGTAAATAACTTTCCATTTTATCAGACAAACATAGATCCATGCAGTCTCTACTTACACTGGTTCATGAGGTCCAACTCTTCGTGACCTCATGTACCAGCCCACGCCAGAGCTCCCTGTCACCCGTTGCCACCCCCAGCTCCTTCAGGGTCAAGCCAGTCACTTAAAGGATACCATCCATCCATCTTGCCCTTGATCGGCCCTTCTTCCTTTTTCCTTCCATTTCCCCCAGCATCATTATCTTCTCCAAGCTTTCCTGTTTTCTCATTATGTGGCCAAAGTACTTCATCTTTGCCTTTAATATCCTTTCTTCCAGTGAGCAGTCGGGCATTATTTCCTGGAGTATGGACTAGTTTGATCTTCTTGCGGTCCAAGGCTCTCTCTGAATTTTCCTCCAACACCACAGTTCAAAAGCATCTATCTTCCTTCACTCAGCCTTCCTTGTGATCTAGCACATCCATAGATTACTATGGGGAATAACATTGCTTTAACCATGCAAACCTTTACTCTTCACTATTTTATCGAGATTGGTCATTGCTTGCTTCCCAAGAAGTAAACGTCTTCTGATTTCCTGGCTGCAGTCTGTGTCTGCAGTAATCTTCACACCTAGAACACAAAGTCTGTCACTGCTTCCACGTTTTCTCCCTCTATTGCCAGTTGTCAGTCAGTCTGACTGCCATAATCTTGGTTTATTTTTATGCTTAACTTCAACCCAGCTCTTGCACTTTTTTCTTCCACCTTGGTGATAAGGCTCCTCAGCTCCTCCTCGCTTTCAGCCATCAAAGTGGTATCATCTGCATATCTAAACCTTCTGGTATGTTTGTTTAAAGTGCCATTAAGAAGGGGAAATGAGGTGGAAGAAACAACATGGGGATGTTTCAGATGTTCATTGTGCAAACTGATTTGCTCTATAAAAAAAAAACCCACCCCACCCTTACACGCACACACACAAACATGCACACACACATGGGAATACAGGCACTTTTTTGTTTCTACATCTCAAAATGTTCCAGAATTCATCACACAATATAAAGGAGAGCCTGTTTTTTTTTTTTTTTTTTTTTTTTAAACCCTTATGGGTATGTTCCCAGCTCTTTTAAAATAGTGCCTAGGAGCCAAAATGGTGTTCTGAGGGGAGTTCTTTTTTGGGAAGCCACTCTTCATGGACACAAGGCCTTAGGCAACCTTCCAAACCATGGAGCCATTAAAAACATTCCATAGTGCATTTCTTCAAAGGCAGTGGCCCCTTCAGCAGAGGCATTCCACAAATGTAAACCCTGTATGAACTGAACTGTGCATTACCTCATATAAAGTCAAAGAAGAAGGCACCACAGTTGAAGGGAGATGTTGACAAGCTGGAATGCGTCCAGGGGAGGGCAACTAAAATTATCAAAGGTCTGGAGAACAAGTCCTATGAGGAGAGGCTTAAAGAACTGGGCATGTTTAGCCTGCAGAAGAGAAGGCTAAAAGGAGACATGATAGCCATGTACAAATATGTGAGGGGAAGTCATAAGGAGGGAGCAAGCTTGTTTTCTGCTGCCCTGGAGACTAGGACACGGAACAATGGCTTCAAACTACAGGAAAGGAGATTCCACCTGAACATCAGGAAAAACTTCCTCACAGTGAGGGCTGTTCGGCAGTGGAACTCTCTGCCCCGGACAGTGGTGGAGGCTCCTTCTTTGGAGGCTTTTAAGCAGAGGCTGGATGGCCATCTGTCACCTGCTTCTTGGCAGGGGGTTGGACTGGATGGCCCATGAGGTCTCTTCCAACTCTACTATTCTATGATTCTATGATTCCAAGGGTGATGATCTCAATGTGGTACACCTCCCTTAAACAGCTATTACAAAAGAAGTGATTTTGTAAGTTTCCTAGAAGAAAAGTTGGGCTAAGAGCGTCATAGTGCAGATGCCAAGCCCTATTCCCTAGGTAGAGCATTCCACAGATGAGATAGCTTAGCCAAGAACAGCATCTTACCAGTAGTCAACCACCTCACTTCAAATAAGGGAAAAGTGCCTGACAGCAATTAGAGCCATAGAGTGATGAGATGTATTCATGCAATAAAAATATTGTTCCTTTATACCACTTGGTCAGTTTGCAAATGGGTTCATCCTATAGGATCCTAGGTTTGTAGTTTGGTGAGCCACTGGAGTGTTCTGACTGAGAATTCTAAATACTTTTCCCTAAAAGGTAAATCCCAGGATTTCACAAGATGGAATCACATGTATACTTCTCTAATGCGAATAAGCATCTAATTTCATAGAATCATAGTCAGAAGTGATTCCAGGGTCATTAATCCAACCTATGTAGTGAAAGCATTAGAGACAGATGGCCATCCATGCTCTATTTAAAAGAGGACTTCTTTAAACACCCATTCAGTTATAATCCTCACTAGATGACTTCAGAGCAGCTGTTCACTGTCTCTCAGGACAGAGGACAGAGCCGGCCCTAGGTATTTTTCAAGTGTAGGCGAACAGAATTTTGGTGCCCCCCCCCAAACCAATCACTGAAAAATAAAAGCGTTGGATAAGTGAAAATGTTGGATAATAAGGAGGGATTAAGGAAAAGCCTATTAAACATCAAATTACATTAAGATTTTACAAATTAAGCACCAAAACATCATGTTTTACAAGAAATCAACAGAAAAAGCAGTCTCAACTGCGCCCTCGTATGTTTTGCGCCCCAAGCGACCGCTTAATTCGCCTCATTGTTGGACTGGCTCTGAATGAGGAGAAAGAAGAGGAAACTAGGATTCGCTTCCCAAGTTTTTCATGGGAAGGGTGAGGTATGCACATAACAAATCAACATTCATCATTTGTGAGACATGGGCATTGTTTGCCATTTCCCCAAAATGCTATTCACTTCTTTTATTTTTTCCCCCAGCATTTGAGTTTTGTTTGCTCAACACCTTTTCTCTCCTCTCTCCTTAAACAGGTTTGCTCTGCAAATCAAAGCCAATTCAATGTGCCACTAGTTTAAACCAAGTTTTAACTTTGCAATATTGCATGCCTTACTTTTGCATGCAATATTGGCATACAGGCAAATGTGTCACAAAGCATCCTAGGGTGTTAACACCATACATGACCACTCTATTGTTTAAGTTTCTTCAAGCTTCCATCTGTGATAGCTGTCAGTCAGAAGAGATTAACTGCTCCACCCTTCCAGGTTTTAGACTGAGATTGGAGCTATCCAGGGTGCTGAATTACTTCCTCAAAATAATTCCAACACCCTGGATACCTCCTTTACAGTTCAGACCAAAACTAAGGGCGGATTCACTCTCTCACTACCCTGCAAAAAAACTTGGGATCTGGCCTGTTGTTGCCACCTTAAAAATTGCTCAAGGTCAGGATGTGACCCAGTGGGAGTGGGAATCCCAAGATTTGAGAGAGGGGCTGGGAAAAATGAAATACAACGTTTTTAGTCTACAATACAGTTGTTTGGGACTGGGCTTGGCCCCATGTAAGCCGCCCCGAGTCCCTTCGGGGAGATGGGGTGGGGTATAAGAATAAAATTATTATTATTATTATTATTATTATTATTATTATTATTATTATTATTATTGGTTTGGGAACCAATTTGTGGGATCAGAAGAAAAGATGGTGTTGCCTGTCCTGCTTGGAGGCTCCCTCCTGAAAAAGATCTAGAGTCACAGAATCATAGAGTTGAAAGGTGGGGGGTATCTAGTCCAACCTCCTGCCATGTGGGGTATCTAGTCCAACCTCCTGCCATGAAGGAAAAGCACAATCAAAGCACCCCTGACAGATAGCCATCCAGCCTCTGTTTAAAAGCCAAAGAAGGAGCCTTCACCACACTCTGAGACAGAGAGTTCCACTTTTGAACAGTTCTTACAGTCTTCCAAATGTTCAGGTGGAATCTCCTTTCCTGTAATTTGAATCCATTTCTTCCAGTCCTACTTTCTAAGATAGCAGAAAACAAGCCTGTTCTCTCTTACTTATGGCATCCATTCACATATTGTCAGGACCCTGGCTGCAGAGCACCAATAACCTTACACAGAGGCCAGTCTCTGTCTAATATCTTTATTTAAGAAATATATAAAATCAATAAAAACAAGTGAAGAATATAGTTCAGAATCAGACCTTTCAGATGAGGTCAAATATAGTCCAGAAATGTATTGTCCAATATAAGATATTAGAGATCAAAGTTTTAATCCACTTGACCGAAATACACACTTTGCCAAGCAATAGTGTGGGGAAATAACAGAGTCTTTAAAGTCCAATGAAGCTTGACAACAAGGCTGAAATAAACTTGATTCTTGGCTAGATCCGTGACTGAAGACGAGGCAAACATGAAGCATGAAACAGAGTCCGTGGTAAAACCATGAGACAGGGCAAGGCTTGAAGCTTGATCCGGGAAGCAAGGAACTGGGATTACGAAGTCCACACACGATCTCTCTCCTCAAGCTGATCAATTGACTCCGCAAAGAATCCCTCGCGCCAAACACCTATATTGGGTCTCGTTTTCCCGCCAACAGAACTCTTTCCCTAGAGAACGAGAAGCGAAACCCAACTCTGTCCAGATGCATGACTCCTTAGAATTTTCCAAGGGAAGCAGACCTAATCAGCCATTTGTTTGGCAGCGATTCTCAGGCTTCTCCGATTAGCCTCCCTGACTCCCCTATCTTTAGAATAATTTTCCCTCCTGGAAAACGGGGGGGAGTTCTGCCCAAGGCCTGTTTGGCTGAATTCTTGAGGGCAAACATCAACATCCTGCAGGTGAAGAGACTCCGGCTCTTGCTGAACCGGCGAAAACCCCATGTTTTCCTCTTCGTCTGCCACAATAGTACTAGGAACAGGACTACAAGGCCCATGAGTCATCATACATATTTATACCTGGCTACACGTCTCCTCTCAACTTTCTCTTCTGCAGACAAAACATCCTCAGCTCCTTAAGACACTCCTCATAGGGCATGGTCTCCAGACCTTTATCATTTTAGTCACCCTCCTCTGGACACATTCCAGCTTGTCAATATTCTTTCTTTCTTCATTTAGAGCATTTATATTTCACCCTTCTCACCCCAAAGGGGACTCAGGGCAGATCACACAACATATGTCGCAAACATTCAATTCTGTTTACACACTGACAAGACAGACAATTGTACATAGAGGTATATATAGGCTTTCCCCATCTTCAGCATCTTTGAGGCTTGTGCTCAATTCTGGTAATGGGGGAGGGGGGTTGCTCCATCTGTCTGCTGAAGAGTTTTGTTTGTTGATTGAATCGCTGGCATTTTTCTGGCATTCCCTTATGGGTGCCTCAAAATATCTCCCCACTTTTAACTAAGGTGTTGGAGGAAAATTCTGAGAATGCCTTGGACCGCAAGAACATCCAACCAGTCCATACTCCAGGAAATAATGCCTGACTGCTCACTGGAGGGAAGGATATTAGAGGCAAAGATGAAGTACTTTGGCCACATAATGAGAAGACGGAAAAGCTTGGAGAAGAGAATGATGCTGGGGAAAATGGAAGTAAAGAGGAAGAGGGGCCGACCAAGGGCAAGATGGATGGATGGCATCCTTGAAATGACTGGCTTGATCTCGAAGGAGCTGGGGATGGCGACGGGTGACAGGGAGCTCTGGCGTGGGCTGGTCCATGAGGTCACAAAGATTCAGAAGTGACTGAACAAATAAACAGCAACAACAATAATAATAATAATAATGATAATAATAATAATAATTTTATTTTTATACCCCACCACATCTCCCCAAAGAGACTTGGGGCTGCTTACACGGGGCCAAGCCCAGGTCAAACAAGCAATACAAAACACAACAATAAAACAAATCATTCAACAATAAAACAAATCATAAAACTAATGAGGTCACATAAAAAGGCATGCTTTGATAAAATCCTGGGTTGGCTCCTGTGGAGAAGTCATAGTTGTTGTGTTTAATTTTGTCTGTTGGAGTATGTATTTGTGTTTTAGATGACAGTAGCTGAAACAGAAGCCATTTTGTTTCAATCCACAGTGGTACGGTTACCATGGAGACGAAGCTGGCTAGCTCATGAGAGGGAGAAGTGGTCGGAGCCAAGGAAAGGAAAAAAAGAGCTGTTTTAAGAAGAGAAGCCAGGGTGAGAGAGGGAGAGTGTGTGTGTGCGTGGCTGGAGGTTTTTCAGTCAGGAAGGGCTGAAGAGACAGGTCTGGCCAGAAATCTTTAGTCAAGGCAGACTAAAGGGAGCCTAATTAAGATCTCTAGTTGAGAAAATACTAGTGATCAGGGATTTGATCGGTATTGGATCAAATTACAAGTTTTATTGTAGTTGGGACATTGTCCACTAAGGAACTTGGCTGAGGTTAGAGTTCGCTACAATTTGTATCATCAGTAGGAGAGTGAGAGTGGATTTACACCAAAGACTACTGTTGTGGTGGTTATAGAGTTATTAAACCACTTGTTTATCTTAAGTGCCATAAGTAAGTCAATCAACCTGCAACCATAAGCTTTGTACGCAATAAACTTGTTGTTCTTTGTTAACAACGGACTCATTTAATTTCATCTGAGTCTGTGGAGCCAAATTTCATCGGTAATAATTCAAAAGCCTCATGTTGGTGGCAGTTACCTGAATAAATCACCTAATTGGGGAAGAATAATAGTCACATTTACCTCAGAAAGGGAACAACAACACAGAAATCCCTAACTATAGAGACAGAGGCTGGGATCTTGGAATAAAGATCACCCCCTGTAATCCTTCCCCTCATATAAAGGTGATATACATATAATATAGAGGGATTAAAAGACTCAAAAATCCCCTCAGCAGTGGAAACAGCATTTACCATTTCCCTGCCTCAGTCCATCTTCATTTACAATTTGGTGGCAGCGGTGGGATCAAAAGGATTCCTCCCTGTCACATCATATTCAAGCAACATCTTTTCATTACAGCTCCTAAAAGGAACTGGGCCAAAGAGAGTGTCAGAAGTGTTAGATACAATCGGGGGGGGGGGGGGTGGGGGGGCAAATTTATCTACATACATTTTCCTTTTGAACCACTAGGTAGGTGGAAGCTGGGCTAAAGAGCAGGAACTCACCCTGACACAGACTTTGAACTGTCAACCTTTTGATCAACAACATTTAATGCAGTTGGTGGTTTAGCCTGCTGTACTAAAGCCCAGCCCTTTTAAATAACTCTTTAAAATTGGACACAGTGTTTTAGCTGAGGTCTGACCAAAACAGAATAGAGGAGCACAATTACTTGCCTAGATCTAGACAGTATACTCCTTCTGATGCAGCTCTCTCCCTCCCCCTCTCTGTGCATGGACACTATAAACATTAATGAAGTTGGGCATGGCTTTCATTGACATGGCCCAATGCTATGACGTTGTGGAAATTAAAAGATCTTCAGCCTTGGCTGAAAGATCCTTAGCCTTTGGTGCTGCACCAAACTACAAAGTTCCCTAGGATTCCATAGCATTGTGCCAGGGCAGTTAAAGTAGTGTCAGGCTGTATCCAGGGCTGTAGGGGTTGGGGGTCAACCCCTCCCCCGACATTTTTCAGATTTAAAATAAAAATTAACTAATTAACCAAATCCCCATGAGTGTCCACTGAAGTTTATCTGTCTTGCGTTTCCACTGAAGTTTATGGATGAAGTCTGATCTCTAAATTATTTTGCATTATGGAACTACTCGTCATAATTCGCTAAAAAAGTTTCAAACCCCCCACCACCCGATTTTTTTTTCTGGCTATGGCCCTGGCTGTAACCATTCTATAGTAGAGATGCCGCCCCCCTCCCCCCCCCCTCCACACAAAGAGGGGCGACCCCCCGACACGCGTAGGAGGCGGCGGCGTGGAGGGAACGGGAGCCTGGCCTGCCTGGCGGGGGTCCCCACGCGGCGCCCCTTCCCTCCCTCCCTCCCTCCCTTCGCCCATCCCGCCTCTGCTGCTTTGGGGCGGGCGCCGGAGCAAGTTCCTCAAGTCGGCTCTTTCGCTCAAGAAACGCCCCCGCCAAGTAGCGGCAAGCGCGCTCCTGCCTCTGGCTTTTCCATCGAGGAGGAGGAGGAAGGCAGGGTTTCTTCCTAGCGCTGCTTCAGCTTCGCCCTGCGCTTTGGATTTACCTCCTCAGAGAAACCCCGTGGGAGAGAGCCCTTCCTTTCGGCAGCCCCGCGCCCTGCTGGATCCTTCTTCCCCGCTCGTCGTCCCTGGAGTGATGAGTTTCCAAAGCGGGGGTCGCTGCTGTCGCAGACCTCCCGGGGAAGGCTTGGCTCCCACCCGACACCTTGGGAGTGGGATGTGAGCGTTTTGCGAGCGAGCTTCCCTGCAGCCAAGACAGGAGCCGCTCGGGGTGTCTTGCGCATGTGGCCCTCCAGCGCTTCCCTCCGCGGACGAGAGAAGGTGGGCTCCGCGGGCCAATGTCCCCGGCGTTTGGGCCAAAGCAGTAGGTACCTTCGGGACAACCTTTCAGGCGGGATGCTTGGTCTGCCGGGCTTCCCAAAGCGGCTCTGCGGAGGGCGGGGAGGCGCGCGTCTCTCCGGGTCTCTGAGCCTCCTGTGTGCTGTTCCTGGGGAGTGGGGACCGGGGAGAGGGAAATGGCAGGCAGAAGCTGTAGGTTATGCTTTTGTTTTTCCTGTGGAAGGAAGGAAAATGGGGGAGGGGGGGGGGGGAGAGAGAGAGAGAGAGAACTGGAGAAATGAATGGTTTTGTTTTGGAGTTGGTTCCCCACCATCAGCCACGCTTTTGTGGGGTTTGCAAACTCGGGATGAACTGGGTTGTTGTGCATTTTCCGGGCTGTATGGCCATGTTCCAGAAGCATTCTCTCCTGACGTTTCGCCCACATCTATGGCAGGCATCCTCAGAGGTTGCGAGGTCTGCTGGAAACTAAGCAAGGGAGGTTTATATATCTGTGGAAGGTTCATGGTGGGAGAAAAAACTCTTGTCTGTTGGAATTACAGACATGAATCAATCAGGGGCAGCTAACACCTCTGAACAAAGGATTCCCCCAGGCAGGAATGAAGCTTGCAAGGCCATTAATGCTAATCAAGATGATTAATCGCAACATTCACACTGACCTCCAACAGACAAGAGTTCTTTCTCTCACCCTGGACCTTCCACAAATATATAAACCTCCCTTGCTTAGTTTTCCAATATACCTCACAACCTCTGAGGATGCCTGCCATAGATGTGGGCAAAACGTCAGGTGAGAATGCTCCTGGAACATGGCCATATAGCCCGGAAAATGCACAACAACCCAGTGATTCCGGCCATGAAAGCCTTCGACAACACTCGGGATGAACTGTTGACTGGCTTTCAGGGGAAAAGATGAAAGTCTCTTTCCCTCTCCCTCTCCTTCTCTCTCTTTCAGTCTCTCCACTCCTCCTGTCATCTCTCTTTCTTTTCTTCCCCTGTGAGTCTACAACAGTAATGACTCAGGGAATTAAAGGGCATTTTCCTGTAATGGGAAGCATGTGCATGTGGAAGGTGTAGCTGGCTCTGGCACAGAGAGAGAGAGAGAGAGAGAGAGAGAGAGCTCCCTTCTGCAACTGCTGTCCTGAACGTTGCTGGTAGACTCATCAGGCTTTTCTTTTTGTTTCCTCTCCGCCTCCTCTTTCCCGTCTCAACAAGGAAACCTGAGGCCACTTTGGGGATTTAAGAGAAAATCCCTAGCCTTGATCCCACAGCCCCTGTCCAGACACATTCTGGCGTCTCACACAAATAGGCTACAGAGAGAGTCTGGCCCCAAAGGGGTCCATCGCTGACCAGACTGCCCTTGGCTTCATCCTCTGGAGACTTTGGCTGCAGTTAGTCTCTTTCTTTAATCATCACCACAACAGGCATACGGCACACACTGTCATTCGTGCACACACGCATATATGTAGCAGGCATCCTGCATATCTGGGCTAATCCCACTGTCCCCCTCCCTGCTGTATGCCCAGGCAATACCTTGAAGCCATCTCTAGAGGGCAGCGAGGCACAATTGCAGTGACATATGGGGCAAGTGGCACTTCTGTTTCTGACCCCTTTGAAAATGTCTACAGAAGGCAATACAGTTTGCTTTCCATATCCACAGATTCTGTATCAGTGGATTCAACAACCCACAGCTTGACAATAATAAAAAAAACAACATTAAAAAGCATGTGGGCAATTACAACAGAAAAGAGGAAACTGTGAAAATGAACAGAATCTGGCTACTAGTATTTAAAAAAAACCTCTAAAACCAGGACAGTAAATAAAGAACAGCACTCAGAAGATAGGGGGATTCCAGACAAGAAACAAGGGCCAGCTAACACCTCCCAACAAAGGATTCCCCCAGGCAGGGAGCAGCCAGGCTTTGAAGCTGTAAGGCCATTCAAGCTGGCCAACTGCAACATTCACACTTGCCTCAAGCAGACAAGAGTTCTTTTTCCCACCCTGAACATTTCACACATATATAAACCCCAGCTGCCTAGTTTCCAACAGACCTCACAATCTCTGAGGATGCCTGCCATAGATGGGGGGCAAAAGTCAGGAGAGAATGCTTCGGAAACATGGCCATACAGCCCGGAAAACTCACAGCAACCCAAAAATAAAAAAAGACTTGCCATTTTACTACACCATTGCATACAATGGGATCCATGGATTTTGGCATCCGCATGGATTCTGGAACCAAGCACCATTAGATACCAAGGGCCCACTGTAATCCTGATCTTAATGTTTACTCTTTTTCATAACCTGCTTGTCTTCTCAGCACTGGAGAGAAAAAGAAGGACATTCTCATCTATCCCTCCAAACACAGAGTGCTTGTAAAGTTCTACTTCATACTCATTGACCTATTAATATGTTGTTTTTGACAGCAAGTTAATTGCCAGGAGCTGCACATTCAGAGGGTTTACTTTTCACAGGAGTAAAATGGGATATAGGGCTTTCCATCAGTCATGATGCATTTATAGCGATAGTTGAATGCTAATCCTCTTTTACCTTTCAGTTTGCATTACTTGCCTATCAGTCCACATCTGTTGTCCAGAAATAATGGAAAGGATATGTTGGTTAATTGTATTTTGATTAAACAGACTGATCAAGTGTAGACTAGATTGTTAGGGCTGCAGGATGAATTTCAAGCTGGTTGCGAAACCATACCCAAAGAGTACTCACCAAACTTTTAATGAGAGGCAAGGTTGAAGTGGGGTGTTACAAGGCTCTGTCTTGGATAAGAAACTTTTCATTTCTTTATTATCATTGTCGTGTGCCTTCAAGCCATTTCAGACCTATGGCAACTCTAAGCCATCAGATGAGTTTTCTTTTCAAAATTTTTCAATTTGACTTCACCTTTAAACTAACTAATAAAACCAAGGTTTCCAAATTATTGGGTCTAATAGTTCCTATGTATAATATTAACTATTCAGACTTCAGATAAAATTTTCCAGTGCTCTATTTTAAGAAGAAAACAGACAAATTTGAACAAGTTAAGAGGTTCAGAACAGAGATGGCCAGGGATATTTGGGACTTATTTGCACTGGCATTATACCTTGAAGTGGACCAGAAGTTGCTCCTAAATGTTTGAATGATTGCCAGGGACTTCCAGTTTTTAATGAAGAATAAACTGAGGGCCCTTCCACACAGCCCTATATCCCAGAATATCAAGGCAGAAAATCCCACAATATCTGCTTTGAACTGGGTTATCTGAGTCCACGCTGTCATATATTCCAGTTCAAAGCAGATAATGTGGGATTCTATTAGCTGTCGAAGGGACCTGAGTTAACTTAGTTTAAGCTTGCATTTAACAAAATGAGGAAATGCCTTGGAGTTTTGCTGAAATTCTGAAGCAGCCCCACACTTTGGAATGAATGTGGACAGTGCAACTGGCTCCAATTTGAACCGGTCTGCTGTCTGCATCAGCCAGTGACACCAGAGGGGGAACAGCAGGCCCGTGTCCCCACCTCCCATCATTGCAACATATGGCCATGGAATTCCAAAGAAAGACCTCCCTCCTTCTCCCTGGCCATGCAGGTGTCTTTGCTGTTGTCAGTAAAGACAATCTGTGATGGCCAGGAGGAACCACCTTGTAGCTCAATGATCATCCAGCAGCAGCAATGGGGACAGCAAAGGTAAGGTGACAGTCAAGTGGGATCAAACCAGTTTCAGCCCAACTGGGTGGTCTTGATCACTGCTACTGCAGCCACCCCCAGAGGTTACTCTGAACTGGCCTTAGATTTTAGTGCAGGTATAGACGAAGCCTAGGAGAAATAAGTCATCTAAGTAAACACTGAAGGGCATGAATCTGTTTAGTCTTGAAAAACAGACAATTGACACACTAGAATTCTTCAAATAATTGAAGGGATGTTACACAGAAATGGGCTAATGCTTTCTCTGTGCTTCATCTGGCAGAAAGGCTAGATCTCATGGGCTCAGGTTACAGGAGGATAGATTTTGGGTGAACTTCCATAGAAATATGTTAGTGAAGAGAGCAATTTCACCATGGATTCAGTTACCTGAAGTTTCATTCTCTCATAGCAAAGGCTTTGAAGAAGATATTGACTGCTCTATTGGGAATCCACTAATTCTGAATTGTTCATGTGGAGTAACAGGGTTTGAAACTGCATTATATGGTCACTTTAGATACATAAAATGCTGTCAATTCAGTTCCAAGCTGCATTATATGAGAGTGTAGAGAGGGCCAGAATTGAACAAGATGGCCTAGAACAGTGGTTCTCAACCTTTCTAATGCTGCGACCCCTTAATACAGTTCCTCATGTTGTGGTGACCCCCAACCATAACAATATTTTGTTGCTACTTCATAACTGTAATTTTGCTACTGTTATGAATCATAATGTAAATATATGATATGTAGAATGGATTTTTTATTCATTGGACCAAATTTGGCACAAATACCTGATATGCCCACATTTGAATACTGGTGGGGTGGGGCGGATTGATTTTATCATTTGGGAGTTGTAGTTGCCGTGATTTATATTTCACCTACAATCAAGGAGCATTCTGAACTCCACCAATGATGGAATTGAACCAATCTTGGCACAGAACTCCCATGACCAACAGAAAATACTAGAAGGGTTTTGTGAGCATTGACCTTGAGTTTTGAAATTGTAGTTCACCTACATCCAGAGAGCATTGAGGACTCAAACAATGAAGAATCTGGACCAAACCTGGCACAAATACTCAATATGCCCAAATGCGAACAATGGTGGAGTTTGGGGAAAATAGATCTTGACATTTGGGAGTTGTAGTTGTTGGGATTTATAGTTCACATACAATCAAAGAGCCCCTTAAACTCCACCAATGAATTGGGCCAAACTTACCACACAGAAATCCCATGACCAACAGAAAATACTGGAGGGATCTGGGAGGAATTGACAGTGATTTATGGGAGATGTAGTTCACCTACATCTGGAGAGCACTGTGAACCTAAACAACAATGAATCTGGTCCAAATTTGGCACAAATACCTGATACACCAAAATTTGAATACTGGTGAGGTTGGGGGATTGATTTTGTCATTTGGGAGTTCTAGTTGCTGGGATTTGTAGTTAACCTATAATCAAAGAGCAATGTTTTTTTCTGATGGTCTTTGGCGACCCTTGTGACCCCCCCCCCTCCAGGGTACCTACCCCCAGATTAAGAAACGCTGGCCTAGAAGGACCTGCTCAAACCTTGTGTTTCTGTAAAATCAAACTACTGTCATACTAGGATGAAACTTATTCATATTGTCCCTATTTTTTGCTTGAACCTTTTTTTTTTACTCTTTGTCCTTTGTTCCTTATTAATCTTTTTTGCTCCCTATTGACTTGGCTAAGAGTGCATCTGCAATATAGAATTAATGCACTATGACATCACTTTTCCTGCCATGGCTCTATGCTATTGAATCATGGAAGTTTGACAAGGTCTTTAGCCTTCTTTGCCAAACAGTGCTGGTGACTCACCAAAGCACAATTCCCACAATTTCATTACATTGGGCCATTGGTGCCAAACTGCATTAATTCTACAGTGTAGATGCAGTATTAGATATTACATTTTTTATATTTCCCAGGATCCTCCAACTAGTAGTTTTTTCAAGCATAGTTTTCAACTGCAGGAACTCTTCCACCTGGCATGCGATCACTATTTGTGTCACAATGGGATCTGCTGCTCTTCAGCGCACTACCTCTGCTCAGACACTTTGCTCTCCACCTCCCTATAAAGCCCAAATAGATCTTAGTGGTTATTGCATACATTTGGCTTCATTTTTTTGAAAAACTTTTTCCAGCGTAGTGACAACACTAACAAGATGAAATGGTCATCAGAACTTTTACATCTTCCAAGTAGAAGTAGGAATGGTACAGTCCTCTAGGTATGGGTGGACTGCAACTGCTAGCCAGCAAAGCCAGCTGCAAAAAACATCTGATGAACTGCAAAATTTAAAGTTTGTATAGCACAGAGAACTTAGGCAATCTGGTTTTGCTGAAATTCATTATTCCAGATGAATGTTTAATAAGATAGTCACCTTTGCACCCTCCTCACTCATTACCAAACTCCTGATCCAAAAATCTGAGCCAAAAGAGGTTCTTGGTCCATGAAATCCTTGTCATTTTCATTAAATATTAGTAAAATATAGTTCATATGATTTTTCTTGTCACATGCAATATAAAGACAGTAGCATGAATTACACCAGCCACTCTTATTTCTATTCTTTTTGCTCTGGATCTGTTAAAATGAAAAGGAAGCTTAACATAGTGATATTCTTTAACTTGTGACTAAATTCCTCTATTCCTTCCAACTATTTTGCAAATTCTGATGGCAAATGAAGATAGGTGTTCTTTTCTGTTATCATTTTCTCTAGGTCTCTTTACCATCTATTCCAACAATAAAGCATGCTTACAGATATCTGGAAAGACTTAAACATTCTTAAATGTCTAATTAGAATGCCTCACATGGTTGGGAATATTGGAAGAACATTATTTGTTAATTGGTGTTGATGAAAACAACAGAACAAGCATAATAATTAGCATATGCCCTTGAACAGTAGGCCATTTAGCACACTTTACTGATTTAAACCTTTACATTCCACCTTGCTATATTGGTTCACTGGAGTGTTTTGTAGTTTCCTCATCAGTGAACATGTGAAAAACTCTATACTGAAAAGCATTGGCTGTGCATGATTCAGACATCACATTGAGCCATGATTTAATCCTAGGTGAATAATCGTGAAACAAATTACTGGCACATACACTCCCTTGACATATTTCCTTCTCTTTTGCCATTATGTTTGGCCTGGAAACAAGACATAAATTAGGAAGCAACTAATTAAGTTGAGCAGATGAGTGGGTGGGGGAGAACACAAGCCAGAGGCTCATTCCAGACTCAGTCACATAGTGCAAAATGTTGCTTTCACGTGCTGTCTGTCTGAACCAAGCCATTGAGTTTGATGCTGCATGAGCTGATCTGACATTTTGCCAACAAAGTTGCTATCTGGTGTTTGCAAAGTGATGTCGAGTAATGTACATAATGTATGGCAAATGTCTGAAAAGTGATGCTCTTCAAAAGGTTTGGCTATCCAGATTATGTAATGGCATTTCAAAAAGAGATATCCCTTTTAATGACTTCCATGAAAGATTGAACTCATAACCAGGATCCTATATCAAAGCGACATAGCCATGATGTTTTAGGAAAGTTCCATCTCATACACTTGTTCTGAAATCCACCTTAAAGGCCAGTTGGCCAACCCTATCAAGAGAGTTCTGTGAGACTAGGCTCCAGGCCCTGCAAGTTCACCACCTGAACAACAGTATAATATAGAGTTACTATAAGAACCCACAACTTTTGCTCTTCATGCTGTCGTTTTCGAATGAGAGAGTTGGTCATGCCATCCTGCAGCACCCTGCTCACTAGCACCACAGAAATCAATAACTCCAAGCTATAATAATAATTTTATTTCTTACCCACCTCTCCTCACGGCTCAAGGTGTGTTATAGCATTGCTAAAACACATAATCAAAACACATAATCATTTAAAAACACTCCATAGAATCACATATTAAAACATATTTCCATACAATACATATTAAAATACACAAAACAAAAGTTAGACATAGAGTGGACGTTTAAGGTTCATCATTAAAACTATCTGGGTAGGCCTGCTGGAAGAGATAGGTCTTTACTTGTGTCTTAAATTCGGACAGCTGATATAGTTGATAAAAGTTGGCTGTTTTATAGCATAGGTTTCAAAAACATTTGCAGTTGCAGTGATGGCACCACAATCACATATGTGAATGTAAAACACTTAGAAGTTGTAAACCAACTTTAGACATCATAACTGCCTAACAAGATGACAGCCCATATTTCTGCTATTTTGTGTATAGTAGTCACATCCTTTTAATAGCAGAACCTAAGCTAAATCTAAAATTGCGCATATGTGGACTACATCTTAATATGGATTACAAATATTACATTTTTATTCATTTATTTTTATATAGCTAGTACTCATTACCACCTGTGAGCAATCTCCATTGTAGCAGGCAGAAGCAGAGTCCCTATGGCAGTTCTCCTTGCACGAGAAATTGTTTGCACAAGAGAGGTGGGCTGGAATAACAATCAGCTGCTTCCTGATCAAAAGGAGAACAGATCCTTGTAGATTGCAGCACAGTTGCTGTTGGGTAAATAGGGACTGGAGAATTCTCACAGTCCCTATGTATTGTGTAAACTTGGAAAAAAATTGGGATCATGAATATGTGAATATGAACCAGTTACAAATGCATAACTCATTTGTGACTGCTGTAGTGAATTCTGGCCACAGTTGTTTCATTGCATTAATTATCTAAACAAATAAATGCAAATGTCTGCAGTTATATTGTCATGCCAATAGATAGAATGACAGTGGGCTCTCTAGCGAAGTAATTACTAGATACTGTCCTGCTATTAAAAGTTATTATTTTCTGTTTGGCTGCATATTTGCTGATGTCCAAAATATCAATAGAAATGGAGAATAATGTGAAAGTATATATTCTCAGTACATGGTATGTTGCTTAAAGGAAAGGAAAGGAAGGAAGGAAGAACCCATGCTGCAGAAGTGAATGTTTATGCATCCTCTAAAGAAAAAAGAAAATATTTAGGATATTCAAGTATGACAACTTTTATTGAAGAAACACTGCTTTATGTACAAGATATAGCTTCTTCGTGATAGTCTGGATTTTGGAGGATTTTTAGACATGTCGTTTAACCCTAGAAAAAACAATCTGGCCACAAACGTTTGTGAAACCACTGTTGGGGTGACGTAATCACTTTTCTGAGTTATATTGGTTTACATATGATAGTGATATGAAAGGCATGACTGCATTGTTGCTTAGAAGTTGAAACAGCTAGATGCATACATACACAGAAAAACTGCATTTTGAAGAAAAACAATGCAGTGTCATGAGGCTTTGTGTTGAACCAGTGGCTTGCAAAATAAGGAGCAAGGATCTTAGCACCACTGTGAAGTTATAGGTTTTCCATTTCCCCACAATTTGAAGTACGTTTATGATGCTGCTGCACTTCTTCTTTCTAGATGTTCCCCTAGATTAGCCTCGTGAAACATACCTCTCTGCCAGCAAACTTCCTTCTCCTTCCCCTTCCCCCTTTTTTAAATAAAACTGACATTTTCCATGCTGGAACATGCCCCTACAGCTAATTACTGGCTGGGGAAGATTGAGGGTGGTTGCAGGAGAAGAAAGAAGATTATATTCCTCTGGATCTCCTGTGAATGCACATGTACTTGCGAGAAATCCACGAGGAAAACCTTTTCTTCTGGCTGTAGACATGCAGCTGGACACTTCCTAAGTGATGATGATGATGATGATGATGATGATTATATTTATTTATACCCTGCTTTATCTCAAAGCAGCTTGACATAAAAGCATTAATATACAATTTAAAATATACAACAATGCAAACATTAAAATAGAATTATACACAAGCAGCATTTTTAAAAAATCCCAGCTAAAATCCATCAAAACACTTAAAAACCACAGCAAGTGATCCTGCCTTTCTACAACTTCTCCAGTATGAAAAAGGTCAGTTGGCCTGCATGGAAGGCATTGTGAACAGAGATATTGCATTTTTTCTGCAATGTTTTAAAAAGACCTCATGGGAGATTATGTCACCAACTGTATTCCAGACATACTGTCAAGTTTCAGTTGCTTAACATGTGAAGTTTTGTTGTCACAAACAAAAGGAGTCTCAACAAAGCTGTTGCATCTGACCTGATTCCCTTTTTTTAGCAGACAAGTTAAACTGACACATATTTTTTTAAAAACCTCCTATGAACATGTATTTTCTTTCACTTTGTGATTGGGCATTACAAATACCAGGTGCTGTAGGCTATATTTCATTGAAGGTAACTGATAAGCTCCACTGAGTTTAGTAAGGTTTTTTGGTATTGTCATGTACCTTAAATTGCTTTCTGTGTTATGGCAACTTAAAAATGAGCCTATCACAAGGTTTTCTTGGTGAGATTTATGAAGATTTATGAGATTCAGAAGGGGTCTGCCATGTCCTTACCCTATGCCAAGAGAGTGTAAATACTACAAAGAAATCAGATTCTCTAAATAGAATACTTGGCTGGTATATTGCCAATGAATACCAGGTGCTATATTTCAGCAGGAATTGACAAAATCTCATTTCCTAAGAAAACTCTATGAAGCTAAGACAAGCATTCTGATGCCACATATATATTATGGAATACCCTTGACTCTGCAGCCATAAAAACTCCAGTGGACATGAGATTTTGTTATATATTGAATACATTGGAATTTTCATGGGTTATAAAAATGCACCTGATTAAAGTGCTCAGTGTTTGTTTTGTTGTTGTTGCTGCTGTTGTTGTTGTTTTAATGATCCCTAGATTGAGAATTATAAAGATTAGCTTGTCATAAAACTCCCTGTTTGCTAATTGTTCAGGAAATAGGTCACATTTTATGAGCTAATCCAAGACAAATGGGGACAGTTCATATATCAGTACTGTTGCATTTATGTGCCTGTCTATTCCATTGATAGACATATGATGAACCTGTTTCATATTTACTTGAACAGGCCTCACTTCTGCCTAAAGAGAGGAGTATTCTATACAATCATGGTTCACTTGCAGCTGTACAGGTTGCTGCTTGCAATATTTCATTTAAAACATACTCATTGGATTTAGATGTTTAAGGAGTAGCTTTTATTTATTTAATGGGCGGCTTTAGTCAAAATAATTTGTGTTAACTGTTCAACTATAATTACATGATACACATCTAAATCTCACCTATTTGTCTCTTTGTACATGTTTAATAAGAAGGTTTAGGATGTGTTGTAGCAGTGTTTCGAGTACTGTAGGTGTATTTTACAGCATAATCTCTTTTGCAGCTTCCAATCAAAGGGAGTTCACATACACTGAAAAGTTTGATGGGTCTCTAATGTGGTCCCCATACTTGATACTGCACAGCTTCCTTGTCCCATCCTTGATTTCCCCACGGGTGTCTGCAGGAAACATCAGGATAGGGACCATAGCTCAGTGATAGACTATACATATAGCCAATCATCAGTGTCTCTGTATTGTAATAAAAAAAGAATCCTGTAAACTTAGAAGAACAGTTGGACTCAACAGGAATGTCTAGAATATGAACTAAGGATTGGGTTCAGTTTAAGATAGCTTCCTATGTTCTTATTAAAAGACTTTCACTTGTCCTTGAACTCTGATCACTTGGGATTCTGTGGATGTAGAAGCTTATGTGCATGGACTTTGTTGTCTCACATATTCATGTCTGCCAAGCAGATATTGGAGAATGGGATGCACAGTGTAGGCTCTCACACAAAACTTTTTATTGTATGGGATGCCTTTATGCAATGAAGAGTAATTACTGTGGATTTATGTTGTCAGAATCATATCACAGTTTCAGAAAATTAGATTTAGCTTGGTTTGGTTGTCAAAAGAAAAAGTTTGCTGCTTCAATACAGAAATTCTTCCTTTGGGTAAAGACCACAATAACTAATACAGACAATCCCCTAGTGACAAACATCTGGCTTACAAATGACTCATAGTTAAGAACGGGAGAGGAGACAACAGGAAGTGAGATAAATCTACCTTTTGGAAAGAAAATTCACTCCTGGAAGGGTTATCCTGGAGAAAAGGTCTCTCCACTGAAGCTTTGTTTCCAATCCTTGTTTCCATAAAAAGCCAAATGTTTCAAAATCCAATTATCATAGGGACAGAAAATGAGGTGAAATCTTCTTTTTTTTTAAATTAGTTTTTATTGAAACAAAACAGTACAATAAAATCGAAGGTAAAAGGGGGGGGGAATAGAAAAAGGAAATGAAAAGGAAAAAAAAGAAAAGAAAAAAAACGGGGGGAGAGGGGAAGGGGGGAAAGTCCAGGAAAAATAGGAAAAAGGGATTGCACTTCCATTCTTCTTCTTTGCAATTCAACTGGAAAAGATTCAACAGATCCAATCTATTGTTTGTTGCTTAGTTGTTACTTCTATTCCGTCCTTCCCCTTCATTCTCCTTCGATCCGGTGCTTTCTAACTTTGTCCTTTTCTTTCTACCTACTGTTAAACTTCTATCCTTTCTTTCTTTTTATTATTTTATTTTTTCATATATTCTATAACCGGTCTCCAGTCTATATTCTTTATATATCTTCCAGTATTTCTTTTCAGTAAAGTCTGTCCATATCTATAATTTCAGTTAGTTTTTCAAGCCACTCCTCTTTTGTCGATGTTAATCCTTGTTTCCATAATTTGGCATAAGCCATTCTTGCTGCCGTTGTCATAAAAAAGAGTAGGATGTCTTTGTTTCTATCCAATTGCTCTATTTCATTGGTCATGCTTAATAAAAAATACTCGGGTTTCAATGGCAGTTTAATTTTGTGAAATCTTCTAAACAGAGGCACAGACAACAAAACAAACACCACATGTGTGTTAACCCTTCCCTATGCTATCCAAAGTTTCATATAGATAGATAGATAGATAGATAGATAGATAGATAGATAGATAGATAGATAGATAGATAGATAGGGGGGGGCACTGGAGTTACACTTAAAATGTACCTGTTCTGACTTGCATATAAATTCAACTTAAACCAACAGAACCTATCTTGTCCATAACTTGGGGACTACCTGTACTGTGCTAACAGTGAATTAAAAAGAAATTCCAGGCATACCACAATACGTATCCATGGATATTTATTGAAATTATTACAAATTATACATTACAAGATATATTGCAAACTGATTCTGTCATCTAAACACTGAAACATGAACACTCAAAAGAAAAAGTGATCCTTAAGTGTCTACAAACACATCACTTCTGATATTAATTGCTAGTCAGCCATTCAAACACAAACCAGGGATGCTGCTGCTTAGTTTCAATGATTAGACAAGATCCGATGCCTTTAGCGTATTTACCTGAAGCATATTGTCTGACTCCCCTCTTGTATGTCAGCTTCAAAACAGAGGAATAATAAAGAATGGCCCTGTCAAAAAGATCAATGCAGTGGGGAGATTCCTCATTCTTACCCACTTGGGTTACACATTGCATTGTTCCATTGTCTAAACCTGCAGAACCCACCTACATGACAATGAAGGGATTATTGCACAAGGGTACTATACACCAAGAAAATGTGAGGCCACCCTAAATGCACACATTTTCAGTTCTGAGACTCCAAACTGTCATACCTCCTCACTTGCTCTTTCTCTTTCTTCCTTGGACCATGCTAACCCTTCCGTTTCCCAGTAAGAAAGATTTCCTCTTCCCAATTTTCTTCTGTGCTTTTCTTGAGCACTGAGCAAGCTGAGTAGGAAAATGGGGGAAATCACTGTAGAGGTTAAGTCAACCAGTACATTCGGCTGTCTGAGAATTATGTATAGCCACAGCAACAGCAGAAGTGAAGCTATGAAGCCTGGCTCTGGTGAAGCTTGGACTTGCTCCTCTTAATGCCTTGATGACACCCCAGCAATGGTTTTACCCAGTGGGATCCACACTTCCCACACACCCCCTACTGACACCAATGTATCAATGGTCAATATGCCATTGTTTTTTCCCTTTTTAGGTTTTAGTTCATATGTTGTCTGACATGACGGCTTTGTTCTAGACCTATATAACCATTTATCAATTCAAGGCCAAATGTTCAAGACTTGATGTCTATCTTGATTCTGCTTTTCTCTGTAACTTATTTTTATCATTTAAAATGATATTCTAAAACTCTTTGTGTGTACATATTTTGAAGGATAGTATTAGTATAATACCTACATTGGCTCATTTTATATCCGTTTAAAAATGAAGTCAATTCAATCTATTCTTATTTCCAAATGCAATAGGTACAGCAAAATGAAGAAACCTGAGAAGATGTTGAAGCAACCCAATTGGGGGGCACTGTCCATGGTGCTGATTCTCTCTCTGGGGCTTCCAGAAGTCTCCCGTGCATGTCCTCGTCCATGTGCCTGCTATGTTCCCACTGAAGTTCACTGCACATTTCGGTCCTTATCAGCTGTGCCAACAAGCATTTCTAAGCATGTGGAACGAATCAATCTAGGGTTTGTATTGCAGTTTTACAGTGGTATTTTGTATTCTTTGAGCATAATATTTATTATTCATATATTGTCTAGTTGTAGCACTGTGCAAAACCATTCAAGCAGGATTATAATTTGATACCATTGCTGTATGGATCAAAAGTCATACATGAAAGAGGAACATAAATGAAACACACCTTTTTAAAAAATAACCCTCTTGTGGTCTACATCTATTTGGCACTTTCGGAAGACTGTGAAATGCCTCCAGATTCCATTCATTTTTATTCAGCATATCATTAACATAGCATGTCAATAGTAAATCTAACAGACATTTGCTTCTTGCCTTCACACTCTCTTCTATCTGCAGTTTAGACATTTAATTTCCATCTCATCTTAGAATCACAGAGTTGAAAGGAACTTTAAGGGCCAACAAGGTCAACCTCCTGTCATGGAGGAATACATAAAGGAACATACATAAAGATACAAGGATCTTTTCCCCAAAATGTAACCATAAGTGATATACTTTCAGAGATTCCTTTCTTATAGAAGTCTATTGAATTTGCTTCTCTGATTTAGTTATTATGTCATTCATCTTTCTTCTGACATTCTTTAAAAAGGGGTTTGTCTATCTAATCAGAGCAACCAGTTTTCATGTAAACTGTCATTCCCATTGGTCAGAGTAATCTCAAAGTGTACAATCCATACTCACATTAGGGAAATAAATCTTAATAAATTTAATTCTCACAGTGAAGAACAGATAATGATCTCCTGTTAGTGTGTTATGATGGTGTAGGTTAGAGTTATGCTATCATAATTCACTTTTATCATATCTATGTAAGCTAGAATTTTGTTAAATTCAATTAATTAATCTGGAAAAAATGACAGGCAATTGTATGCCAACAGTTAAATGACTAACTATGTATTGTTATAGTCTGGAATCCTGTGGATTAGTCCCAACTAAATTAAACCCACTCAGTGAATTATTGAATTATAAGTCCACACATAGATACATTTCATTAATATTATGGATCTATTGAGGTAAGACTAGCAACAAAATGCAGGCCTACCTGTGTAGACCTAGCACTAAAACTAGTGGCAGTGGATTTCTGCTTCCAGAAATAGCTTGGCTTGTATCAATTTGAAAATATCCTCTGCAAACTTTTATTGATTTATCATTACATTTTATTAGAATACTTGCAGGTTTACTGATTTGTCAGTTTCCATCACATAATAGTTTGGATTTCTGCCACTGAATTATAAACCAATCAGTTCAAGAACTTGGAGAAAGGAGAAGCCTGTTCTAATTGATATTTCCATGGAATTAAGTTCCAGCTAAATTGCATATGTTATATTTTATTTTAATTTAATTTATGGTAAAAGAAACATTAAATTAACTTTAGGACCCATATATGAAAAGCCAGCTTGTTAAAATGCTTCATTAACTTGGTCAGCTTGCAGGTATGATTTAAGAACAGGGCAGTTACCTGATAGTTTCTCTCAACACAGAATGATGATTCATTCCATATTACATTTAAATGTGTTTTCTTTTCAGGTTTAACAGTATCCAGGCTATATCTGAAAATTCATTTTCAGGACTTGCAAAATTGGAATTGCTCATGCTTCATGGAAACGACATCCAAAATATACCTAATGGTGCCTTAAAAGATCTGACATCATTACAGGTAAAGCCACTGTGTGTGTGTATGTGTGTGTGTGTGTATGTGTGTGTGTGTGTGTACAAAATTGGTAATAAGCGTGCATGCTTGGATTCTTGCATGGTCCCTGAGCTCTGTCTGAACAGAGGTTGATCAATTCCTTTCATGCTGGGGAAACTCATACAGATAGATGAGCAGAAAAGAATACAACACTGAAGATAAGCTCACACATGTAAATAACAGAGGCCTCTAATTTTAAAATAAATGTATTGATACTTTAAAAAATGTGCAGTAGAGCAGTTATTTTTATCCCTTAAGCCTCCAGAAGATCTCACATCAGTTGAATATTGCAGTTCTTTATTATCAGTCACCTTCTATTTTTGTTTGTTTCAACCCAGATGAAGTTAGCTATATTTTCAACAGCCTCATGAGAATCAGTATCCAAAACAAAGTCCCACTGATTTCAGAAGCACTAAAGAGTAACTTAGTTTTCATACTTTGGGGACAGTGTATTGTGTTACATGTTCTATTCAGTAGTACTGAATTCCTGATAATAGCACTGACCTAGTCATTTCTCTGTCACTTTAGGTCTTCAAGATAAGTTACAACAAGCTGCAAGTTGTAACTGGTCAGACTCTCCAAGGGCTTTCCAGTATAATGAGATTGCACATGGACCACAACCGCATAGAATTCATCCACCCAAATGCTTTTAATGGATTAACCTCCCTTCGACTTCTCCATTTGGAAGGAAACTTGCTTCAGCAAATTCATCCCAACACATTTTCTACTTTTTTGGTCCTTGATTACTTCAGGCTATCAACAATAAAGCATCTCTACTTGTCTGAAAATGCCCTCAGAACACTGCCTAAGAGCATTTTCCAAAAATTGCCACTTCTAGAGAATCTCTACCTTCATGGGAACCCCTGGTCTTGTGACTGTAGGTTGAAATGGCTTCTTGACTGGAATGAGAACTCTACAGGTAAGAGAAAGTCATTCTTTTTTATCCCCCTCTTCTGGAGTATGCCAAGATTTTTGGAATTCTTTTTTTACTTTTAATCTGTGTTATTTATTTCTAAAATACAGTTCCCCACAATTCAGTGTACCAGGCAGTGAACAAACAATAACACCCTTAGATTGTTATTGTTGCTTTTGTATGCCTTCAAGCCATTTCTGACTTGTAGTGACTCAGTCTAAAGTGAGATGGGATCATGGGATTTTCTATGCAAAGTTAATTCAGGCACATTTTCATTTGGCTTCCTCTGAGACAAGGAGACTATAACTTGTCCATGATCAACCAGTGGGTTCTCATGGTTAAGAACCTTGACCTCCCACAGTCACAGTTCAATATTGAAATCAATGCTCCATGCGGGGCCCCACTCTCAGTACATGCATATGAAATCAAATCAAGAGTGAGTTAACATAGCGTAACCATGAAATTTACACCCAGACAAATTGGGCCTTAGGAACTCAGTACACTATAGAAAAAAACCTAGAAGCAAGCCAGATGAAATTCATTAGCAGAATCACCTGACTCATACTTGGCGGCAGTTAGCCAGAGTCCTGGTTTTTCAACTTGGCTGAAACAAGACACATTAACAGCTCATTTACTATGTCAACAGGTGATGCAGTCAAAGTCAATGGTAATGCCTCTCTATAAATTCAGACATGCTATGGTGATTGGGTGATAAAGAAAAAAACATTGCAAGCCAACTTCAGACAGAAAGCAACCAAGCAGTCAGTCTACAGGCCCATCTACATCGAGCAGTTTAGTCAGGTGTCATTGTGCTAGGGAGCAGTTCTGGATCCAACACATTCATGCCAAATCCAGAACTATTGTTGTGATGATTAAGGAATGCAGCCACTCTATTGTGGCAGCACCATCTTGCTTCCTCCATGTCACTGACACCACACCTAACTGGCACCAGAGCTCCATACGAGGTTCTGCCTATCACAGGCACCTCTACTGTCATTAGAATGGGGCACCTGTGCAACCAGTGTGAGGAACGGGGCAATCCCCCTCTTTTTTCCTGATCTCATAGGCACCCCATTTTGACATCAGAGTTGCAGCTACCCTGTTTCCCAGAAAATAAAACATCCCCGAAAAATAAGACCTAGTAGAAGTTTTGCTGAATTGCTAAATATAAGGCCTCCCCCGAAAGTAAGACCTAGTAAAGTTTTTGTTTGGAAGCATGCCCAGCGCCTGCCAAACAGAACACCAGAGCACGCAGGATTGGTAAATGTACATGCCAGTTGTACATGGAAATAATGGTAGTAACAAGAAATTCTTGATAGGATTCAGAGTTCGTCTGGTTATGCTGGTTTGTGATGACAACTACTGTACAGTATATAAAAAATGTTCATTTTTTTGTTCAACAATAAATGTGAATTCTTCTTCATCGAAAAATAAGACGTCCCCTGAAAATAAGACCTAGCACATCTTTGGGAGCAAAAAATAATATAAGACACTGTCTTATTTTCGGGGAAACACGGTAGGAGTCACAGCAGTGGCACAACCACAATCCAGCCTATTCAAAACCTTTTGAATTTTAAAAAAAGAATGATAAGCACAAAGACGCAGTTGACTCCAATTGGTTTTTTGTACACACTCTCAAATAAATCTATGAGCTTGCTGTTCAGGGGCCATTTACAGAGGCCACAAACAGTGATGCTGATCTGAAGCTCTTGATTAGTATTGCCATAGTCCACATAACAATATCATATTTCTAGTTCCCATAGTTGCAGAATTAAGTTTTGCAAACCACAGGTCTGTTGCTGTTTCTGATGGATAGAAGTATGTATAGTGAGCCAGTAATTAGTAGAAGCAAAACCTGTCCTCTTTGTTCCATTCTTTTATCTTTAATTAGAATCAGATTTTCAATCATATTCTTTAAAGCAGAATAAATCAGATGTTAGTTGCCTACCTTCTCCAGAACTTGCTAATGAAATTAGTTAGGCATGAGCACTATATATTCAACTAGTTTTTTTTAAATAGTACTGAGTTATATAAGAATGCCTTTTTGTTCTTCCAGGTGTCCTCAAGTGTAAAAAAGACAAAGCCTATGAAGAAGGCCAACTTTGCCCTAAGTGCACTTTCCCAAAACATTTCCAGAAACAAGACATTCAAAATGTAAAAGATATTTCCTGCACAAAGCCCATCATACAATCTCCTCTGAAACAGAGTATCAGCTTCAAGGAAGAAGAGGAAGAAGAAGATGACAATTTTGAGCTTCCTATGGAAGAATTTCAGCTGTCTCCTTGGAACATAACCTTGAACCTAACTGATGAGCATGGAAACTTAGTGAATCTGAACTGTGAAATCAAAAAACCAACAGACTCTACCAAAATCCAGTGGAACCAGATCTCTCCTCGGGAAATTGAGATTAATGCTACAATTTCCCTGGATTTAGAATGCCTCATGAGCCGAGACAATTATGAAAAATTGTGGAAGCTTATTGCTTATTACAGTGAAGTGCCTGTCAAGTTAGAAAGGGAGCATGTGCTGAGCCATGAACCAAAGTTAAGCTATCATTACAAGCAAGGTTCTGATTATGATGCCCTTTACTACACAGGTGTTAAAGGAAGGATCCTTGCTGAGCCTGCCTGGGTGATGCAACCATTGATACACATTCAATTAAACAGACGCCAAAGTACAGGGACAAAAGTGGTGCTCTCCTTTTCTACCAGAGTTTCTCAAACACTTCAGACCCAACAAAACAGACAGCAGAGAAACAGCTGGGTCATGATAGAGCAAGACGAACATACAAGGGTTGCTCAGAGTGTAGTAAAAGGATCTGATGCTCAACTGAGTTGCAATGTCAAAGCATCAGAAAGCCCTTCTATCAAATGGATGCTTCCAGATGGGACTAAACTGAAGGCTCCATTCAAAATGGAAGACAGCAGGTATTCTGTCCTCAGCAGTGGTCAGTTAGTTATCAGATCAGTGACCTATGCTGATTCAGGTATATACCACTGTGTTGCTCAAGTGAGAAATGATGTAGACACAATGTCCTACAGAATTCAGGTACAGCCTCCAGTCATTCAACCAGCTGACTCTGAGACAACAAAAGTAGAAAAACATGTGGGGGATCCCATACTTTTGCCTTGTAGTGCAATTGCAATACCAGATGCATATCTAAGTTGGATACTCCCAGACGGCCATGTTCTTTATGATTTATCAAACTCATCCAATGCATACCTGTTACACAATGGCACACTGTTAATTCCTCACAGCCATATCAAGGACAGTGGCTACTACAGGTGTGTGGCTATTAATCAACGAGGATCAGACCAATTCTCTGTTAAAGTATCAGTAAAAAAAATAGTATCTGATAGATCTCCAAAAAGGGAAAAATTTAAAATGCACCCTGGTTCAAGGATCTCTGTAAAAGCAAGGGAGAAGACCATAGAAGATGCTGAGGGATCAGGTGAAGAATCTGATGAGACTCTAAGCAAAAGAATCCATCTGAAGGATCATGAAGTATCCCTTAAACAAAAAAATGACAATATTTCTCCTGCCCAAATTAAAAAGAATAAAAAAGGAAAACGCAAAATGAAATTATGGAAAGGCATGGACAGGACGGAAGAAATAAATGTTGCAGAGGGCCGTAGGGTATTTGAGTCCAGAAGGAGAATAAATATGGCAAACAAACAGATTAATCCACAACATTGGGCCAATATTTTGGCAAAAGTCCGTGGGAAAAATCTTTCTAGACCAACAGAAGCAGCAGTTCCTTCTTTAAGGACAGCTACAGAGACTCCAATGGTACATCAAACCTCCAAAATTTCTCCTCCTCCAATTGCCAGTCCCCCACTAAACAGTGCTGTAGAAGTAAATGAAGATGAGTCATCTGCAGATATGCCACATTTGAGTGAGGCAGAACTATTTTCAGTCACTTTTTTTCCCAACTTGAATTCTCAGGATAATCATCAAGAACAAACACATTCTCAAACAGCGAGTACCATGTCCTCTGTAGAATATGAACCTTCCAGCACTGCAGAAAATCAGTACAGGTTGGAAACATTTGTCACAAAGGATACTCGGTTCTCTCCAAATGGACAGACCCAGACCTGGGATCACAATGAAGTGAACACAGATCAGGTGGAATCAGCAGAACTGGAAAACATAGATACTTTCACCCAAGAGTCCTCATATGAACAAATAATAACCAGTTTACCTTATATTCAAATCCCTTTGGTAACAATGGACAGTGGACATTCACCAGTGACTCCTTCCCATGGAAATGCCCATTTTTCTGAAGGTTCAGAAACATATTTCCAGCAAAAAAATATAAATGAACTAGATAATGCTGCAATCTCAATGCAGTCTCCAGTTGATATTAATGTTAAAGCTGCCACTCCTTTTCTTACTTCTGCCTCTCCAATGGTAGAGTCTGTTCTTGAAGAGGCGAGTAAAAATTTCTTCAAGCAAGTAAGAATTTCTTCAGACCCATTTGAGGATTCTGAAAGTATAATTCTTGAAAACACAAATACTCAAAAACCAGAATCCACTTTTAATCTAGAAAATACCAAAAAGCAAGAATGGAGATCTACTACTGCTCCTACCAACAAGGTGACTACTGTATCTATGATTACAGAATCTGAAAGAAAAATTACTACTTTTGAGCCACAGGTTATCCAGCAACCCCGAAGGAGAACATATGGAAGAAAGAGATTTAGGCCAAATAGGTTCAGGAGACCAAAGCTTATCCTTCCTACAGCTATTACTGAAAAGGAAATACCAATTATTCAAAAAATATCTAAAACAGAAGCTGCAACTGAAAGTTCATATGGTTCCACTTTTGGAGACCATCAGAAATCTGGCGGTGAAACACAACAAGCAAAAGAATCTTTGGAAGTCAGTTATTCTGTTATTCCTTTACAAAGGCCCACCAAGGCTCAAGACAATGAAATGGCTTCAACTCTTCAACTTTTTACTTCACTACCTAAAACATCTGTAATTCCTTTTAATCGTATCCAGGAATCTGAAGGACACCACGTAGTATCAACACAGGATTCACCAATGACATTTCCTATGAAACAGCTAGATTTATCTCATCACTCAGAGCAGGTGAGTGATGAGATACCTACAGATGATGAATTATTCAAAGTTTTGGAAGGTAATAACGTTAGAGCAAATAATGAAATCACAGAGGCATATAGAACAAGAACTTCAACTCCTATACAGAGTTTTACCAGCTCACTGTCACTCTCTGACTTGAGTCCCTCGATGATTCCAGAATATGCTGAAGAATCTCTTCCTATTGCAGAGGAAGTGCATGTTTCAGAAAGTCCACCAGTGACTGCAGTTGCAACATCTTTGCCTCAGAGAGAAACAACTTCATCTCATTATAGTACTTTGAGTGATCACCTTTTCATACCCACTGAAATAAAAGAAATCATTAATCCTTGGCAAAGCAGAACATCAATATACCCATCTTCAAAGGAAAATACTGCACAGTTTCATGATCATCATGATCAAACTGCTGTATACAGTAGTGAGAAAAATGATTCTCCAGTTTTACCAATTGCATCTGTACCTTTAGCCACTACTTTTCTTCCGATCATCCAGAGAAATCTTACTTTGTTCAATCGTTTTTCTACAAAGAAAAATCACACATCTGGCACGGCAGCACATCCAGACAACAACGGACCCACTGTTGACAATGCTAGAGCAAAATTTAGCTCAAGACAGAATGAACTTTTCACTTTCCATTCTTACCACAACAGAATAACCACACAACAAAAGCAAGGACAATTGAAAGAGCCACATGGTGGCAAATCATACAATAGTCTCAGTCCAAATATTCCTAGACAGCAAATACCTATTTTTAACCAGCCACATGCTTTTGTACCGCCAAAACACATTCCTGTAAGGGGGACCATAAGAGCTCCTTATCTCATGGTACCAAGCCTGTTTCATCATTTTGTGACTCAGCAACCCCCCCTTCACTATACCAACAAACCTGAGATTACAGCATATGCAGCACAAACCACACAGGACAGAAAAAACTCTTCACAGAGAGAGACATTTCCCACTACAACAGCTGCCCCTTTATACAGACCAAAGGTGCATACTCCAAACAGATATGGCAATCAGGGTGAAACCCGATACACCATTCATTCCAGACTTTTTGCCAATAACTATCTCCCTGAAGTCAGAGATAAGTCTGGAAAAACAATAAATCAAGCTGTGCCACAGTTTACCAATCCTAGGATACCATTCCTGATTAACAGAACCAGGGTGTTGCAACACTTAGGAGTAAACTCTAAACCTGTGATGCCAAACATGCGCACCCCATTGAACACCACTGAGAAGAATGTTCTCCCACCCACCAGGACTATAACACAAAGTACCCCTCTAAAAGCCATAGCAATGCCACCACCTCCCATTTCATTGGTTACTGTACCACCAACCACAATAGTCACTCCTATATTCCTGACTCAAAGCACTAGATCTCAGGCAATTTCAAGTGTGCCATCTTCCAGAAACATCCAGCATAATAATCAAAATGTATTGCTTGTGCCTAAAATGGGAGGCGTTCTACCACTGAATACCAGCATCATGCAGTCTTCACAATTCAGGGCACAAGGGCAAAGGCCTAAGATTATAGTCAAAACGTCAAGCAGTTTATCCATCCTTGCTGAATCAGATGCCATTATCCCATGCGATGCTACAGGGGAACCTAAACCAGTAATTTCCTGGACAAAAATCTCAACAGGTAAGGGTTCTGATGCAGACACACCACAACATAAAAGCTATAACTTCCATTTCTCCCTCCACTGCTGCAAAAACAGTGCATTGTATTGAAAATGTATAGGAGTGCTGTGCCTATTTCCTGATTATTTTGGTATGTACTGATTTCTTTTAACTTAATTTTGGGGTTTAACTAGATATATTCTGTCACAGTTCTTCAACAATCTCCAGGGAAAAAGAGCCATGCTTCATACATACACATAGTGTTCTTTGTGCATTGCTCATGCAGAACACGGATGTAGGTCTGGATGACCATTCTCATATGCACTGTGATGCTTACTTAAGCCCTATCAAATGGGTTAGATAACATATCGGCAACCTGACACCTGTATATGTTATAGAATAAAGCTTCCTTAAACCTAGTTGGCATGTAGAAGGGTCAGGAGTTCTTAGGCGATACCTCGTAGTTCGAGGATGATGGTCCTCCATTTCTTGGAAGAAATGTGTGATTTTTTTTAGTGTGTGGAGGTCCCAGCAGCACTGGGGTCCCAGCAGTGGTGTGATTAACACAACGAGAGTGTCTTCTCAGTCTGTTGCAGCCTTCTTCCGCCTTCACAGCCATTGTAACATGTACCATTGAGGTCTTTGGGTCTTCGGATTGTTCTTGGTCTGGATCCTCCCCTGTGGCCACTCCTGGGAGTATGTGACTCCCGTGGTTGTGCCCTCAAGTTCATTGGAACACGCAAACCCCCTCGCCACGTCAAGGTGACAATCCATCGAGCAGGGTCAGGAGTTAATCCTTTCTGGTGTATAACAAGTTAGCTGTGGGATTATTATTACTTTTTAACTTCCCAGGAGTTACAGTGTTTTGAAGGCTACACAAACTACTGACAATTCCAGTGGTGGTGAATGGGACATGGACATTCAGATTTTGTAGTTTTTACTTTTATCAATCAATGCTCACTAAACAAATGAAAACTTTTGCCCGATATATCAATTGGAATAAAAAAGTAGCAAAAAGCAATACATATATTGGCACTTTATTGTCTCACCTGGGTATTTTGTCTATTCTATTATACATATCAAGTAATTGAAAGTAAGAGTATTTTGAATAATACTATAGGTTTAATTGCCATGAAATGCTTACTTTATAGTTACTTGTTAATTTTTCAACAAAGCATGATTTTGTAGACTAAATCAGTGGATTAAGATTAAGGAAGGTGTAGTTTATACCATCTGGAAGATATCAGCTTGCCTACATTGGGACAAGGTGTTTCTTTTGATAAAAATAGGAAGGCACAATTGCCTCCATAGTTACTAAGCATTTTAGATACTATCTAAATTTGGTTTTATATCAGCACATCTTCTAAATAGGAAGGTTTGTGGGTTGTTTAGATGGAGGAAAAATTTAACAACTCATTTTTTTTCTCCCTGTTTGCTGAATCTTGCAGGAGCATTGATGACAGCCAGTACAAGAATACAACGTTTTGAAGTCCTGAAAAATGGTACATTCATTATTCGTAATGTTCAGCTTCAGGACCGTGGACAGTATTTGTGCACTGCTCAGAACCTGCATGGCACTGATAAAATGACTGTCTTGCTGACTGTCTTAGCCTACCAACCCAAAATACTGGGTCCACGTTTCAGAGATGTGACTGTTTATTTTGGAGAAAAAGTGGCCATGGATTGCCAAGCCAGTGGAATCCCAAACCCACACATTTCTTGGATTTTTCCTGATCGGAAAATTTTACAAACTGTGATCACTACAGAGGGAAGAGTGATGCTGTATGAAAACCGAACCTTGTCTCTCAAGGACACTAACTTCTCGGACCGGGGAGTGTACAAGTGCATAGCCAACAATGCTGCAGGAGCTGATAGTATTGCTGTAAGACTTAACATAGCTGCTCTGCCACCTATTATCCAGCAGGACAAAGTCGAAAACATTTCCCTCAGTGTGGGGCAAAACATTAACATTCACTGTAGTGCCAAGGCAGCTCCTTTGCCTGGCATCCGCTGGGTGCTTTATGACGGAACACAGATCCGAACCTCCCAGTTTGTCCATGGAAATCTGTTTGTTTTTCCAAATGGAACACTATACATACGCAACGTTTCACCCAAAGATAGTGGGAGCTATGAATGTATTGCTGCCAATATGGTTGGTGCAGCCAGGAGAACTGTATGGCTACAAGTCAAAAAGCAGTCTATGAATGCTAAGATCACTGGGACCTCTCCTCAGAGAACAGATGTGACATATGGCAGCGCCCTCCGATTGGATTGCAGTGCATCTGGTGATCCCTGGCCACGAATACTCTGGAGACTCCCCTCAAAAAGGATGGTGGATTCTCTACATAGGTAAGAGAGATAAAAATAGAATTTTGATAGTTACTCTTTTGTAATATAGTTTCCATAATCCTCCAGCGCACTTTGCAAATGTCCCAGCTGAAGCAAATAAATTTTCTTAAAGTAATCATACTTCCAAGTTCTGGGAGAAAACAAATCTACTGCTTAATGGCTCACTATGTCTTCATTTTTAAAAAGGATTTTCACTCAACAACTCTACACATTACCATGATCCTTCAAGTCAAACCAAATATCTTTGTTTCATGCTCTATGGTTAGAAAATAATGAGCAGTTTAATAAGTGTGTGTGCATGCCCATGGGTATAATGCATGCAGTTTCAGAATGAAAATTGAATATCAATAGTCATATTTACATTTCCTGTAGCATTTCACCTTCCTTCCATATGGCATTGGATTGGCATATTTAGGCTTTAGTGTTTGACATTCGATTCATGTTTCTTCAAAAGTTAAGTCTCATTGCATTCAGCATGTGGTCCAACAAAGGATGCTATATAATTATAGCTGAATATTACTAGTTTGCTTATTTTTTATTTGCCAAGGAATCTTGAGGTTATTAGTAAGTTTATCAGAAGAATCTCACAGAGATCAATAATTGCAGAAAGTATTCTTAACTGACTTAACTATTGCTGTTTCCCTTCATTTCCAACTTATGGAGACCCTATCACAGGGTTTTCTTGGCAATATTTCTTCAAAGGGAATTTACCTTTGTATTCCTCTGACACACACACACACACACACACAGAGTGACTTACATCACTCTTCATACAGCCATGTTGTTTCAACAAAGCAATTTGGAGGCTTAAGACGCCATGCTAACTATGCATGTGTTGCTTATGAAATGATTATCTATTATGTACTACAATGGAAATCATTCCCTAAAAGCAGAATATTTGAAAACAGGAATGCTGGCACTATATCTCAAGATGAGCCATCATGGTGTAGTGGTTTTGTTGTGGAATTTCATTTGGACACAGGTGAGGAAAGCAGACTGATAGCAGAAGTTGTCTTCAAGATAATTTACTTTTGTCCAATAGCAGGTGACAATGTTAGCTAATGCCCAGAAAATGCATTGCCTCCCTTTGCCTGCAGTGGCTTTCCAATTTATAGAATTTTACACAAGCATGCACATAGAGCTAACTAACAATGGAATTTGCTGATTATTATAATCCTTTTGGACATGCATAATTGCCTTGTAACTTATATAACTCATTACTCACCACATCAGGTGAAGTGTCCATAGTTTATTCCACGTATGCACTATCCTCAGGTGACGTCTTTATAGTTCATCACACATATGCATTATCCAGCAAGCCAAATCGTTATTACATAACCTTATCTTGTGAGCAAAGAGCAAATGTCAGGCAGAACATGTCCTGTCAACACTTTCATGGAAAAAAACAAGATTTTGAGTAAGGGCCATCCACCGTTTTTCCCCGAAAATAAGACATCCCCAAAAAATAAGACCTAGTAGAGTAGAAATGCGAAATATAAGATATCCCGCAAAAATAAGACCTAGGAGGAGGAAGCCACTGTCACCAGAGCCTGTGGTGTGAAAGAGAAGGGAAAGGTGCCTGCCTTACCCTCCTTCTCCTTTGCCTTCCTCGGTGGTGGAAGCAGCTCCCTCCTCCTCCGCCTTCCTCGGTGGGTGGGTGCTGTGCGAAGAAGGGGAGATGGGGCTGAGGCCTGGCATGAGAGAGAAGCCCGACCCACAGTGTTTCTCACCAGGTAGATGCCCCTGCCACTGAGGGGCTCAATGGCGGAGAAAGACCCGACCATCCGGCCCCTTCCCTCCCTCCCCCGCTCCCCGGGAGGCCCTTGTCCTCGCCAGATTTCACCCAAGTCTTCATCCACTCGGCAGGGAGTGCCATCCCTGTTGCCGCTGCCATCTTCCCCCTCTGGTGCTGGAAGCACCCGAATGTACGAGAGGCAGCCAGGCAAGCAAGAAGGGGCCTACCGCACCTTCCTTGACGGAAGGCCCCAGGGACCATCCAGTCCAACCCCCAACTGCCATGCAAGAAAGGCACAGTCAAAGCATCCCAACCCCTACCCTGAGCGGTGGGAGGGAAATAGGGTTTTGGAAGCAAGGAAGGTGAGGAAAAAAGGCTTTTGGTGGTGAATTAGGGGGAGGAGTAGGAAAGGGGAGGGAAATCTTGGGGGGAACTTGGTGGGGGAGAGGGATTAGGAGCAGGGGAGGAAGGGCTCCTTCCAAATTTTGAGAATCTCTGACAAACTGAATAAAGAAAGTATCCTCAGGCCAAACCTTTTTCTGTATGACCAAACCTCCCTGCATTCTTGAGAGAAGGATTTTCCTGTTGATTGCAGGGAACATAGCTATGAATGGAACACTTAAACCATGGGGACTTAAACCTGTATTATGTTAGTTGGATTATTGCCATATTTCCTGAAGCAGGAGTATGAGATCTGTTATATGCATGTGTATACAGTTAGCCAAATGCCAAATGTTTCTATTAAAGTGATTATTTTATTAGTAATATAAATACAATAATTTGTTGTGTTCCGGGGGTTCAAGTGTTCCAAGAGGTTTGGCTTTGATTTCTGTTTATACTAAGGTTTCTTTACATTATACCAGAGCTGGCAATGCTCTTTTAAAACATATATTGCCTTATGTAAAAAATACTCATTTTTATTAATGATGATTAATGTATTTGCTAATATAGATTGAACAATTTGTAAAGGAAAAATAAGTTACTTGTTAAGGGCATTACCTTTTAAAAACAAAGCCAGACTGTTGTATACCGGCAGCCATTTAATGGCCGGCATCCTGTATGTCTCAGCATAGCATGGCAGTGAAGCCTATGGAACTAGACTGCAGATGGCCATTCATTGTCCTCTGGATGGTGCCCCCTGGGCTATAATATACCAGCTCTCTCTAGACCAATGAAGCTCCATAGTCACCCTATATCTGGTAAATGCCAAGGAGAAATGTTTAACTCTCCCTGCAGCCAGGCACAAAAAGAGTAAATCTTCCACTCGGGTCCTCCTGCATGTAATCATTTTGCCTCTGACTTCAAAAACAAAACCAAGCACTCTCCAATCTCTCCTTGATCTTTAATAGGCATGGGATGGCCAGGGAGAGTGGGAAGAGGTTGTAGTCTCTCTACAGAGGGATTGTGGTGTACTATAGACCAAGAATGGTCTATAGTGCAATATTTCCAGGGGAGGCTTTGAATGGTACTAAGGCATACCAAACAAAAATACATATGCACTCTTAGGATCTCATCACATGGAGGTCCTAAAACTGGGGGACAGCAGGGGAATCTGTACTGCCGTGGGGCAAATCCTTTGGGCAATGGGGGAAACTGGTATTAAACGGCCCGCATCACCCACATCACCCTCTTCCCCATCACACGGGAGAAACCGTTACTGCTTGGCTTCCCCCCGAGCTGTCCCCAGCTTAGGTAATGAGAAAATGAATATCCACCCATGTTCTCAGAGCTCTGTCCTACAATGCTGCCATCCTGAAAGCGTCGTAGGACAGGGCAAAAGCACCATGTGATGAGGTCGAAAGAGTGATAGCCAATGTATTCTTTTTAAATACACAAGCCATAGGGAACTATAGTAGCATGACTATGGCAAGATTTTTATCTCTTTGTGGGGGAAAACTGAATGAATTAGGCTTATTAGTTAAATGTATTTTATTTTCCCCCAAAGTAAACAGAACATTTGGAGCTGCCTTCTATCTGATTTGTATTCTGACCACCCTACTTCATATATACTGAAATCTCCATATGGTATGATGTTGCAATGCTGTGAATTCAACATGCTCTAGATCCTGTTGAGCTAGATAACGGCATCAAAGGCTGCCATTAGTGAGGATGGAAAAGCTTGTTGTATGATGGCATCACACCATATGCTTGATTATATTAAAAGCTTTAGAACAAAATTGAATACAGGGATGTCCTTATCTCTGGTAACCCTTTACCTCTCCAGATATCTAAATTTTGAACTGTTAGTGTTTGGCAGGACAGATCCCATAATCATGCTCCTTTCCTGGAATGTTCAAAATGCAGAGTGTTGTCTTGGTGTAAGTATTTGTGCATGTACACATGGGCACACAGACAGAATGTGTTTGTACACAGTATAATGCCAATGTATTAGCATGATCTCCCTATCATGGAATATTTATCTGGTAAAACAGCATTGTGGTTAGCTAGAGAAATCTGAAATGGCTTTAGAAAGAGACAGAAATGAACACATTACACCCACAAGCAAGACAAGACTATTAATACAGGAGTTTCCAGGAGCCTCAAGCACCTTAAAGTCAGTAATACAGCTCTAATTGTTTTTGTTTTTTTCACACAGGGGGCAGGTCTTCTGTCCAACTAATAGACTGCTGCTATCATGTTATTGGTCTAGTGTACATGTGTCAAATGCAAGGCCCGCAGCCCACATTTGGCCCATCATGTCATTTTGCGTGGCCCATGAGGGCAACATAATTCCATTTATCATTTTACATTTACAACCGGTCCTTTGAAGGCAGCCATAAGGCTTATGTGACCCTTGGTGAAAATGAGTTTGACACCCCTGGTCTGTTCAAAGTACTATGACTTTTAGTTCACACTAGTTTGGTTAAAGATCCACCCCATAGTGCCATCACTGAAACCTGATCCTATGAGACAAATATTGTTGGGAGTGTATCACATGGGATCTCACAAAAGGGTCATATTGGATCCTGCAATAAATCCAGTACTTTTGTATAAATATGGACCAGTGTTGCAGCATTTATATTATTTCTCTCATCTTTTGTATCCCTGATGAGCTTTTGCAAAGATCATTGTTCTGCCAAACTGGAGGAGGAAAGTAGAGGATGGGCAGCTGTGCCTCCTTCCCTTTCTGCATCAAATTGCTTTCCAGTGGAAGAAGCTTAAAATATTTTACACTGGCTTTAGTAGAGAATGAAAATTTATTAATTTCATAGTACAGGACTGGGTCACAGCTCCACTGTTAAGTAGAATGAAACAGTGGACAGCCTGCAAATACCAGGAAGTAGCAGCAGTGTGTTAGAGGAGAGTTCTGTGGGACATGAGAGGTTCTCTACAACCCCTAAGGGGATCTTTTGTCTTTAGATACAGAAAGTTATCTTTCTATATCCAAATTCAATTGCCAGTCAAGCTGTTTATTTTTATGTGGATTTGATGGGGACATATTCTCCTTTGATTCAGGCACCAAAATGCCCTGGGCCAGCCTTAGCTTTAGTTCATGGTGGAGAATGTGTGTGAGATAGAAGGTCTCTGGTTCAGTTGATAATATCTCCAGTTTCCTGGAAGCAGAAACAGGGGGGAAAATATTGAAGCCTCAGAGGACTTGTGTCAGCTAGGAATCAAATGCATAGTCAGACCAAATACACAATCACTTCTACATTTGTGTCTGTACTTCATGTAGTATTTGGAGGGGAATATTTGCAGGATGAGGGGCCAAAGTTTTCCTTTATGCATACTCTATGGAACATGCATGTAACATTGGATTCATTCTCCCACATCTGAAAATAATTGGGAGATGAACATACATACAGGATCAACATCCAAGGCAATCATCATTTGCCCAAAAAGGCAGAACAATCTTATATAATGCCATGGGTGTTTATAACAATTTAAAATAGATCATATGTTTTATTGTTGCAAAGGGAGTTATATCAGTTTCCATTAAATACTCTGACTCTATAAACTTCTTAAATTGGTGCACATAAATAGGTCACATACTGTTAATGGATATGGTACATTTGTTTCCTCTCTTAAAATGCCACAGCCCATTATTATGTTACTTTCAGTACAATTCAGTACATGTTTACTCAAAAGTAAGTCTTATTGACTTCTAAGAGTTTTATTTCCAGTTATGAGCATGACAGAATGCAATCTGACTATGGCTAATTTATACAAATATGTTTCATATTTGTATAATATGGACTGCTTATAATGATAGCACTGTTATTCTCTGTTGAATAACATTCAACATTAATAAATGTATGTGTATCTTGTCTTATGGAATGTATTGTCAATATCCTGCTCATCTTATAAACATATCTGTCTATGCTTATAAGACAACATGGTAGTCTTCTATGTGGTATATATATGTAGGAAAAAAAATTCCAGTGTAAATTTCTGTAAATAAAATCTAGAACTTCAGAAGAGCAGTATAAAGTAAACAAAAACATCCTTGGATTAAAGAGAGTTAATTTCAGGAAATAATTTTTGCTTGGAAATGAAAATAATTACTTCTGATTGTTTTCTGGCTCAAAGTATGATTTATGAACATAAACTTACAGCATATGCTTTGTTCTTCTCTTCCCCCCCCCCCCCCACATTAGTTTGGACAGCAGAATCAAGGTATTTGGAAATGGAACTTTGGTTGTCCATTCTATCACCGACAAAGATGCAGGAGACTATTTGTGTGTAGCGCGCAATAAGATTGGTGATGACTATGTGATTCTCAAAGTAAATGTGATGATGAAAGCTGCCAAAATTGAACACAAGAATGAGAATAATCACAAAGTGATCTACGGAGGAGACCTGAAAGTTGACTGTGTGGCTACAGGCCTACCAAACCCTGAGATCTCCTGGAGTCTTCCAGATGGTAGCATGATAAACACCTTCATGCAGTCAGATGACAGTGGAATCCGTACCAAGAGATATGTGGTGTTCAACAACGGGACACTGTACTTCAACGATGTGGGGCTGAGAGAAGAGGGAGACTACACCTGCTATGCTGAGAACCAGATAGGTAAAGATGAGATGAAAGTACGAGTAAAAGTAGTGGCTGAACCTGCCATAATCAAGAATAAAACCTACAGAGTGCTCAACATACCATATGGGGATGTGGTGTCTGTAGGATGTGAAGCCAAAGGGGATCCCACACCAAAAATAATCTGGCTGTCTCCAAGCAACAGGCCTATCCCACTTCTTTCAGATAAATACCAGGTGTACAGAGATGGGACCCTTCTCATACAGAAAGCCCAAAGATCTGATAGTGGCAACTATACATGTGTAGCCCGGAACAGTGCTGGAGAGGATAGGAAAGTTGTCTGGATTCATGTCAATGTTCAGCCTCCCAAAATCAATGGGTATCCCAGCATGATCACTTCAGTGAGAGAAATGGCTCTGAGAGACAGCCGGAAGTTAATTGACTGTAAAGCCGAGGGTATCCCCTCTCCAAGGGTCATGTGGGCTTTCCCAGAAGGGGTCATCTTGCCTGCCCCCTATTATGGGAACAGAATCACTGTTCATCGCAATGGCACACTAGATATCCGTGGTGTGAGGCAGACAGATTCAGTGCAGCTGGTGTGCATTGGTAGGAATGAAGGGGGAGAGGCCAGACTGATTGTCCAGTTTCAGGTTATGGACCATGTGGAGAAGCCTACCTTCAGGGATCCTACCACTGAAAGGATCACTGCTGCAGCAGGTCACAGCATCAACTTGAACTGCTCAGTCCATGGGAACCCTCAACCCAGCACAGCTTGGATCCTTCCAAATGGCACTGAACTGCAGAAGGGCAGCCATTTGCAGAGGTTTTACCACAAGAAGGATGGCATCCTGCACATCAGTGCCCTGTCTGCAACGGATGCTGGGACTTATCGCTGTACTGCGCGAAATCCTGGGGGTTATGTGGAGAGGATGGTCTTCCTCAAAGTTGGGCTGAAACCAGAAATCAGCAATCAGTATAACAACCTGGTGAGCATCATCAATGGAGAGACCCTGCAGCTTCACTGCATCACACAGCCCAGCCAGAGGGCACGCATCACTTGGACTCTGCCCAATGGAATGAAATTAGACAGTCCCCAAGCTCATGGGAGATTTTCCCTGTCAGAAAATGGCTCTCTTACTGTGCGTGAGGCATCTGTCTTCGATCGAGGGACCTACCTATGCAAGGTGGCAACTGAATATGGCTCTTCCCTAATGAACGTTCCAGTGATTGTCATAGCCTATCCACCCCGGATCACAAGTGAGCCAGCCCCTGTCATTTATGCAAGGCCAGGCAATACAGTCAAGCTGAATTGTATGGCCATTGGGATCCCTAAAGCAGAAATAACATGGGAACTCCCAGACAAATCACATCTGACAGCAGGAGCTCAGTCCCGTTTGTATGGAAACAAATTTCTTCACCCTCAAGGTTCATTAATCATACAGCAGGCTACACAAAGAGATGCAGGCTTCTACAAATGCACTGCTAAAAATATACTAGGCAGTGATTCAAAAGCAACCTACATACACATATTCTGAAGTTCAAACAAGTGCCCTTGAATACACACAAATATCTAAAGTTCCCACCAAGTAGGCACTGCTAGGGAAATACAGTTGCCAAATGAAGCCAGTTGTATCATGAAAATGAGCAGTTGTACCAGAAATGAAGGTAAGACATAGTTTATATTCAGGAAATACTATTCAGGTAATAAATCAGAGATGACCTCTGAACTATCACTATCATGCAATTGGTTGTCTTGCCAGTTTTCCTTAGAATCTGAGACTAGAATTTGTGGAGGAAGGCAGGAGCATAGGAGTCCAGCAGTATTTCAGGACAAGTTTGTGTACCTCTAATATTTTCAAATGTTGCCTTTGAATCTGGTATGTGTAAACAAAAAAATCATCTAGCCAAAATTAATGACTGAGAAATGCCCTAAGTGGTCCCTAACAGTGGCAGGATTGTCCACTGTCAGCTTTAAGCCATTCTCTTATGGCTTCACTATATCAATTTGTCCCATCTCATGTGTAATTTATAGAAAGAACCACATCATGACACAATGGCAGCACATAGTGAACTTTTCAGCTCACATTCTGGGTTATTGGGTGCCAAAAATAACTGTGGTAGATCTTAAAATGTGGCTGCACAATGACAAGTCTAGGGAACCTGTGATTTTCAAGATGAAAATTAACCACTAATTTTATTACATCTTCCCATTGGCTAACCTACAAAGTCTGGTGGTCCAAGTTGGAGTCCAAGAAATTCTGAAGGGAAATTGTACTATATGGTTATTTAAGACTGCAATTTTCAGGAAAAGTAGGGCAAATAACAAGTGCTTCTAGCATAAGCCCAGTTCACAAATTTAAATATCAGATTTACACACCTTGTGGTATCTTGAGATGTTGATTGGAGAGAGGGGAAATTAGAATATGCAAATGTATCTTTTTGAAAGCAAATACAGAAAAAGGAATTGGTTAATTTTCCTTGCTTGAGCCAATTTTGGTGGTATTTGCAAGTGTGGGATCTAAAATTCTCAGCCTTCAGATTGTCCACATCCATTCTTTAATGCAACAAGCACCTTCAAATAAACCAAAGTGGTATTAAATCCAACACAAGAGCCGAACTTTGAGAAGTTCATTTTCCCCTGACATGAATTAATATAGTCAAGCCTCCATAGCCAATGATTGCTAATTACTTTTTGTCCATTCTTCTGTTAACTCTCCAAGATCAACTGTTCACTTTACAAATTAAAACAAAAAAAGAAAAGAAAATCCCTGATCTTATTCCAGCACAAGTTAGCAATAATTACTGTAGCAATGCAAATGCCTCACAGCAAGGGAATCCCTGGCGGACTTCAGTTATTCTTTCTGTTATATATGTGTGTGTGTTTTCAGACTATGAGACTGGAAGAATAACAATGACCTGTGTCTCAATGTATAAATTATTGGTCTTTACAAGACTCTGATTTTTACTGTGTTTTATATAACATTAAGATCAGTATATTGTATGTTTTATAATAAAAAGTATTTTCCACAGAGTATTTTTGTCACATTGAGTTTTCTTGATAATAAAACTCATCAATAAAGACAAAATCCTTCAAAAACATCCTGGAAAAACTGCTTTCTGGATTGCAACTTCTAAAAACCCTGACTAGCCATGTTGGCTAGGGGATTCTTAGAAATGTAGTCAGAAAAGTGACTAACAGCCGTCTAAAACTTGAGATTTGATCAAAACCACCAAATACGGTAGATAAAATCCTGGCAGTCAAACTTTGAAAAGGCCTTAAGATTGACTACATTTCAATCTGTCCTATGGATTTCAGCAGGTCTCTTCTGACTACATTTGAGTTTGTAATAGAAATGGGATTTTGAATGCATGAACATGTGTATCGGAAACTCTTAGAACAATACCAAAAGTTGGAGTGCGAGATAATGTTTTGCTTTTCTTTTTTGGGAATTGTTTCCTGTTGGGGTTAACTCACAATTTGCATATTGGACTTATTTCATGTCTTTGCTAATTTAATTTCAAACAATCAGCATGCATTATTTGAGGGCGGGGGGCATATCCTGTCCAAATGCTTCTATGTATCATCAAATGAGGCCAGATGAAATATTTTTGGTTTAGTTCCACTTCTTTGTATTTTTCCCTAGCTGTTTGATAACTACTTCAGGAACATAATGTTTTAAATTTAAAGTGACTTGACATAAAAACCCATTCAAATACATGCTATCTCTCTACAAAACCTTTGAAAAAAATGTCTGACAAATAGAATGGTTATATTAAATAATGCACAATTATGCTTATCTCAGTTTCTGTTCTGAAGATAAAGATCATAGGCAGTTAAAAGTGTGCAGACTATAACAGTTGTCTCTCCATATCCATGGTACATGTATCCCTGGGTGCAATCATTAACAGCTTGAATTAAAAAAAAATTACAGAAAAGTCGTAAGTGACATCATTTTACTATGCCATTGTGTATAATGGGACTTGAGCATCCACAGGATTGGGTATCTTGGAATCAAGGCCAGTGGATACCAAGACTGCACTGTATACTAGCGTCTGTCTCTATGGTAAACAAACAGTTCTACGGTGAGTGTTTTTACTTAAAAAACAAAACAGTGTTAGAACTGCACCTGGAATACTTTCCATGCAAATAAGTGCTTTAACCCAAACCTATGTGAATGGGATGCAGCTTTCCATACATGAAATACATGTTTAGACTTGGGTCCCATCTTCAAGATATCTCATTTTGTACATGGAAGTACCTTTTAAAAAACATTTTTTTTAAATCCAAAACACTTCTGGTTCCAAATATTGTGAATAAGGGATTCTCAACCTCTACAAGACAATAATTAAAACAGAACAAATATGCTGGCCTGAATCATTTTGATAATCACAAGTAAAGTAGATCCTCTGAATCAATAGGCTATGTGTAGGTTTTGTCACCTTTCAACATTATATTTAATGGATCTATCCAACTTTAACAACAGGGCCTAGGGCCCTACACTCTTGGAACACTTAAGATGCCTACATGAAAGAAATTGTTCATAACATTTTTAGTCATTATTAACAATTTCACCTCCCATGTAATGCAATGAGGAATGATGTCTTTTTTAGTCAATCATATTTAATTTGTTACCTGAAATCAGCCTTCAGGTAAATATACGCGTAACTACAATAAATGTGGTACAAATCTTCCTGTTGAGAAGTTTAATGATCTGTCAACACGGTATAAACACAAGGTAGCTCACAAAATATTGAATACATTTAATGTTTGAAATGAATTCTGGTTTTGTTTATGTATCTGAATCAGTACTTTGAAATTCAATAAAACTTCAGAATAGCCTTTAAAAGTGGTCAGAACACTGATTACTTTTCGGGCATGAGTCACACACATAAACTGGTCATTTTCAAATTGTTTACTGGTTCAGACTTTAGTACCACATCTGGGAAAAAGTAACCATCAGTTTCTCTTTCAACTGTATAGCATGAGCACTTAACATATATTTAATCAGTTGTGAACCTAATCAGAGATGCTTCATATCTATAATTAGCTGCAATTTTCAGGATTTCTTCACTCAGTAGATCTTAAACATATTGAAGCATCTAGCTGCAATATATGTCCAGCCCTCTTTTTCCTGGGTGCTGATGCTGTGACCTTTTGTGTTGCTGCTACAACAAGACCTGGATATGCCCCTCTTCATCTTCATGTTCTCTGGCAACTTGGAAACAAACAGCTATGCAGTTTAATAGGTAGGAATTGGCTGATAACATTAGAGATGCTAAAAGATGTAGCTATATAGCTTTACAGGAGGTAGCCACTGTTAATATTAAAGCAGCTTTGGTTCCCCCGAAGTAGCACCTTTTCAGCCTACAGCTTCTTCTACTAGTGCTAAAAGTAAAAACTGTTTTATTTCTGTTTCCTGTTTCTTCCTCACCCCAACATTTGCATTGACACAAATTGCACACTTCAACCCTAACTTACACTTCTCTTCAGGTATTATTCACGATGAATATATGCAGTCATTTTAATTTGAAAGCCACCTTGAGTTCTAATATTGGTGAAAAAGTATATTATAATTAGAATCTGGCATTTATGTTACAGATGTATAACCTAAAGTTAAAAATCCATAACTGTATTCACTAAGACTATTTAGTAACAGTTGCAGCACCATAGCCATGATTGTGAAACACCCTCCCATCCCACAGCCAGCAGCCATTTCAAGCAAACGATATCTTATTCAGGTGCTGACCAGGACACAAAGGATGACATTTCGCTGAGTAGCTCTCTGCAGAAATTCTTTATAACAATCAATTTCTCTACTGACTCTATGTCTGTGTGTGTGTTTGTTTCACTATTTGTAAGCTACTGCATTCTCTGGAACTGTGTTTTTGAGCATCCTTAATATAAAAATAGATTTTTTAAAGGGAAAAACAATTTACATTTGATATAAATGCCATATTTGTATTAGAGTGGTATGAAAAATGTGTTTCATATGATATGAAACATGGTGATATGAAAAATGTGTTTTATAATTAAATGTATCAATCTGGAGAGCAGGAGTCTGAGTTTATTTACTGACATTTCTGCCTGGGATAAAGAGAAGCAGTTAAACACACACTGTTGTCATTAAAACATCAATAGTTTTCAAAATGAGAAACTTATCGAACTGCATTTTCCACAGCTTTTGAAAGACAGAAGGAAACGGGGGCAATATTGATTTTTCTTTTCTTTCATTGACTCGACTCCAAACTTTCAGTACCTTAGTGAATTTTCATAACTGTTCAAGTGGAAAGGAACATTATTCTAGATTCTATAGGCAGGTCATCTCAAAATGCTGAAAATGCAATTGCATTAAAATACCCTGGTGAAATTGACAGCAATAGGAATACTGGTAGCTAGCCAGCATTAGCTTCAAAAGCCAATTCCGCTCTTATGGAAAGCTTTGAGTGCCTTGAGAAATACAGTAAAGTGTACACATATAACAAAGGAACACTTGGCCTCATGAACTTATGTTGGATGTCTTGCTTTTGCATTTCTCATTGTATTTTGATCCACAGAAATTGTTCTCACTGTGTTGAAGATCTGGGGACAATAAAAGGTTAAGGGGAGTAGGAGGAATTTGTCTTTGCTTGCATACTATGCTACCCTTGCACTGGTAAGTGTATAATTGTATGGGTTTGGGAGATGTAAATGATCTCCAAAAGCACTGAAAGGTTGATATGTGACATATATGATCCAAACACTGGGAATCCAAATTGTGATATAATATATGGCTTTTGCCTATGAGGCATTGCAAATATGATAGAATACAATGGTGCATCCATTGGAATTACACACACACATCAGACATTCCATTTTATTCCAGCATGAAAATGTTCATTGCCATAAGAGTAGACATAGATCTCCTGTCCATCAGGTATCAGGCGGATTACTGTAAACATTAATTATTCCCAGTTGTAAGAGAAAACCTTTATTCTCACGTTAGTTTGTTATAAATGGAGACAAGTTGTGTTGGGTTATCTAAGCAATCATGCATGCATTTTCAATGTGGGATGGTTTATGTAGTTAGTTATGTCTGTTGCTTAGTAACCTGACAAGCTGCATTCCAGAGTTGATGACACCATTTAGGGGGTTTTGCATATGAAATGGGAAATGGGAGTATCCTTTCTGGGGACACACAGGAAGTGATGTACAGATGCCTCTTCCTGTCTCTTCCTCTTCGCTCCTGGCCATGCCATGCTGATGTTCCAGTCTGTTAAGAGATATGTAGTTTCCTGAACTGTTTTTCTTTGGAACTAAGATGTTTTTGCCTGTATGACCATCATCATACAAGATTGTGAGTAAACATATTTTTGCTATTTTATTTGATGTCTCTGATGCTTATTTTATGCGCATGACTTTTTAAAGGGAAAGGGAGGCTGGATATTTTGTCTTATTGTTTAATTTCTTTTTACCTCTGCTCACATAAACCCCTAGTCTTCTGCATTTTTACTGCTCTGCACTAATATTTAACCATATTGGAATCATAATCTTAACAGGTTATTAAAATATATTCCTATTAAGTTGGGATTTGCACTTCATACGGTGTTAATATGACACTATTCCCATGTACGTACAATTGCTATATGAGAAATTAATTTCTTGAAATTCTCTAACCAAAAATACTAAAGTAGAGAGACAAAAATATATACTTCTCTACGTTACTAACCATATTTTTGTCTCTCTACTTTAGTATTTTTGGTTAGAGAAGATTCTAGGTGTCATGATGAAAGACAATGTGCAAACAAACAATTACCATCCGGTCAGCCTCACATCGATACCAGGCAAGATTCTGGAAAATTTCATTAAGGAAGTGGTCTGCAAACACTTAGAAACAAATGCAGTCATTGCTAGTAGTCAACACGGATTTACCAAAAACAAGTCATGCCAGACTAATCTGATCTCTTTTTTCGATAGAGTTACGAGTTGGGTCGATAAAGGGAATGCCGTGGATGTAGCGTACCTAGATTTCAGTAAGGCCTTCAACAAAGTCCCTCATGACCTTCTGGCAAACAAACTAGTAAAATGTGAGCTAGACAAAACTACGGTTAGGTGGATCTGTAATTGGCTAAGCAAACGAACCCAAAGGGTGCTCACCAATACTTCGTCTTCATCTTGGAAAGAATTCACGAATGGAGTGCCGCAGGGTTCCGTCCTGGGCCTGGTTCTCTTTAACATCTTTATTAACGACTTAAACGAATGGTTAGAAGGCACGATCATCAAGTTTGCAGATGACACCAAACTAGGAGGGATAGCCAACACTCCAGAAGACAGAAGTAGAATTCAAAACGATCTTGACAGACTAGAGAGATGGGCCGAAACTAACAAAATGAAGTTCAACAGGGACAAATGCAAGATACTTCATTTCGGCAGAAAAAATGGAATGCAAAGATACAGAATGGGGGGCGACTGGCTAGACAGCAGTACATGTGAAAAAGATCCTGGAGTCCTTGTGGACAACAAGTTAAACATGAGCCAGCAATGTGATGCGGCTGCTAAGAAAGCCAATGGGATTCTGGCCTGCATCAATAGGCGTATAGGGAAGTCATGCTCCCCCTCTATTCTGCCTTGGTCAGACCACACCGGGAATACTGTGTCCAATTCTGGGCACCGCAGTTGAAGGGAGATGTTGACAAGCTGGAATGTGTCCAGAGGAGGGCAACTAAAATTATCAAAGGTCTGGAGAACAAGCCCTATGAGGAGAGGCTTAAAGAACTGGGCATGTTTAGCCTGCAGAAGAGAAGGCTAAGAGGAGACATGATAGCCATGTACAAATATGTGAGGGGAAGTCATAGGGAGGAGGGAGCAAGCTTATTTTCTGCTGCCCTGCAGACTAGGACACGGAACAATGGCTTCAAACTACAGGAAAGGAGATTCCACCTGAACATCAGGAAGAACTTCCTCACTGTGAGGGCTGTTCGGCAGTGGAACTCTCTCCCCCAGACTGTGGTGGAGGCTCCTTCTTTGGAAGCTTTTAAACAGAGGCTGGATGGCCATCTGTCGGGGGTGCTTTGAATAAGATTTCCTGCTTCTTAGCAGGAAGTTGGACTGGATGGCCCATGAGGTCTCTTCCAACTCTACTATTCTATGATTCTATGCTACATGAGCCACAAGTTTGATCCAGTAGGATTTACATGATCTAGCAGGGCTCTTAATAAAAAGGCAGCTTCCTTTATCCCCTTGACTGCAACACCAAAGAGCACAGATTTGCCTGAGATCTGATTAAAGCACCCCAAATAAATCAGTTTTGGGAAAGCCCTTCTGCTTCACCAGCACAGATCATTTGATTTGATTATATGATGTTAACAGTGAGAGTTGTGATAGTGTGTGCCATGTGGTAGAGCTGACAAGAAGAATTACAATCAAAGCATTGGCCCATAGATTAAATTTGTGGTACATCAGTAGCTCTGGAAATATCGTATTCTCTCCTCATGCAGCCTGTAGATATCTCCCATAACTTATATCCTCCCCGTACCATATCAAGGAGCCAAAAGCTACAACAGTCCCCTGGCACATATTCATCTGCTGACAAACACATTTCCCATTGTGTAATACTCTAGAAGTCTGAACTGAAATTTCCACCACTTTGAAAGAAAAAAGGAGCTATATAAATATTAGTCTCGGTTTGGATGACTTGTCCTCAAACAAATGAGATCATAGCCAATCCTGATATATTTCCAAGACAAAAGAAAAATACTGGTTTCTCTTGGGGTCCCTTAAGCTAAGGCCCAGCAGATGCTGTGACCCAAGAATTCAGTGCAAGGACTGTCTTGTTGGTACCTGCTCAAAAGCCCACCGCTATTTGTTTCTTCTTTGTAATGGTGTACCCTTCTGTTTCTTCTTAAATCCCTTACAGGAACACATCATTCTTCTATGTGGGTAAGGGAGGGCAAATACCAGGGCTGCCAAAACCAACAACTAGCCTCCTTACTGTGAGCCACTGACTGTCAAGCTCCCACAGGCTTTGCTGACTTGGGATATTTATACATTATTCTTTCCCTTTGCTTTTAAAGTAATCCGAGCAATAGCCTGGGAATGTTAACCACCAAGATGACAAGACATAACATGCCTGATACTTTGAAAGCATCCAAAGACTTATAACTGGCTTATGACTGCTTAATGGTATAGTCAGATGAGTGGCCAAGTCCCCCATGGATCTAAGTTCAGTGCAATTACCCAGACATAAATTAGCATTGGTATGACAAAATATATAATTGTTGATGTTAATAAATAGGATACCACACCTTGTGAAGGAATTAAATATGGCCAAGGTTCTGATGCAAAGCAAGTTATACATATTGCTAAAGGTGATGATCAGAGCTTGGAAAAGTTTAATATGGGCTTGCCCCAGTGAGCATCAGCACAGGCCACAATGGCTGGGAAATTCCTGGGAACTGTAGTTCAAAGCTCTGATGTAGGACTGTAAATCTTTTTTTCCCCATTTAGTTCTTGAATATCAGGAGAAGAAAAAATGTTATCTTATTTCCCATTAGTTGGGATTACAAAATATATTATATATTTTTAATCATTTTTGGCATTTCAGGACTTTTCTGGAAAAATATTTCAAAGGGATTTTTGAAGAAAAGGCACCTATATATTCATTCAACTCATTCAAAGGGATTATGGAAACCTTATTTTTGTAAATAGTGCAACCATATTATTTTGCTACAAAGAAAAGCCTCCTAAGGAAGAGATAACATTGGTCTGTGTGTTTTTGTTCTTTTTATCACTTTTGGCTACTGGTGCTGGGTCACGTTGCTGCTAAGAAGTTACTCTGCTATACATTTATGGAGAGGGCCTTTTGATAAGAAGCCCACTTGCCCAACACCTTCCAGACACCTCAAATGCCCACTACTATTGGATAGTATGACAATGTAGTAGCATTTGTACAGTTTTCCCTTTCCATTCTCATTTTCCCCCATAAGAATGATGTATTCTATTTAACCACATGAGACACTTTTTTCTGGCATTATTGAGTCTTCTCACCTTGCTTAGAAATAACATTCCTCCCCACATATACATATACACCTCCTGTCACCGCCTATGTAAGTTGGCCAACATAATTTAACACTTCATACTTCTAATGATGTGGACTCTGTTCCAAGAAAGATTATGTTAGAATTCCCTTTTTATCTCTAAATATCTTGGGGTGCTTTCTTGTTTTTGCAGCAATGGAATAAGAAAGCTACTTTTGTGGAATTTGTCACTCTATAAATGTTATTGTTACCGGTTTTGTTTTTCCTTCTAACTTTGCTATATGATCAGTGTACTACCATCTCCTTTCTATTTGCTACCATTAACTATATCATACACCAGTTTCCTGGAACTTCCATCCTTACCAACTACAGTTACTACACAGGATGGGACAATTCTATTGCAATATATGTGAAGGTTGCTAGGTTGGGAAAGGCTGTCATAGACTGTGCAAACTCAAAGCAACATTGTACTTTTGGAAAATGTGGTAGGAGGCTTTAAGAGGCTTTCCAGTTTTATAACTGTGCAAGTCTTGGTGGCAGTTGCACCACTGCAGAAATTCTGTATTGCACACCACTGGCATTTTGCAACTTGCTGTTGGCTCAGTAGGGGATCACTTTCCATAACACTTTCTTTTCTGGTTCCTTTTTTCCTGCATTATTTTTGCTCTGAACATTAAATATGGTCTAAGATTGTGTTTTCTAACTTTCATTAATATTTTATCAAGACTTCACTGTAGTTATAATAATCTGTTACATAAAATGCCTCCTGAATACATCTTAGGAGAAGGAGAAGCATTTTAGCAAATTTCCCAGCACTCTGTAATCTCATGAGACCAGTTATATCATGTCATTTGGGAGTCTCAGAAGAACATAAGATGATTTTTTAAGCAGGCTATATATTGGCCCCCGGTGGCACAGTGGGTTAAACCGCTGAACTGCGGAACTTGCTGACCGATTATAAAGAAATGGACTATAAAGAAGTGGGACTATAAAGAAATGGACTCCGGTGATGGGGAGCACAACGGGTAGAACACTGGGGAAAAGAATTAACTATGAATTGTAAAGATTTTTCTTTCTTTTGTAACAGAATGAATAGAAATGTAATAAAAATTTATTAAGAAAACAATGAACTTGCTGACCGAAAGGTCAACAGTTCGAATCCGAGGAGTGGGGTGAGCGCCTGCTGTTTTTTTTTTTTTTTAATTTTAAATTTTATTACATTCCAACAATTAACAAAATTTTAGCGATGCATGTCTTATTTCAATATACATAATACCAAAAGTAACTAATGCTTAAATGACATTTTAAACGATCCTTTGGAATGTAACTGATTATACAGTACCCTTCAATTGTCACAATTTGTCAGAAGCAGTTCTCATTAATCCTCTATCATCCCAATTTTTTAAGATATAGTCATCCCTTCAAATCTACTGAGCATCCATTGTATCATATTAAGCTTGCTGACCCAGACAAAATATTCATATCTTTCATATAGATAAAAAGAGGACTCCACAAAAAAAGAAAACAAGGCTTCATTTTAAGGTAGGCACAACTTATGCCTGCTTTTAATTACAGGACACTTGGTGCCAGAGCAAGAGTCCAGCTCGTAGTAACAGCAAATGGGAAACATATGAATCATTCACTATATTTGGCATTGCTTTAGAAATTGCACTACTGTAGCTGGCAGAGCTTCATGTATGTAATAATAAAAATCAACACTGCAATTGTCAGAATACAGAAAATAACACAAAAAGCAAGCCTGATAACTCTGGCAATTTTACATGTTACTCTCAAAATGTTTTCACTTTATCCTTGAATATTGCTAATACAAGATAGCAAGCAAGCTGAAACTGATTTTTTTAGAAACTGTAAGGTACAACTTTTAAATGCAGAAAACGCATTCATCCACTTAAGCACCATTTAAAAGCAACTGACTAACTTCTTTAGAACAGGGGTGGGCAATTTTGGCTGGTTCAAGAGTTTCCTTTTTCCATGGGATCTTTTGGGGGCCTTTAGATAACCAAGTATTTCACTTTAAAAAAAAAGTTTTGAAAAATAACATTTTTTATGCAAAATATTCAGTGGGTATTGAAATTCTGTCTAAAAGCTACTTCTGTTCATAGCTAACCTTTATTTATTTATTTATTTATTTATTTATCACTATTAGGATTTTAGGGTCAAAATTCCCTACAAGAATCAGACTTTTTCTGATCTTAGAAGCTATGCAGGGGCAGCTCTGATTAGTACCTGGTATCCAGTGTTATAGGCTATATTTCAGAGGAAGGAACTGGCCAAACCATTTCTGAGTACTTAGCTACACAAGTTTATTTAACAATACTCATTGTACAGTCATTGCTAGCTTTCGCCATAATGTCCTGCAATTTCAGGTGCTTATTGTAGGGTAAAATAAGTGAATCCAGATTGTTCTCTCTCACACACACACTTTACTCTCTGGTAGTGCTGGCACCTCTGATGGTGTCAGGCATGGGGTACCTACCTGCAGCATTCAGGATCTCTCATGGAGATCTCTGGCTGTCTGGTAGTAGCAATGGCAACACAAATGGGAAAAAGTTGGTCCAGCAAAGCCAATGCAGTCTCAGCCCAAGTAGTCCATCTGGACTCTGCCCATCACAATCACAGTTTGAAGAGAGCGTGTATGGCTCCCTTCAGGACCTATATGAAGCATTTCTGCTCTGGACTGAGCCCAGATTAGGTAACCCAGCATTTCTTGTTTAATAAAACCTTGTGAAATTCCTTTGGTCACCCAAAGTTGACAGGTGACTTGAAGGCATATACTCTCGCACACATTCAGAGTTTAAACTTATTGCAGTCAAGGAAAAAGATTGCAACTTCCCAATTCATCTAGTTAGCATGGTCTTGGGAGATTCTAGAAATTATACTCCATGATAGTAACTTTTGCAAAGTCTGCTATTGTCTCTATTCACTCTACTGGGTATGCTATCTCCCAATGAGTCTTTCAGATAAACCCTGTTAATTTACCAATATATTTTCTTTCAGTTCACTCTGTTGCTCTCATCGGAAGCAGGGATTGACACTAGATGAGCTACCCCCAAGCTGAGCTCTCCCTGTGATCCTTAAAGCATATATTCTGAAGTTTATATTGCCCAGCTTCCTGTGAACTCACTGTCCTGAAAGAACAGCCCTGCTGTCAGCGATTTTGAAGTAGATGTTATTTTACTCACTCTGAATTCTTTGTGTCCATTATCTATTTATTCTCATCTGAAAGCTTCATTAGAGCCCCTCTTTGAAATTTGTTTGGATTTCTCTTACTGTGACTCCCTGGAACTTGCTTCTCTTTAGGTGGCCAATGTTTCATTTATACTGTTTCAAAATTGCCTTGTGTGTCAAATTCCAAGTAACTTGCGTGCAGGATTTCATACCAGAGGATTTTTTGCTAAAGACAGGGCTTTGGTTTTACTGTACTTTAAAGGTTTTCTTTTTCACCAGCATGGATAAAAATGGGAGTTCTCACAGATAGAATGCAATAAACCAGACATAATAATGTTATTATTAATACTAATAGTAATGCTAATATTTCTCAAAGCTATGAATTGGTTTAGCCCTAGGTTCCTATTAAATTCCTTTGCATTCCAGCAAATTTCTTACCACGCATAAATGAATATAACACAAGGCCAGATTTTTTTTAAAAAAAAATTGTTTTCATATTTGCTTCTCTTTCTTGTTTTATCTTAATATCTACAATAGAATTCCAAAATCTCAGGCCTGGTCTTTAGCTGTAAAGCCTGAATCCCCTTCTCTGGTCCTAAGCAGAGGGGAAGAATCCCAGGACAGCTTAATTTTGCAACATCATCCTTGCAACTATTGAAAAACATGAGAATTAGTACTTGGTCTCTCAAGCACAGTAACCAATCTTGCAAAGCGGAAGCACATATATACAAAGAAAGAGCATAGCAGAGAAAAGTCATTGGCTTAGGCTTATTTGTAAAATACATACAAAAGTAGCTTTGTTTAAAAATACTTCTGGACAGGAAACTATATGGAGGAGATATTAAAACATGTTTTCAGGCTAGAATGATGTAAGAAGAGAGGGACCGACAAAATATGCAAGAAGACACCATAGTGTAAATTAGTAATTAGTAAGTGTATGCATGCTAGGGTAATTAACTGATAATCACTTTATCAGAGATTAATCATGTGACATCACTTGAGACGATACCTTTGTCTTAAGTTTTAATTTTTAAACGACTTGTCAATCTTTCAACTTCATCAAATCTTTTTGGCAGCATACACCGCTTCACCCTCCTTTTTGTGACTGAGTCTGCTGGCTCTCATCCCATGACGTAGAGCTACTTCCGGTGGGGCAATGTCACAAAAGAGGAGTTGAGCTGGCGTATGTCACCATGGTGGCATAGAGACCATGGGGGGAAGCTGGGTGGCAAACACTTCCCCGTGAAATGAGATAGGGAAGAAGCTGGAAGATGCGGGGCATGGAGCAACGAGTTCCCCATGCCTCATGCCAGGCACTGCCGGATTCACCATGTGTCAGGACCCAGGCTACAGAACACCAATAACCATGCACAGAGGCCGGATTCTATCTAATATCTTTATTGTAGGAATATATAAAGTCAATAAAAACAAGTGAAGAATATAGTTCAGAAGTAGACCTTTCAGGAAAGGTCAAATATAGTCCAGGAAAATAATGTCCAATATGCGATATTAAGGTCCAAAGTTATAATCCAATAACCGAAACACACACTTTGCCAAGCAATAGTGTGGGGAGATGACAGGGTCTTTTAGTCCATTGAAGCTTGACAACAAGGCTGGAAAACAAACTAGATTCTTGGCGAAACAAGACTTGGTACGAGGCAAACAAGAAGCAAGAACAAGGTCCATGGCGAGGTCCGCGGTCAAACGTGAAGCAAGGCAGGCTTGGAACTTGGTCCGGGAAACAAGGAACTGGGATTACTAAGTCCACACACGATCTCACTCCTCAAGCTGACGAGTTGACTCCGCAAGGTCTCCTTCGCGGCAAAACACCTAAATAGGGTCTCGTTTCCCGCCAGAAGAACACTTTCCCTAGAGAACTAGAAGTGAAACCCAACTCTGTCCAGATGCATGACTCCTTAGAATTTCCCAAGGGAAGCAGACCTAATCAGCTAATTGTTTGGCTGCGATTCTGGCGCTCCGGCGATTCGCCTCCCTAGCTCCTCTATCTCTATTATAATTGTCCTTTCGAGAAAACGGGGGAGAATTCTGCCCAAGGCTTGTTTGGCTGACTTCTTGAGGGCAAACATCCTCCAGGTGCAGGGGCTCCGATTCTGGCTGAACCGGTGGAAATCCCATGTTTTCCTCCTCGTCTGCCACAATAGTACTAGGAACGGGACTACAAGGCCCATGAGACATCACACCACGATACGTGGCAATTCCGGCTGTCAGTATGAGGTGGTCCCAAGTCATCATAATTTAGTAAACTAAGAAGTTATAGCAAGCATGAGCAAGCTTTGACCCTCCAGGTGTTTTGGACTTCAACTCCCACAATTCCATATAGCCTACCGGCCTACCGTCTATTTGGAATTATGGGAGTTGACGTCCAAAACACTTGGAGGGCCAAAGTTTGCCCATGCTTAAGTTATAGTCTACTTGGCCCAAGTCCATCTTCTTCTAGTTAGGCAGCGATCTTTTCCCTTGAAGACCAGCTGAAAAAGAAATAAATGTATTCTTCCTTTGTTTTTTTAACTTTTTATTATCACTTTGAAGTTTGCTTTCTAACAGAGAAACCAAAAGAAAAGTCCAGTTTCAAAGAACTTGACATTTCCACTCTCTCTTAAGCCTCACCTACATTGACAATTTAATGCATTTTGAAGCTAGCAAGACAACAAACACCCATTAAAGAGCATGAAATGAATCCCTAAATCCATATCAGTGCTGTTTGGCTTGGGTATCACCATTGAACTGGTTCCAGGATTTCCTATGTAATCAATCTATGTAACCACTTCCTTCAACACCAGTTTGAAACTGCATTAAATGGCGAGTGTAGATATTCCTCCACTCCGTCTCTTTCTCTCCCTTCCTATCTTTCTCTAAAATATTGTTGGGCTTGAATCACAAGCAAAAAAAAAATCACTTTCCATTATGACGGATTAATGAAAAACAGCTTTTCCAAAAATGATGTTGTCTCTAAAATATAAATACACAACAGAAAGCAATCCAAAATGGATATCTAATTTAGTTATATATTAAAACTGGATAATATTGTGAAAAGATGGGAATTATTTGCAGTTGTCAAGTAGCTCCAACAAATGAGCTAAATTGCCAGTTTTTAAGTGTTTATTATTTCATTCTATCTATTGATGAATTCATGGGGATAAGCCAAAAGATTAGTAATGTTGTAACAGTTTGTTGTCAGACATCTTTTCGTATGAGGATAATGGTGTGATCAAGCTTGTTTAAGTGAACCATGCTTCTCTAAAGACCTCTTCACACAGCCCAGGGAGGCCATGCCATTGCGCTGGCAGTTGCTGATGAAAATGAAAGCATGTGAGATGCTTTGTGGCACTTTGTGTGCCCTCCCTCCTTCCCCCATCACATGGTGAGGGCAGGAAAGGGCACAGCTGTCCCCATCATATTGGAGAAAGGGCAGCAACACACATTGCTCCACTGCCCTTTCCCCATCATATGGGGAAAGGGGGAGGAAAGTGTGGGTACCTCTATCAGAGCTACCTGAAAAACACTTTCCTACACGTGGTGGAGGAGGAAGTACCTTCTGACGCTTTCCTTCCACTTTGGGAGGAATGTGGGAGTGGCCTATCGAGCATCATCTGATGGCGTTTGGTAGTCCCCAACCAAAAATGGCAAAACAGGGCATTTAGCCCCATGTGAAGAGATCCTAAAATGAGGATGGAGAATGTTAAAATACAGTACAGCTCCCATCAGTCTTAGCTAATGGTGAGAAATAATAAAAGTTACAATCTAGGAACATCTGGTGAGCTGCACTTTTCTATGGTTTGAATGCTTGTTGAAAGGTAAATCCATAATCTAATTATCTTCAATCCGCTGCAGCTGTTAAGAAACCAGATTTTATGCCAGTTTGGGGGCTGAGAGCATGAGGTTTGGTTAGTCTTTCCCCCTCCAAATGTGAAACTTGGAGCTAAACATCCACCAGCCTCAATTTTCTAAAAATCCCATGTTGGTATAATCTGGCCTTGTTTAGTATTCAGATTGAGCCCTTATAGTGGGCATTGCCTTAATTGACACTATAGAGCACAAAGAGGTATACTCTCCAACTGGTTATCAACTGATTTGGCAGGGACAGTCTCATTTTTAAAAAAGCTTTCAAAATGTCCCAGGTTCTCTCTCCTCCTTTACCTTTTGTCCTCAGCTTTCTTCATTTGCTGCAAACTGAGCTCAAAATAAAAATGCAGTCTGTATTCAATTAATTGAGTGGGGAGAAGAGGAGGAGGTGGAATGTTACAGCCATATGGCCTATATGTAGTTTTCAAAAGGTATAGGCACAACTTTATACACTCTTAACTTCATAGTAGAAGTACTACAGTGCCCTCCGAATGAATTTCAAATGAATCAGCACAACAGCAAGATCCATTCTGCAACTGTCTCATATTGGCAAGAATGTTCCAGTGCACATTGGTCTCTATGAATACACATTAGTAGTACCTTGTCCAAATGGTATCAGGAGCACAAGTCCCAAAGTACAGTAATCCCCTGATACATTGGTCCCAAAATACAACCACTGCTTTGCTGGTGCCCTTACAAAGAATAAAGTAATGTCACAGTGGCTTGAACACTGTTCCAACCCTAAATATCTTGGTGTCACCTTAGACCAAACGCTAACATATAGGAAACACTGTGCAAACACCAAGCACGAAGTAGCTGCACACAATAACATCCTCCAGAAACTTACTAATAGTGCATGGGGTGCAGACCCAAAATTAATAAGAGCATCAGCCCTGGCCTTGTCTTACTCAACTACTGAGTATGCCTGCCCTGTCTGGCATAAATGTGCTCATGCGAAACAGCTGAATATAGCACCGAATAAGACATGTAAATAATCACAGGCTGTCTTAAACCTACACCTGTTGATAGACTCTATAAACTAGCTAGTATTGCCCCCGAGTATCTAAACTGAGTTTGGAAGCAGCTCCCTTATCTCACGTTTGTGCAATTCTATGTTATATACAGATGATGGGATTCAAAGGAGACCAATACTAACTAGAGAGGGGGGTTATTTATGGTTATTATTTATGGCATTTCTATGCTAGCTTTCAGATATATACAGTCCACTCAAAACATAAACCACAAAAGCAATAGACCAAAATAAAATATGTGTTGTCGAATGTTTTCATGGCTGGGATCACAAGGTTGTTGTATGTTTTCCTGGCTGTATGGCCATGTTCCAGAAGTATTCTCTCCTGACTTTTTGCCCACATCTATGGCAGGCATCCTCAGAGGTTGTGTCCAATCTCCATGTGTCTTGGATCCATTTCTCACCATAGAGATGTTCAATGTGTTGTACAGCTCGAAAAACATACAACAACCCAAAATAAAATAAATAAAAATTCAATTCAACAATACTATCCAAAAACAAAAAAACAAAACAAAACAAAACATAATGACTGAAAAGCAACAGCAGCAAAAATCCTGGACAAGATTCACATTAATCAGGTAAATGCAGATGTGAACAATCAAATCTTCAAAATTCCTTGGAAACAGAGAGGGAGGTATAAGTAAATTTCCCATGGGAAGGAGTACTATAGAAATTGACCTGTGAAGGATGAAAATAGCATAAAGGAATGTCTGGAAATTAACGTACATGTGGACAGTAGCCAATTTTAACCTTCTGTGACCATTCAGTGATTTTGATACATGCTGCAATGCACACAGGGTTCTATCTCACATCCACGTGCCTTCAATTTTGTGTTTTCTCCACATAGTTAAAGAGTAAATAGAAGTTGTGTAAACAGAGTGGAGTTTATGAACTGACTGGTTTATCTGCAGATCATATAAATTTTTTGGCTTTTAGTAAGCTGATTTTTTTAATAGAAGCATTTTCTATTAAAAAAAATACTATAGAAATATATCCTTACAGTACCTCTGTTACTAAATTCCTCACAACTACCTTGAAAGGCAGACATTGCCTGATCCAATGGATTTTGTACTCTTTCAGACTCTCATTTACCATGTCATCACAAGTTTTTCATTTCACCTTTGAAATTTTCCTTTTCATCTGTCTCTGCTTCCCCTTGAGGTATTTCTTCCTTCTTTTATCAGTGCCAAGATTACTTGTCAAAATAAATCTCCCACTAGGCCAAAACAAACTTTAAAAAGAAGAGTGAAAATTATTATTTAGAAGTGTCCTCCTTGGCTGAGGAACAGCTCATATTGCACAATGAAGGTTTTTATGGATTAGTCACTCTGTGATTTATGTTGTTATCTCCCTATAATAAAAAGCACAGCACTTTCATCAGAATATAATTTGCCTATCTTTTTATTCATTACTTATTTGAAAATTACACACACATGCAAACACAAACATACCAATAAAGACATCCACATTTTCAAAAAGCTGTCTATTTTGCACGTGCTACAATAGGATGAAGACTCTTTCATGGCTTAGTGGCCAAATTCCAGTTTGGGTCATCATTCCAATGGTGGGTGGGGCCCAAAAACCCAAGGCGGAGCCAATGCAAAGTGGGTGGGGCCAAATATTTATTTCCCATTTGAACACATTCCCATGAAGCATGTAAACAGTTGCATTCTGTGCAGGACTATGCAGAATAAGAGCAAACGTGAATGCTAGGCTGCAAACCAAAGCTCACTTCCATGTGGCACTTCCTTCTCATATTTATTATATGCTAGCTTGGGGACCCAATGATTCTCAGGTTATTTGAAAAGGGCATTGTTTGTTTTTGGATGTTAGGTATTCTCTCACAATCGTGGATGAATCCTCCCTGAATGCTGCCAGAATTCAAAGTTGGCCATTTTGGGTCTGTGTGCCAAGTTTAGTCCAGATAGGTCATTGTCTGGCTGCAGTGTTCTCTAGATAAGAGTGAACTAAAGCTCAGTACGTACAACTCCAAAATGTTTAGGCCAATTCCCCTCAAAACCCACCAGTATTCAAATTTGGGGCTACCAGGTAAGCATACCAAGTTTGTTCCCAATCCATAATTGTTTAGGTTCACAGTGCAAATCTCTCCAGTATGTTTGTTGGTCATGGGGGTTCTTTGTGCCAAATGTGGTCCAGGTCCATTGTCAGTGGGGGTCACAGTGCTCTAACTTAATGCAGGATGGATAACTTCCATTATGTGGAGTCAATTCCCCCAAACTCCTCCAGTATGTTTAGTTGCTGCTCAGTTCTGCTCTGTTATGCAGACAGAGTAGGAAAAGGCTAAGGGAGAGGCAGTGGGCGAGGTCATGCAAATTCCACACCATTGGAGAGAGAAAGAAAAACACTGGGATGCCTGCCTGTGGTGGAGGAAACACATAAAATCTGGGATGAAATGGTCCCTAAATGAAAGCATTCCTTGGGTGATGGGCTGTAGTGTTTGAGGAGGACATTGGCAGGGTTTGAGCTACATGTTCATGGTGGTCACTATAACCTGCAATATCAGTGGAGGGAGCGCATTTGGAGGCTTCTCAGCACTTGGAACTATCGCTGTTTGTGGAGGCCGGAGGCTGTCTGTGTAAATGGACACCTCTACCTCATACACACATACATATTTTCACTTTTATTTTGTGGATAGATAGATAGATAGATAGATAGATAGATAGATAGATAGATAGATAGATTACCTACACTGACATATTGTTGCTGCTTATTTGGACTAAAATGTATATGCCATCAGTTCACACTAGCTTAACATCAAGATAGCAAACCATTTGTTCCATTACCAGCAAAAGCAGTAACGAAGAAATACAATAAGTAATCAACATTAACAGAGCTAGTACTGCTAGGCTAAACAAACTAATGTACAGAAATCACTCGGCTAAATCCCATCTTCCTAGAAAAAAATGCTCCCCAACATTAAAAGATGCCAGCAACTAACCTGGCCCATCTACTCTTTCCTGTACATGAAGAACTGCATTCCCGGATGAGTAGCAATAAATCCCAGGCACTGCTAACCACCAAAGGGTGGTTATATGTCCCTTTCTTGAAAGAGAACGGTGCTGCAATTTACCAATATACATATATATTTCAAATTGTGTGTGTGAATTAATTAGATGCAGAGCTTGCCTCCAGGGAATGTAGGAAAATATCTGTAGCTCATTTTTGAGACGCAGTATTTGGTCAGGAAAAAATACAGTGGACGAAAGTTAGCTAGTAAGAGATTTTTCTTAAGAACTCAAAAAAGACAACTATTTGTGCTGTCCCTGCAGTGCACACATATAGTGATGTGAATGCTGACCTTTGGGGTATATAAAATTAAAGCTAAGTGTAATTGAACTCACTGGAGTACCCTTAAATGTCTTGCCTTTAAAACACGATAATCTGCAAAGTTAAGATTTCCCAGCTGTCTCCCTGCCTTTTATTGTTAAATTAATGGATGTGAAAAATAGAGACTGAGATCAGGATTTTTTTTTTCTTTCAGCAAGGACTTAAAATTTTGCAGTCCTGCAAATGTTGGTAAACTGAAGCTTCCAACATTCTCATCTTCACCTATTGACAAAGACCACTGGAACATACAGTCCAACACAGGGGTGGTTCAACCGTGAGGCAATTTAGGCAATTGCCTGTGGTGCCATCCTCTAGGGGGCACAGTTGAGGAGCTCCCACGTGCGTGCGCATCCATGCATGCGTGTGTGCGCATCCCCTGCCTCCTCCCAGGATCACTCGCCTTCGAGCCTTCGGTCAGACCACACCTGGAATACTGTGTCCAATTTGGGGCACCACAGTTGAAGGGAGATGTTGACAAGCTGGAAAGCGTCCAGAGGAGGGCGACTGAAATGATTAAGGGTCTGGAGAACAAGCCCTATGAGGAGCGGCTTAAAGAGCTGGGCATGTTTAGCCTGCAGAAGAGAAGGCTGAGAGGAGACATGATAGCCATGTACAAATATGTGAAGGGAAGTCATAGGGAGGAGGGAGCAAGCTTGTTTTCTGCTGCCCTGCAGACTAGGACACGGAACAATGGCTTCAAACTACAGGAAAGGAGATTCCACCTGAACATCAGGAAGAACTTCCTCACTGTGAGAGCTGTTCGACAGTGGAACTCTCTCCCCGGGGCCGTGGTGGAGGCTCCTTCTTTGGAGGCTTTTAAGCAGAGGCTGGATGGCCATCTGTCGGGGGTGCTTTGAATGCGATTTCCTGCTTCTTAGCAGGGGGTTGGACTGGATGGCCCATGTGGTCTCTTCCAACTCTACTATTCTATGATTCTATGATTCGGCCGTGGGCCCGCCTTCGGGGCCTGTGGCTGCCTTTGACCTGTGGCTGCCTTTGGGGCCTGGCCCAGGGCCAGGCCTGCCTTAACCCACACATTGACAGGCATCCTCAGAGATTGTGAGGTTTGTTGGAAGCTAGGTAAGTGGGGTTTATATATCTGTGGAAAGTCCAGGGTGGGAGAAAGAGCTCTTGTCTGTTTGAGGCTAGTGCGAATGTTGCAATTGGCCAGCTTGATTAGCATCTAATGGCCTTGCAGTTCAAAGCCTGGCTGCTTCCTCCCTGGGGGGCATCTTTGGTTGGGAGGTGTTAGCTGGCCCTGCTTGTTTCCTGTCTGGATTTCCCCTGTTTTCAGAGTGTTGTTCTTTATTTACTGTCCTGATTTTAGATTTTTTTTTTAATACCGGGGGCCAGATTCCCTTTCGGTGGCCTTTTAATTATCTGCCTTGATATTCTGGGTTATATGGCTGTGTGGAAGGACCCTCAGGGCTCTCCCACACAGCCATATAACCCAGAATATCAAAGCAGAATAACCCACAATATCTGCTTTGAACTGGGTTATCTGAGTCCACACTGCCCTATATCCCAGTTCATTGTTTGGTGCTAAATCCGCAAATATAGTAATTCCTACATGACATTACCATGTATTGAACTGCTTTTTCTGTTGATTTGTTGTAAAACATGATGTTTTGGTGCTTAATTTGTAAAAATCATAATGTAGTTGGATGTTTAATAGGCTTTTCCTTAATCCCTCATTATCCAACATTTTCACTTATCCAACGCTTTTATTTTTCAGTGATTGGGTTTTTTTTTGGGGGGGGGACAAAATTCTGTTCACTTACACTTGAAAATTACCTAGGGCCGGCCCTGGTTCAACACCAACTGAAGGGCCCTATGATTCCCATCTTATTCTAAGGGCCCTTTCATACAGCCTTATCTCATAATAATCTGTGGACTCAGATAAACCAGTTCAGATATTGTGGGATTTCTGCCTTCATATTCTGGGATATAGGGGTATGTGAAAGGGTCCTAAGTCATATAAAACATGAATACAGGTTTACTGGCCAACTTATGTGTGCTAGTTTTCAAAACCCCATTTGGTTAACTAATGAAAGCATTACAGCTTCAAGGACTGGAATGTATTTGTCTCTATTCCAAAGGTGATTTTGTGTGTGTGTGTGTGTGTGTGTGTGTGCTTTGGATAGCAGGGGGAAGAATTAACATCCCTGTAGTGTTTGTTTTGCTCTCTGTGCCCCTGTTCAGAAGATTTCCCCTCACTTTCTGTCCCTATGATAATTGGATTTTGAAAAAAATTGGCTTGTTGTGGAAACAGGAATTGGTGAGGAAGTTTCAGTGGAGAGTTTTCCCCCATGATAACTCTTTCAGAAATGAATTTACCTTCCTTTGGAGTAGATTTCTCTCACTTCCTATTGTCTCACCCCCATTCTTAACTTTGAGTCGTTTGTAAGTCAGATGTTTGTAATTTGGGGACTGTCTGTATAGTGAAATAGTTAGATATGGCTTCCTCAGCACACTGGTAGCCATCTAAGCTTGACATGGCAAAGCTGCCCAAACTGGCCCAATAGAGGTGGCCTGTTTAGATGTAGCTGCTCAATTACTTTTCAAGTTTTTGCTCCAAAGTTTTTTTTTTCTAATGAGAACCTTGATCCTTCAAAAGATCATTATTGTGGAGAAACCAACATCACTAAATGTGTCCATGTGATCATAATCCATCTGATCTAGATCATTACTTGCTTACTGAAGTTCATGTGCTTTTAAGTGAACAAAACTGTCTTTCTGAACAACCTGACTGGAAATTGCACCTCTGGTGGGAATAAAGTGAGACACTTTCCTCGCTGCAAATCTACAATAAATGTTTTGGCTGAATAAGAGGAAACATCTGGATTAAAACATAATTCCCAAATTAGATCACTACCAATCAGTAGTAGATGTAGGACCATGTTCATTATAATTGTTTCCAGAAAGTGCTGTAAAGGAACATTCTTATTTCATACAAATGGAATGCTTTACATTAATTTGCCTTATTTGCATGTATTACTTTTCTCTAAGATTTGGTTTGATACCCATCATATTGTAGAAGATCACTTAAACATGTGATTGTAAGACTTTATCAATAACTGAGAAAAGGCTTTCAAAACAAGACCCCTAGCTATGAAACTAACCTGTTCACATAAAATTGAACATATAGGACTCAACAGTTTTTCACTTTCTAACACTAGAGATGGGACAATGTAGTATAAAACCTGGTCATATTTAAGACATAGAGAAAAATCTCTCTGCCTTCGCCACACTCTCTAAATATAATAACTCCAACATTTTGTACGAGTTCTTTGTTCCTTGCACAACTTCTGCATCCTGCATGAAAGTTTATGTTAGAGTAAAATGCAAAGCATTCTGAAAAATTCTATGGAAAGGGCCGGCAGGATGAAGACCTGGACAACTGATAGATATCTGGATGATCCATTGTAATAGTACAATAGTTTTTTTTTATTCTTAACAGTTTAACAGTAATAACAACAAAATAATTCCCTACACAACACATGCCCATTAAAGTAGACTACTATAATGAAGAAAGCTCAGGACAGATAAGGTGTGGATGTTCTTGTGGAAGGACTGGGACCTCTGCTTGGTTCTTCTTTTCTGAGGTGGAGGCTCCTTCTTTGGAGGCTGGATGGCCATCTGTCAGGAATGCTTTGATTGTGCTTTACTGCATGGCCCATATGGTTTCTTCCAACTCTATGGGTCTATTGTTGAGGCCAGTGCCCAAAATCTCTAATATCTATATTCCAATCAGAAACTAGAGACGAGGAGATTTTAAAATACAATAGTTTTCATCTGCAGAATAACACTTGGGGGGTGCAATAGAAAGAGCATCACATTAGACTAATTTGCATCATAGATTTTATAGTTGATCAGAGTAGACACATACACAATAAACCTCTCCCGCTTTTACTTCTTTTGCACTTCTCCCAGCTTCTGTCCTTCACTTCACTGCCTCTCTGTTCCTCCATATTCCTAAACAATCGTTTTTTCCAAAACTATTCTCTTGCACTTCACCCTTTCCTGCGCTTCATTCTCCCATTTTTCTTTCAGGTCATTCTGATCTTTCTTCATCTTTCACAAACATCTTTTTTTTCTCTGCCTGGCAACATTATCTTTTCCACCTGCTATGCTCTTTTCACTCCCTCCTCACCTCTTTTTAACTCATTCTCAAAACTTTATTCTTATAAAATTAACACTTATAAAATATTTGTCTCTTCACTATGATTTTATGATAGTCTTAATAACTTTCTGGTCTGATCACTCTCTAAGCTGAATTGCATTCTTTTTATTCCAAGCTATGGCGTTGTTGTTATTATTCATTTATATCCCACTTTTCTCTCAATAGAAGCCGGTGGGGTGCAATAGCTTGAGTGTTGGATTATGACTCTGGAGACTAGGGTTCAAATACCCACTCAGCCATGGAAACTCACTGCATGACTATGGGAGTTTGCAATAATAAGATGAATATAAAGCTTTCAAAAACAAACAATAAAGTTGAAACATTAAAAGACAGCATACAGACCTAAAAACAGCACTGCACAGCATTGAAACATCACTCCATTCAGATTACAAAAACCTGATAGCATAAAGATTCCCTAACTTGCTGACAGGAGGAGACCAAGGATGGAGTCATCTTGGCGTCAGCAGCCACTGTCCTTTGCTGTGTCAAAACAAGCCTGGTCATCTACAACACTTTGAATTTGTGCCCAGAAACAAACTAACCAGCCAATGGAGCTGTTGTAGAAAGGGAGGTGCACTCCCTGTAGACATCCCCAGTTAACAATCTGGTGGCAGGTCTTTGAAGTTTCTGAGCATTTGTCAAAAGCAGCGCAATAGAATGCATTATGGAATGTAATCAAAGTATGTGTTACTATGGCCAGATCTGACTTTTCCAGGAAACAACATAGGCTATCAGTCATGACCAAGTATTATTGTCTTCCAAGGGTAGGATCTTGGTGGTGGGTCAGTAAGTGACTGTGGAGACCTATTCTAGATCTGCATGGTCTTTTGCAATGAAGACATAGATTTCCAGATGGAAAGTGATCCTGACAAGGGTTTGCTTGATACACCTTCCTCTTGGCACTTTTCTCCTTATCACCCTCTGTTCATGCCTCTTGAAAATCCATTGCATAGTTGGTAACAGCTGACCTCCAGTTAGAACACTCGAGGGCCAGGACTTTCCAGTTCTCAATGTTTATTCCACATTTTTAAAAGTTAGCTTTAAGGCCATCTTTACATCTCTTTTGTTGTCCATTGGCATTCCATTTTCTGTTCTTGAGATGAGAGTAAAGTAATTACTTTTGGAGATGATGATTGGGCATTCGGAACGTGGCCAATCCAACAAAGTTGATGGTGCAGAATCATTCCTTGTGCTGGTGGTCTTTGTTTCTTCCAGAATGTGGCTGTTTGTCCACCTGTCTTCCCAAGAGATTTTCAGAATTTTTCAAAGCAACGTTGATTGAATCAGAGCAGAGAAATTGAGAGTGATATTTGTAGAGGGTTCATGTTTCACAGACGTATAATAAAGTTGGGAGGACAATAGCTTTATAAACAAGCATCTAGGTATTTCTACGAATGTCCTGATCTTCGAACACTCTCTGCTTCATTATGATGATGCACTCGCAGAGTTCAGACAGTGCTGTATCTCCAAGAATTGATGTAGTTGGAACACTAGCTTTAACTGTGCAAACACACTCCTGGTCGCTGTTGAAACCTGGTCCTCCAGGCTGAATCCAGGCATATCCCCCAAACTTTAAATCTGCTTTTCAGTGTGAGTATAATCCCATCTAACACAGGATGAATTCCTTTTCTGTTAAAAGAAAAGAAAAAAGTACTATTATACAAGCCTGCCTTCCCTCAACCAGGAGAGACATAAGGCTCCATGAAACCTCCTCCCCCCCCCCTCCTCCCAATTAATATGTAGAAGAAACACACACCTAACAATCCCTTTGTTTGTAGTTCAGCAAGAAATGAGAGTGTTTCCAAGGTGGAGCCAAAGTGGCTAGACCTTCCATTATCACGTTATTTTCATGTGGTCACTATTAAAAATGCTAACTGGTGCTATATGGCATAATAGGAACATACTGATTTGATTGGACACTGCTTTTTTATAATTCACCTACACATTTCTGTGAAAGCAGGGATATCATTTTTTGGCAGTTTTCCTAGCATGCGTACCTGATTGGGTGACTATGTGAGAAGTTAAACAGCACCTTGGATTGAATCCTGCTGGAATATTATCTAAATTATATGTTGTTAACCTGTCAAAATGGTCCAAGGATAACAGAATAAACTAGCATTCTTGTCAAATATCTGTCTTAGTCGAGATTATCATAATTAAAGTATGTTGCTGCCGGGCCAACTGAAAATCACATGTGTAAATTTGTCAGTGATGTACTGGATACTTTCCAAAAAAACTGGTTATTTTTTTCCAACTTCTTACATACACATCTTAAATAGAACATATTGACTTAGGAGTAAAATGGTTGCAAGACTTGTTACTATATTACTAACATAAATATGCAAACTAGAAGCTATTTTCATGTCAATTTTGAACTGGATTTCACTCCTTTACCCGCTTCTGACAGTGATCATTGAATGTATTTCTAAATTTTATAATGATTTATACAGCTCTTATGATTTCTTGCAGAACATGAAAAAAAATCACTTTTTAGTTATAGTTCCCAGAATCTTTTAGTCACTATTTCCATGGGAGTTGCAGTTGAAAGGTAACCTTTCCAAGCTTCAGATTCCTAATCCATGTTTGAATGAATGTTTTGCAATTTGCAGTGCAAAATGTTTAAACTACATTTTAAATTATTTTTCTTAGTTAAAAAAACAAAGAGTGGGAATAGGAACTTCACTATTTCAGCATTTTCACATTTTCTGATAATCGTAATACTGTTCCTGGTACTATTCAATGCATCAAATACACATGTAGTTGTGTATTTTGAAATATAAATATGCATTTAAATATGTATGAAAATAGGTAATTGAATATTTTTGAGACATTTTTAAAATGGCAGATTCATAGAACAGAAATATGCTTTAAAATATGAAGAAAATAAATGGCTTAAAAGTAGAGATTTATCCATCTCTAAACAATAATAGACTCATGCAGAGATAAGATCTATAAAATATTATTTGAATAATTAGTGGAATGTATACCATCCATGGAGCAATACTAACATGTGGTTTTTAATTTAGTTAATAGAACAGTCAAGGAAATCTTGGGTTATGATCATAATCATAATAGAACTAATGTTTTGTTGTTATGTGACTTCAAGTCATTTCCAACTTATAGTGAACCTATCACAGGGTTTTCTTGGCAAGATTTATTTCTTGCTTTTGTCTTTCTTTGAGGCTGAAACTGTGACTTCTCCAATGTCATCCAGTGAGTTTTCATGGCCAAATGGGAATTTAGACCATCGTCTCCAGAGGAATAGTCCAATAAATGAACAGCTACATCATACTATCGTTTGCCATAAATAACCATGGTCACTGAAGCGTTTGTTTTAAGGCCTTTTGTCTACAGTATATTATGAGGCTCTGGCCTTAACCTCAAAATCAGGTATTGCTGAGAAAATGAAAATTCTGACACTGTTCTAATAAGGAGTTTATGGACCTGGGTGCAGGGGCGGTTCAACCACGAGGCAAACTAGGCAGTTGCCTGTGGCGCCATCCTGTAGGGAGTGCCATAGAGGCAACTCCTGCCTCCACCGCCGCACCTGCCTCCACAAGGAAGGAGGTCGCTGCTTTGGGGTGCAGAGAAACACTGCTTCTCTGCTCCCCAAAGTGGTGAACGCCTTCCTTCTTGCCCCTTCCTCGAGGCCAGGTCTCCGGGCTGCCTGGCCATATTCCAGAAGCATTGTCTCCTGACGTTTCACCCACATCTATGGCAGGCATCCTCAGAGGTTCTGAGTTCTGTTGGAAGCTAGCTAAATGGGGTTTATATATCTGTGGAAAGTCCAGGGTGGGAGAAAGACACTTGTCTGTTTGAGGCTAGTGTGAATGTTGCAATTGGCCAACTTGATTAGCATTTAATGGCCTTGCAGTTCAAAGCCTGGCTGATTCCTCCCTAGGGGCATCCTTGGTTGGGAGGTGTTAGCTGGCCCTGATGTTTCCTGTCTGGATTTCTCCTGTTTTCAGAGTGTTGTTCTTTATTTAGGTTTTTCCTAAATCCCTCCTTATTATCCAACATTTTTGTTTATCCAATAGTTTTATTTTGGTTTGGGGGGGGCAAAATTCTGTTCGCCTATACTTGAAAATTACCTTGGGCTAGCCCTGCCTGGGTGAGATCATCTGTAGGCATGGAGCCAGGTGTTATCAGCATGCTGACACCCAAATATATTTCTCCATGTCTTCAAAAACAGCTTCAGCTAAGGATAATGCACCACCTCTGAATTAATGTTTAGAGGACGTATGGGCTAGATGAGAAAAAATAAATTGAAACTGAATCCAGACAAAACAGATGTGCTTGCCACCAAGGGTCCTAATCTAAGGATTGAAGTGTGTCAGCCAGTTCTCGATGGGGTTACACTCCCCTGAAAGACTGTGTTTGCAGCTTGGGAGTGCTCCTGGATCTGTCTCTTCAAATGTCAGCCCAGGTAGATGCGATGGTCAGGAGTGCTGACTATCAGCTTTGGCTGATACGCCAGCTGCACCCCTTTCTAGATTTGGAGAACCTTAAGATGGTAGTGCATGTGATGGTAACCTCAAGATTGAACTTCTGCTATGCCCTTTACATTGGGCTACCTTTTACCAAGTTCAGAAACTCCGGTTGGTTCAAAATACAGCAGCCAGATTGGTTGCAGGAACATCTAGGAGTGAACATATTACACCTATTCTAAAGTCACTCAATTGGCTGCCAATTAGTTTCCGGACAAAGTATGGTATTGGCCTTTAAAGCCCTGCATGGTTTGGGTCCAGGTTACCTACAGGATTGCCTTCTCCCATACAATTCACCCTGAAAATTGAGGTCCTCTTTTGGGCGTCTGTTTCAGCCAGCCAGAACCCAACTGGCAACTGCCACCCAGAGAATCTTTTCATCGACCACCTCACAACTTTGGAACAACCTACCAAGTAGAGCTCCGAAGTTAGCTCAGCTGTCAGAATTTAAGACACAAGTGAAGACCTGTCTCTTCCGGCAGGCCTACCCAGACAGTTTTAATGACTAATTTTAAACTTCTACCCTATGTCTAACTTATGTTTTGTGTGTTTTAATATGTATTTTATGCAAATATGTTTTAATTATGTATTCTATGGAGTGCTTTTAAATTATCATGTATTTTAGCAGTGTTGTAACCCACCTCGAGCCATAAGGAGATGTGGGTAAGAAATAAAATTGTTGTTGTTGTTGTTGACCTAATCCAGGTTGCCCAGGATACTTTCCCATCTGAGAGTGTGAAATATCATAAATTTCATCATAGCCAGCCAGTGATACAGGACTGGATAAAGTAAGAAGCTACAAAAAGAAGAAGTCTGGGGACATTTAAAGGAGGAACATGGACAAAAGCTGCCTTGGGGACCACAGCACAAATGTTTGGATGCATTTCCAGTCCCACTTTCTGCCGCATCATGTAATGTGGCAGATAACGAATGGATATCTTGTGTCCATTATAAGGGAAGGAAGCGGATCTTTTCTTTTGGTGGAGAAAGTTTAGGATTGGAAAGTTCAATCATCTTTAAAATGGTGAAGTTAAATAACCATGAAAACAAAAACAGGGAACATAGGAGGCATAATATAATACCATCCAAGCTCCTGGGGGAATACAATTTGTGGAAAAATAATGGCAAATAGCAAAAGAAATTGGAGACAGACACTAGCTAAAAATGAGGGAGGGAGGGAGGGAGGGAGAGAGTAGAAAACTAGTTAATTCAGAAGTTGAGCTAATGGCTCCAGATATGGTTGGATTGCAACTTCCATCATCCTTCATTGTTACATATATTTGCCAAAACTATGAGAGCTCCATTCTAGCTACTTCTGCACATTCACAGGTAAACTATTATGATGTTACAGTAAATAGCAGCATTCTCCAATCTAGTGTTCTCTAGTTTTGAACTTCAGTTGGCATGTTGCATCGCTATTGGCCATATCACTCCAGCCTAGTGGGAATACAGTCTACAGTCTGCTTTTTTGCACAAGTTCATGACCAGCCCTCTCTAGTCTGATCATGTCCTTGTCCTGGTTACTGGTTGTTGAGTTTGGTTTGATATACTTTTAATGATTTTTTATACCCAGCTGGTTTTTCATTGTTTTAATTGAACTGTTATTTGCTATTATGTTTTAACTGTGTTTTACTTGGTGTATTTTGTTGTATGTTCTGGGTTTAGTCTCGCTTGTAAGCTGCCCCGGGTGCCTTCAGTGAGATGGGGTATAAAAATAAAGTTGTTGTTGTTGTTGTTGTTGTTGTTGTTGTTGTTGTCATTGTTATTATTATTCCACTTTAAAGCGTCTGGAAGGCTAATGTACAGAATATGGAATTTGATGCAATTGGTCACTTACTGTATGTCTGGATGTTATGCTTCTCCATCCTTTAATAGCACACAGACAGGCCACTAAAGAAGAAGGAATTTGCTGTTTAATGCAAGTAACCCATACTCAAATTATAATTAGCTTGATTCACAGAATGAGAAAGCTGAGTAGAAGGTGGCATTGAACTCAAATACCATAAAATGATCTACACATTTGTGGTTGTGCAACTTCAAATTGTTTCCAAGCATGGCCAAGCAAGGAGTTGAATCCTGGTCTCCAGAAACATAGTCCAATGTTCAAAACAATAAACTATATAGGCTCTTCCATATGTAGATTCAAGTTGAGATCATTTATCCTGGAACTATTTTACCTACTTTATTCTGAAGCAAAACTCTTTCATTTGATGTTCACAATGAGTGAACGATCAAATTGTAAACATAAGATATAGGAATCCGGAAAGTCACTCACAAAGTAGTTCATGCTGAAGCTCTGCTTATTTATTCCCACATATTTTAGTATCATTTTTTAGGGTATTAGCAGAAGTTTAATGTGTCTCTTGGCCTTATGCCTGGATAGATGTTCATGCTCTGGAGGATGAGAGGTTTGGAACAGAAAAAAAAAGTTGATGGAAATAAATATTGCTCAATATTATCATCAAGAGATTTAAGTATGTATTTAATTGAAACAAATTGCTGTTCCCATGATTGCCAAAAAACGAAGTGTGATGAGATTAGTTTTGTCTTGCATGTACTACTGAACTGGAGTCATCAATAAACTTTTCATGAGTTTTACTTTATTCATTGCAAGATTGCATTTATTTGTTAGAGCAGTTGACCATTGGATTGTGATGTTCTTCAGATGTATTAACGTCAGTAATTTACTCCAGTGTTCTGAACAGCTGCAACTATTTCCATGTCTGTAGTAGTTAATAAAATTCATTTTAAAGGTGGATGTACAAATCTGCTCAATTTCAGCAGGCCTATTCTGAGGAATGCTTCTGTTCTCTGGCATGCTGAAACTGAAACAAACACACTGGGCAATAGCTTTCTTATGTGGAATAAAGAAAACTCACAAAACTAAATGGGGTTTACTTTGAAGAATGCTAGCAATAAGAAGTTGGGCATACAGTGTTTGGGAGGTAATGAAGAAGATATGACTATTTCATTGTATATTCATTCAGCAGTTTAGCTCAAATACAGACTGTTCAGAAGCGCTCCATAAATCTGACTTAGTTGGGTTACATTGTACCCTTTTCACACATCTCAAACATGTACACCATATATGTAAGACAGGACATAATACTGGCCAATTCTGCTCATCTCTGACCTATACACTAAGTGTATCTATGTATAGTAACTCCATCTTATTCCCATAACACAGTTATAACATAACCCTTTCACGTTGCTTTGACTGCCATGATTGTATCATGGAATCCTAGGATTTGTAATTTGGGGAGACCCTAGAGCTCTCTCAGTGTGATGACTCATGGGCCTTGTAGTCCTGCTCATGACATTGTAATGCCTGATGAAGAAGAAAACTTGGGTTTTTTACCTTCCCAGTCAGAACTGGAATCTTCTCAGCCAGATCTTTCCCAGGCAGATCTGGGAACCTTGCACCTGCAAGAAAGTTGTGTCCCAGAAGTATGTCAAACAAACCCTGAGCCTACATCTCCCGTGTTCTCTCGCCATGAGTTTTGTAAACAACAGAGGGGTTTGGAAGCAGCTTCGCGCAGGAGTGCTAGAATAGCAGCTAAGAATGTAGCCAATTAAGCCTGCTTTTCGTGAGAATCTTTAAGGAGTCAAACATCTGGTCTCAGAGTTTAGCTTTCGTTTCTGGTTCCCAGAGAACTGCTTCGGCGGGAAAGTTAGACTCTATATAGGTGTTTTACCCGCGAAGTAACTTCGCGGAGTCAATTCGTCAGCCTCCGGAGCGAGTTGTGTCTGGACAGCGCGCTCCGTTTCAAGCCTCGTTCCTGCTCAAGCCTTGTCCTTGTTTCCAGCCTTCGCTCCTGTTTCCCAGCCTTTGTTTACCTACGGACCTTGCCTTGTTTCCCAGGACTAAACCTTGCCTTGTTTCACGGATTTTACCAAGTTATTCCACGGACCTTGTTCTTGTTCCTCGTTACCTTGTTCCACGATTCAAGCCTTGTTTCAAGTATCAAGTTATTTCCTAGCCTTGCTCAAGTTCATGGACTAAAGGACCTTGTCATCTCCCCTCACTTTGCCTGGCAAAGTGAGTGTTTCGGTTATTGGATTACAACTTTGGACCTTAATATTTTATATTGGACATTGCTTTTTTGGACTAATTTTGACCTTTCCTGAAAGGTCTGCTTCTGGACTAACTTTTACATCTGCTTTTATTAACTTTATATATTTCCTTAATAAAGATATTAGATAGAATCTGGCCTCTGCGTATGGTTATTGGTGCTCTGTTGCCTGGGTCGTGACAGTTTGACTCCGCCACCCATAAGCACCAATTAACCAAGGCCAGAATGTCTACCGGAACTGTGCCGGGTGGGCAGCCGCTTACCTACACCATCGACAAGGATGAGGTGGACCGAATCCGTGATAAGCTCAATGCACAGGATGGGGAAATAAAGGGTTTGAAGGAACGCGGAATCCGTCTTCCGGCCATGGCGTTGCCAACCAAGTTTACTGGAGAAGCTTCTAAGGTTCATGTTTTCCGTCGCCAATGCCAAGCTTATCTAGAGGCCCGTGCTGCCGAGTTTCCCCAAGAAGACATCAAGGTGGCGTGGGTTTACAGTCTCCTAGACGGGCCAGCGGCCAACTGGGCGACGGCACTGTTCGACCAAGCCTCTCCACACCTAAGATCAGCGCAACGCTTCTTGGACCACCTTAAGGAGACTTGGGGAATCGAGGACAATTTGGAGGCAGCCGGTCACAAACTCCGCCGCCTCTTCCAAGGAGACAGACCCATGTCTCAGTACATAGCCGAGTTCCGAGTGCTGGCCCACAACACCGGCTGGAACGATGTTGCCCTCAGAGGACAATTTCGGGAGGGTCTCAACATTGAAATGCTGGAGGAAATCTCCAAGGTGGATCCTCCCCAAACGCTTGAGGCACTCATCGATCAATGTTTACGGGCTGAAGTCATGATTGCCAACAGGAAACAGTGGGTACGAGGCCAGAGCGGTAGAGCTGGGGCAAAACCCCCCGCTCCCGCCAGCGTTCAGCCGCGCCCAGTGTGGAGACCCCCACCACCATCCCCATACCCCAGAGGGGGCGAGGAGGTGCCGATGCAGTTGGGCAATGTGCGTCCCAGATTAGATGCCGCCGAGAAGGCCCGCCGCCAACGCCTAAATCTCTGTTGGTATTGCGGAAATGGGGGCCACTTCGCCAGAGAGTGCCCAGCCAAAGGGAAGCCCGCCGCCCGTCTTGCGGCGGCGTCCTCCACGGAGACGAAGGTGTCTGAGGCGGCTGGCACACAGCCGGCGGGGGAAGCCAACGACCGGGCGTAGAGAGGCTCGCCAACCCGGTCAAGAAACCCATTCAAGAGCCGCCAACCGGGGTCCTGTTCCTTCTAGTGGTCACCTTATGGTCAGTAAAAAGGGGACCCGTCATGATCCACGCCATGATAGACTCAGGAGCTACCAACAATTTCATTGATAGAGAGTATGCCGACTCTCTGGGATTACAATATCATGACTTCAAGAATGCCCGTGTGGTGCAAGCCATCGATGGCCGCCCTCTCAAGACGGGCCCCGTAAGCCAGTGGTCGGAACCCACCAGGATGTGGATAAGGGAACATATGGAAGAAATTTCCTTCTTTGTTACCGAGGTTCCCCATTTCCCTGTGATTTTGGGGATTCCATGGCTGACACTTCACGACCCAAGCATCTCCTGGACCAACAGAGAACTGCAGTTTGCTTCAAAGTACTGCCAAAACCATTGCCTCGTAGCCAAGGTCTGCCATGCCACAGACACCGAGCCCATTATCACCTTGCCAAAGAAGTACTCCGAGTATTGGGATGTATTCAATGAAAAAGAAGCCGAAAAATTACCCCCACATAGACCTTATGACTGTGCCATCGACCTGGTGGAGGGGGCCCCAATCCCGCGAGGGCATCTATACTCCCTGACTGAACCAGAGCAAGAAGCTCTCAGGGAATTCATAGAGTCAAACCTTCGTAAGGGATTCATTAGACCCTCTCAATCCCCAGCCGCCTCCCCAGTGATGTTTGTGAAGAAGAAGTCAGGGGAACTACGCTTGGTGGTGGACTATAGAGCATTGAATAATATCACCAAGCGGAACAGCTATCCCCTGCCCTTAATCTCGGATCTACTAGACCGACTTCGAGGAGCCAAGGTTTACACCAAGCTGGATCTTCGGGGGGCTTACAACTTAGTTCGCATCAGAGAAGGGGACGAGTGGAAGACCGCCTTCCAGACTAAATTCGGATTATTCGAGTCCCGAGTTATGAATTATGGATTATGCGGAGCTCCCGCAACGTTCCAGCATTTTGTCAATGACATTTTTCAAGACTATCTAGATAGGTTCTTGATAATCTACCTGGACGATTTTTTGGTGTTTTCTAGATCACAATCAGAACATGAGAACCACGTCAAAATGGTGTTACAACGATTGCGGGATCATGGACTTTATGCCAAGCTGGAAAAATGCGCTTTTGATCTACAAGAGGTAGATTTCCTTGGATACCGTATCTCGCCTCTAGGGCTCTCCATGGATCCAGCCAAGGTTTCAGCAGTATTGGAATGGCGGGCGCCAACTAACAAGAAGGAGGTGCAGCGATTCTTGGGGTTCGCGAACTATTACCGCAAGTTCATTCCAGATTTTGCCCGCTGGTCTGACCCAATCACTAGCTGCATCCGTGGAAAACAGCCCTTCCGCTGGACTGATCAAGCAGAGAAAGGGTTTCAGCAACTAAAGAAATTATTCACGTCCCAGCCAATCCTTCAGCATCCAGATCCTGAAACCCTTTTCGTGGTGCAAGCGGACGCCTCTGATGTGGCAATTGGGGCTGTGCTCCTACAACCGGTGGGAGATCACCTTCATCCTTGTGCCTATTATTCTCGTCAACTAACCGCACCAGAGAGGAACTATACCATTTGGGAAAAGGAACTATTAGCCATAAAGGCAGCTTTTGAAACTTGGAGACATTGGCTAGAAGGGGCCAAATTTCCCATTGAAGTCCACACTGATCATCGGAATCTAGAACATCTAAGAACTGCCCGCAAGCTAAATCAGAGGCAGCAACGTTGGGCTTTATTCTTTGAACGTTTCAACTTCCAGATTCATTATGTGACCCCAGCCCAAACCAAGCAAGCAGACGCCCTGTCACGTAAACCGGAATACGCTGCAGGACGTAAGGAGACCCTTGAATCCCAACTATTACAACCCGAGAACTTTGCCACGCTCACAGTGGGGAACACCAAATCCACTCCCATTGGTTCAACTTCCTCTACTCCAGGACCCATCTGTGCTCAAGAAATCAGGGCTAGTCAGCAAGCAGATGCCTGGGCGCAGGACCAACTTCGTCAAGGTCTGCATTTTCCCTTTTCGCTTAAAGATGGACTGCTTTGCTATAGAAATCATGTTTATATCCCACCCGGACCGGGCAGGGAAAAAACACTTCGTCTGTGTCATGACTGCAAACCAGCAGGGCATTTCGGACTATTTAAAACCATGCATCTGATCCTAAGAGATTTCTGGTGGCCCAAGATCCGCAAAGATGTGGAAAAATATGTCAACACCTGCCCAGTATGCCAGCGCTCCAAGATAAGAAGGGAGAAGCCCTCAGGGCTTCTACACCCCCTTCCTACCCCATCTCGCCCATGGGAAATAATTTCTGCGGATTTCATCACTGACCTACCACCTTCCTGTGGATTCACCACGATCCTAGTGGTGGTGGACCTTTTCACCAAGTTAGCCCATTTCATTCCCTGTGAAGGCCTCCCCACGGCCAAAGAGACTGCAGATCTATTCCTTCAACATGTTTTCAGACTACATGGATTGCCCAAGAGTTTGGTCACAGACCGTGGATCTCAATTCACCTCTCGTTTCTGGAAGGCACTACAAAAACTATTGGGCATAGACTCTCGTTTATCTTCAGCTCATCATCCCCAAACAGATGGGCAAACGGAGCGCACCAATGCCACTTTGGAACAGTATCTTCGCTGTTATGTAAACTACCAACAGGACAATTGGGCTTCTCTGTTACCACTGTCAGAGTTTGCCTACAACAATGGAGTTCAAGCTTCTACAAAAGAAACGCCGTTCTTTGCAAACTACGGCTTCCATCCACGTTTCTTTCCCCCTGTCATTGAAACTTCAGAAGTTCCCGCAGCAGAAGATTGGCTGCAGGAACTCACAGCGGTGCAACAACTTTTGCTCCAACAACTAGACCAAGCCAAGGAGGACTATAAACGTCACGCGGACAAACATCGCCAACCGGGCCCCGAAATCAAGGTAGGAGATCGGGTTTTTCTGTCCACTCGCTTTTTGCCCTCCCATCGCCCTTGCCGGAAGTTGGATGCCCGTTTCATTGGCCCCTATCCAGTGGTAGCGCAATTAAACCCCGTGACTTTCAAACTCCAACTCCCGCGTTCAATGCGCATTCACCCAGTGTTTCACCGCTCCCTGCTCCTTCCGGCGGATGGTGTGCGTCCTGATACAGACCAACCGGCCCCCCCTCCTGTTTTGATGAATGGGGAGGAGGAGTTCGAGGTTGAGGACATTTTGGATTCTCGCTTTCACCGCCGCCGCCTACAATATCTCATTGACTGGGTGGGTTTTGGCCCTGAAGAACGCTCTTGGGAAGACGCCTCCACAGTCCATGCTCCTGATCTAACCCGTCGCTTTCATCAAACCTATCCCGCCAAGCCGTGACCTCGCGCCTCGGGGAGAGAGTCCCAGTTTGGGAGGGGCCTTGAGGAGGGGGATAGTGTGATGACTCATGGGCCTTGTAGTCCTGCTCATGACATTGTAATGCCTGATGAAGAAGAAAACTTGGGTTTTTTACCTTCCCAGTCAGAACTGGAATCTTCTCAGCCAGATCTTTCCCAGGCAGATCTGGGAACCTTGCACCTGCAAGAAAGTTGTGTCCCAGAAGTATGTCAAACAAACCCTGAGCCTACATCTCCCGTGTTCTCTCGCCATGAGTTTTGTAAACAACAGAGGGGTTTGGAAGCAGCTTCGCGCAGGAGTGCTAGAATAGCAGCTAAGAATGTAGCCAATTAAGCCTGCTTTTCGTGAGAATCTTTAAGGAGTCAAACATCTGGTCTCAGAGTTTAGCTTTCGTTTCTGGTTCCCAGAGAACTGCTTCGGCGGGAAAGTTAGACTCTATATAGGTGTTTTACCCGCGAAGTAACTTCGCGGAGTCAATTCGTCAGCCTCCGGAGCGAGTTGTGTCTGGACAGCGCGCTCCGTTTCAAGCCTCGTTCCTGCTCAAGCCTTGTCCTTGTTTCCAGCCTTCGCTCCTGTTTCCCAGCCTTTGTTTACCTACGGACCTTGCCTTGTTTCCCAGGACTAAACCTTGCCTTGTTTCACGGATTTTACCAAGTTATTCCACGGACCTTGTTCTTGTTCCTCGTTACCTTGTTCCACGATTCAAGCCTTGTTTCAAGTATCAAGTTATTTCCTAGCCTTGCTCAAGTTCATGGACTAAAGGACCTTGTCATCTCCCCTCACTTTGCCTGGCAAAGTGAGTGTTTCGGTTATTGGATTACAACTTTGGACCTTAATATTTTATATTGGACATTGCTTTTTTGGACTAATTTTGACCTTTCCTGAAAGGTCTGCTTCTGGACTAACTTTTACATCTGCTTTTATTAACTTTATATATTTCCTTAATAAAGATATTAGATAGAATCTGGCCTCTGCGTATGGTTATTGGTGCTCTGTTGCCTGGGTCGTGACACTCAGAGAAAATTCTAAACACTTCACAAAACTACAAATTCTTGATCTGAAGCCAGCGTTTGTATAGAGGAGGTTTTAGTAGCAAATGCAATGGTAGAAAAAACATAGCCATGTTATGTACGAAGTACAGTCAACACCCACTGATTTAATACATACCTGGAATATAGCACTTAGATCACGTCTGAGCATTGAATCTGAAGTCTTTTCAGAACAAAATACTAAATGTTATTTGTGTTGATAAAAACAAATAAGATTGCAATCTGTTTGTTCAAACAGATTGACTCCACTGCAGACATTTTCAGAAGTTTGGGGATGAGAAAACCAGAGATGCACAAGATATGAGGTGTCTTCTTTCTTTCAAATCACTATCCAAACTATTTCATATGCAAACCAGGTATTGTTCTGTGGAGAGAAAGCAAGTGAAACAATAAACAGAAGCATAGTATAATCTTCTCTTTCAAATATTGTGATTTTGGCCAAGTTCATGGGTAAGAACCAGAAGGATTCTGGAGTGGCGGCTTTCCACACTACCCACCAGGAACCCATGGTTTCACTTATGCGGGACGAATCCATGGACCTTTATGATAAGGTCCTTACAACTACCGTGTTTCCCCTAAAATAAGACCTCCCCAAAGAATAAGACCTAGCAAGGGTTTGGGGGGATTGCCAAATATAAGGCCTCCCCTGAAAGTAAGACCTAGCAACTAAGGCTGCAGCAGAGTTCCATTGGGAAGCATGGCTGCAGGGCAGAAGCAGCACTCATTCATACACCGGAGGGAGGGAGGGAGAGAAAATGCTTGCTGGCCTTGCCTTGCCTGTCCCGCAGCCTCCATGGCTACTGCTGCGCTGCCGTTTCTTCCTTCCGTCTCCATTGTGGCCATGCTCCCTTCGCCCCCAAGGCTTCTGATTGGCTCCTGGAGCCAGGGCAAGGGAGGGTGGGAGGGAAGGAAGAGGGCTTTCCACTCGTCCTGCTCTTTCTGTTTCTTAAAGGTACATAGGGATTCTCCTCTCATCCTTATTCCTATCCTATGCCATGAAACTTATTATTTTATACTATTATTCTATTACCATATTATTATCATCATATCTGTTACTATTATTATATCCCATTATTATATTATCCTATTAATATATTTTATATCATTACATTATATTTTTCTATTATTATTATATCATTATATTATTATTCTATTATTATTCTATTATATTTTTATATTATTATATTATTATTCTGTTATTATTATATTCCATTTTATATTATCCTATTAATATATTTTATATCATTCTACACTATTATTCTATTATATTATCATATTATTATTATTTTATTATTAGCATATTATGTTTTATTATTATATTCCATTTTATATTATCCTATTCGTATATTTTATATCATTCTATTCCATTCTATTATATTATCCTATTATTATTATATTATTATGCTATTCTGTTATTATATCCCATTATTATATTATCCTATTAATACCATAATATTATCATATTCTGTTATTTTTATATCCTATTATTATATTATCTCATTAATATATTGTATATCATTATATTATTATTATATTATCATATTATTATTATAGTATATTATATTATTCATCATTCATGACTACATTGAAACTAGAATAGAGAGAAATCAGCGTGGAAACCTTGTGAAACCTAAACTGCAAGAGGTACCATCGATTGTTGTACATGTAAATAATGGTAGTAACAAGAAATTCTTGATAGGATTCATAGTTTGTCTAGTTATGCTGGTTTGTGATGACAACTACTTTACAGTATATAATAAATGTTCATTTTGTTGTTATAAATGTGAGCTCTTCTTCATGGAAAAATAAGACATCCCCTGAAAATAAGACCTAGTGCATCTTTGGGAGCAAAAATTAATATAAGACCGTGTCTTATTTTTGGGGAAACAGGGTATGATGGTCCTCTGAAAGCCCAGGAAGTCATAAATGTGATTCTGGCTACAATCAGGTGTCCCCTGCTCTGCACCTCATGAAGAAAGGTGGAAGGTAAGTCTTGCCGGATATGTATTATGGTAGATCTTTTTGATTCCAGTCCCTGTGCAAAGTAGGCTATCATTTTCATTTAAGCAACAGTGGAAGGGATAGGGTTTGCTCATTCCTCTTCTCTTCCTACTTAATTCCTATAACAAAAACCTGAGTAGGAGTGTAAACTGAACACAAATATATATACCCACACTCCAATCTAGTACATTCTGCACCTGTATGTGAGTAGCAAGGAGGAGGAGGGATTTAATAGAAACAATGGCACTTTATAGGGCATGGGGAGTTTCAGTATTCAAATAATGATAACAATAATCATCTACTGGAAATGGAAAACAGTCTATATGATAACCTTGATCTCAAGGCTTTGATCAAAGCTATCAATGTTATGCCCTTACAATTTAAGATTATCTTTAAGCCTGTTATTAAAAATTTCCTCAACATCACCATCTAATGTTGTTCTGAAATATTTCTTTACCTTTGAAGTTTAAGTACATCAAACAATGTAGTACCATGTTTAATTTAATTAAACACCCAGAGCTACTCTTCTGTCTTACGGCTCCATGTACCTGTTCAACATATTTTTCTTTTCCTCTGTTGCTGAAACAGGTAAAGTATTTCCAGAGCTTTTAATAAAATAGCACACTTAAGGTTTCTGAATCACAGTAAAGCAGCCTGTTTCAGTAATCCAATTAACTCGTTGTATTTTGTTTTGCCACATCAAAAAAAGTTCATTTAAGGACAAAATGGACCAGGTGCTCCTTCTTCCCTTGCACATTTCAATGAAGGCATGTAAATTGCTCACATGGGTTTCAACATGTTGGTAGCATCTAAGAGACATCCAAAATTCGTCATCTTACTTACAGTTTCTATCTTCCCGAGGCATTTTTTACTTGTAGTACTTCCCGATGTACTTGTAGTACATTGGGAATGCTTTCCTGATATAGTAACTGTATCAATTGTGTAGATGCACCCTTATTAACAAATATGTTACTAAGTAATATTTCCTGCCCAACCAACTTAGACAGACTGCAAATGGTGCAAGTGACTGTTCAGCTGGTGATTGGGGTACAACAGGAGGATGTTTTCATCCCCCTTTCCCCTGCCAGTAGCAATCTGTAGTGCAAGGCAACATTCTGACAAGGATCCTGCTTCTGATTGTTTCAGTCTTACTAATTGGAAGGAGAGAGCTGGAAATGTCATCATGCATTGCATGTAGCTTTGCATGCAGAGCAATCACCAGCAAAGACGTCTGCCACTTACAGGATCCCACTGGAGTTTAAGATGGAATTCAGGGGGCATTGTGGCATAACCAAATACAGAACAGTTGCAGATTCCCAAACTCTAGGTTATGAATTCATAATTGCAATACAGGTTTCTTGTCAATATGTTTTTGCACAGTAGTTGATGTATACTTTGGGCATTCGCAGTGTTCTCGCAGTGGTGGCAGAGGGCTTCCATATTAGTGGGATGTTGAATACACTCTGGATTTTAGTTCAAATGTTAAAGGAGTTATCCAGTGCTGAATCTATTTGAGGATTGTGTTTAGAATCATGGATCACTTCTTTTGTACTAATACCTCGAACAAATCCCCTAATCCAATAACCTAGAGGTCCTCAACTGCTATGACTTTTCATGAGGAATGGAAGGAGAGGGAGAACAGGGGTGGGCTGCTAGATTAAAAGCAAAATCAAGAAATGTCTCAGTGTCCATTACATAACTAGTGAACCTACCCCTTCCCCCTCAATGGATTGTCACCTTGTCATAGTGTGGGGGCTTGCGTGTTCCAATGAACCTGTGGGCATAACCACCGGAGTCATGCACTCCCAGGGGGGGATGGGGGACGGTCATAGGGGAAGTTCCAGATTGAGCACAATCCTCAACAATGGATCAAGACCTCAACAGCGGATCATAGAATCATAGAATAGTAGAGTTGGAAGAGACCACATGGGCCATCTAATCCAACCCCCTGCTAAGAAGCAGGAAATCGCATTCAAAGCACCCCCGACAGATGGCCATCCAGCCTCTGCTTAAAAGCCTCCAAGGAAGGAGCCTCCACCACAGCCCCGGGGAGAGAGTTCCACTGTCGAACAGCTCTCACAGTGAGGAAGTTCTTCCTGATGTTCAGGTGGAATCTCCTTTCCTGTATTTTGAAGCCATTGTTCCGTGTCCTAGTCTGCAGGGCAGCAGAAAACAAGCTTGCTCCCTCCTCCCTATGACTTCCCTTCACATATTTGTACATGGCTATCATGTCTCCTCTCAGCCTTCTCTTCTGCAGGCTAAACATGCCCAGCTCTTTAAGCCGCTCCTCATAGGGCTTGTTCTCCAGACCCTTAATCATTTTAGTCGCCCTCCTCTGGATGCTTTCCAGCTTGTCAACATTTCCCTTCAACAGGGAATGGTGTTGATGATACCGAAGCTAGCCTGGTGCAAAGGGAGAATAACTCCCAGCTAGATAGCATACAGATCAGGTGGAAGATAACATGGTACGTGTTACAATGGCTATGAAGGTGGAAGAAGGCTGCAACAGATTGAGAAGCCACCACCATCGTGTCAACCATGCCACTGGTTGGGACCCTCATTCTGTGAAGACTGTGTTTTGATCGGCTGTGCACTGACCTCTACACATTAAAAAAAAATAACGCACAGGCATCTTCCAAGAACTTGGAAGGCCATCATACTCAGACAACGAGGGATCACCGAATGAATGAAGCTACCCCTTGCATTTGAGGGAGTGGGTGTGTGTATATGAAAATAAGAACTTCCAGATAGTACTATTATAAATTTTAGAGAATGTGTTGTGACTACTGTGATGTCTCTGCATAAAATTCATGGTTGTGCTAATTTAGTAGAAACCTGGCCCAAATGTACAAAATTCCTTGGCTACAACTGCAAGTTGCACTCAAACTGAGCTCTTTTCCCTGGAAAGGAGTGTTTCTCTGGAAAAGACTTATGGTATGCTTTGCAACTCTGAAGAAACTAAACTCATTCTATTCATGCATTTTCATTCTGCCTCCTCCAAGCAGCTGAAGAGCAAATAAAAGTTAAAGCCATACATCTTGTTATTTTTGACTGTTTCTTTTCCTGGCTTTCAAAACTGTTGAACCCATTATTTGAAAAGTGCAAGAGTTCAGGTTTGCTCAGATTTAGCCAAAGAGCAAGCTAGAAAGTCCCCTTCTCCCTCTTAATCTTCTGGAAAGGTAGACATCCAATATGTCATCAAGGAAATTCTGATTAGATTGTCTGCCCTGGTTTCACTCAGGTAGATATCTTTCCCTGATGGAAGATTTCAGGATCAAAAAGTCATACCTCAACAGCAAAATATATCCATCAGAGCTTTGCAGCATCAAATCAAATTTTCACTGACTGGGTGGAGTGCAGTAGCATCCGTTTGTTAGAGAGCAGCTCACTGAGAATTGCTAGGAGCCATTGTTTTCAGTGTGGAACAGCTTTTGCTAATGAAGTATACAGATTGTTCCTATGGAAGAAGTGAGAGATTCTCAATGCGTTCTTTCCTTATTGCAGTCCAAGAAAATTTACTGTGGGCAATATAGTGGCAAATGGTGCCTACTACACATAATCATCATTAACTGTAGTAGTAGTAGTAGTAGTAGTAGTAGTAGTAGTAGATGATGACATATTGATTTGTATCTTGTCTCTTTGCCAAAACTGAGACTCAAAGCAGTTTACAAGTTTTTTAAAAAAAAATACAGTCAAAGGCAGCTGCATTATTCATAGTATTGAAAAACTCCAAACTACAGATCAAAAATTTAAAATGCAATTTAACAGAGTAAAGGCTATTAAAAACAGTTCTGTTTAATATAATACAGCACCTCTTAAGTTGTTTTTTTTTTTAAAAAAAAACTGTTTCAAAAGCCTGTATGAACAAAAAAGGTTTTGCTTGCTGATAAAAGAATATTTCCCTGCAACAGGAGTTCCAAAGTCTAGGGTCAGCCACTGAGAAAGCCCTCTCTTCTGTCTCCACCAAATGTGCTTGTGACAGCAGTGGGACTGAGAGAAGAGCCTATTTCAATGACCTCAGTGCTCCAGAAGGGCCCATATGGGTGGACCCAAGTGGACCCTGGCCATGTAGGATTTTATAGATCATACTTAACAAGCTGAACATATATATGTACTTAACAACTATCACATCACCAAAACACTACAGTTTTGGCATCATAAGCATATTTCCATATCTAGTAGTAAAACTGCTTCACAAAAAATTAAACAAACTAAGAGACATTCACCCAAAATGAATACTTTGTCTAATAGTAGGGCCAGCTCTGCCTCAGAGTACATGTGGGAATTTGGTGACTTATCCTGGAATTGTAACAGGGTCACAGGCCCCATCCATCCTGGCCACTAAGGTTGAAGTGTGATTCAATCAGTCTTGTGATTGTTAAATGCCACACAGGGCTGATCTGCATTAACTCATGGCAAAGCCACTTGATGGGGCTTTCCCCTGAATTAACTTAACTTGAGGGAGAACTTCAAACCTGAAGTAGGATTAGAGTCTCCATCCCCCTCTGAGTTAGAGGTAGTCCATATGACTACAGCTAGTTCCCAAATGGAACTATAGCCAAAGCCATCCCATGCTCCCCAAGTTCAGGTGGCACAGGGGATGCAGAATGGCTATCCCCGCCTGACTTCGACCCACCCACCGCCATTTTTCTGCTGTTCACAATACCAAAATAGCCACCTATCTTACTCTTGGGGGCCTACCAGTCTTCTGGTAGGTGCCATGACTTCCAAAGGAGGTTGGGAGTAGGGAGAGGAGGGGATTTGCCTCCCCCTAGCCTGAGCACAGCTGAAAGTAGGGATTACCTGCCACCACTCAGAGAGGTCATTCAGAGCTGTCAAGCATGTTTAAAATACATCCGCTTTTAATGTCAGTGTAAAATCAGCTGTAGTCTCGTGCTTAAATCTTGCTTTATGGTTCCATTTATCAATCCATGAAAAGTGTGAAATTTTATCTTAACAAAGCCAAGTCTTAATCATGAGTTGACCTTGGATATGATGGAAAGAATATTGGTGGGGTAGAAGGAATATTCAAAGACTAGGAGAGGGGGTGAAAAGCAGGCATCTCAAGTGTCAGGAATTTCCAATAAGACAATCCTCTTGAAGCCTTCTTTCTGTTTTTGTCCCCTGAATCATTGAAAAGACTTGAGGACTCATTACAATCACACTCCTTCTTTCCCCATTTCTTCTGCCCCTTTCTACATGGTTATGTAGTGTTTAAGGAAAGGGGAGGGAACAGCAGAGGATTATTGTCAGCTATATTACAATAGGTTGCACATACAGACAACATGATCCTCTGGAGCCTCCCAAAAAGCTTTGGAAGATGCCTGCATAAGTGCGCAACAGTTCTCACTCTGCTTCTCCCACCCTCTCTTGCTGATCACTACATGGCCAAGTCGGGGGAATAATAGAAACTTAATGAGAATCTCTGGCTATGTTTTCCATTGTATGATCTAACCAAAGAAGAAGCACATCACTACAACAGTGTATTTGGATGAAGTATCAGAAAAAACTGGGGGGCCCTGGTGGCACAGTGTGTTAAAGCGCTGAGCTGCTGAACTTGCAGACCAAAAGGTCCCAGGTTCAAATCCCGAGAGCGGAATGAGCGCCCGCTGTTAGCCCCAGCTCCAGCCAACCTAGCAGTTCGGAAACATGCAAATGTGAGTAGATCAATAGGTACCGCTCCGTCGGGAAGGTAACAGCGCTCCATGCAGTCATGCCGGCCACATGACCTTGGAGGTGTCTATGGACAACGCCGGCTCTTTGGCTAAGAAATGGAGATGAGCACCAACCCCCAGAGTCGGACACGACTGGACTTAATGTCAGGGGAAACCTTTACCTTTACCTTATCAGAAAATAGCTATGGAAGCACAAATGTAAAGTTATCACCAAATTCCACCCTGATGGAATTGCAGAAAACAGGGATAGAAAATTAATTCCAACACAAGATCCCACAGGTTTATTTTGTTGACAACATGTCCTGTGCCTCCATGTCATTATACTATTTTGATGCTCTGGAAAACTATATACATTCATGATATATTCCTGAAACATCTCCAAAGCTTTGCTGAGCTGCTTGAATTCCAAGAATTCATTGCATTCAGGCTTGATTGCAACTGTGGCAAAAGAGTTTCAAGTACCAGGGGCCCTTTAAAGTAATGATTAAGTAATCTCTTGATCTGAAAAACCTTCCATTTTCAGTAAAACATTGTTCTAATCAGCAGAGGCCTGAACTTACAAATGGACAACTGAGGACAAATGAACATGAATATGAGTATTTCAAACCATTATCAAATATTAATATTGCATGGTGCTACAGGCAGATGATGTTTCCATTTATTTCAACATTATTTTTCACTAATTTTTCTGCTTCCTTATACCTCTGTTAAGAATAGCAACTCACAACACCAGTAGTTTATCTGAAGCATTTTAATGGAAATCTTTAATTTCAATTCTACCTCTTTTGCCTTGAAAAATCACAAAATATATTCATTTTCCTAAAGTACTTCCATGCTATTTAGACATCCTTAGAGTGTGACACATCTTCCTACTCTGCTAGATAAATGAAGTAAATATTTGCAACCAGTAGTATACTTACTGGGGCAAGAAGTTTTGGTATTTCATTACTAGGTCAACACTAAGTAGATGCTCCTGATCAGTATCTTTTGGTAGACCATATGATAAATTCATCTGGATTTTATTAGCAAAATAAAATGGGAATTTGTCCAGCGTCTGAAATAGATAGAACAAAACTGGTGTAGAAGTCCTCCCTGTAACTAACACTCATTATTCTTTTCCTAGTTTTCTTAGTAAACATGTTCCTTTCTGGCACAGATTCACACTAAGAAAATTATTCCACACTTGAGACCTACAATATCAAGAAACATCCTGTTCACGGAAGAGAGCAGAAGATGAACTGTAGTTAAAAGTTAATAGAACTGACATAATTTAAGATATTTCAAATGCTGACCAATGTATTTCATTGAAGTTTTGTTCTTGAAAATCAGTTATGAGTAATCAATCAAACGTGACTATAGAATCAGAAACCTTGATGTGTTAATAATAAAGACTATAGGAAGACTTTGCACCCAATCTTCCAATTACTTTAGGTACCTGAAGAAAAAATTTGGAATTCAGTGCTTTTTTCTCTCTATTGAATGCATAATGACTGGATTCTCTTGGTGAGTTATGTTGAAATAACTGGGCTTTTGCCAGTGTAAGTAAAAGTACCACCAGTAAAAGTACCTTATGTTAAAAAACCTCCTTGAGCAACAATTTCCCCCTGTATTGATATGTTGGCTGGATCAGTGGCACAACTCCACCTCTTGACCCAGGCACTGTGCTGGGCAGCCTCAGTTACACTGTAACCTAGCTGACAGATGGACCCAACAGACCCCCATATGCAATGGCGGAATTTGACACACCACTAAAATTCATGTAGTTCTTGCCTAGTTTTTCTACTTTTTAAATATATAACAATGTGAAAAAACAAGGATTGTAGATACCTCCAAATGTCTGTTTCATTTAAATCATAAAATCAATTATCAGTATCAACCCAAGCAACACTGGACACATTTCCTAATGTCTTCATGGTCAGGAAAATAAGAAACATATATAGAATCCAGTATGGACTTTACATTTGTTGCTGCAGTTGCTATGCGCTAAAACACATTGTGACACCCACACATCGATTCCCCATTTATTGGACAGCAGCCATTGTGATCTTTTACCCCTGGGGTTCTCAAACTGTACTCTATGGAGTCTTTAGGGCTTCATGAGTAATAGTCAGGGGTCCCACAGTGCCATGCTGCTTCCTGCCTCCTTTTTCCTCCTTCTTTTCCTCCTTCTGAGAAATGCGGGGAAATTAAGGTTTGGAGCTGCCAAAACAGCAGCATCAGCATCCTCCCAGGGCACAAACCCTTTCTTCCCCATCTCCCTCATTGTCCACATTTTTTTCCCTTGCTACCCAGGTCCTTCCCTCCCTCTTGCCTTCTTTGCTTCCAAAACCCTATTTCTCTCCACTGCTTAGAAGTGCTTTGATCGTGCTTTTCCTGCATGTCAGAAGGGAGTTGAATGGGATGGCCCCTGGGGTTTCTGCTATCATCATCATCATCATCATCATCATCATCATCATCATCATCATCGTCATCATCATCACAAAAGCTAGGTGGCCATCTACTGGGGGTGCTCTGATTGTCTTTTTCCTGCATATGGGGGTTGGCCCCCTTTATAACATCCTAATCCTAATAGAAGTGACTATTATACATAAAGATAGAATACATAATATATAATAGTTACATATAATAATATATGATATTATAAAGATTATTTGTAGTCAAGCAGGGAAGATGTGGAAGCAGCTTTTGCTGATATGAATGTAAATAAGTAACTGAATCTATATCCCCATCATGGCATAAAGTTCGTCTAATGCTCTACTTGTTTTTGTAACTAGTCTGTTCACTCTTGTGGGGATGAATATCACTTACTGGGATTACCAGTTGTTACTTGAAAATCCAGCTTGCAATTTTTTTATAAAAAATAATATTTAGAAATAATAATTTTTATTATTTTTATTAACAACACTTATACCTCACATTTTACAATGCACAATAAATTCAATTAGGAATGGGAAAGAAAATGGTTTTTTTCATATTTTAGTAAGAACTTACATAAATTTGCACTTGGACATCAATGCTCAAGTTGAAATTTAGTTATTCTTCAAAAGAGTTCATCTAGAGGTTAAATTATATCTCTTAAATTTATCCTAAACAGGGAAAGAGACTCTTTCCTTGTGCTAGGACAGTGCATAGACTATTTATTTATTTATTTATTTATTAAATATACACCCCATTTCTCCTAATATGGCATCAAAAATATTTTCCCCTTGAATTGGCACTATTAAGATAACCATCAATGGTCATAACTTTTCTATTTCTATCTACTTGAGTATGTGAATTAAATCGCATGCTTAAGTAACATCTAACAAAATAAGTTTCACTCTGTGAACATAGATGCCAAATAAAACATATTAATCTTTAACATGCCACAGTACTCTTCATTAGTTTGCTGATGCAGATCAATGTTACTCTAATTCTTCCCCCAGCAACAGAAATTATAGTTGTAGGTTTTCCTTTCCAAATTCTGCATCAAATATCAGATTTCATATGGTATACTTGGAAATGGCCACAATTCTTGAATATAGATGGTAGTATCCATATTAAAATCAAAGTCTATAGTTTTTGTTACTGTACTCCTTTTGATGCAGCCCAAAATCCCATTGGCTTTTTTAGTTGCTATATCACACTATTGGCTCATGTCCAACTTGTTGTCCACAAAGACTCCAAGGTCTTTCTCACATGGACTGTTGCGGAGCCAGACATCACCCATTTCTGAATTTCATTTTTCTGCCTAAGCATGGTATCTTACATTTGTCCTTGCTGAAACTTATTTTGGTAGTTTTAGCCCAGCTCTCTAATCTGTTAAGGTCATCTTGAATTCTGATCCTGTCCTCTGGAATATTAGCTATCCCTCCTAATTTGGTGTCATCTGCAAACTTGATCAGCTTGCCATCTAAACCTTCATCCAAGTCATTAAAAAAGAATGGTTGTACCATAAACAAACAGTGTTTCATGTGTATTTGTACAATATTTGAACAAATTCCCTAAACCCAACCAACACCATCTCTTTAGGATGGTCTCGAAAATCCCTGTATAAGAAAGAAATGAGAAAGTTGTCTTCCATGAATCTCATTCTATTTATTAAACTCAATATAAATAATATTGGATATGGAAACCATCAAACTGTGTACTGTACATGATGTCCTATGCTACAGTCAGCAAATATTCAGGAATCAGGTGGTTAAAATACAAGAGCAATCAAATAGTTACAGATATCCAGATCAATTGTCAGCTGGTCCAGGAGTCTTTCAGCAAGTCAGTAGTCCAGATAAACAAAACTAGGAAGAAGTAAAGCCATAGCCTGTCTAAGTGCATGAAATACGGGAAGCTTAAGGGTACTGCTAGTCATCAAAAGGAGGGATGAAAGCAACGAAGCTGCCTGGGAGTAGCTTTGAAACTTATACACTGCTGTTGCCAGACATAGGCACCTAATTAGGTCAATGATTCCTGCTTTATAACCTCAATAAGCTGCACTATCTCACTTTGCCCTTTCATTGATCAAAGAATAATGGGAATGGATCTTCAGCATCTGCAGTCTCCTGCTGGAGAATACACACACACACACACACACACACACACGGCATCAACCCTTATAGTTCCTCAGGCTCAGTGAAGCCATCTTTATCAGGTGATGCAGATTCCTGGAAATCTGCCTCCTCATCATCTGAATCTTCTGATTTTCTAGAGTGAGTTATGATAGAAGTATTATTCTTGGCACCCTACATGCTAAAAAGTGGGAAAGGATTACTTTGTTGGGGTGCCATAACTGTTCAAACTCAACCCATACAGAACTAACTACTGCTGACATTATATTCTTTTTTGGAAAAAAGTTCAAACTCATTTGTCTTTTATTATTATTATTATTATTATTATTATTATTATTATTATTATTATTACCCTTCTTTTTCCAGGTATAATAAATTGATTCAAGAAGCCATTATTGCTGCCTATTATTGATCTTTGCTGCAGTAAATTGGGATTATAGGAAGACTTCTAAAACGTTGAATTTACTATAAATATTTTTTAATAATTTTATTAATCAAACAGTGGTAGTTACAAATTATAAAATGCTCAGCTGAGCGACAGGTGAGGATAAGGGAATGGGGAAGGAGAGGGTAAAACAAATAGGTTGGGTGTTGTTGACTTTCATCATGGTGTTAAGTATTTTCTTCCAGTCTTTATTAATATAATCCACACTCTGTAAGGATTCAATAAAATTCCTATATTCTTCTTTAATTTAAATTATCATTTCTGTTGTTTTTCTTTGGATTGCCTTGGTAATTCTTAAGATGATAAGTTAGATTATCCATGCTCATGATATCTACAATTTTCAATATCCATTCTTCTGTTGTTGGGATTTCTTTGGACTTCCATTTTCTAGCATAAGTTATTCTTGCTGCTGTAACAAAATAGTTAAATAAAATATCTTCATTCTTCTCTAATTTTATGTCTGTCATTCCCAAGAGCAAGTATTTCGGTTATAATTATTGATATCTAAATAAATAACTGGATTTTTTTTTGAAGTAATCCATATATTCCAGCTATGATTCTATATAAACTTGACTTGACAATACTTTTCATTGAAATACATTTCCAGGTACATGTGTTTAGAACCAGTGTATCGAAACACTAATGAAGATCACGACTATACCCTGTTTCCCCGAAAATAAGACCTACCCCAAAAAAGCCCTAGAATAATTTTTTCAGGATTTTTGAGGATGCTCGAAATAGAAGCCCTGCTACAAAAATAGGTCCTAGTTACAATATATTTTAAAAAGTCATTTAAATCGTGTCCAGACAGCTATGCACATAAAAAAGTAAAATCAACTGGCACTAGAAGGCAACTGAACATATAAACCCTTTTACCAAGGAAAGCAGACACCCTCAAAAGGATTGCACTAAAAAGACCCCAAGAAATCCAAAACAATAAGGGTTGGCAAGTGCCGGGCTCTCACACACAAATGGGGTAGTCCTGCTGGCGTCACTCTACTCGCAATAGAGCATTGTGGCTGCTTCAGGTATCAGGGGACCCAACTGCTACACTTGGCTGCAGTGGAATGCGGAAGAGAGCAGCTGGGATGCCTTGCTCCCTAAAATGATTCTATTGCTTATCAATAGCCAAATAGTAATAGCAGATGTGTTTAGTTTTTATGACTTTTCAGATTTGCCAGAATGTACATTTGGCAGGAACATGAGCTTTGTATTGCTGAAATGGAAAATAAAAATAAAAATCTGAAGCAGTGGTATATTGCATAGCTATATTAATTAATTTTTATTCCTTTTGAGATATTCTTACTTTAAAAAATATGTTCTACTAATAGTCAGTATGCAATCTACCATAATACTTATAGGACTGGAACAATATAAAATTATTGTTTAATGAGGAAAAAGTGTATATATTGTTCAAAATTAAACATTTAATATTGTCTGAAAATTATTAAAAAGAGTTGAGAAAATATATCTGCTTATGTTATTGTTTGGCAAAGATTTATTTCTTTTTTAATTTTTTCCAATTTTTAACAACATGAGAGGAAACATGTATTCTTTCCACAAGTCTGAAATTTGTGTATAGGGATATTCTAAATAATCAATTCAGTACCCAGTCTTCATTTTCATATCTATTTGTGTGTGCTCTCCCTTCTCTGGAGACATTAGAGCTTGTCAATATCACTCTTGAAGTTTGGTGCCTAGAACTGGACAGCGTATTCCAGGTAAGGTCTGACCAAAGCAGAATAGAGAGGGACTATGACTTCCCTTGATCTAGACACTATATTCCTACTGATACAGCCCAAAATCCCATTGGCTTTTTAAGCTGTCACATCATATTGTTGGCTCATGTTGAGCTTGTGGTCTAAGGCTCCCAGATCCCTTTCACCTGAACTGTTTTCAAGCCAGGTGTAACCCACCCTATATCTGTGCATTGCATTTTATTGCCTACTAGCTTAGGTACCTGGTGATGCCTAGGTTAGATATTTTAATGCTATTTATCAGAAAAAAATATTGTTTCTTTTTAGATTTTATTAACAGTACAATTAGAAAATGCATAAAATATATCAGAAAGTGTATTTCCATCATCCCAGGTTCATTCCCTCCAAATACTGCTAGCAGTTAAAAGTTAGCCATAATGGGTATGTGTGCCAGGTTTGATCCAGATCCATCATTGGTGGGGTTCACAGTGGTCTCTGGTTGGGGGTGAACGGCAATTCCCATTGCTCTGGGCAAATCCCCCCCCCCCCCCAAAACCACACCAGTACTTAAAGCTGGTTGTGGTGAATATATGTGCCAAGGTTGGTCCAGATCAATGGGGTTCATGGTGCTATCTGGAAGTTTTCCCTGGATGTGCCATAAACTGCAATTACCTTCATTCAGGGTCAATTCCCTCCCCCCCCCCCCCCCCGCTCAAAAAAAAAAGTCCTTCATTTTCTTCTGTTGGTCATGGGAAGGTCTGTGTGTGTCAGGTTTGTTCCAGATCCATTGCTTGTGGGAGTCAAAGGGCCCTCTAGAAGAGGGGGCCATCTTGGAAAATGGATGATAGATAGATGAGAGAGAGAGAGAGAGAGAGAGAGAGAGAGAGAGAGAGAGAGAGAGAGAGAGAGAGAGAGAGAGAGGTGTAGTACTATACACTATTGAAACTTTTTTTGTTACTTTTGGCCCAGCTCTCTGATCTGTTATGAGAGGCTGCTTTATAAAGCACTTATCCATTTAAATCAATATTGTTTTCAGTTACTGGAATCTTTTCTCCAAAGTTTCAGGCACTTTTTTTCATCTCTGTTCCCCATCTGAAGACAGGAATGGGTAAATATTTTGTTCCGCTTTCCCCAATATTTCTTTCCACTTCATTTTAAATAAGAATTTACCAAAAATGGGCACATTTCCATGTTTGGGCTGAAAATTACTTGAGATTTAATATGGAATTCAAAAATTATGGATTTTTGCCTTCTCCTATACAACTTGCCCCACACACCTAGGTCCTCTGGGGGGCATCTGCTCCAGCCTTCCAGAACCTGATTGGCTTCTCTCACCCAGAGGACCTTTTCATCAGCTGTACTGAGACTGTGGAACAACCTGCAGGAAGAACTCCAACAACTAAATGAGCTGTCGGAATTTAAAAACCATCTAAAGACCTATCTCTTCCAGCAGGCCTACCAGACAGTCTTTAAGCATGAATTTTAAATGTGTGTCCTTTGTTTAATCTCTATTTTGTGTATTTTAATATGTATTTATAGAGATACATTTTGGTGTGTAGCTTTTATAGACGTACGTTTTAATATGTGTATTTGTAGTGTTTTTGCAATGTTTATGTATTTTAATTGTTCTGTAAACCGCCTTGAGCCATGAGGAGAGGCGGATAAGAAATAAAATTAATAATAATATTATTATTATTTGAAACACAACAAGATGAGTCCACAGCAGACACTCTGCTGGCTGTTGTACTGGATCACACGCCAGACACTTCCCAAGTGTCTAGGGCTGTGTGATGTATCGGCGAATAATGCGTGCAGATCCCAGTAAGGTGGCCTTCTGCAGCTGGCAGATGGTAATTTTGTCAGCGCCGATTGTGTTCAAGTGCAGGCCAAGGTCTTTAGGCACTGCACCCAGTGTGCCGATCACCACTGGGACCACCTTGACTGGCTTGTGCCACGGTCTTTGAAATTCGATCTTTAAATCCTCATATCGTGCCAGCTTTTCTAGTTGTTTCTCCTCAATCCTGCTGTCACCTGGGATTGCAACATTGACAATCCATACTTTGTTTTTTAACATGATCGTGAGGTCAGGAGTATTGCTCTCCAAAACTCTGTCTGTCTGAATTCGGAAGTCCCAGAGTAGCTTGACATGTTCATTCTCTGTAACTTTTTCCGGCTTGTGATCCCACTAGTCCTTTGTCGCAGGCAGATGGTATTTGTGGCACAAGTTCCAATGAATCATCTGAGCAACGGTGTTATGCCTCTGCTTGTAGTCTGTCTGTGCGATCTTTCTGCAGCAGCTGAGGATGTGATCTATTGTTTCATCTGCTTCCTTTCAGAGTCTACATTTGGGATCTGTCATCGACTTTTCAATTTTGGCTTTGATGGCATTGGTTCTAATGGCTTGTTCTTGGGCTACCAGAATCAGGCCCTATTATTATTATTATTATTATTATTATTATTATTATTATTATTATATACACAACAAGATTAGTACACAGCAAACAAGATCACTATGCTGGCTGTTATATTGGATCACATGACTGGGGGAAAACCATTTCCCCCATTTTTGTTTTTGTTTTGTTTTGTTTTTTGTTATTCCCCCTCCCCACTTCCCATTTCATAAATTAAGGTTGTTTCCATGATGGCAACATGGGTGGGATGGAATAACAAGAAAACGTGTGTGTGTGTGTGGGGGGGGGGGTTCTTTTACTCTTTCAAACCCCCTCCCACTCTGTCTAGTGCCCCCTTTTAGCCTCCACCCAGACCGATACCATAGTTACTAAAAAAAAACCTAGATTTATACACGGGTATAAAGGGTAAATATATGAATGCGGTATAAAAAAACAATGACCGATTCATCAGATTCACAGGAATTACACTCTTAACAATCTAGGATTGACTGTTTTTGGTGCTGAAGTAAGCTTGCAACCTACTTTTTCTGAAAGCCTTATCTAGTGCAACAATTTACTTTTTTCTTATCTATATATATAAAAGAGTGATGGCATCACGGCGACCCACAAAACAACAAAACTACAGGCCCCCCAACCTCGAAATTTGACGACACAACCCATCATCCACGGCTCTAGGTTGATACAACAAAAAGAAAAGAAAAATAAAGTCCTAATTAGAGAGAGAGGAATAATTGCTTTTATCCAATTGCTGCCAGTTAGAAGGCTAAGCTCCTCCAACTTGGTCTCCTAGCAACCCAATAAAAAATAATAAAAAACACTAAAAATAATAAAAAAAAACACTAAAAAATTAATACAATAAAATACCATAATAACAAAAAATAACTAAAAATTATACAAGAAAATAATAAAATAAAATAAATAAAAAGATAACTTACAATAAAATTAATTTAAAAAAATACAAATAACGTCAAATAAAAATTACACAACAATTTTTAACCAATACCACCACCACTTTGCCACAGCAACGCGTGGCCGGGCACAGCTAGTGGTTTATAACATATGGATGAAATCTGGCCCCCAAGCCATCAAGTTCTTTGATGTATATTTCTGTTTGAAAGCTATCGGAAACTAGAAATAAATTCCAACAGAAAATAAAAAGTGAATATTACCCCAGATGTAGCGCATAGCCTTCGAGTGGAATAGTAATTTCTTCATTGAATGAAAACTTGTGGAAGATAGAGCAGAAGATCTTCCAACCACTTGCTTGCACCACATCCATCAAGTCATGCAAAGAATGACCATATGGAGCATGTCAATACGCTAACTAGACTCAATTGTAGGATATAAAAATAAAATGCTTACATCTTGGCAAGCAGCAATAGCCTTTACAGCCTACACACATATACATAAATATTGCCCAGCCATGCACAGGTTTAAAGCTAACTGGGTCCTCAAAATAGTTTACATGTTTTCCTTGGCATCACCTTTCTTGTTCCAGATATCCAAGCATAATCAAATGCAGGCTTTCACAGTGAGAAAAATATGCCTGCCTAACTCCCCACCTAGATCCCATATTTTATATTTTGTGGGAAAAGAACCTGGTTTGGGAGTTGAAATTGAAATCAGGATTCCTGTTAATATTAACCCAAAATGCATCTTGGAGCAATAGAATGGAAAACTACTAAAAATATTAGTGTGGAGTACACTTTGTTTGCAATCTGTTGAAGTTAAACATATGCCTGTCTTCTTATACCATTTTGAAAATGCTTTTAATAATAACAACAATAATAATAAAGCTTTATTTGTATCCTACTCCCTCTCTCCAAGAGGACTCAGGGCAGCTTACAACAAGGATGAAACATATAGATAATAAAAATCACACTACAATCCTGAAACGGTCAAATATAACCAACATATCCGGGGGGAAATCATAATACATGAAAAAAAATCACAATAAACAAGTCAATTATAACTCAAATTATAACTCAAAAACAATGCTCATAAGTATAAAACTATGTAATAGTTAAGACATGTAATACACTAAAACATCACAAAACCTACTCTTGTTGGTAAAAACAATAAGGTTCAGTTTGAAATTGCTTATATCTATACATAATTCATATAGATTCAAATGCAACTGAACAGCATGGATTGCAGATGCAATAACAGTGCTCATTCTGAATGCTACCACTATAGAAGTATTGTTCAAAACAAGAAAATAAAAATATTTTCTTTCAGCTCATAGATCTGAATGCCAACAAGTTCAAAGTTTGGAAATAACTAATTATAACTTGAGTTTTTTCACAGAAGTCCCCACACAAGTCTCCTACAATTGTATTGCATGTAAAAATGCTATAGAAGTGGGCTTGCTGTCTTTTCTTGTGCACCTTCAGAAGCATTCTAGAATTACAGCACCCATTAGCAGCAGAACCCTATTGCACACAGACTGCCTATCTAGTACTTCCAACATTATTCCCATTTCTTTTCACTGGTTCTTTTCTGGGATGTATTAGGAATAGAAAGAAGGAAGGAGAGAGCAAAGAATACAAGCAACTGGCCTCCCATCTGAGCACAGCACCAATAAAATGCCAGTTGGCAGCCTTTCTTGGAAGAGTGTCCCATGCCTCTTCTCCTTTCTTCCCATGTTTTGCAGTCATGTCGTTGTTGAACACGGCACCCCCCACCCCAAAGATTTAAAGTTTGCCAAAAAGAAATGAAATGTCTTCCCTTTTCCTCTTCCACAGGACCTCCGCCACTCTGTGATGGAACAACAGCAGCAAATTCCCTCAAAAAGCCTATTTTCCATGTTTCATATGTTTCTATTAAAGATCTGTACCTGCGCTAATTCATATCAATACATATATGAAGGTCTGCAACAGCAGAACTTCTGTAAAAGGGCAACTATCAACATTTCTAAATAAAATGTATCTTTCCTTTCACTAGAATGTGTCCTCTTTTATGTTCTCCTTAACATCTTCATTTCCTTGCTGTGCTCCACTCCATAAATGATAAAGGTAAAGGTTTTCCCCTGACATTAAGTCTAGTCATGTCTGACTCTGGGGGTTGGTGCTCATCTTCATTTCTAAGCCGAAGAGCCAGCATTGTCCATAGACACCTCCAAGGTCATGTGGCCAGCATGACTGCATGGAGCACCATTACCTTCCCACCAGAGTAGTACCTAATGTTCTACTCACATTCGCGTGTTTTCAAACTGCTAGGTTGGCAGAAGCTGGGGCTAACAGCGGGAGCTCACCTGCTCCCTGGATTCGAACTACTGACCTTTCAGTCAGCAAGTTCCATAGCTCAGTGGTTTAAACTGCTGCACTACCGGGGCTCCATTCCATATCCCAACTTAATAACTACTGTATATTGAATCATGAAAAACATCCTCTGGTGCCAAGATGTGCACATGGGCAGGAGTTACCAGCCAGGAAGGAGGACAATATGCCATGCCTCTCAATGGAATATGTCCAGTCTAAGTTATTTTAAACATTTTATGTCTTTTGCCTTCTTTCCCTACTTATGGCTATGAAATATATTTTATTTTTGAAAACATTAAAGAAAGGCAAGCAGCATTGGGTCAGACATGGCGATCTCCAGGAATGTCATGCTGTGCCCCTGAGCAGTGGGCATGACCCGGGTAGAATATCTGGCCATTATGGACAAACACCTTTATCTGATAAACCTCCTGTTTGCCATCTGTTTGCCAAAGGGACTGGGGATTGATCACTCTGGCACACCTATGGGCATTTCTAAGACCTTCCCTTTATTTGTCCAGCCTGGGACTGGACTCAGAAGTCATCAGCCACTGTCCCTGGCATCCTGAACTCTACATCTACATAATCCTGTCATTTTCATACCCAGACATCAATTGTCTTCAAATTCCAACTTAAGTCCTGCAAATATGGACTATGTTTCCTGGGGACTCCCTCTGCCCAGAGAGACATCCCCAACCAGCTGATTGGCTTCCCCAGGGCTTCCCCATCCAGCAGAGAGGGGATCCCCGGCACATCATCAGAGCCTGCACCAACCAGAAGTCAAGGTGGCTTAATCCTTCCTCCTGGCCAATCAGGAATGAGGGGGGAGGGGGGGCAGTCAGCCTCTGTGCTCAGCCAATCACAAACAGAAGAGGGAAAATTAAACAGAGACAATGTTAGTGCATGGGTTTTTACAGTATAAAAAAGTTTACATGTTTCAATATGGTTATGTTTGTACATTTTGGCATTCTTTGGGGTACATTGCATCCCTTCTGCAGATTGAAATAAAAGCCTCTGTCCTTGTCTTCAGCCCTGGTGAGGATATTCTTTAATCTGGAACTCTGGTTGTGTTTGCATAAATGCTTGCCAGGCAGGACCCTCACTTTCTGCAGTCCTTGGTTTAAATTCTATTATAATGGCATTGAGGAAGGAACAAAAAAATTATCCATACATGGAAGGGGGAAAGCAGAAAGTCAACACCAAGAACTCTTATCCTCTCTCTTGTGTTTCATTTCCATCCCAGTCCTATGCACCCTGTGGTCCTACAGCAGCATGTGTGAGTGTGTGTGTATATGTGTGTGAGAGAGAAAGAATAGCTGTTAACACACAGTAACTTTCCATACTTAGGCCATGTCCCATAAGATATAATGAAATACCACAAGCGCTTTGAATATTCAAATATTGTGAGAAAATAATCACACCTTGGGTAGCATTATACAGTATAGTAACCAAATGCAATAACAAAATAATACATCCATATTTAGAGCACAATCTTTATGCTTATCCTTGCCAAATATAATTTAAAAGTAGTAAATCGTTCCAAAATGCAAAATACACTCACTGATGTGTTCATAGAATCCTTTTGTCATCTGAATACCTATGTGATAAATATATCTTAAAGGCAAGAATCCATCCCATTTTCACAATTACTGTTAGATGAGCAAGTACGTAACAAATAAACAAAGGAAAAATGTAGATGTGTTAACCAATTCTGGATGGGGTTACACTCTCCTTGAAAGACCATGTTTGCAACTTGGGAGTGCTCCTGGATCCGTATCTCCAAATATCAGCCCAGGTAGATGTGATGGCTTACTGACAGCTTCAGCTGATATGCCAGCTGCGCCCCTTCCTAGATTTGGAAGACCTGAAGATAGTAATGCATGCACTGATAACCTCAAGGTTGGACTTCTGCGATGCACTTTGCATTGGCCTACCTTTGCACCAATTTCAGAAACTCCATTTGGTTCAAAATACAGCAGTCAGATTGGTTACAGGAACATCTAGGAGTGAGCATATTGCACCTATCCTAAAGTCACTCCATTGGCTGCCAATTAGTTTCCGGACAAAGTACAAGGTGTTAGCTTTGACCTTTAAAGCCCTACATGGTTTGGGTCCAGGTTACCTAAAGAATCACCTTCTCCCACGCAATCCTTCCCACACACTTAGGTCCTCTGGGCTCCAGCAGCTCACCAGAACCTGACTGGCAAGCACCCCCCAGAGGACCTTTTCATTGGCCATCCCAAAACTGTGGAACAACCTGCCGGAAGAGCTCCAACAGATAAATGAGCTGTTGGAATTTTAAAACCATCTGAAGACCTATCTCTTCTGGCAGACCTACCCAGCCAGTTTCTTTTACCCAGCCAGATCTTTCTTCTCCTCCCCACGCTTTCAAACCTTGATTTAATTCACATAGACTGATGTTTTTAAAAACAATTTTCCTCTAGCATTGCAGATATACGTCTTTACAACTTGACTGGCATCCCAGCAAAATCTCAGCAGATGGTTCTAGTTTAAGCAATGCCTGGAGGCTCAAAAATTGATGCAAGAGCATTGGTTTCAGCATAGAAGGATAGCAAATTGAAGTATATTTCAAATCTTTGTGCTTCTTGAATTTTGCTGCTTAAGGAGGGGGCTTTGGCCTTCTTTTAGTTCGGTGTTCCTGTTTTGGAATCAAGAGAAATCATATCTTTTTTTATGATATTCCTCCAACATCTATATTATAACCAGAGCCGGCCCTAGGTATTTTTCAAGTGTAGGCGAACAGAATTTTGGCGCCCCCCCAAACCAATCACTGAAAAATAAAAGCGTTGGATAAGCGAAAATGTTGGATAATAAGGAAGTATAAAGGAAAAGCCTATAAAACATCAAATTACATTATTATTTTTAAAATTAAGCACCAAAACATCATGTTTTACAACAAATCAATAGAAAAAGCAGTTCAATACATGGTAATGTTATGTAGGAATTACTATATTTGCAAATTTAGCACTAAACATTGAACAGGGATATAGGGCAGTGTGGACTTAGATAGCCCTCAGTATTAAAAAAAAAACTCTAAAATCAGGACAATAAATAAAGAACAACACTCTGAAAACAGAAGAAATCCAGACAGTAAACAATCAGGGACAGCTAACTCCTCCCAAAAAAAGATTCTCCCAGGCAAGAAGAAGCCAGGCCTTGAAGACACAGGGCCATTAAATGCTAATCAAGGTGATTAATTACAACATTCACACCTGCTTCAAAGAAAAGTTCTTTCTCCCACCCTGGACCTTCTACAGATATATAAACCCCACATACCTAGCTTCCAAGTTCCTACAGACCTCACAATCTCTGAAGGCCCCAAAGGTGGGCTTGCGTGGTGCGAAGATGGGTCTGCGCCGGCCGGAAGGCCCAGCGCGGTCGCTGGAAGGCCCGAAAGAGAAGGAGGTGGAGAGTGGTGCCATCCTCCCAGGACGATGGTGCCCCCGGGACGATGGCGCCACAGGCAAATGCCTATTTCGCCTTATGGTTGGACTGCCTCTGATTATAACTCTGTTCCCCAGAAAGCTTTACCTCTTTTCTACCCTCCTTTCCCTCACAGGATTCCCGTGTCTTAAGCAGGAATTGCAGATACTCAATAAGTATAGCTTCTTAGTTCTGTGGATTCCACTAAACTTGATGTCTTGCTTCGGACATTAAAATCAATATATACAAAAATACATATTTAAGAACAGAATATTCAAGACTTTACATAATATGGAAGCAAGTGGGTGACAAAAGGGCAATAAGAATAATTCAGGGCTGAAAAGGGTTTACAGACTGACAGCAGGCCCAAAATATATAACTAATGTTCAAGTAAATGAACAATAATAATAATAATAATAATAATAATAATAATAATAATAATACAACAACAACAACAACAACAACAACAACAAATGGCTATCACCGTGCCGCATGGCCATGCTTCTCACCCTCTCTTGCTCTTTGCCTCATTTGTTTCTTGCACTTCAGGCTATCACTTCATAATCTCCCCAAATTGTAGCACAGTGTTAGCTACATATTTTAGCCCTTGCTTCAATCTATGTTACAACTCACAACTCATAACCACCCTGAGTCCTTTCAGGGGGAGGGGTGGGTTATAAATAAAGCATATTATTATTATTAAATTATTATTAAATTATTATTATTATTATTATTATTATTATTATTATTATTATTATTATTATATGACACAGCAAACAAGATAAATATGCTGGATTTCGTATCACAAAATCACAAGTCGAACACTTCCCAAGTGTCTAGGACTATGTGATGTATTTTCGGATGATGCGCGCAGATCCCAGTAGGGTGGTCTTTTGCAGTTCGCAGATCGTAATTTTGTCAATGTCTATTGTTTCCAAATGCCGGCTGAGATCTTTTGGCATGGCACCCAGTGTGCCCATCACCACCGGGATCACCTGCACTGGTTTCTGCCAGAGTCTTTGAAGTTCAATCTTGAGGTCCTGATAGCGGCTGAGTTTTTCCTGTTGTTTTTCGTCAATGTGACTGTCACCTGGGATGGCAATATCAATGATCCAAACCTTTTTCTTTTCCATAACTGTGATGTCTGGTGTCTTGTGTTCCAGAACTTTGTCAGTCTGGATTTGGAAGCCCCACAGTATTTTTGCGTGCTCATTTTCCAATACTTTTGCAGGTTTGTGATCCCACCAGTTCTTTACTGCTGGGATGTGGTACTTGAGGCATAAGTTCCAATGATTCAATTGGGCCACATAGTTGTGCCTCTGATTGTAGTCTGTCTGTGCGATTTTCTTACAGCAGCTGAGGATATGATCAATGGTTTTGTCATCTTCCTTGCACCGTCTGCATTTTGGGTCATCACCCCTCCCCCCCCCCGAAATTCACAAAGTGGTCTGCGAGAAGGCCTTAAATTTATTATTTACACTGTTATGTTTATTCATATCATGATCTGGTCACTATTCTCAATATATCCCATATGCATGGGGGTATTGGGATAACAATACAAAAGGTTTGCTATGGTAGACCCTCCCTTGCTCAGACTCAGCCCCCCCCCCCCCGAACCAAAATCCCACTCCCCTCCTAATCAAAATCCTGGCTACGGGCCTGACTCTTAGTATTGGCTTCAATTCCCACAGCCATCCCGCTTCTTCAGGGTCCATTTTCCCTCTTCCCTGTCCAAAGTCCTGTTGCATCATTTTGATGCAACAGCAGCACTGTAAAAGAGGCCTGCCTCCACTTGTAGGCCCTTCTGATGTTTCCTAGAAAAAAAGGGGAGCTGGTGGCACTACTCCCAGGCCAATCTGGGATGAACCCAGGAAAGTATCTAGCCCTCCCCCCCCCCAACCATACATACACACATACACAGCAAAATTGTGGGGGTTTGGGCTCTATCCCAATATAAAATGTCAGTTTCTATCGGGATATAGGCCTGTGTGGAAGGGTCTAGAGAAGCAATTGGTGGAAAGAAGTATTCTTTTCCATCTGGCTGCTCAACTAATAAAGGAAATAGTGTCAAAGTGTTTATTTCTTTTTAATGAACCTCAGGACCAGTAGTCTTTCAATATGTGTAAAAGGCTTCATATCTTTGACCTGAAGTTACCTTCTTTTAATAGTGCAATACTAACTTTCAGTTCAACCACATTTACTTTTGGTTTAGCGAATGTAAGATGGACTGTAGGTGAAGAAATTGTGACTCTAAAAGAGCTTTTCAATCAACAGAAATTAATAGAAATGTTTTTGTACAGTAAGACATGTGTATATCAAAGCCGGGATTATGCACATTTGTAGTGCATAGAATCATAGAATCATAGAATAGTAGAGTTGGAAGAGACCTCATGGGCCATCTAGTCCAACCCCCCGCTAAGAAGCAGGAAATCGCATTCAAAGCACCCCCGACAGATGGCCATCCAGCCTCTGCTTAAAAGCTTCCAAAGAAGGAGCCTCCACCACAGTCCGGGGAAGAGAGTTCCACTGCCGAACGGCCCTCACTGTGAGGAAGTTCTTCCTAATGTTCAGGTGGAATCTCCTTTCCTGTAGTTTGAAGCCATTGTTCCGTGTCCTAGTCTGCAGGGCAGCAGAAAATAAGCTTGCTCCCTCCTGCCTATGACTTCCCCTCACATATTTGTACATGGCTATCATGTCTCCTCTCAGCCTTCTCTCAGCATGCATCTTTTGAGCTCATACCTTGGCTTCACAAAAAAACTACAGAGCTTTTTTAATTGAAAATTTGGAAACTGAGGCATGGAACTTAACTGGATGAACAAACACTGAGTAATATATCTGGAATGTGGACAAAACCCAGCCAGATCACAGGGCAACAATAACTATTATGCCATGGTAAGGAATCCTGTTTTGGATCCAGAAGGTCCCATGGTTTTTCTAAATCGTACTAGGATATAATCCTGCCTGAATTCCTGTAGAGATGCTATTCATCAATATTATCAATACTTTGGTACATAAATGAATAGTATAGCTGAGCACAACTTGTCCATGGCTGATTAACCCAGCAGTGTCTCTCCAGACTCATATCAACTGTGCCTAAACCTTTTAACCTGAAATACCAGGTTTTGGACCTTCTGCATAGAAACCATGTGCTCTGCCTCTGAGATAAGTATGTATGTCAATCTTTACTTAATTTCCTAGGAAATTCTCTATAGCAGTGATCCCAGTCCTATGAATGTTTTTTTCCTCAAAGTCCTATCTAATTTGGCTAACAGTCAGGATTTCTGGGAGCTGAAATCTAAAACATCTGAGAAACCAATGTTTGGGAACCACTGTTCTAAAAGATGGTAGCTTAAATACTGGCCAGAATCTAGTTGGTGATTTATATTAACATAAACACCACTACACAAAATGTTGCACTTTCTAGAAAATCGCACAAAGGTAATACTATTATACAATAGGCAAGAATGAGACATAGTTGCCCACTGCATGATTGATTAACATTGTGATTCCTAAAACCCCAGCATACAATAACTTTTGACCTCTTTATATGGGCCTTTCAACCTGTGCCATTATGCCGACAACCGCTGACAAATGGGAAGACACATGGGGTGGCTCGGGGTGCCCCACACGCCCTCCCTCCTCCCCTCATCACGTGCTTAAGCACCCTTTTCCTCCCCCCCCCCATCAGATGGCAAAAAAGGGTGGCAATGCATGTTGCCCCACCTCTCTTTCCTCCATCATATAAGGAAATGGAGAAGAAAGTTGTAACACCTCTAAGCTGCGTGAGCACTGGAAACCAACACGGAGGCCAATAAACAATCTAATATCTTTATTAAAGCAATAATGGAATCACACAAAAATAAACAGAATATAAAGTCCAGCAATAGTCCTTTTAGGAAAGGTCAAATTTAGTCCAGTAATATAAAGTTTAATGTCCAGTATTAGAGATCAAGTCTTCAAATCCAAACCAAAACACACTCAAACTTCCAGGCAGTTTGAGTGGGGAATAAAGCAAGGTCTCTCAAGAGAGTTCCAAGTTCAATGTCCAAGGCAGGGAAACAAGGCAAGGCAAAGAAGCAAGGCAAGGCAAAGTTGGTCGTGGTGGAACTGAAACGCAGTCCAGTCTTGGCAGGGAGACGGGACACAACGCCCGGTCTACTTGAGAGTAGCGCGCCGTCAGGCCGCTGAGATACACAGGAACAAGAGTCGATGTTAACTTTCCATCTGTCATGTTGACACCGCGATGGTTAGTCTGTGCCCAGAACTTTTATGGGACTTCAAAAACCTCCCCGAACCAGGTGTCTGAGTCCACATTTTCCCAAGGGAAACGGACTGACGACAACAATTTGCCAGATGTAAACCTCCCTGAAACTTCCCCAGAGAACCGGTTTAATTATAATCCTCTCTCTCCGCTAATCTCGCACTTTGTCTCCGAATCTCCTTCTCAGAGCGGTGTGTTTTGAGAAACGACTTCCTATCAAACACAACACTGTCCGGGGAGTCAGGCTCTGATTCAAATGCTTCCGTAATTAGCTTTGGACCCAAACTGTCAACAGGGGACATCTGGAATGGAACGGAATCTTGCTGAGTTGGGAAAAAACCCATATCCTCTTCAGTTTGAAGAGCATTATAGGCTGCGGGGTCATGGCTCGAGGGTCTCTGAGAAATCACAAAAGTGCAGGTAACTCATTTGAGCTACCAAAACTACACTTTCTTCCCTGAAGTCATAGAGGAAGTACCTTTTGGCACTTCCCCTCAACTTTGGAATAAAAGTGAGCAGGGACTGCCATGCGTCAAATGATGGTGCATGGCAGGCCCCGTGTAATGGAAAGCCTTATTTTATTGGGGATTTTTGTCTATGTTATTTAAGTGGGGTTTAGTGGTAAAGGTGGGCAGGAGTTAGCTACTGCTGATTGGCTATGTGTCACCATGGTAACATAGCTGCTTCTGTAGAAATGTAACTATTTCGAGGCTAGCAAGAAAAGGGCGGAGCTAGCTGGATGAAAAAAGAAGGAATGTTTTTAAAAAGAGTTAGTTAGGTTCATGTTTTCAGTGAGGGACGATAGAGGAAAGACTTCTGTGTGTTCGGTTTAGTTTCTAACCTGTGGGCTAGAGGAAAGAATATATGTTTTTATGTGTGCAACTACTAATGCTATATTAAAGTATAAAGAGGACTTGTTTAGGTCCTGGTTCCAGCTGGGTAAAGCTGAGGAAAAGAAATACCATTGAGACAAAGTTTCAGTCAAGTTGTTGATGTTAAAGAATGAAAGATATTATCTATATTATATACAAGTGAAACTGAAGAAGGAAACCTTTGCATCAAGTTATGCTTATTGGGCTAAAGAAACCATAAATAAATATTTCTTTGTTTTTAATAAAGACAGTGTTCTTGAGTGGTGAATTGCTCTACATAGAGTCAGTGAAAGATTTGTCTCACATTCTTCCCCTCAGTGTAACATCATCTCATACATGCGCACGCACATGCTCAAGTCTTTATAGCTGGCAGTGGCTGGGATCCTGAAATAAGGATCGCCTCCTGCCATAGTGGGATTTGAAAGGTCCCATATTAAAAAGGTGTGGCAAAGGTGTGGATATTAAGAAAAAAGATTCCCTCAACCTAGATGTGAAGAGCTTTGGGCTGTGTGCCTCACATTTAATGGTGGTAGCAGTTGGGATCTTGAAAAAGAGATCCCCCCCCCCTGCCTGTTTGAGAAGCCTCTCTTGTGCCTTTTTTGAAATGAGCCTTGCACCCCGTCTTTGCCATAAAGCAAAGCAGCAAAACAGGGCAAAAATGCCCATTGTGAAGAGGTCCATAATCCCAAGAAGATCCCAGATCCTGAATTCTATTATTACTGTTCAAGAAATAAAAAGGAAAAAGGGTTAAAAGATATACTTGTAGCCTCTAGTCTCTGGTCTGGAGAAGTATTCTCCAAGATGTTGGCAGATTTGGATGTCTGGAATTCCAAACACTTTTGACCATGAGCTATTTCCAACATTTTTTTTTCTGCATGGAAATGCCCCAATAAATATTTCCTGCTATAAAAAGGAATTCCAAGAATATGTACATACACTCAGAAAGAGACATACAGGCAGTCCCCAAGTTATGAACATCTGTAGGTTTGTTCCTAAATTGTATTTGTATGTAATTCAGAAAAGGTATATTTTAAAGTGCAATTCCAGTCAGATAGATAGCATAGGGAAGGGTTAACACCTCTGTGGTCTTTGTTTTGCTGTCTATGCCCTTGTTCTGAAAATTTCACCTCACTTTCTGTCCCTGTGATAATTGGATTTTGAAAAATTTGTGGAAACAAGAATTGGTGAGAAAGCTTCATTGGAGACACCTTTTCCCCATGATAACTCTTTCAGGTGTGAATTCCCCTTCCTTGGGGGTAGATTTTTTTTTGTTATTTCCCCCCCATTTTTAATGATGAGTCATTTGTAAATGGGATGTTTGCAACTCGGGGACTGCATGTATTATAAATATAGGAGTGGCTAGACACATCCCTGTCAGGGAAGAAGCAGGTACAGTAGAGTCTCACTTATCCAAGCTAAACAGGCCGGCAGAAGCTTGGATAAGCGAATATCTTGGATAATAAGGAGGGATTAAGCAAAAGCCTATTAAACATCAAATTAGGTTATGATTTTACAAATTAAGCACCAAAACATCATGTTAGACAACAAATTTAACAGAAAAAGTAGTTCAATACGCAGTAATGGTATGTTGTAATTATTGTATTTACGAATTTAGCACCAAAATATCACGATTTATTGAAAATATTGACTACAAAAATGGCTTGGATTATCCAGAGGCTTGGATAAGCGAGGCTTGGATAAGTGAGACTCTACTGTATATCATGGTTTCCTAAATGTTAAATTGTTCTTATGGGAATACACCGGAACTCTACTGAATGAAATTAATATGTAATATAACCTTAAAGAAGTGAGATATTAAATCCCAAACGGGCATGATCCAACATCCAGGGCATTCAACTGAAAAGTTCATTTCAACTTTTCCAGGCCTTGGATTCAATCCAGAAATGAATTATTGTATGTTTCAGTTGTGCTTTGCATATGAAGGCTTCATCCAAACCAGCTTTTGTCATGCTATGAAAATAAATCCCTCAAAGACCATCAGCAGGGTTGTGTGGGATTTGTGGTTTCCACATCTGAAGCCTAAGACTTAGATTGCTGTAACAGATGAACTAAATCTCCATAGAACTCAGCCAAAATGGAAATTTCAATAAAATGTGCTTGGAGAAAATAAGTTAATGGAATCCTTGTAAAACTGAATCAGTGGCAGAATGTATGCAACATATTTTCAACTATAGACAGAGCTTTAATATTATGCCTTGAATCCATATTTAACTCATATGAATAAGTTCCTGCTACAGTTCAAATCGGTTTGCATAAAGGTAATGCCACACAGGGAGTACTGGCAGTGATGTTTGCAAAAGAAAGAATCTGTGTCAAATCTTAAAGTCCAGACTTCACAGCAGTGATGCTCCCACAGCAAAATAATTTCCACTTTTTTCCTTGTACAAACCAGCACAATGGCTTAGTTTTTCAGTATGGAAATTCCTTGCTACCATGTGAACATTAGGAATTTCATCCTATTGGTGACATAGGCTGGCATAGACCACATGTTTTTCTAGTAGGTATCCTCTTAAGGTAATTGCAGATGACCACACACACACATGCACACACAGAGGCAACCCTAGTCCATGGTACTGGGTATACACCTGTGGCCAATCAAAATGCCCAATGCAAGCATTGCAAGAATCTCAAGCATGATCCGGTTGCAAGTACAGTAGGCCTTCTACATTTCTGGGTGTCCATTTTGTGGATTTGATCATTTGTGTGTTATTTGCTGTTGCCTCCACAATTGTCATAAACCATTTTAATAGGGACTGCAAACCTTGCACGTCTGAAAGAGTCTGTGAAGTCTTATAAATACCTATTAAAATGGCAGAGGGCCACATCAGAAATGACAGCAAGCCCCACAATTCCTCCACATCTATGTTACAAAAGCTGCCTCAAAGGAATGTTTTGTGTGTTAAATATGGGTTAGGGAGCTTTTGTGACGTCCTGTGACCTAGTCCCTTGAATGTGAAGATCTCACTGTGAGCTGGAGTTCCAGGAAAGTGACATCTCTTCTCATCCCTCCCTCCAGCAGCAAAACTTGCCAATTTAACACCAATATTTTAGGATACACAGGTTAAATCAGCAACATAACACCCTGTGCCTCTTCAAGTACTAAATGAAGGGCTATTTCATATTGTCAGTATTTTAGTAATTTGTCAGGATATTCTGCTTCTCCACATAGTGGTTGTTCTCGCCTTGGTATCCAGTTAGGGTTCATTCATTTTTTCTTCTTTTTTTTTTCATTTTGTCTTTTTCTTTCAAATCATTTCTTTCACAATTACCAAACCAAGACGTCTGCCTTTCTCACAATGTAGTGGGCCACTTCTAGACACATAGACATTAAACAGGTAATAATTGATACATGTGTGTCACTTAATGAACTAAGTGCTGTAATGGAGATAAACCTTGCAAGTGCTGAACTCTTTATAAACTATCTCCCCCTCTACTGCTTTTCTTTAAACACCTGACCAAAATAGACTTCCTTGCTGATGAATGAGGCTATTGTATATGTTAATCCCCTGTAGTTTTCTTTAAATAATTCAACTATATATTAACATTGGCTGTAAAATGATGTGTGGATCCAAGAGTAGACTCATGCAGATAAAAAATTTCCATGAGACAATAGTTCACTGTGGATTTTAACTGCTTGTTCCTCAACCATGTGTGTATGAATATGTACTTATTCAGAAAATGTCTACATACATAAAGCATTTCTGGAACAAGAGGATATGATTTTGTTGCCATTGACAAATGGATTACACATAATAGTATAACCCTGCCTCACTTCCTAGTGTATAATGTGTCCAATATTGACATTTTACAGATTTCAAATAAAATTTACAAACTACCAGCTTCATTTTTGAATACTTTACATAATTCCCTTATGTACCTCCCCCCACCCACCCCGCCCCGAAAAAAACCAAGGTTTTGGCCCATAAATTCCATCAGCTCAGCTAATATGGACAATGGTAATGAGAGTGGGAGTTACATCTGGAGAGATCAGGTCGGGAAAGGCAGCTTTGCAATTTCATTTTGTTGTTGTTGCTGTTGTTGTTGTTGTATTCATTAAAATTGTTTTCAATATTTGATAAAAGTAAGATGAACCTTTTTGGGGGGTTTCATGACAAGATTTGTTCAGAGGTGGTTTCCTTTTGCAGGTATCCTGAGACCGAGGCTAGATCTACACTGCAATATAATACAATATCTGATCCCAGATTATCTGCTTTGAGCTGGATTATATGAGTCTACACTGCCATATAATCAATTTTAAAGCAGATCTCGGATCAGAAACTGGATTATATGGCAGTGTAGATGGGGACTGAGAGAACACGGCCTGCCTAAATTCATGCCCATCTACACAGGTCCATCTGCATAGGCTAATCCAGTTTAACCAGAGTAAACCTGGATTTCTGGTTTTCCTTCAAGTTAAAAAAAATCCCTGAGAAGATTCGCATCTTCCCTGCATGGGGCCTGTGGGGCCTGACTCTTGATTCCAAGGGTCAATCCCCATAGCCATCCTGCTTCTTTGTGCTCCAGGAGTCTGAGGGATTGGGGTGGCACTGCCACCCTTGCCACCCAGCCACCCGTTTTACCCCCCCCAAAAAAAAAACTTACCAGAGAGGCCTGCAAAGTGTTTCCATCACTGAGTGAAGACTACACAGACTCATTGCCATTTTGCCAGTAGCCAATTTTGTTCACAAAATAGTTTTCTCTTATAGAATATAACTCATGCAGTCAACATAGGCAAGCACATCTCCCTCTTCCTCTAGCTGTGCAATACTGTGTTATTTTCAGCTCTGTGAATTGCTCCTGTGTAGCAGAAGGTTGTCTCTTTTCATTTTATCTGACAAGTAAATGTTCTGTTTGTTCCATATTTGTCACCTCAGAGTTAAAATTCATCCTTGACATTCACTGGTGTGAACAAGTCAGGTCTCCCATGGACAAAAATATTATTTTATGAAGATAATTTTAGTTAGGCTCTAGGAAAACAAACCATTTGGGAACATGATTTCAGACTGCTGGCTGACAGGCCCTAGAAATGTTAATGCTGAAGCTTATCAACTGGATGCTGGATAGAGATGTCAAGATCCCTGCACATCCTATCATTCGTTTCTCTGTGTCTATGGTGAGTAAAGAATTTGTAAAGTCATGAGAAGATTCAGACCAAAAAATTATCTGGTCTAGTTCTTATATTGGAAATGACCAAGTCCTATTAACAGCAGCCTAGTTTATCACTGTGGATCCATGGCAGCCCACTTCTAACCCTATGGTAACCCCACTTTATTATCTCATGAGAAGCCACAATGTCATCTGGGGCCTGGGCATCATTCTGAAAGTCATCCTTCTGCTAGCCCTATTGGGACACTCTTCTTTCCCCATAGCACTTTTCTTCCCACCTCACCTCTACTTCTTCAACTTTTGTGTTGCCTCCTAGCTTAGTAGTGCCTCCCAATGATATTCTTCCATGCAGGCTGTACATTCCTTTCAATTGTGTGCTTTCCCCCACTGCAGACTGTGGCAAGCTAAAATGGCTTGAGGACGGCATAGCTGAAACATGGACTATATCTGCATCCAAGATTATCCAGATAATCTGCTGCTGCAGGTGAGGTGAATTCACTAATAGTTTTACAACTGTTCTTCATGCCAGTGGTTCTAAAGCTGTGGGTCCCCAGATATTTTGGCCTTCAATTCCCAGAAATCCTAACAGCTGGTAAGCTGGTAAGGTGAAGGCCAAAACACCTGGGGACCCACAGGTTGAGAACCACTGCCCTATGCAATCCAACTCAAAAGAGTTAGATCTAAAAAGGCCTCAGACTCCAGATGACAGCTTCCTCCATAACCTGTGCAATGTGGGGCAGATATATCTGATCAAGACTTTCAGTAAGATGGGCTTCACCTCATCTAGAACAAATGGACACTGAAAAGATGCCTGCATCATTTGAAGAAAAAAAATAGCAGTCCTGCAAGAGTTAACACTTCTTGCAGAGGCTTGAATAAAAAACACTGTATAATTAATCTCTTGACATTTCAGGTATAGACTTCCCTGCAGCAGTGTGGAGTTCTTGTTGCCTAAAACATTTGTTTATCTGGTATATGTTCTTTGTACTTTCAGTTAAATTTGAATTCTTAATCTCTGGACTGGTTAAAATTGTATATTCCCTTTGGCTTTATTTGTTGTAAGTACTGTTTTCAGAATGGCTGAGACCTTATTACCTCATCCTCTTTTATCTTTGGATAACTCCCTAGACTACACATGTAGAACTGGATCAGCTCAACTCACTGTTTGGGAATAGGATATTACAGATCTAGAGAGAGATGTCTGGATTCTAGATGCTATACTCTTGAGTGGAGAAGTGTCATAAAACCAAGAGTGAATTGACTACTCACAGCATTGGATGAATTGGCTGACCCCATCCACACTACATCATTGTTTAGGTTTTATACCACTGTTAAAACTTTACACTATGAAATCTTAAGATTTATAGTTGTGTGAAATGCTTAAAATACTCTGCTAGAGAGCACTGTCTACTGAGAAATCAATGGGTCTCACTAGGTTACATATCTCAACATTCCATGAAACTGTTATACAACCATGGTGAAGTCTTCTGTGTATCTTTTATTTATCAAAACATTTTAACATATTTAGTTTACATATAAACACATTTGTCTTCCACAGTCTGCATATGGTGCTCCTAGCAGAAACAATGTATGATTAGTTCCCCGAGAAAGAGACCAGATGCTGGATTGCAATAAAGCCACATACGTTTTCATACTGAATGTCCTCAAATGCCAAGTTTTTTACTTAAGGCCTTATTCTCTGAGGTATTCTGTATGTGTGTGTGCACGCGCGTGTGCCTAGTTCACAGCTCAGAAATTTGACATGAAGTATTTATCAAGTTACAATAGCTTAGGGTGGAACCAGATATCTCAGCAAATGCAGGCTCCCAAAATGTTGAGGAAGTTAGTCAAGTAAAATGAAGACTTGCTGTACTCTTTTAAATTCTTTCTTGGAAAGGCCCACTGCCTCCAACATACACATACTAACCTCTAAAGACCATTTCCACTCAGACTGAAAGAAGAAAATATAGTAATCTGGGCAGATGTGAGCACTAATTCTGCCCTCTCAAAATCTGTAGGAGCATTATGAGAAAAGCATTGGTTCAGGAACCTCATATCTTCTTCTAACTTTTTGTTTGGCCCATAAGAAATATTGTTCACTTATACTGAATCTTTAACACATATAAAATTATAGCCTACAACATTTCCTTATGTTCATGTTAAGTTTGGACAAAAAAAGCTTTCCAAGAGTCACTTTTCCCCCTCATAGAAAGTAATTTGAATAGTTAGGATTCTAATCTCAACATAGTACATTGCAGATGTGACTGCAGTCTCCATAATTTGCTTTTGATACTGTTGGATCTCGTTTAAATAATGTCCCATTTAGTGATCTTTGCAAAATGTTTGGATCAGCAAGTGTATATACAATCAACTTTTCAGTTTCTGAGTGCCTTGGCTCAAAATATGGGCTGATATCTTAAACAAAGCACTTTCAATCAACCAATTTTTTTCTTAAACATATATAAGCAGTGGAGGCTTGCTCTAGCTAGTAAAACAACTGAATTTTCCTTTCTCTACTTCAGGTCACCCAGAGGCTTTCTTGAGTGATTTCAGTTACTGCAAAACAGCGGGTTCAGATGCCTGGTGTACCTAGCTAATTCAGAAAGACAAATCAGACATGAGCGAATTCTAAGGCAAAAGCAGAGGTATTTATTCTCACTGGCCAGAGAGAGTGCCAGTGGAGAAAGCACTCCAAAGTACTGACATACTGCAATTGTGAATACAGAGCATTTTTATTTCACTTATAGCTATTCAAAAAACCCGTGCCAGCTCCTGATTAGCTGAAGAACATGCTGGCTAGGATGGTTGACTGAGGACTCTGTGGAACATCTTCACTGGTTGGTTCCTCGTGATGGCAGAAAATACAATAAATGGTCTCTGAAACATTTGAAGTTTCAGTCTGCATTCCTTTTGGTCCACTTCTCTTGGGCCCTTTCTACACTGCCATATAATCCAGATTATCAAAGCAGACAATCTACTTTGAACTGAATTATTGAGTCTACACTGCCAGATAATGCAATTGAAAGCAGATAGTCTGGGTTTAAAATGGCAGTGTAAAAAAGGACTCAGTGCAACCGAAAAGAATACAGTGTGGCAATATGTAGAAAGGTGCTTGATGAGTTTAATAGTACATCTTCGGTGAACATAATAGTCTAATGTACACGATAGTCAACTGGGGATGATGTCCACCTCAATAGATTAAAGTGGCTTGGGACTTGAGTGCTGGATCTTTTTCACAGATAACCCCGCTCTTATCAATAGGAGCAGGAAACACTCTGATGTATATTCATTGAGTAATCCCCCGCAGCTCCCAGACAGTTGTAAGGGGATAGTGTAAATCGGGGCAGAGATCTTGGGCTTGACTGGACAACATTCCAGAGGTCAGAGCCAGTCCAACAATGAGGCGAATTAAGCAGTTGCTTGGGGTGGAAAACATACGATGGCGCTGTCAAGACTGCTTTTTCAGTTGTTTTCTTGTAAAACATGATGTTTTGGTGCTTAATTTGTAAAATCTTAATGTAATTTGATGTTTAATAGGCTTTTCCTTAATCCCTCCTTATTATCCAACATTTTCGCTTATCCAACGCTTTTATATTTCAGTGACTGGTTTGGGGGGACGCCAAAATTCTGTTCGCCTACACTTGAAAAATACCTAGGGCCGGCTCTGCCAGAGGTGATTTTATAACAAAGGTTAAGGTAAAACAAAAAGTTCTGCTCACCAAGTTTCACGGAGCCGTGGTTCCCATTTCATATAATTTCATAATTTAGATGTTTCAATTTCTTGATATCATATTCCCCACTTGAGACAACAGGATGGCCCCACCCATCTTTATAGTCACACATTGTTTAAAGCAATCATTGTTTCAATGGGATTTGAACCGGGGGGGGGGGGGGTATTTCTGTGCTTTCTCCCTTGGGTCATTGTTTTAATAATATGGGAAAACATGACCAGCAGCACTCAAGGACAAGAAACACAAATACAATGAGCAGGAAAATGAGGCAACATTGTTCCATTCAAATAAGGGATGGAAGCCAATTTACCAACCAAAATGAATCCATGCCCACTTCTTGTTAGATCCCAGTGGGCAAATAATCAATTACAGCCCAATGTTCAAGTACAGCTTTTGTTAGATCATGCTTGTCTGGGCCTGAGCAGCTAATGCTTGAGGTATAATTTATGTTTTGACATCTTTTGCTGATTCTGGGAGATGTCAAAACCCAGGTATCTCACAGTTTCTCCATTGATTTAGGCTTTCTTCTTGGAAATCTTGAAGCTAGCCATGCTGAGGAAGTTGAGAAGGCTGATGGTGAACCAAATGCACTCTGCCTCCATATCCACGACCAGAAGATGGTCCATGTATTGGAAAAGGGTCCCCTTGTTTCAGTCCTCCTATTTACTCAGTTCAGCTACAATGAACACCTGAAGATGGTAGGATATTCTTGAAGCCTTGAGGAAGAACTTGCCCACAGTACTGCATTATTTTCTTCTTCTGTTTGTTTCACCCTTAGACCTTACTCATAAGAAATATTGTTAAGTTTTATAGAATTCATAACTCGTATAAAATTGTAGACTACGTTTCCTTATGTTCATATTGGACTTTGGACAAAAAAGCTTTTCAAGGTTTAGTTTAATACAAACAATCAAGATTTTTTCCCCTCAAAGAAAGTAACTTTAATTTGAATAGTCAGGATTCTAATCTCAGTATACTACTTTGCAGATGTAACTGTAGCCTCCATAATTTGCTCTTGATTTTGTTGGATTCTGTTTTAACATTGTCCAAATGTTAAATTTGCAAAATGTTTGGAACAACAAGTGATCAACTTTTCAGTTTCTGGTTCAAAATATAGGCTGAGAATTAAACAAAGTACTTTACATCAAGCAACACTAGGTAAAATTTCTTTTTTCCCCCTTAAACATACATAAGCAGCAGAGGTCTGCCTGGATGTCTAGCAATCCAACAATCCAAACAAACTGAACTTGAACAATGAGGCCCAAACTCCTGCCAGATAAAGCAGCAAATTGCGGCCTTGCAGACCTACAAGACCTAAAGAACTAGACTAAGCTTGGGTCTAGATATCAAAGTCCAAGAGACCCTGCAAGAAACTGAACATTTATCCCAGTCAGCTCCTTTCTAAGAATCAACCCTGAGGAAATGTCTGATGCTGCTACCTTTTCCCTCCTCAGAAAAAAATTAAAGAGTCAGATAGAGGGTGCATGATACAAGCAAACTATGCCACCTCTCACCAAGGTCTAATCTACTGTCAAGGAAAATTGTGGTCTTGCTTCCCACACTTCCATTACTTTACAGTGTGGTCAATGAGCTTTTCAGTATGGCATGGATCCTAAGTACATGTATTTGTGCCACTAAGTTGAATTTAATTGTATTTACATGAAAAACAATTATTTTTTTGTTTGCAATATTAAGTGGTATAAAGTCATAGCAAAGAAAAATTCCTCCTCCAGATCTTCCCTTCATGAAATGTGGGGAGATTATTTAACCAGCTAATGGTTAAATAAAAATGCTTCACTCTTTCATTCCTGGAAACAATTCCAAACTTAAAGGTGTTTTCCTAAGACATCATAACTTGAGGCCTCTGACCCATCCTTCTTCATTCATTCAGCCTTCCTTGAATTTCATAGTTGGTGTTTGTCTTGAATTTTCTCCTGCATATCTATCTGTGGGAATTCATTATTTGCTATGCTAAAGCAAAGTCAACTTTCCTCTGAAGCGAACACCCATCTAGCCAGATTGCTGAGATACTGTTGAGATAGTCATAAATGAGCAGCGGTTTATTTTTGCAAGACTTCTGCATGTTTAACATTCCCTTCCTGGGAGACTAGGATAACAATTAACACAGTCAAGAAAGGATACTATAAATCTTTCTTCTCTGCATAATCTGCCCAGTAGCTTCCGGATTCTATCACAAAGGATCCCATTTTTCATTGTACTTTTAAGCATATGCACAAAAATTAACACCATACCAAAAGGCTGTTTTACTATCATTCTGATCTCAGTTGTTGTCTGGAGACTTTGGCTGTAATAATAGGTTGGCGCCTAGAAGACAATTCTTACAAATCATAGTTTACCTATAATTATTTCCTTTTTGCAATAACAAAGGAAATGTAAAAAATAATAATATCATAATTCCCTTTGTGCCATGATTGTAACTAATTGGATGAATTTTGTCTCACATACAAGCAACTTATAGCAGTCTGAGTTTGCAAAGTAAATAAAGGTAAATCGGAGCTTTGGGAGCTTGGGACTGTAAATGTTACTAATTTCTTTTGAAGGAGCTTTACAGACTTAATAGTAGCATAAGATATTTTGGGCTACTTCTCTTTTTATCATAAATGGAAAATAGCTAATAAAGATGATTTTTAAAAAAAGATATTTTGGGCTACAGACATATCACACTTGATAATTGATCATGCTCTTGGGACACTGTTATCCAAAACATCTGGAGAATGGCTGCTCTTTCACACCACACAATTCATACCACACTGCATGATGATCCCATTATAACTTCCATGACAGTACAAGCAATCCCGTGTTACAACCAACCCACTTACAAATGACTCACAGTTAAGAACGGGGGTGAGACAACAGGAAGTGAGATAAATATACCCCAAGTCAGGGAAATTCACTCCTAAAAAAGTTATCATGGAGAAAAGGTGTCTCCACTGAAGCTTAATCACCAATCTTTCTTTCCACAGGCTAATTTTTTTTTTATAATCCAGTTATCACAGGGTCATAAAGTGAGGCGAAATCTTGTGGACAGGGGCAAAACAACACCACAGGGGTATTAACCCTTCCCTCTGCTATCCAAAGCATGCATATATATCTACAGAACCCATCTTGTTCACAACTTGGGGACTGCCTGTATTGTGTGCGATTTGGGGTATGGGATGAAGTATTTAAAATTTTTAGAGAGTTCTAGGACCTCACCAAACTACAAACTCCAGGATTACACTTGATGTTTCCCATAGCAGCTGAGGCAGAATACCACTAAAGAGTCCAAAGACTATTTATTGGGGCTGTGCACAGATCCATTTTTCAATATGGACTCGAGGTGATTCCACATTTTTAGTTATCGGATCGCCCATAACGTCATGGGCAGTGCAGCCATGCTTTTTTCGGTCACAAAAACACTCAAAATGGCTGTTTTCGGTTTCTTTCGGCTACACATGGAGTGCTAAGAGACAGCCCCACACATGCACGGGTTTCCCTGTGGGGCTATGAGACCTGCTTCCTGCCTGAACCAATCAGAAGAAGCAACTAGCTCCATGTTCTATCTCAGTGCCGTCTTAGGATCGCTTCACTTGCTTTTGGACTCAATCCTAATATTTTCCATTGGCAATTTAATTTACTTTTCTTTGTTTAATATGCTTAAGTCCTCCTTTTTCACTATTTCACTAGAGAAGTGAGAATGGGCTTACATTGGGTGGGCTGAGAAAGGGCATTCTGGGGGGGAATGTTGAAATATTGGGGTGGTTTACTGAAGGGAGGAGATAGCCTGACTATCCTGAGTCCCCACAGGGAGAATCCAATTCCTCCCCAGCCCTATCTTCTTGCTTCTCTCTGTAGTCTATTTTGCACTTTCCTTTCCCCCCCTCCCAATTTTTTTTTAAAAAAATACCAAAAAATCCTTTCTTCTTGTTGTTCACCTCTTTGACTGACTCTCTCATTTATTTTTCTCCCCTTCTCTACCTTCAGGCTTGTATGCTCCTACCCCAGTTCATCTGGCTTGTGTGTGCATGTGTGCCCTCTGGCTTGTGTACTCCTGCACCAGTCTAGACTGGAGAATTGATACAGCCCTCCTCCTCAAAAACACATCTTTATAAAATTAAAAAATAATATTAAAAATCCCTGTAAGCTTCCATACATAACTGTTTGTGTTCCTGTGTTTAACTGCATGGACATACCTTCCTTTCTGTGTACAAATGATGTTTCCTATGCTAATGAAGATATTGGTAGTCTTCCTTTTCTTCAGTTAGCTCAGAGTTCTTTTTCCTCCTTATTTTATTCTCTTCTTTCTCCCTTAGTTTCCCAGAGATGCCCAATGGGTTTATGGCCAGGTAGGTACTTGAATACAAGACTTTCAAGTGTTAGTCCAACTCTCTTATCAATATGCAACACTGTGCTTGATTCCTTGCAGTTAACTCTGGCATGAAATAAACGAACTGACTAGCAAACTACCAACTTTAACAATGCATATATCCATAGCATATTTCAAATACTCGTGGGACATTGTTACTAAAAATGCAGCTTTGTCACTCGTAATTATTTGCAAAATGTTGCAATCATTCTGCTCGAAGAGTATTAAACTGCTAGCAGTAGATGTGTAGATATGCTGAGAATGATCAAGTGAGTGACCAAAAAAGTTTTGCACTCTAACGGCTATGAGAGAGAGAAAGAGAAGGAAAGAACCTTGTGCATCATATGTTCTAGATGTGGAAAAACAAACAAGAGAAATACAGTTATTGTCACTTCTGTATACATTTGGTCAAAAGCACTTGAGATGTAAAATCCTCTAAAAACTATTAGCTTTGATTTCTAAATTTCTGTTTCCAATTATGAAGGTTCTGAAGAATGGTAATTGTAGAAGTCTAATGTTTTGCTGGCAGGTCTTCAGTTCAGTTTGGATTTTATCAGGTTTTCCATTATAAAGATCTATTTTCAGTGGTCTACAGCATCACTTAGTGGAAATACAATCCTCTGGGGAACCAGGTCTGGAGCTGAGATTCATCAGACTTGAACAACAGAATTATATCAATTTTGGGACCCTATACCTTTTTACCCTGAGTTGAGTGATATTTGAAGAATTATCTTTTCCCATATGCATTTCCCTGTGATTTGAGGTCTGAAAATTAGACAGTTTTCTGAGCTGGGGAGGGGAAAAATCTTTTAAAAATCAGCCAGTATGAAAAATAAGGCTTTGCAGACAGTGGCCTCCTCCATTCTGGAAATTGTTCAAATTTTGTTTTTGTTTTTTTCTTTTAAGTAGCCTTAAAGTGAAAACATTTATTTTCTTGCCAGGCTCCTGTGATTAACATTGTTTTAAGTGTGACAACATTACATTTTGTTCCACAAGAACCTTCAAATGTAAAAATATTACTCAGTTTGGGTACATTTTCAAAAAATGTAAAATAATATTACTTCTATCAGGATCATATTAGCAACTCCAGCCAATCAGGAATCCTATAAGGATAAGAATTCATCTTAGGCAATCAAACAGTTTATCTTGTGCTCTTTTAAGAAAAATCAGACTTTTTAGTCATTTTATCATTGCATTTTATACTGTAATTTAATGATAGTACATACCAATAATTCTCATTTTAAATTTGAATTGTAAAAATTCATTGTCAAATTCTAAACTGAATCAACAGTAGAAGACAATATTTAATTCAATATATTTATGAAATACATGGTAGGATATCACAACAATAGTAACATCTTTGAGAAGGATATGCAGCTGTCTTATGCCATGTCTACACTGGTTAGTAAATTTGGGACCATTCTAGAACAGAAATATTCCAGACTGACCTTGAAGATGGCCACAGGCACCTTCCTGAACCTGCTGTGGTGTTGGTTTGAGTCTACCTGGTTCAGCCACGCTGAGAAAACATCAGCCCCACAAGACCATAACCTCACCCTCATTCCCAGATGGCTGTAGAATTAGACAGGCACTCCTACAACCTCATCTGACGAGAGCGAAATCGATGGCATGTGCTGGTTTGCCTTCTCCTTTATGATGGAGCTCACCAGCTCCTACCCCACGATGCACCACAACTTCTGTTGGGGCTCCATCATAAAGGAGATGATAAGCTGGAGTATGCTGCAGCAGCGGCAACACAGGAAGCTTCCCATGTTGCCTTGGATCAACCAGTAGAAGCCTGATATTAGATACTTTCCCCCGTGGGATGGGGACTTGGGTGAGTCAACCAATGTGGGACAACAGGTTCCCCAAGCCCCTGGATGGGCACCGCTGGAATTGCTACAATCTGTGTGAAGAGAACCTTAGTCATTGCAGGTATCCCATACTGACATCACTATCATGCTAGAGTTTAAAAGGTAGGCAAAGAGTATGTATCCCATCTGAAATCCTGTGACTGCCTCCTGTAAAATTCTGGGGCTTGTAGTTAGGGGAGGCCTTAAATGTGCTCAGCCAGTGAAGTCCTGGATCTCACTAAACTACAAGCTCCAGAATTCTTCAGGAGGCAACCACACGGCTCAGCTGTTTCAAATTCCTGCCTCATATCATTTTCCCCATGTTGTGGCCTGAAGCTGGGCCTGTCACCTCCATTTATGGCAGGGCCAGTCCTCCTTACTACCATGGGTCTTTTTTCATTTGACAATTGCGACAAAAATAGGACATAGGGGAAACCACACCAGAACCAGTTTGATGCAAGAATAAATACATGTTGATGTGATGAATCCTTAGTGGACTCAACAGTTCCTCTAAATCTTTACTGCATTTGAGGTAATGGAATTTGGATTTCCCAAAAGTTTCACTGGGATACAACCCAATAGATGCAGATTCATTAATAGTAACTGTATTCCAAGGTAACTCAGGAGAAAACAAATACATCTGGATTTTACATAGAGAATGAGAAACAATAAACTAAGGGAAACATAGTTTAGACTTTCTCAATGCCACTTCTGTGTGTTTTTGCCTAAAGTCCTAATGAACAAAGTACAGTTCAGAGGCCATAAAGTAGTGCTACGATAAAAAAAAAACCCTGAAAAATAATGTAATATTATTCTTCAGAAATTCCATCTGGTTGTGATCTAATGAGAAACACATTTAAGCCACATTTTCCTTCCCTTATCCCAAAGAATGACATGTATTCATATTCAAGCAGGCAAAACTTTCCAGATTATTTATGCTGTTCTATATCATGGAGAAGTAGTGTAGCGTTTGAGCACTAGAAAACAGGGTTCAAACCCCTGCTTAGCCATGGAAACCCACTGGGTAACCTTAGACAAGTTACTCTCCTAGTCCCAGAGTAAAGCAAAGGCAAATCTACTCTGAGCTAATTTTGTCAAGAAAACCCTGGGATTAGCTCAACTAAGTCAGAGCTGCAAAGTAACATATAACAGAAAACCAACGACATTAGAGTTAGATAAATCTAATCAGTTTTGCTTTTTCCTGCATACAGATGTTAAATCCCCTACACCTCAAGGGCTTTCCATCTCAAATATCAAACCATTTGGTAAGTAATCCCAAACCAAACTGAATAATAATAATAAATAATAATAAATCTTTATTGATATGCATGAAGTGATCATCTTCCTCATTTAGAATACCCAAATTCAACAAGTACAGTTAATGCATCAGAAAGAAAATCATGGTGTACTGATCTGCTATATAGATGTGTCAAAAAAGAGGGGAAACAGAACAGTGAATAGAAAGCAGCTAACTTATTAACTCTTAGCAAGTTCAGTGTTTTCCAAAAATAATTCCCTAATGATGAACATCTTACAAAATTTCCCAAATCTGAAGAAACGGAAAATCTCATGAAAAACAAAGTGGTGACAAACTGAATTTAGGATTAACATGCTGGAATAGATAGATATTCAGATTCTGTTTTTAAGTTGAATTGATGACTGTCTTCTTTTCTGCCACTTTTCATATATATTCAGTCTCCACTTCTTTCCATTACTAATATACATTACTTTGTGAATGTTGGCAAATGCTAAAAATGAATTGGAATGGAAGTCTTCACTCACCAGAAATCCATATATCATGTACTTTGGTTTGGAGAGATTCTGGAATAGCCCCATTAATTTCACACTCAGGTTTTGGTGACTCACACAATATAAATGATAATCCATACTAAGATACACATAGCTGTGACATACAAGAAAGATATCATTTTCATAATATATACCATTTTATAAGAGTGCAAAGGGATCCAATTAAAATCAACAACAAATTGTTTATAGATTGTAGTACCTCTTAACTCTATTATGAAGAATGCAAGGGGATTGGCACCATACAACATTTGGATCCAAAGCGAAAATAGGATATTTTAGAATGTTAGCAACATCTGGTGATTGAAGATTTTGGTAGGAGGCCATTGCATGCCGAATCTCACACATACTAAAGTTTGTGGAACTCGCATAGTACTAGGTCCAATTAAGCAACAGCTCCCTAAAGCCAGACCTCACATTTCTTAAGCCTATGAGATGGTCCTAGGAAAACCTTACAGGAGATTAGGGTTCAACTCTAAAATCTCCAGCATAAAGAGAAACCATCAGTTTTCAGTGTTCCCAAGTATCATGTTATTAACCATGCTTTAAGTCTTTACTGCTGTTTGCTAACCTTGCAAAGATCCTACATTGGAAAGATTTCAAAGCATTATAAAGGACACATTGCACTCCACAACTTTCCTGAATCAGGGCCTCATACTTAGTATAGTTCACATGGGCCACCTGATCCAACTATTTCTACAACTAGAAATCCACAGCTAAGGCATTCTCAAGAGATGACTGGCAAGCCTATGCTTCAACTTCTTTTAACCTAACCAGTAAGAGTTTTCTGCCTGGTTGGGGTTAGGTTAAAATGACTTCTGAGAGTGAGAAAGGCTCATTATGTTTGTGACATAGTGGTTTCAGTATTGGACTACAACTCTGAAGAGCAAAGTTCACATCCCTATTAAGGACCTCATCATATTGGCCGCCAGAATCACCATGGATCATGGCAAAGCCAGCGGTATATGTTGTTGGGACTTGAGGAACTCATCGGCCCAGGCCCCGCATTGCCTGACTTACCATAAACCCCATTTCCAGGGGGGAAGTGTCCGCCACCTGGCTTTCCCCCCTTTGTTGCTGGGGCAACACTGGAAGCCTCCCATGTTGCCGATTCCACTGTAGTTTAGACATAGAGCCCCACTGAAAGTAGCTGTATGTTGTGGAATGGGAACCGGCGGGCTCTGTGGCTGAATTAATGTGAAACTGGCACATGCAGCCAAAAACAGCCCTGTCCAATGAGGTCGTAAGTCATGAAAAACCACTGGGTGACCTTAGGCAAGTCATATACCCTTAGCATTAATAATAATAATAATTTATTTGTTTGACCAGTCATATGACCATTTCAAAGTGACCCTTAGCATTAAAATAATACCCTGATAGATTTGCCTTAGGGATGCCAGAAGTCAGAAACAACAACAAAAACCTAATACAATGCACTCACTTTAGATTTTCATTCCTTGCGTCTCCTCTCTCTTCCCCAATATATTTGTAAACCCCGGATCAATATAGTTCATCTACCTGACGAATAACCATTTTAAATGTCCAGGCAAAGATAATGTTTCAATTAGTATTAAATTTAATCCAAGCAGCTCAGGATGGTTCTCTTTGTCTCACTTTATTCACATAATAGCCTATGGAGATCACCTGCACACATATATCTCCCTTTCCATATCATTTAGATCAATGAGGCTGAGACTGCAATTTGAAACTAGTTGTTACAAACTTTGCATTCAGTTCTGAAATGTTAAAATTATTAGGAGTGGAAAGAAATATTGCTTTAGGTCTGAAGAAATTTAGTTGTGGTTTTCCTATAATACTAAAGCAATTGTACATGTCACTAACTGCAAAGCAAAATTGTTTGTTATGAAAAACTGGTAATATCTGACACCTTGATCGCACTGCTAATAGCCATTCCTGAAGTGCTTGTGGCAATGCTATTTTTAAAAAAAGCATTATTAATTCCAAAGAAAGTATCATTTTCTCCTCGTTATTTCCATGTGTTGATGGTCTCAGATTTCAGCCAATTTAAAACCCCTTACCCAATTATTTCATAGTGCAACTTTCAATTTTCTCTCCTTCTCTTGATGTATCAATCACCCAGATTAGTTCAGTTTTGTAATAAGAGCATAATTAAATCTTCCTTTTTTAAAAAGAGCATAAGCAAATTATAACTGAGCTAATGACAGCCTTGTATCCAGTTTTCCTCCTTGAAATCCCCAAACTCTGTTTTTATACTGAACAAATGCAAGAAATGTCATAATATTTACACTTTTAGAATAGAAATGGAGTCCTGGGAGTTTTGGAGGTATGAAGGGAGAAATAGTATGGCACAATAATTAGACTGGGTTTCAGGAGATTCAGGCTGAAGACCACTGAATTATAGTTTTATGACCTACTTCACAGTCTTGTTATGGGGATAACATGGGGAGAAGAAAACTATATAACACCGCCATTTGCTTATTGGACAAAAGATAGGTACGATTTAAATGCAGCTAGTACAATCTTATTATATTCCGGATTAGATTAGGCATTTTTTAATTCATTCCATATTGTAAGTATGGCAACGAGAAAGTGGCGGTTTTAATTTTAATCATAAGAGTTTAAATAATTGTCCTATCCTGTATTATGGTTTTCAGATTAGCTGGATAATTTATATATATACTAGCTATGCCCAGCCACACATTGCTGTGGCTTATGGGAATCATTTGTTGG